>NW_026988457.1:16000000-16661174 GCF_030222135.1 Aotus nancymaae
CCTCAGAGACATGTTTCCCTGCTTCCCCACTCCCACTCAGCCTCTGGGTCTCCATACAGCTCCGATTCAAAGATTCTCTTTTATTCCTTCTCCATGATAGTTAGACCCACGTGCTCAGTTCTGTGGTTGTTCCAGTATACAATGGCTATGGTTTGAAATATCCCAGCCTTTCCTTTCTATTTCATCCACATCCTGCCCATCGTCTCAAAGATAGCTCATCTTGTTCATGCCTCTGAAAATTTGTGAAACATACTTGGTATTTCATTATATTCACTCTTTCAATGTTGCTGAAGTGTTTCATCTGCTTCAGGTGTTAGTAGCACAACTGGGTGTGAGATGAGGGAAGGAGGGGACTATACTTTGCACATTATTTGCAGAGATGCAGTTAGTAGATGTACAGTTGTTGAATAAATGGTCCAGAATTATACCAATTGGAATACTTCCTTAAATCAACTTACATGTTTGTGTGGTGCCCTAGAAAATGACTAGCACTTCTTAGGTGTTCAATAAATATTAATACTGCACTTGTAATCTGAGATGTTGAATTTGGTTTTAAAATAAACCAACAAAGTAAGCAAACTACTTCCCAGTTATGTTACCGTTTATAACTTCTGTGTTTGCAACTCAACTGCCATATTGAGAGAATAACTATTTAACATGATGACCCTGTGGTAAAAATCGATACTCATTAAAAAAGAAAAGTTTGAGTTTCAAGCCAGTTACAGATAAAATGAAATAAAGGAAGAAAGAAAGGAAGGCAGGAGGAAGGGAAGAAGAAAGAGAGGGAGGAAAGAAGAAAAAAAGAAAGAAATCCAAATGCATTTGACATATTGAACCTATTTAATTCAATTGCCACCCAGTCTTTTGCAGGGCCTCCTAATCCTGGACAACAGAACATTGCTGGACAACCATGGCAAAGCTGAGCTCAGTGGGCTCACCATGGATTTATTCTGATCTGCATTACTTAGATCATTAATGCCAATCCCTTTTTTCCCAGTGGCTTTATGTCTGTTCACATCATTTCATTCTCCTCATTTGCGCTAGCTCTATGCTGTTACCCTCAGTTGTTATCCTTACCCTCTATCTAAACAAGAGCTCTTTTGATTTCCTTCCTCCTCACTTTAAAATTTTCTTTTTCCTTTGATCATTCTCTTATTTTTCTCATCCTGTCTCAGGAGTGCTCTTTCTTTCCAAGGCTATTCATTCCCTCTCTGCCTGGCTCCTGTCCCCTCCTGGCTTTCCAGGACCACTGTGTGAATCACCTTCTATTTTCTTGCATAAGTGTCACCCTTTTCACGAGCTCTGCAACGGTCACATTGCCCAAGCGCTAGAAAATCCCTCTCTTTTAAATTATTGTATTCCTAGCCTTTCACTTACTATCTCATTTTCCAAAAGTGCAGCAAACATGTTATCTCCCTTTTTCTACTCTTTTGGTTTGAGGTATATCATCCTTCTAGTTCTTACACCTAAGGCCTCAAATTCCACCTGTAAGGAGATGAGCTTGCACTTACATTTTAGGCTAAATCTAGTCACAGGAAAGCAGCTATTGCAGTAAGATTCACGGTTTGGAGTGTCCGTGGAAATGCGCCACCTTGGGATGGGGTTCTGCCTGCATTACTGTTACTCGAGCATACCGATGCCACCTGGATATCCACCTGCTTCAGCTTCTGCCTGTTGACCCCTTGCACACTCCCTTCTCCCCCTCTCATGTTTGGAAGAATTAACCTCTAAATGTTAACTTCATTATTGATAAAGCCATTTGGGGAACAGGTCTTTAGATGTTTGGTCAAAAGGCTTGCTGAGTTGAATCTTCTCCTGCAACAGCAGCCCAGAATGCATTCTCTCAGAATGCACTTCGTTCATAGGCTGGTTTATGGAGAATCAGGGGTTAAGTGTTCTTCCAACTTCACAAAAGATAAATCACTCATCTGTTAGGAAAAAAGGAAAACCAAAGATAAGCTGAAAGCTTTCCTCTCATAATTTTCCATTTCTGGGGAATAGATTAGATATTTTATTTCCTTAATTGAAACATGAATCCTGAGGAATAAATGTTCCCTGCTATCAGTCCTCTGGCTCCCTTCTAGGGCTTCTCCTGGTTCCTGTTCTGCCCCCATAAAGCTTGTCTAATCTTGGCTACCCTTCATCCAGCTTCCAACAGCCCTGTTGCTGCTGGTATACACTTGTTCCTTAACTGCGCATACTATGGTTTCTGCTTTAACAATCAACCATAAGATTTTTATTACCCAATCTAGCCACACCTTCTCAGTCCTTTTCTCCTCTAACTTCTCAGTTCTAAAATTTTGAATACATCTCATTTGATTGTGGAAAAAGAGGCAACGATCATAGGGTAATGCACTATGTTTTTGTACACTAAGTTTCTTTTTAAAATACCGTTGTTTCTAGCCAGGCGTGGTGACTCACACCTGTAATCCTGGCACTTTGGAAGGCCAACACAGGTGGATTGCCTGAAGTCAGGAGTTTGAGATCAGCCTGATCAATATGGTGAAACCCTGCCGCTACTAAAAATACAAAAATTAGCTGGGTGTGGTGGCATGCACCTGTAATCCCAGCTACTCTGGAGTCTAAAGCAAGAGAATGACTTGAACCCAGGATGAGGAGGTTACAGTGAGCTGAGATTGTGCTGCTGTACTCCAGCATGGATGACAGAGCAAGATTCTGTCCCCCAAAAATTAAATAAATAAGTAAATACCATTGTTTCTAATTTTAAAAAGAAAACAGTTTCCTTAACATTCAAGTATGCTCTATTCTAGGCTTTTCTAAAAATCAGTATTCATATAAAAATTACTTTCTACTGATGTAGTAGAGGGATAAGAGCTTTGGAGTGAAAACAGATTAGAGCTTGGGTTTGAATTCCAATTCTGACACTTATTAGTTAAGTGACTTTATCTAATTTCTCATCACTTTAGTAATTTCATTTCTAAATTGGGGATTAACAGTGGCTAATGTGTATTAAATATATTATGCTAATCACTGAGGGCTTTATATGCATTATGTTATTTAATCTTACAACTCCATGAAGTAATCCTATCATTATTTCCATTTTACAAATTTTTTTTTTTTTTTTTTTTTTTTTTTTTTTTTGAGACGGAGTTTGGCTCTTGTTACCCAGGCTGGAGTGCAATGGCGCGATCTCGGCTCACCGCAACCTCCGCCTCCCGGGTTCAGGCAATTCTCTTGCCTCAATCTCCTGAGTAGCTGGGATTACAGGAAAGCGCCACCGTGCCCAGCTAATTTTTTGTATTTTTAGTAGAGACGGGGTTTCACCATGTTGACCAGGATGGTCTCGATTTCTTGACCTCGTGATCCACCCGCCTCGGCCTCCCAAAGTGCTGGGATTACAGGCGTGAGCCACCGCGCCCGGCCTCTATTTTACAGATTTTAAAAATGAGACTTAATGAACAAAAGAAACTTGCCCAAAGTCACACAACCAGTAAGTGACTGAGTTTGGAATCAAATCTAGTAAAATACATATTTGAGATCAACTTTATATAACTCCGATGTTAAAGCTCTTAAAAGCTGTGCATTTCTTCTTTTTCTATACTTAGTGTATACAAAGATCTCCTTCAGTGCCTTGTACCGATTATGAAGTAACTAGATAATAGCTGTCATTATCATCATTGTCATCATTATTATAAACAAACGGTTATGTTCGAGCTTGGCCCTCAGTCTTTTTGCGGTGTTTTACACTTTGGTTTCTTATAATGGATTTACTAAAAGGAGTCAATTTCTCTTTTTTCTCTTAACAGTTTCTAGTAGAATTGAAGATAACAATTACTAAATAAACTGACATGATGTTATCCATGTACTAGAAGGAGACATTGACATGTTCCTTAATAAGCTAAGTATGAGAAAAACTTTCCTATGGCACAAAATATAAAAACAATTTTTAAAAATGGATCAATTCAACCACATAAAAATAAAGCAACTTTTGCATGGCAAAAGTAAGTATTATTAAAAAAGTAAAAAGATAAATGACAAGCTGTGAAAAATAATTGCTACTTCTGTCACAAACAAAAGATTATTCTGGCATGAAGACAGTGACATTGACCTACAAGATAAAATAGAATGCCAAGAAATAAGCTCTCATATACATGGTCAAAAGACTTTTGACAAGTGGACCAACACCATTTCATGAGGAAGAAACAATCTTCCACAAATGGCTTTGGGAGGCTGAAGTGGGTGGATCACCTAAGGCCAGGAGTTCGAGAATAGCCTGGCCAACATGGTGAAACCCTGTCTCCACTAAAAGTACAAAAATTAGCTGGGCGTGGTGACACATGCCTGTAATCCCAGCTACTTGGGAGGCTGAGGCAGGAGAATAGCTTGAACCCAGGAGGCAGAGGTTGCAGTGAGCCGAAATCAAGCTACTGCACTCCAGCCTGGGTGACAGGGCCAGATGCTGTCTCAAAAAAACAAAACAAAACAAATGTATCAAAGATCTAAACATAAGAGCTAAAAAAAAAACATGGTGGAAAGCTTCATGACATTGGATTTAGCAAAGATTTCTTGGATATGACAGAAAAGCCCAGGCAATGAAAAAAATAGATACATTGTTGGACTACATCAAAATGTCAAAATTCTGTGCACCAAAGGACATAGTCAACAAAGTAGAAAGGCAATTAAAGAATGCAGGAAACTATTTCCAAATCATGTGATTGATAAGGACTTAATATCTAGAATATATAAAGAACTCTTAGAACTCAAATAATAAACACAAAATAGCCTGATTAATAAATAGGCAAAGAAACACATATTTCTGCAAAGAAGATATAGAAAAAGTCAATAAATAAGCACATAAAAAGATGTTCAGTATCATTTAGGGAAATGCAAATCAAAACCACAGTGAAAAACCACTTCACTCCGTAAAGATGACTACTATAAAAATAAAAAAATAAAAAAGAGCAGAAAATAACAAGTGTTGGCAAGGATGTGAAGCAACTGGAACCATTATGCATTGCTGGTGGGACAGGAAAATGGTGCAGATGCTGTGGAAAACAAATTCCAGTTGATCCTTGAATACCATGGGTTTGAACTGCGCAGGTTCAATTATATGTGGATTTTTTTTCAATGAAATTTGCACCATGTGCTGCTTCTCCTGCCCCTTCTTCCACCTCATCCATTTCTTCTGCCTCTGCCATCCTGGAGACAGCAAAACCAATCCCTCCTTTCTCTCCTCCTCCTGAGCCTACTCAATATGACGATGACAAGGATGAAGACGTTTATGATGATCCACTTCCACTTAATGAATAGTAAATATAGTTTTTCTTCCTTATGATTTTCTTAATGACATTTTTCTTTCTTAGCTTCTTTTTTGTAAGAATATAGTATGTTTTATATATATATATAAAATATGTAAAAAATGCATTAATCAACTGTTTATGTTATTGGTGAAGCTTCCGGTCAATGGTAGACTATTAGTAGCATTGTTTTGGGGGATCAAAAGTTATATGCAAATTTTTGACTGTGTGTGGGTTAGCACCCATAACCCCCAAGTTATTTATTCAGGGGTCATCTTTAAATATAGAGTTGCCATATGATCCAGCTGTTCCACTTCTAGGTATATGTGTTAGTTCATTTTGCATTCCTATAACAAAACACCTGAGACAGTGTAATTTATAAAGAAAAGAAATTTATTTCTCACAGTTCTGGAGACTGGAAGTCTAAGATCAAGGCCAGGCCTAGTGAGCACCTTCTTGTGCATTCTCCCATGGCAGAAGGTGGAAAAGTGATAAAGATAATTTTATTGAAAAAAAAAAAACGCACATATAATTGAACCTGTGCAGTTCAAACCCATGGGTGTTCAAAGATCAACTGTGACCTCACATGGCAGCCAAGCAAAAGAGCCCAGGTGAACCCACTCTCTTAATCCCTTTTTTATGATAGCATTAATCCATTCATGAGGCCTAATCTAAACACCTCTCACTGGGCCTCACCTCCCAACACTGTTGCTTTGGGGATAAAGTTTCCAACATGTAAATTTTGGGGAACACATTCAGTTCACAGCAGTGTATATCCAAAAAATGAAAGCAAGGTCTCTAATACTTGTACACTATGTTCATAGCACCATTACTCACAATAGCTAAAACAGGAAGCAACCCAAGTGTTCATCAATAGATAGCTGAATGGATAAACAATGTGATATATGACTACAGTGGAACACTATTTAGCCTTTAAAAAGAAGGAAATTCTGACATATGCTGTGACATGGATTAGACATTATGCTAAGTGAAATAAGCTGGCACAAAAGGGCAAATATTACTTATATGAGGTAGCTAGAGTAGTCAAAATCATAGACACAGAAAGTAGAATGGTGGTTGTCAAGGGCTGGCATGGGGGAAAGGAAGAGTTATTGTTTAATGGTACCGAGTTTCAGTTTGGGATGATGAAAAAGTTATGGAGCTAGATAGTGCTGATGGTGGTAGTAACAACAATGTGAATGAACTTTATGCTACTGAACTGTCCACATAGAAATGGCTAAAATGGTAAATTTTATGTTATTCATATTTTACCACAATATAAATACAAGAATGATTATTATTGCTTAAATATAGTGTCTCTAAAAATTGAGAAGAAAAAAACATCAATTCAATTTTTTAAATGGACAGAACACTTAAAAATACTTAGCAGAAAAAGAAATGTTTATGGCCTTTAAATATATAAAAGATATTGAACATCACTTATTAGAGAAAAGCACTTTTTAAAATTGTATTTTAGGTTTTGGGGTATATGTGAAGAATATGCAAAATCGTTGCATAGGTACACACGTGGCAGTGTGATATGCTGCCTTCCTCCCCTTCACCTATATCTGGCATTTCTCCCCATGCTCTCTCTCCCCACCTTCCCACCCCCTGCTGTCCCTCCCCTATTTCCCCTCAACAGACACCAGTGTGTAGTGCTCCCCTCCCTGTGTCTGTGTGTTCTCATTGTTAAACACCCACCTATGAGTGAGAACATGCAGTGTTTGATTTTCTGTTCTTGTGTCAGTTTGCTGAGAATGATGGTTTCCAGGTTCATCCATGTCCCTACAAGGGATATGAACTCATCATTTTCTATGGCTGCATAGTATTCCATGGTGTATATGTGCCACATTTTCCCTGTCCAGTCTACCATCGATGGGCATTTGGGTTGGTTCCAGGTCTTTGCTATTGTAAACTGTGATGCAATGAACATTCATGTGCATGTGTCCTTATAGTAGAACGATTTATAATCCTTTGGATATATACCCAGTAATGGGATTGCTGGGTCAAATGGAATTTCTATTTCTAGGTCCTTGAGGAATCACCACACTGTCTTCCACAATGGTTGAACTAATTTATACTCCCACCAACAGTGTAAAAGTGTTCCTATTTCTCCACATCCTCTCCAGCATCTGTTGTCTCCAGATTTTTTAATGATCGCCATTCTAACTGGCGTGAGATGGTATCTCAATGTAGTTTTGATTTGCATTTCTCTAATGACCAGTGATGATGAGCATTTTTTCATATGCTTGTTGGCCTCATGTATGTCTTCTTTTGTAAAGTATCTGTTCATATCCTTTGCCCACCTTTGAATGGGCTTGTTTGTTTTTTTCTTGTAAATCTGTCTTAGTTCTTTGTAAATTCTGGATATCAGCCCTTTGTCAGATGGGTAAACTGCAAAAATTTTTTCCCATTCTGTTGATTGCCGATTCATTCTAATTACTGTTTCTTTTGCCATGCAGAAGCTGTGGAGTTTGATTAGGTCTCACATTTGTCTATTTTGGCTTTTGTTGCCAGTGCTTTTGGTGTTTTGGTCATAAAGTTCTTGCCTACGCCTATGTCCTGAATGGTTTTGCTTAGATTTTCTTCTAGGGTTTTTATGGTGTTAGGTCTTATGTTTAAGTCTTTAATCCATCTGGAGTTAATTTTAGTGTAAGGTGTCAGGAAGGGGTCCAGTTTCTGCTTTCTGCACATGGTTAGCCAGTTTTCCCAACACCATTTATTAAACATGGAATCCTTTCCCCATTGCTTGTTTTTGTCAGGTTTGTCAAAGATCGGATGGTTGTAGATATGTTGTGTTGCCTCTGAGGCCTCTGTTCTGTTCCATTGGTCTATATCTCTGTTTTGGTACCAGTACCATGCTGTTTTGATTACTGTAGCCTTGTAGTATAGTTTGAAGTCTGGTATTGTGATGCCTCCCGCTTTGTTCTTTTTGCTTAGAATTGATTTGGCTATGCAGGCTCTCTTTTGGATCCATAGGAAGTTTAAGGTGGTTTTTTCCAGTTCTGTGAGGAAGGTCATTGGTAGCTTGATGGGGATAGCATTGAATCTGTAAATTATTTTGGGCAGTATGGCCATTTTCATGGTATTGATTCTTCCTAACCATGAACATGGAATGTTTTCCATCTGTTTGTGTCCTCTCTTATTTCGTTGAGCAGTGGTTTGTAGTTCTCCTTGAAGAGGTCCTTTACATTCCTTGTTAGTTATATTCCTAGGTATTTTATTCTCTTTGTAGCAATTATGAATGGCAGTTCATTCTTGATTGCATTTTTTTTTTTTTTTGAGATGAAGTTTTGCTCTTGTCACCCAGGATGGAGTACAATGGTGTGATCTTGGCTTACTGCAACCTCTGTCTCCCAAGTTTAAGCAATTATCCTGCCTCAGCCTCCCAAGTAGCTGGAATTATAAACATGTGCCACCATGCCTGGCTAATTTTTATATTTTTAGTAGGAATAGGGTTTTACCGTATTGGTCAGGCTGGTCTCAAACTCCTGACCTCAGGTGATCCACCAGACTCGGCCTCCCAAAGTGGTGGGATTACAGGTGTGAGCCACCACACTCGGCCAAGAAAAGCATATTAAAATACATTTGTGTAATAGTTCTCTGACTTGTTATGTAGGAAAAATCCCAAAGCTTGACAATATACTGTGATGGTAAGGCTTTGGAGAAGCAAATAGTTTCATACATTGTTGCTGTGAATATAAAATGGTGGGTACAACACCAGTGGATGGAATTTGGTAATATCTAGCAAAATTGTGTGTGCATGTATGTTTTCAGCCAGGAATTCCACTTCTAGGAATCTATTCCAAACATATACTGGCTAAAATAGAAAATGAGGTTTTCATGAGGGAGCATCCATTGAAGTACTATTTGTAACAACAAAAGATTACAAACAACCCAAATATCCATTAAAAGTTGAATAACCCATGGACATTCATTAGAATGAAAAGTGATGTAACTATGAAAAAGAATTTAGGAAGACCTCCATATATCACTGTGGAGTCATGTTCAGGATACATTTAGTAAAAAGAAGAAACAAAGCCAACAAAGTTTAAAGAGCCTATACTGTGCTACTTTTTTTGTCTCATAAAAGGATAAATAAAATACTTTTTTGTATTTAAAAAGAAACAATGAAATGATGAATCAAAAAATAAATAAAAATTGTGTGCTATAGAGGGATAAGGAAAATAAGAAAGCAGAAATGGAATCCAGACCTCTCTAAAGTTACCTTATTTTACAATTTGAATTTGGAACCATGTAAGTATCCCATATAGTGAAAAAATAAGGTGATATAAAGATTTTAAAATGTGATTTCTAAAAATATAAAAAAGAGAAACAGATAAATTTATTTATCATTTGATGACCTAACTAGACAATAATTACCCTAAGGGATTTAAAAATACATATTTTGTCTGTTCATTGCAAGTGGAATATCATGAGGACAAAAAGAACCAAAAAAACCTGAATTTTTTAAATTGTCAATAAATTATTATTATTATTTTGAAACAATAAATATTTGTATTAATGTGATTTAGAAACTAAGATTTTCAGCACAGGAGAAAAAAGTACAACTATAAAAGTGAAGGGGTTAAAGAAAACTCTATGTAATCTTTGAACTGAAAAACAACAGATGGGTTTTTAAAAATCAGTCCACACTGTTGTCAAAAATACAGTAGAAACTGATGATTTACTTATAAGTTCAAAAATATTGATATTTTTTACCTCTACCCACAGAAAAATCAGAGGAATAGTGACAACCTAGTTTTGATGAACACCCTTAATGCTCAGTTTGTGGTCTCTAAATACTGTTTCCTAATTTAAAAAAACACAAGAGCTCCATGGTGAAGTAGCAGGTTTCAGGTCCAAGGCAGAGAATGTAGATGGTATATTCTTGACAATATACCATCTTGACAACTTGACACTCCTTAAGCAAGTAAGTTACAAAAAACTTGGTGTTTTGCCAAAAGGACATTAAAGCTAACTTGAGAAGCTTTCACGGATCAAAGATAGGGCTATTTCAACATCAATAATAATACTGTCACTGATTAAAGCATCAATTATATAAAAATCTATGAGTTCATTATAGTGATTTGGAAAGGAAATCTGGCTCATTACCTTTGAATGTGGCTAGAACACTGGCTTATTATTCTAAAAATTGAAAATTAAAGTGGGAGAATCGGGCATCAATTCTGCCTCTCTTGTATGAACCATGTTTCCAGTTAATCAAAGAGTTGATGAAGCAAATTTTTTTCATATAAGAATCACAGCAAATAAAGCAGTTTCTCATCTCTAAAATGAGAATATTTGTGATTTGCTTTATAGTGTGCTGTGGCTCATAGTAAAGGTCCAGTCCATGTTAGCTTTTATAGTTACACTTTTGAAGGGTATGCCTTCTTTTAAAAAGATGTTATAGAGAAAACAGACATGCTATTGAGAATATTCTTGAAATGTATTTTTCTATTTAGAACAATGTTTGATGCCAACTTATAACAGTGCTATCCTAAACCAAATTTTATTCTCAAATGTCTTAATAGCATATGGACCATATGCTCTTCCATAAGGTCCAGGATAAGCCAGTAAGAAAAATGTGTTTTAGAATTTTTTTCTTTATCATCTTTGACCTTTGGGAGTTTGGGAGTTTGATTATAAAACTTCTTGAGATAGTCTTCTTTGGGTTAAATCTGCTCGCTTTTCAATATCCTTCTTGGACTTGAATTTATTTTATTTTATTTTATTTTATTTTTTGAGACAAAGTTTTGGGTTAAATCTGCTCACTTTTCAATATCCTTCTTGGACTTGAAATATTTTGGTCTTCTTTGGGTTAAATCTGCTCATTTTTCAATATCCTTCTTGGACTTGAATTTTTTATTTATTTTTATTTATTTTTGAGACAGAGTTTCATTCTTGTCACCTAGGCTGGAGTGCAGTGGTGCAATCTTGGCTCACTGCAACCTCTACCTCCCAAGATTAAGCGATTCTCCTGCCTCAGCCTTCTGAGTAGCTGGGATTACAGGTGTCTGCCACAATGCCTGGCTGATTTTTGTATTTTTAGTAAAGATGGGGTTTCAACATGTTGGCCAGACTGATCTTGAACTTCTGACCTCAAGTGATCCACCTGCCTTGGCCTTCCAAAGGGCTGAAATTACAGGTGTAGGCCACCATGCCCGGCCCTTTCTCTAAGTTTGATTTCTCTGATATTATCCCTTTGAATAAACTTTCTACCCCATCTCTTTACCTTTGTTTTTAAGGCCAATAACTCTTAGATTTGCCCTTTTGAGGCTATTTTCTAGATCTTTTAAGTGTGCTTCATTGTTGCTTATTCTTTTTTCTTTTGTCTCCTCTGACTGTGTATTTTCAAATAGCCCATCTTCAAGCTCACTAATTCTTTCTTCTGCCTGATCAATTCTGATATTGAGGCTCTGATGCATTCTTCAATGTGTCACTTGCATTTTTCAACTCTAGAATTTCTGCTAGATTCTTTTAAATAATTTCAATCTCTTTGTTAAATTTATCTGATAGGACTCTGAATTCCTTCTCTGTGTTATCTTGAATTTCTCATGAGTTTCCTCAACACAGATATTTTGAATTTTCTGTCTGAAAGGCCATATATCTCTGTTTCTCCAGGATTGGTCCCTGGTGCCTTATTTTGTTTCTTTGGTGAGGTCATGTTTTCCTGGATGGTCTTGATGCTCGTAGATGCTCGTCAGTGTCTAGTCATTGAAGAGTTAGGCATTTATTGTCATCTTTGCAGTCTTGGCTTCTTTGTGTGCCCCCCACCCCCTTCTTGGGAAGGCTTTCCAGGTGTTGGAAGGAACTTAAGCCCCAGGCCCAATAATGCTGTGGTTCTTGCAGACTTACAGAGATACTGCCTTGGCCGTCTTGCATAAGATCTGGAAGAATTCTTTGGATTACCAAGCAGAGACTCTTTTTCTTTTCCCTCACTTTCCCCCAAATGGAGCCTCTCTCTCTCTCTGTCTCTACTGAGCTGCCTGAAACTGGGGGTGGGAAACACAGGCTACCACAACTGGGACTGCACTAATTCAGACCTGAAGACAGCACAGCACTGGGTCTCACCCAAGGCGCCCTGTAATCATTACCTGGCTACCGCCTATGATCACTCAAGGCCCTAGGGTTCTATGATTAGTAGGCAGTGAAGCCAGCCAAGTTTGTGTTCCTTCTTTAAGGGTGGCAAGTTCCCCCAGGTCCCAGGTTGGTCCAAAAATGCTATCTGGGAGCCAGAGATTGGAGTAAAAAGCCTTAGATATTTACCCAATATTCTATTCTACTGCAGTTAAACTGGCATTCAAACCACAATGCAAAGCCTCTCCCACTCTTTTCTCCCCTTTTCACAGAAAGAGGAGCCTCTCCCTGTGGCCACCACCACCACCAGCCCATGGTGAGTTTCTGCCAGGCCACTGCTGATGTTCACTTAAAGCCCAAAGGCTCTTCAGTCAGCTTGTGATGAATGCTTCCAGGCCTGGGACTCACCCGTCAGGGTGGTGGGCTCCTCACTTGTGCAATACAGGTGCAGAAATAGCCATCCAAAAGCCTAGGCCTGGAATTGGAGACCCCAAAAGCCTGCTGGTGCTCTACTCCCCTGTGGCTAAGCCAGTACCTAAGATGCAAGACAAAGACCCCTTTACTTTTCCCTCTGCTTTTCTCAAACAGAAAGAGTCTTTCTCTGTAGCCACCACAGCTGGGAATGTGCTAGGTCACACCTAAAGCCAACATGCCTCAGAGCCCAAGGCCCATGGTGTACTACTTGGGTATTGCTGTTTGTTATCCAGAGCCTAAGGACTTCTTAGTCAGCAAGTGATTAATCCTGCCAGGACTGGGTCCTTCCCTTCAAGGCAGCAGTTTTCATTCTGGCCCAGGGTGTGTCTAGAAATGTAATCCACTAGTGAGGGCCTGGAAAGGGGGGCCTCATGACTCTGCCTGATGCCCTGACTGTGGCTGGGTTGGTATCCAAGATGCAAGACAAAGTCCTCTTCACTTTTTGCTATCCTTTCCACAAGCAGAAGGAAGGAGTCACTTTGATTTCCATGAGCTGCACTGCTTGGGTTGAGGCAGGGATGGTGCAAGCACTTCCTTGGCCTCACTGTCTGGTATCACTCTAGGCCACATACCCAACAAGTTCACTGGATCCAAGCCCAACCCAGCACTAGGAGTTGCCTAGGAATCTTGTGTCCTAGATTACTTTTCAAGTTTACCTAGGACATCAGAACACCTATGGCCCACAGTGGCAAGGCCTTCAGAGAAACTCAAGTTCCCATCACTGTGGTGGGTGATTCCCCTCTGGCTAGGTCTGCTCCAAATGCTCCCTCCATGTGTGGGCGCTGGCTGATCCCAGCACAGCTTTGCTCTCTACTCCCAGGGCAGCACTGAGTTCAATGTAAAGTCCCCCAGTTTTCCCTCCTGCAAGTGCACAAATTCTTTCTCTCTGAGCCCCTAGTCACTGCTGGTGTATGAAGGAGTAGTGGTTTTGGTGATTCAAGACTGTCTCTTCTAACCTCTTTCAGAAATATGGAGTTGAAACTAGGTACTGTGATTGCTCACCTGATTTGGTGTTCTTGTGATGATGGTGCTATTTTGTTTGTAGTTAGAATTTGGTGTTCCTGCTTGGGGAATGTGTAGGCTTCTATTTGGCCATCTTGGTTTGCCCTCCAGAAAATGTATTAAATGACAATAAGTAACGATTTCATGTTTTATCAAGGAGTGTAACACTTTTTATGCCAAAGGAATCTCTCAGATTGGAGGAGTGAGTTCAATATTAGTGAACAATATGTTATGACTACCATGAAAGGCACATGTAAACTGAGGTTGTATTAATAGAAACCTGAGTCCCAAATATGGGATGAAATAGACCTCTTTTATAAGCAACTAATCAGACTATATCTTCAGTATCATTTTCTCTTCTTCATCTTTCATAGGACAATGTGAAGGAAGAGTATAGCCAAAGAAATGTGACTAGCATGGTGAAAAGACTCACATTTATGCCACATAAGTTGTAATAGAAACAGAACCCCTACCTTTCACTACATACAGAAATTAACTCAAGATGGTTTAAAAATTTAAATGTTAAGATCTCAAACTATAAAAATCCTAGAACAAAACCTAGAAAATACTTTTCTGGACATCAGCCTAGGCAAAGAGTTTATGACTAAGTCCTCAAATGCAATTGTAACAAAAATAAAAATGGACAATTTGGACTTAATTAAACTAAAAACCTCTGTACAGCAAAAGAAACTATCAACAGAGTAAACAATCTATAGAATGGGAGAAAATATTTGCAAACTATGCAGATGACAAAAGTCTAATCCTCAGAATCTATAAGGAACCTAAACAAATCAACAAGAAAAAATTAAATAACCCCATTAAAAAGTGGGCAAAGGACATGAACAGACAATTCTCAAAAGAATATATACAAGTGGCCAAGAAACATATGAAAAAATGGTCAGCACTACTAATCATCAGAGAAATACAAATCAAAACACAATGAGATACTATCCCATATCAATCAGAATGGCTATTGTTAAAAAGTCAAAAACAATAGATGCTGGTAAGGTTCCGTAGAAAAGAGAATGCTTATACCTTGTTGGTGGGCGTGTAAATTAGTTTAGCCACTGTGGAAAGCAATTTGATGATTTCTCAAAGAACTAAAAATAGAACTGCCATTCAACCTAGCAATCCCATTACTGGGTATGTACTCAAAGGAAAATAAATTGTTCTACCAAAAAGACATTTGCACAGGTATGTATTTTAATTGCAGCATTATTCACAATAGCACAGACATATAATCAACCTAGGTGCCTATAAATGGTGGACTGGGACATATACACCATGGAATACTATGCAGCCATAAGGAAAAATGAAATCATGTCCTTTGCAGTAACATGGATGCATCTGGAGGCCACCATTCTAAGTGAATTAACACAGAAACAGAAAACCAAAATTTGCATGTTCTCACTTATAACTGGGAGCTAAATACTGGGAACACACAGACATAAAGACAGACACTGGGGACTCTAAAAGGAGGGGGTAGGCTGGGCATGGTGGCTCACGCCGGTAATCCCAACACTTTGGCAGGCCAAGGCGGGTGGATCACCTGAGGTTAGGAGTTCGAGACCAGCCTGGCCAACATGACGAAACCTTGTCTCTACTAAAAATACAAAAATTAGATAGGCGTGGTGGCATGCACCTGTAGTTCCAGCTACTTGGGAGGCTAAGGCAGGATAATAGCTTGAACCCGGGAGGCAGAGGTTGCAGTGAGCTGAGATCATTCCACTGTACTCCAGCTGGGATGACAGAGTAAGACACCATCTCAAAAAAATAAAAAATAAAAATAAAAGGAGAGAATAGGGCAAGGGATGAAAAACTTCCTATTGGGTACTATCTTCATTATCTGAGTCAAGGGATCAGTAGAAGAAACCTTGGCATCATGCAATATACCCTGTAACAAACATGCACATGTACCCCCTGAATCTAAAATGAAAATGAACATTTTTAGAAAAGAAGAACTGGAAGTATTTAGCCCAGAGAAAACAGTACTTGGTCTTGACATGGGCTAAATATTCCCAGCCATTTGAAACACAAATTATAGTCACTCTTTAAAAAACACAAGCAGAATATATTATCTGTAATGCTTTGTAGTCTACTTTTTGTCTTGACCTGTTCAATGAATTTGGAAATATGCATATTATTAACTTCTTTACCCCCACCACTATTTAGTAAGATATATTTGGCCTTTCATTTTTTTTTCACTCTGCTTTAGTGCCCACCATATTAAATAGTGCTATATTTTTAATTCAGATTCAAAGAATGCATAAAATTTCAGGGACACTGGTATTTTATAACTTATTTACCTAAATTGTGATGTATTCACAATTACATTAGTTAATATTACAAAACACACACTACCTCTTTGGTATATGGGATATTAAATCGTGTTACTGTGGCTGTTTATTTATTAGCTACCCAGTGTTTTTCCATTTTGCTATTTACATTATTTCTCATATATCCCTGATTAAAGCAGCCATAATTGTGCTAAACTGTATCTGAACATTAAAGCATCTGGGAAACATCCAAATGAAAGCCCAAAACTCCCTTTGTACTAGAAAATTAGCACTCTCTAAGGCCTAATAAGCATGGTTAAGAATACCTCTGATGCCAAAACTCTGAAAAGTACTCAAAACCCCTGTGCCATCAACTAATGGGATATTGTAGCTCTATAGAAAAAAAGTAAAGACTACTTGAAAGTGATCAAAATAGAGGTTATTTTCAGCAGTGCAAAAATAATTTAATACACACAGAAAGCTGGTTTTCTGAAAATGACTGCTGTAGGTGTAATTAGGAAAGATATAAAGCATATCATTGGAAAAAACTATACTAGAATTATAGTTAAATTTCATAATCATGCATAACCATATAGAAACAATAAAACAAAGTGAAATTGCCCAAAATCATCTTAAATATTTATTACATTTATGACTAATTTATAATATCGTAACCAGGGAAATGTTATGATTTCCATTTTTAATAAGAATTCTCCTTTTTATTCCCAGACAGTCCCACTTGATTAGCTGTACTTTCATGAAACTTATTACAGTGTTTTCTTTTAAAGATGGAACATTTTACATAATTTTTCAATATATCAAACTCTTTTAAATCGTGGTTCAAAGTATTTATAATGGAAGAACACAAAAGCATATTTCTTGTGGCTTGTTAAGCACATTTATTTTAATTAGAGTTACCTAAAAGTATCATTATATTTTCCAGAAAAGCATTTTTTAAAAAAACTTTGGTATTTATAAATGTTCATGCGTTTTGATGTAAAATTATAAAAGTAGATTTTGGAAGTAGTCCAGAGAAAGCTAATTTTCATGTTTTTTTATAAATCATAAATGAATTATCTTTTATTTGGTATCTATTTATGTCAATCAAATGCTAGACTGTCCCTAATGGAGCCCAAGACTCAAAAGCTTAAAATGATTTTAACCTATTCTAAACAAGAAGGCTTACATAACTTCTCTAAGTTGTAAGCCTCTGTCTCTATAAATTTGATTCTGAAATCATGATACAGATTTTTTGGTACAGTTGACCCTCGAATAACATGGGTTTAGACTGCATGGGTTGTGTGGGTCCACTTATATGGGATTCTTTTTCATCCAAATGCAGATGAAAAATACAGTATTCTAGGGATGCAAACCCATGTAAATAGAGGGCTGACTTTTGGTATACAGAAGTTCTGCAGGGCCGACTGTGGGATTCAGCATGCTCAGATTTTGTTACACACAGGGGTCCTGGCACCCATTCCTTGTTTATATTGAGGGATGGCTGTACTGCTAAACTGTGGCATTGCAGAGAAATTGAGACATGTTAAATGAAGTTCAGCTTTATTGTAGCTGTAACCATTGAAATTGGTCCTAAAGGTGGAGTTGGAGTTGACTCCTAGATATAGGAAAGAGAACTTGCAGGCGGAGGGAATAATATGTTAAAACACATGTTTAGAGATGAGTTAGAATTGTGTTTGGGCTGAAGTACAGAGTTTATCTGTTAGATAGAATGGGGATAAAATGAGGATGGGTAGGCAGGTTGGGGGCAGATTTTTCAGTGTTTACTGTTTACTAATGGCAAGGATTCTGTGTCCATGGAAATTTTTCTTTTCTTACTTTTTAAAGGGCATTACATGCTCAATTTTTACCCAAAGAAGGTAACTAAGGCAATAGTACTGACAGTGAAGATAAAAGATAGGAAAGACTGAAGCTAGGATATTGGGAGATTTTGATGAGAATGACTATCTTATTTATGCATTTATTCAACATACATCAGAGCACCCATTATGTGCCGGGTGACTGCTAGCTGATGGAGACTACAAGGGAGAATAAAATAGGAACTTTTAGAGTCTAATGAATGAGAATATCCAGAGAACTTACTTATACTTGCTTTGCAGCCACTTCAAATGCCAAGTCTTCCTTTAAGCACCATCCCTCTCCAATTGGGATTAATTGCTCCTTTTGTTGTATTTCCAAAATAAGGTCTTGGTTTATGCTTCTGTTACAGGGTGCTTTACATCATATTTGAGCCTATTTTATACACACACACACACACACACTCACACACGTGTCTTTCTTTCCAACTAAATTGGTCTCCCGGGTGAAAAGAATTACATCATATTTATTCTTGCAGTTATAACACAGAGAAGGTATAACATGAAAATTGATTCAAATTCTTTGCCATCAGCTTCCTGTTTTTAAGCTCTAACTCACACTGCTCAGTTTCTTTTTTAGGCTATATAACAATATTTGATATTCAAGTTTTCTTCCTATTGTTATGCCCCACTTCCATAAGTGTATGACATTTTAAAGCAATTTTAAATTATTTGTATATAAGCTACACATTTTGAGGACTAGCACTATTAATTTTTAAGTTTACAAGTGTTTTGAGGTCCAGGGCAAAAAAGGTTATATTGACTAGCCGAGGCTAAAATCATTCTGACAACACTAATAATTACTTTTGATCAATTGTTACTAATCTTATATTTTAAGTTTTGATATAGTAAAGATATTACAAATATATCATGTTATTGTTGGCAATACATACTGTTAAAGTTACTGTAAATTTTCTGTAACTATGATGACAAATGCTGTGACTGATATTTTGCAATGTTCTGTATTACAGATCCATACTCCTTTCTAATTTTCTGAGTTGATTTCTCTTGATCTGCATCACACTATTATGCTAGTGTTTTTGGAGCTGTAGATGTGATAATGAATGATTAAAAGGGAGAATTGCTCACTTTATTTTTATTTTTTGAGATAGAGTTTATCTGTTAGATAGAATGGGGATAAAATGAGGATGGATAAGCAGGTTGGGGCTTATCTTTAAAAAATAAAGATTATCTTTATTTTTTTGAGATAGAGTCTTGCTCTGTTACCCAGACTGGAGTGCAGTGGTGCAATCTCAGCTCAATGCAACCTCTGCCTCCTGGGTTCATGCGATTCTCCTGCCTCAGCCTCCTGAGTAGCTGAGACTATAGGCATGTGCCACCCTACCTGGCTAATTTTTGTATTTTTAATAGAGACAGGTTTTTGCCATCTTGGCCAGGCTGGTCTCAAACTCCTGACCTCAAGTGATCTGCCTGCCTTGACCTCCCAAAGTACTGAGAGTATACTTGTGAGCCACTGCGCCCAGCCAGCTCATTTTAAAATATGGGAAAGAATGGTTTGAGAGAACCAAGATGATTATAGAAGGACATAGGATCTGTACAGACATAATTTACTCCTATCCATGTCCCTGTCTTTGTCATCTAGTTGGAATGAGAGCAGCCAAAATATTTTCCCCAAATATTACTCTTTTGGTCTGGTTGCCTGAGATGTCTAATAAACCTGCCTAAAAAACAGTGTGACCTCAACATAGCTGAAAAATATCCTAGACTTTTTCATTGAGGTTTTAGAATCTAGATTTATTTATTACTTTTTTTTTTTTTAAGACAGAGTCTCACTCTGTTGCCCAGGCTGGAGTGCAGTGGCGCAATCTCAGCTCACTGCAGTCTCCGCTCCCTAGCTTCAAGGGATTCTCCTGCCTCAGCCTCCCGAGTAGCTGGGATTACACATGCGTGCCACCATGCCTGTCTAATTTTTGTATTTTTAGTAGAGATAGGACTTCATCATGTTGGCCAGGCTGGTCTTGAACTCCTGACTTCAGGTGATTAGATTTCTTTCCTTCTTTCCTTTGGCTGCTGCTGGGAGTGGAACTGATTTAGGGTAAGGGAGGAGGGAGGAACAGGAATAGAACAATAGTCATCTCTTGAAAAAGAGATTTCAATGTGTGATTAATCTTGTAAGGTGACTTAGTTTGGGATTCCCAGAAGCAGATTCTGAGATGAAGATTCTTGAATGAGTGATTTATTATTGAAGTCTTCCCTAGAGAAATTAGTAAGGGAAGCAGGACTGGTAAGGAGAAAAGAAGACAAGCAAGGCTGCAATATCAAGCAAAGTCCTTTAAGGGTAGCAAACATCCCAAAGAAAGTCTTAGGTAAGAGTTTTTGGAGGCAAAACATGACTCAATTGGGAGAAGGCTGCTCAAAAAGGAATTTTTAAAAATCTGAGAGGATTTGGGCAAAGCCGTGACTGTGTCTATTACACAATGTTTCAGAAAGAATTCTTTGTGGGGCACGTCAAAGTAAAAAAAAAAGATAGATTCCTGGATAAGCTGGTTCTAAATGAAGAGATTAACTTCAATGACTGAGATCTAAGTGAGGTCACTGGATTAAGCTTTGGAGTTAAAACAAAAAATTAGAATTGGAGCTTGAAGGTGATGCAACTTATGGCTGTGTAGGGACTGAAAAAGCTAAGGTCTGAGTGAAGAAGTTGCATTTTTTATTAAAAGAGATGAAAGAAACATGAGAGAATTACACTAATTATTAGAAAACTGTGCATGAGTAAATTACATTGACAGATTAATTGAGACTGAAAGGCTTAGAAGATAAATAATCTAAATTAGTGGAGGGTTAGAATAAGGATGGATCTTTTTTCTGAATTGAATGTTTTATGTGTTTTATTTGTATGAACCACAAATTAAAATATTACCAACATTATTTAACCACCCAGCAAAGTCAATATTACATCTAAGTGATGAACGTGTTCTCAGAGAAGTTTCATTTTAAAGAATGACACTTGAGAGTGGCTAGACAGTCTCTGTGGAAAAAGTGGAAGAGAAAATCATGTGATATTTTTTGCCAAGTAGGTGTGTAGGTCATTCACAGGGATCCAGACATCTGGTTCAGATCCCTGTGCATGAGTTCGTTAACACTAGGCCACTGAAGTCAAAACAACCAATGCAAATTGTAGGCTAGCTATATTTTTTTCAGTGTCATATACAACAAAGAAGCACTATGGATTCTGGGAGAAACAGTCTCAAAAGCATCTCAAGACAGCATCTCCAATACAAACATCAGAATCACATATGTCTATTTAATGTAAAATAATGTTGGGGGATAACAGTAGCAGATGAAGTGGATGATGTGTCTTACTTATTTTGGACAAAAAATATTTAAAAATTCATCTTAGACTGGCAATATATTGTCAATCTCTCTAAATTACCTTGTGCTATGTGATTGAGTAATGCTGGCAAATATCTGTAATTTAAGTGTTTTATTCCAATTTTGACATGATTTTTATGCTAGAGAGCTTTTGGGTAAGAAGCCTTTTAAAACTATTTATCATATGAACTCTAATTTTGCTTTTGGAATACATCATCTCATTAATTAACAGGTTGAAGTCTCATTACTTCATGTCTGTCTTCACTGGATTATGTAAACAGCAACCCTGTCATTACCAAATCATATGCTATTTTTATTTTTCTAAAGATCTAGAGCTCACAGTCATTATTTAAATAGAACATTACAGAAAAGAAAAAGCTATTTGAAGCAGCCTATTCTTAGCTATGTATTTGAATAGCTCAATTTTGCTATTAGTATCTGTTTCAATTTATTTTTCTTGATTTTGGTTATAGTTCAGTAATATTCAAGAGAAAGTATTATTCGGTAGCTAATGAGTTATAGAAGACCCATTCCTTACATTGCCTTATCAACAAAGAAAAACAGTTGCTTCTCTTAGAAATACATTATAAATTCAAATAACAGATAACATACGCTGTTTTTGACAGGCATATAACTTTTAACTTCTGATCATTAGCTTTAGTAATCATTAGCTTAGTTAATGAAAAATAAAATATTTATAATATTGAAAATATGAGAAGGTAAACTATGAGCAACAACAACTATGAACAACACATGTTCTTCTGAATTACTGATTCCCCCTCCAAGTAGTTTCAAATCACTATAGTTCATGTAGCCCTTTAATAACTTTTATGGATAAACAGTGACTTCCATGTTCAATGTAAAATAACAGAAATTTAGAGTTTTAATCGCAATGTCCTATGTAAACTTTAAAAGATTCCAAAGCAATTTTCATAAACAGGATTCCATTTTTCACAGCCAAAATATTATATTGACACTGTCTCTCATGTACTGTTACCTATGCATTTGTGTGTCATTTATTTTTAATTACAAAATTTCTCCCTTTGATTAAATTTATTGTATGCCTTGTAATATATCAAAACGATAGATTAAATGTAGAAATGAATTATTACTTACTTATAATAAAATTGAAGCTTGTCCTTAGAATCATTTTCCTGTAGTTCCATGAAGCTAAAATAGGACTTTGATCTCAACCCTGCCCCGATGAGCTGTGTGACAAGATCTTAAGCGAGTTACTCAACCTAAGCCTCAGTTTCCCCATCTGCAAATTAGGGAAAATAACATATGCTTTAGACCATTATTTTGATAATGAAATGAAATGATATATACAAATTGTCAAATAGGGCACAGAATACTCAGTACCTTATCATTGTTTAGTGTTGTTATTTTGTGTCTACAGTGTTTTTGGAAAATAGCATGATTAATCAATTGACTGGAAGAGATACAGTCTAACAGACAATATATAGACCATTTATATTGGCCATGAAAGTGTCCATAATGGCTGACTTCACCTTTAATGTGTAAAATCTGGTGACTCCCATGGTTTTTAAGATACAGCTTAAAGTAGATATCAATTTCTTTACATTTGTCAACTATAATTTGTCCATAGATTGCACATGTAATAAGTAATATTTTGAGATGTTAACTGTAGGGCTTTTTTCTTCCCTCTGCTTCCTTGCATTTGTTACCTGTTACTGATCATTTAGGTACCAGTGCCTAGCAGGTCTGGGTCAGGACAGATACTACTGAGAATTCAGAAGTAATTTGTTTGCTTTGAGTTTCATGTTAGGCTTTTTTAAAAGTCCACAGTAGAAACAGTATTCTTGAAATCATAGCTTTCCTTTGCAGAAGACTCATTATTTTGAGAGCTGAAATTTTGCTGAGCTATTAAAAGCACTGAGAACCTTGAAAGACTCCAGAGTGGGGAAGAATGCATGGATAGAATAACAGGTCCCAAAGAGATAAAATTTGACCAGCATACAGACAGAAAATAAAATAGGGCTGGAAGAGGTCTTGTGATTGGACAATGAAGCTGACTGTATTGACTAAACAGTTGCAGATACAGCACAGATTCACGATGATCCTCAACACCAGGAAGAATGGATTACATTTCTGCACAGGCTAGTGAGATTAGAAAATGACATTTGGAGGCCGGGCGTGGTGGCTCATGCCTGTAATCCAAGCACTTTGGAGGCCAAGGCGGGTGGATCACCTGAGGTCGGGAGTTCAAGACCAGCCTGACCAACATGGTGAAACCTCATCTTTAAAAAAAAAAAAAAAGAAAGAAAAAAAAAGAAAATGACATTTGGAACAGAGCTGTGTCCCTGATGACACAAGTCTCCCAGGAACTCAGAACATTTCCATGGAGGAAAAACAAAATGAGAAAGAGGAGAATTTTGAACTATTTACCCCAAAGAGACTGAGTGTTAAACCAGAAGCATGTGTGTGAATGCCACTAAGCAAAAGAGCTCATATTCTAAGCTAAGTTCAATTATACAGAACTAAAATTAAAAGTAACTTCAATTTTCTAATTTTAGAGTTTATGATTGTGTTAAAATATCATATCCACCAAATCATCAAGCTTTGGATACCTTGAATTTTAGTTCTTAATTAATCTGAAAGCCTCTATTACCTGAAATAGTTTTTAAGATTAGAAAGAAGAAGAAAAAACGTTTTTCAAATAAATTTTGACTGTCATAAAATTTAAAATAGGTACATGTATTATCAATGATATTTTAGAAAACTACATTAAAACTTACTTTTACAAATAGAGCACATTATCTTAAGCAGATTATATCTATTTTCTTCATATCTGAATTTAAAAACAAACTTTTAAATCTATAACTCAAGGTTTTATCATTTACAAATATTTTGAATCCCAGTATAAACTTAAAAATAGTTTAGAAAACTAGAATCTAAGTGATAACTAAACTTAGGAAGTATAATAAATTTTTAATATGCAAGTTACATTAAAATCTATTTATATAATCAGCATTTGGTTCAGGCTTGTCTTCAGCTGAGCATAGTATGTACTCCCCACAATCTGTAGGTTTCACCATTTTTACTGTAGCTGTGTTTCTGAGTCATGCACCAAAGCTGATTGTGTTACAGGATAAGCTGTTTGAAGTGTTAGCCATAGTAAGCCATGCTAAGCCATAATAAAACTATTACTGTTAGATATAATAAGATTATTATGTCAGATTTTATATCAGCTCTACTTACTGAATTTTAGGCATATAGAAAGGCAAAGAGATAATGGATTTAAAAAATTTTTTGATGCTGTCTGTTTGAAATTATTTAACCTTACAAATGAATATGTTAAAACCATATCTTCATATTTGTTTTTGTTTCTACGTATTTGACTCAATGGAACCATTAAAGGGATCACTTTTACCTTGAAAGGGACAAGTTAACATTTATCGACATTTTGCCTTTCACTGAGAAAAAATGTTAGTATGTACTGATTAATACTCTTAAGAGTTACATGATGTTATAACTTTAGTCACAGAATATGGATAATTTATAGACAGAAAAGTGAACAAAATATTTTATTCATTGTATCACTCTAAAATATGTTATTTAATAACAAAGAAAAATGATCGTTACCTTCTAGATAAAAGAGAAAATGGAGAAAATATTTGAAGCATTGAAGATACAAAAACATTATTATAAATATCAATATTTATGGGCTACTGTAAAGGCAGTTGTAAAAAAACAAGTCACAATAAAAAGCTCGAAACAGACAAACATTTTCAAATATCTTAACAATATAAATCATTGAAAAAATCAAATGTTTTTTCCCTTCTAAATTTTTACTTCATAGGGTAGTGAATGCAACATAGTTATAAACAGATATACTTGAGTATAATACATTTTACACACTCAAAATAGTCATAAAGACTCTTACACTATTCTCCTGTAGGCATTCCTATTGTCTGTCAACTGCTATCAAGTGTAGGGTTAGAAGGCATTTTAACAAATGGATGACTGATTTAAAAAACAACAACAACAACGACCAAAGACATCTGTCATTAAGACAGGCCACTGATGGTGGATGCTTGTTATTAGGAATCCAAAAGATTTTCTCAATGTTCTGTCCCATAATTTTTGTTGTCATCGTCTGTGTTCCACATTGCCCTATGGCAATGTTGTTCTTGTGTTCCAATGCATTTTCTTAATTCGGCTGCAGTTTTTTCCAGTTGTTGAATGTTCCTTTGCCACTGTCGTCTATTTGACTGAAGTTTATTCACCTGACAATGCAAACGCTTAAGAATTGCATCATATCTCTTATGTTGTACCTATTAAAAGAACAGCACACATCAACAGGGCTTGTGTAGTATAAATAGTAAACAGCCATAAAGAATATTTTGACTCCTCTAAAGAGGAAAGCACTTAATTAGAAACTATACACTATAAATAATCATGATAAAAATAAACAGTAATTGTGTAACTATTTATTCAACACATTACATGTTAGATACTGTGCTGAGAGCTTTCTACATATAATTAAATTCTTATAACACCTTATGATATGGGTATTATTATCCTTATTTTTGTGTGAAGAAACCAAAAATAAAAAGAGTTTAAGTAATTTGGCTAAAGTTTCATAGCTAGCAAGTGATGGGAGTTGAACCAAAGTGAATTATCCATAATGGAACACCATCTTGTTAAGAGAGTTATTATTTTTTAAACTAAATTTGCACTGGGGTCTCTACTTTGAGTCCCTACGTAAGGAACTACAACCTAACAGTATTTAAACTAACTGAAAGCCTAATTACAAGTATATTTTTGTAACAATAGCTGAGACTCAGTCGACCATAACAGCCAGCTTCAGTCAATCACAGGTGATCCACTAATCACACCATATTCAAATAAAACAAACATTGAGCTGTAACCAATCAAAGTGCTTTCTGTACTTCATTTCCTTTTCTGTCCATAAAAGTTCCCTGCCCACATTGTGAAGTAGAGCTCTCTGAACCTCTGCTGGCTCCGAGGGCTACTGATTCTCTAATCATTCTTCTGTTAAGTTCTGTTAAATTTAATTTTATTAAACTTAAATTTGTCTGAAGTTTTAAATTTATCAAATTTAATTTGTGTAAAGTTTTTCTTTTAACATAAGTTAAGAGAAATGGTTTCATTTCCCATTTCCTGTATCCAGTGATTCACTGAAACACAGACCATTCAGTCTAAAGGATCCAGATCATGTAGTCCATTTCCCTGCTATTAAATAAACCATCATTTACGCTGAGCCAGACAAGGATACACTGGAAGGTAATGAAGCACAGTGGAAAGTGCAAGGGTGTCACACCACAAGAGCACCCAATCTTTTTTAAAAACAGCTTTATAGAAATATAATTCACATACCATATAATCCATCCTTGAAAGTGTACAACTCAATGGTTTTTAGTATTCACAGAGTTGTACAACTATTACCAACCACAGGTTCTTAGGCTCTCATGTAACAGAAATTGACACGAGGCTGAGCAAGTTTCCCAAACAAGGCTTTTTATTGGGACTTACGTTTGAACACAATGGAGACAGTGCAGGAGCAAGAGTTATCTGGCTGGCTTTCCGAGGGCAGGTCTTTGTGGTGTTTTTAGGAAAGGTGACAGGAATGTGCATGAGGTATGGGAGTGTCATTACATGTACAGGGTGGAGCACAGGGTGTGCAGGCACAATGAGAAATCATGCTAGTGCATACAGTGCATGATCAAAATATGATGGATAAGCTCTTCCCTGGGTGAGGATTTTAGTATTACAATGAGGCATGGGGTAAAGATCAGCCATTCTTCTGGTCTTGTGCACATGCCTGTGATAGGGTTAACTCCCTTGAGTAAGATTTACAGTGGGATGCTGCCTATCTTCATTTCAAGAGATATCTTGTGTCATCAGGGATGACCCCAATGGAGGGGGTGGTGCGAGGTCTGATAGGTAATGGCGAGTATGGAAAAAAAAGTATTAGTGGGGGTGGGGGCCAAATCATGGTGAGGGCTAAATTTCATCCCTATTCTATCTCGCAAATATCACCATAATCAATTTTAAAACATTTTCATCACCTAGTACCCATTAGCAGTCATTCCCCATTCTCCTTCCCTCACTCTTAACCCTGGGCAACCATAAATCTACCTTCTCTTTATACACATTTGCCTATTCTGGATATTTTATATAAATGGAATTGTACAGTAGGTGGTCTTTTGTGACTGGCTTCTCTCACTTAGCATAATGTTTTTAAAGGGTCATCTATGGCATAGCATGAAACAGAACTTAATTACTTTGTATTGCCAAATAATAGTACATTGTATGATATACCACATTTTATTTATCCAGTTCATGATTTGATGAACATTTGAGTTGGTTCCACTTTCCAGCCATTGTAAATAATACTGCTATGAACATTTGTGTGCAAGACTTTTTGTGAATGTATGTTTTCACTTCTCTTGGGTATATAGTGAGGAGTAGAATTACTGGGTCATTTGGTAACTCCATGTTTAACAATTTCAGGAACTGCCAGGCTGTTTTTCAAAGCAACTGTATAATTTTACATTCCCACCAGTAATGTATAGGGTTCCAATTTCTTCACATCCTTGAAAATACTTATTATCTATGTTTTTGGTCATGGCCATTGTTGAAAAACTTCAGCCAAATCAAATTTAAAGAGTTTAATCGAGCAATGAAAGATTTGCAAATTGGGCAACCTCCAGAATCACAGCAGATTCAAAGACTCCAGGGGTGCCATGGGGTCAGAACAAATTTATAGACAAAAAAAGTAAAGTGACATACAGGAATTGGAAGTGAGGTACAGAAACAGTAGGATTGGTTACAGCTCTGTGTTTGCCTTATTTGAACACAGTTTGAACACTCAGCAGTCTATGAGTGGTTGAAGTATGGCTGCTGGGATTGTCCAACACTCAGCTATTGGTACAGACACATACTCCTAAGTTAGGTTTTCAGTCTTGTCTACCTATTAAGTTAGGTTGCAATTTATCCACACGGACTCAAATATAGAAGTATGAAGTTCTTCTCAGGCCATATTTAGTTTGCTTTAACACCATGCTCATGGATGTGAAGTGGTATCTCATTATTGTAAAACACCTACTTTTAAATGGACTGATAAAATGATAGAATAATAGGGCTGGACAGGTTATTTATTCATAGGTAGTATGTGTAGTATTCCATTATATAAATACAGCACAATTTATTTTTCCATTCTCCTTTCTAGGTATATTTGTGATGTTTCTATTTAGGAGCTTTTATCAATAAAGGTGCTGTAAGAATTCATATACACGTTTTACAAGTTTTTTAAGGCATATGTTTTCATTTTTCTTGAGTAGACATCTAGGTGGGGAAGTGTTTGGACATACAGTAAGTGTATACTAAATTTTTAAGAAACTCTTAAATTGTATCTCCAAAGCAGTTGCACTATTTAATAATCTTCTCAGCAGTGCATGATCTTGCCAGGTGTTTCATACCCTTGGCAAAATTTGGTATTAATATTCATTGAAACTTTAATCATTTTAGGGGGTAAAAGGTGTGAATAGTATCTCATTGTGGTTTTGATTTCCATTTCCTTGGTGTTAAGCATCTTTTCTGTGTTTATTGGTCATACTATGTCTTCTTTTGTTAAGTTTCTGTTCAAATCTTTAGCCCATTTTTAAAAAATGGCTGTATGACTTATTATTGGCTGTCAGGTTTCTTTCACTATTACCCAGGCTGGTCTTCAACTTCTGAGCTCAAGACATCCTCCCACTTTGGCCTCCCAAAGTGCTGGGATTACAGGCATGAGCCACCATGTCTAGCCCTTTTCATTTTCTTAATGGTGTCTTTCTAAGAGTAGAAGCTTCAAAGTTTGAAGTCTAATATATCAATGTTTTTCACTTATGGTTAGTAAAGTCTGTGTACCAAGAAATTTTTGCTAACCCAACATAATGAAGGTATCCTCCTATAGTTTCTTCTGGAAGCTTTACGGTTTTAACTTTTGCATTTAGATCTATGATCCATTTCAGATGAATTTTTGTGTTTGTTGCGAGGTGGAGACACAGTTCATTGTTTTCTCATAGATATCCAGTTGTTTGAGCACCATTTGTTGATAAGACTTTCCTTTCTTCATTGAATTGCCTTGACAACTTTGTCAAATTGACAAAATATGAATAATTTCCGAATCCTATTCTGTTCCATTGGTCTATTTATTATTTTACCAGTACTACAGTTTCTTGATAAGAATAGCTTTATCATAAATCTTAATATCAGGTAGGTTAGGTCCTACAAATTTATTATTATTCTATATTTATTCTTCTTCTATAAGATTGTTTTGGCTACTAGATCCTTTGCACTTTCACATAAATTTTAGAACTATCTTGTCAATTACTGGAAACAAATACTCAGTGAAATTTTTAAAGAACAAGATTGAATCTATACATCATTTGAGGGTAAGTTGATACAATAATATTGTGTTTTCTAAACCATAAACAGGATATCATTCCATTTATTATTATTTTCTCAGCCATTTTTATTGTAGTTTTGCACACTTTTTCATAAAATTAATTAGCAAGTATTTTATGTCATTTAGTGTTAATGAATAAAGTTTTTTTAATACATTTTACTTCCCAGTTGTTTATTGCTACTAGATAGAAACTAAATAACATGTAACTGATTTTTGTATTTTGACCTTTTATCCTATGAGCCTACTAAATTCACTTACTGGTTCTATTAGTCTTTTCATATTCCTTAAGATTTTCTACATAAACAATTATGTTATCTGTGAATAATGACAGTTTTTTTTTCTTTACAATCTTTATGCCTCATATATATATTTTCCCATCTTATAACATTGATTAGGACCTCCAAAATAATGATGCATAGAGAGGGTGATATCAGACATCTTTGCCTTGTTCCCAATCTTAGGGGAGAAAGCGTTCAACATTTCATCAGTAAGTATAATATGTTGTTAGCTATAAGGTTGATTTTGTTGTTGTTGTTTGTTTTTTTATAGATGCCCTTTATCAAGTTGAGGAAGTTTTCTTCTATTCTCTCTTTTTTCTTTCTTTCTTTTCTTTTTCTTTTTTTTTTTTTTTTGAGACAGAGTCTGGCCGTGTCATGAGGCTGGAGGGCAGTGATGTGATTTTGGCTCACTGCAACCTCCATCTCCCTGGTTCAAGCAATTCTCCTGCCTCAGTCTCCTGAGTAGCTGGGACTACAGGCATGCGCCACCACACCCAGCTAATTTTTGTTTTTAGGAGAGATGATGGGTTTCACCATGTTGGCCAGGATAGTCTCAAACTCCTGACCTCAAGTGATCCACCTGCCTTGGCCTCTCAAAGTGCTGGGATTATAGGCACGAGCCACTGCACCTGGCCCCTCCTATTCTTAACTTGCTGAGAGATGTTACTGTCAGAAAATTTGTTACTCTCAGCAAATTTGTTGAGAGTGTTGAATTTTGTTTTGTCTACTACTATTTCTGAAACTATTAAGTTGGTTATATCTTTTTTTACTTCTGTCATTTTGTCACTATAGTAAATTATGCCATTTGATTTTTGAAAGTGGAACCAGCCTTACATCCCTAGGATAATCCCTGGTAGGTTGTAATGTATTAGACTTTTTGTATATTGCTAAATTTAATTTGCAAGTATTTTGTTAGAGACTTACATCTATGCTCATGAGGGACATTGGTCTGTAATTTCTTTTCTGATAGGATTCCTGTCAATTTTTGTTTCTTCTTGTATCAGGGTTATGTTCACCTCCTAAAATGAGTTGGGAGGAATTTTCTCTTCTATTTTCTGAAAGAGTTTGTTTAGATTGGGCATTTTTTCTTCCTTAAATATATGATTAGAATTCACTAATGAAGATGTGTCAGTTGGAACTTTATTTAGGGAAGAGTTTTTAATTATAAATTCAATTTCATTGATTACTACCTCATACCATTCATAAAGCTTAATTTGAAATGGATAATAGGGCTAAACGTGAATGCAATTTCTTGTGTTACAGTATGTTTTTTTCCAAGAAATATGTCTCATTGTCAAATTGTCATAAAGCTGTTCATAATAGGCCTCATCAGTCTTTTAAATCTATAGAACCTGGAGTAATGTCCCTACTAATCTTTCTTTTCTTGATTAGTATTGCTATGAGTTTCTCAATTTTATTACTCTTTTCAACTTTTGACTTCGTTGATTTTTTCTCATTTTTCTACTTTCTATGATTTCTGTTATTTATCATTTAATTCCTTCTATTTACTTTTTGCTGAATTTATTTTTCTAGACTGTGATGGTGGAAGCTTAGATAGTTGATTTCAAATCTTTTTCTCTTTTCTAGTACAGGCATTAAAAACTTAGTTTTATTGTAAACACTGCTTTAGCTACATCTCACAATTTTCCATATGTTGTGTTTTCATTATTCTTCAATTTCAAATATATTCTAATTTTTCTTGTGATTTCTTCTTTGACTCATGGGTTACTTAGAATGCTCAATTTCCAAAAAGCTCAATTTCCAAAAGCTTATATATGTCCTAGCTTTCTCATTGTTATTGATTTCTAATGGAATTCTGCTGTGATAATAGAATTTCAACTTTAAAATATGTAATCTAGTATATTGTCTGTCTTGGTGAATGTTTCATGTACACTTAAAGTGCATCGGTAGTTGTTATGTGGAGTGTTTTTATTATTATTATACTTTAAGTTTTGGGATACATGTGCAGAACGTGTAGGTTTGTTACATAGGAATACATGTGCTATGGTGGTTTGCTGCACCCATCAACCCATCATCTACATTAGGTATCTCTCCTAATGCTATCCCTCCCCTAGCCTCCTACCTCCAGACAGGCCCCAGTGTGTGATGTTCCCCTCCCTGTGCCCATGTGTTCTCATTGTTCAACTCCCATTTATGAGTAAAAACATGCAGTATTTGGTTTTCTGTTCCTGTGTTAGTTTGCTGAGAATGATGGTTTCCAGCTTCATCCATCTCCCTGCAAAGGACGTGAACTCATTCCTTTTTATCGCTGAATAGTATTCCATGGTGTATATGTGCTACATTTTCTTTATCCAGTCTAAGATTGATGGGCATTTGGGTTGTCTTTGCTATCGTGAATAATGCTGTAAAAAACATATCCGTGCATATGTCTTTATAGTAGAATGATTTATAATCTTTTGGATATATACTCAATAATGGGATTCCTAGGTCAAATGGTAGTTCTGGTTCTAGATCCTTGAGGAATCACCACACTGTCTTCCACAATGATTGAACTAATTTACTCTCCCACCAACAGTGTAAAAGCATTCCTATTTCTCCATATCATCTCCAGATCTGTGGTTTCCTGACTTTTTAATGATCACCTTTCTAACCAGCATGAGATGGTATCTCATTGTGGTTTTGATTTGCATTTCTATAATGACCAGTGATAATGAACTTTTTTTCATGTTTGTTGGCTGCATAAATGTCTTCTTTTGAAAAGTGTCTGTTCATGTCCTTTGCCCACTTTCTGATGGGGTTTTTCTTGTAAATTTGTTTAAGTTCCTTTGTCAGATGGATAGATTGCAAAAATTTTCTCCCATTCTGTAGGTTGCCTGTTCACTCTGATAATAGTTTATTTTGCTTTTTTTTTTTTTTTTTTTTTGCTGTGCAGAAGAAGATCTTTGGTTTAATTAGAAACCACTTATTAATTTTGGCTTTTGTTGCTATTGCTTTCGGTGTTTTAGTCATGAAGTCTTTGCCCATGCCTATGTCCTAAATGGTATTGCCTAGCTTTTCTTCTAGGGTTTTTATGGTTTTAAGTCAAGTTATTTAAATTTTCTAAAATTCTGTAAGACATATTATTATGGGAATTTAAATAGGATAGCCTATATAAAGTGCTTCAAAAATACTAGGCATTTAATAAATAATAATAGATTTAATAACATTGGACATTTCTTCTAATACTCTCTACAAAAGAGAATAATTAGTTACTATATTATCATTGTGTCTACCTGAATAATTTTTACTTTGCCTTCAGGTCAGCATTTTTCCCTTTGCTTCTCTGGGGCTTTTTTTTCTTTGTTGAGATAGAGTTTTGCTCTGTTGCCTAGGCTGGAGTGTAGTGGCACGATCTTGGCTCACTGCAACCTCTGCCTCCCAGGCTCGAGCAATCCTCCCACCTCAGCCTCCTGAGTAGCTAGGAATACAGGCACACACCACCATGCCCAACTAATTTTTGTATTTTTAGTAGAGACAGTGTTTTACCATGTTGCCCAGGCTGACCTCAAACTCTTGGGCTCAAGTGATCCATCCACCTTGGCCTCCCAAAGTGCTGAGATAACAGGTATGAGCCACTATGCCCAGCCTCTGGGTTTTTCTCATAGGACTGGCTTTCTATTTGTGTAATCATTTCTGTTGCTGACCTCAATAAGTGAATGCATTTGTTAATTATATAGCTGTGTATTATATCATACTGAATTAAACATGCTTTGTTCATCACCCTTAGCAGCTCTGAAAGTATACACAATTTTCCCTTATTCTTTTAAATAATTTTAAAATCATGCTATACAAAATTTAGACAAGATTAAGCCATCAATGCTTTACACAATGTCTGTTATCACAAAGCATTATTTGCAGCATTCATCATTTGCTAAAACCCTTTTCAACTGTTCCAGTATCCTTTGCTTGAAAACTCCTGGATTTGTAAATAACACTTTTTTTCTTACCTTTGACTAGAAACCACTGACTGTTGCTTAATGTGTTATATTTAAAGCTTTGTGTTTACATGCCTTGTACTTTGCTTCCCCAATGTTTTTTTCAATGACTCATAGCTTATCTTTTGTTTCCACTCTATGTTTGTTCCTTTCTTCCAAAATATATGGAGACAGACAATAGATATGGCGGGGGGAAGGACATTTTGGGAATAAATAGTTGAAAAGGCTTTTTTTTCATTCAGATATGGCAGATTTACTTTTCTTGTCAAATAAACACTGACAGCATTTATTTGACAAGAAAACATTGCTATTCAAACACCATTTTTTATTTTTATGAACCAAAAAATGTAAAAGCAGTATTAATATAAAAACTAAAATATGTAAAGCACAATATTTGAAAGCATTAGAAAAAAAGAATGCCGTAGTCCAGGCAAAAGATGATTCTTGAACTCTACCAAGGCCATGGCTAAAGATATTCAGAAGGGATAGAAAAAAGACTAAAAAAAAGATAATAAAAATCTTTTGGTATTTGAATTTACCTTCTTTAAAAACTGGCTGTTTTGAGAAGAAGGTTACTCATATTAATGATCAATTCTCATCATGGAATAAGTAAAATTATTGACAAAAATGCAACATTTTTAAGACAATGGTCTGACCATATTGGTCCTTCAGCTGCATAATTTGTCATGGAGAAGCTTTAAGTTCTTAAATTTTCATTTTTTTCAACTGTAATATTGTGATGGAATTGAGGACAACTTTTAAATGAATTAGAAGTAATAGAATTAAAATGAAAAAGTTCAAAAGAATCTTAACAGAGGTGTTCCTATTATGAAAACTTTAAAAGCTTGTTAAATTTCATGACAAAAAGTTTTATGATGGAAACATTAAAAAACAGAAGTTTTAACCTCAGTAACATTTCCTCTAAATCTAACATTAGTGACCACTTACATCATCCTTTACCAATTTATACTATTGCTGGCAAGATGAAGTAGATATACTTCAGTTACCTATTCTTCCTGGTAAGTAGAACTAAAATCCCTGGACATTGGATATAAAACAAGTATCAGAAGCTCCTGAAAGTTGGAGAGAAGAAGGCAAATTGTCTAGGGAACCTCAAGACCCAAGGAATGTCATGGGTTTTCCTGTTTTCCTCATATACCCCAGAGAGGATTCTGGAGAAGATAGCAATCTGGAAATGTCAAGAAGTGCAAACAGGAAGTCCTAAGAAAAATTTGTTCTATCTCCCAAAAGATAAGGAAAATAACAGCCTAGTGAGACAGAAAACTTGTACGCAGTAACTGTTTTACTAAAGTCAAACACCACAGAATAAACTATGTCCCTTCTAACACTCATGTCAGCAAGTGCTGGCTAGAAAGCCTAAACGTCTAATGTTGCAAGCATATAATGAAGTACCTAATCCCTCTGCTGGTGCACTGTCAGGGAAAGCTAACTAAGGAGCCAGTAGTTTTAACTGTGGAACCAGGAGTTTTAATCCTTTCTAAGCAGCAAGAGACCATACACTGTGGTGTTGCTGGAGCCCATTTGAGGATTCTGGACTTCTATGGCCATCAAAGTGTAATAATCCTCTCCTTGCTGATGTAATATCAAAGGAGGTCTGGTAGAGAGTCAGCACTTTCACCAGTACTCAGTAGTAACCAGGCCAAGTCCTTGCAGTGTCACTGGAGGCCATGTTAGGAGTAGTAGCAAGTATTCCATTTCCCTCCAAGCCAGAATGATATCAGCAGAGGCCTACAGACTAACCTTTCCCTCTCCCGTGGGAAACACTGGAGGCAATGGAGACTAGTAGGAGAATCTAGACCTCAACTGTCACCTAGAAATAGTGAAGATCCAGAATCTTAAAACATAATATCCAACATGTCCACATTTCAATTAAAAAATGACTCATAACACCAAAAAATAAGACATCAAACAGTAAGAAATCACAATCAACGTGTACCACATCAACATAACACAGAAGTTAAAATTATCTGACAAACATTTTAAAGCCTCTGTCATAAAATTGCTTCAATAAACAATTACAAACATGCCTGGAAAAAAACGTATAAAATAGAAAGTCTAAGCAAAGGAATATAAGATATAAAAAAGATCTAAATGGAAATTTCAGGACTAAAAGGTACAGTAACCAAAACGAAAAGTTACTCGATTTGAACAAAAGAGAGAAAACAGATTGAAAACAGAAATAAATAGAACCTCAGGGGCTTATGGGACTATAACAAAAGATGTCATATCTTTTGTTATGGGAGAAGAGGAGAAAGAAGGCACAGATTAATGAAAAAAAGTATTCAAGTAACTGATGGCTGAAAAATCCTAAATTTGGCAAAAGATATAAAACTACAGAATTGAGAAGCTAAGAGAACTCCAAAAAGGATAAATGCAAAGAAATCCATGCAAAAGCATGTCATGGTAAAACTTCTGAAAACAGAAAAATGTGTTTTCCCCAAACCTGCTCATTCTGTAGACAGAAAATCTTGAAGACAGCAAGAAAGGAATACCTAACATATATAGGAAAACCAATTTGAATTACAGCAGATTTCTCCCAATTTGAATTACAGCAGATTTCTCACCAGAAATCACAAAGGCCAGAAGGACGTAGTACAACATTTTTCAACTGTGGGAAGACCTGTCAACCCAGAATTCTATATCCAGTAAAAATAGCCTTTAGGAATGAAGGAGAAATCAAGACATTTTTACATGAAAAAAATAAAAGAATGTGTTACCAGCAGACCTCCCCTAAAAGAGTGATTTTAGAAGTTTTAAATAAAAAAGGAAATGATATAAGAATAAATCTTAGAATATCCAGAAGAAAGAACATAATAAAGCAAAAATATGGATAATTACAATAGACAGATAAAAAGGTCATAATTAAAAAGTACAAGATTCTTTGTGAGGTGATGAAAATTTCCAAATTTAACTTTGTTGAAGGTTGCATATATCTGACTATGGAAAGCCTCTGATTTATATGATTTAAGTGGTAAATTGGACACAGACCTGTGCCTGGCAGCACCCTGTTCCTGAGCCAACACCACAATCAGTAAGACCAAACAAACAGCTGCCAGCACGGTCCTCCTCTCTCCCCGCAGCTACACTGCCTCTGCTACTGTGGTGAATGCCCACAGGGAGGCAAGCACCCCAGAACTCATAAGCACTCTGCTGCAGCTGATGAGTGTGTACCCCACTGTGCTGCTGCTGCTACTGCTGCTGCTGGCATGCACAAATGAGAACAGATCTTGCTGTCACCCCACTATGGAATACTTTGGCTGACAAAACCCCTCCAAGTATAGTGACCAGCAGTCTGGGAACACCTCAGCCCCCTCCCCAGCACAATGGATTCCTAGCCTCGAGGAGCCAGAGAACAAAATTGCAGCCTGATACAAGTCCCCCAGAGTTAGAGCACATAGTCCAGGAGTTGGGAGCAGACCGTTGGCCCCTAAAATCTTCCAGAAATGAAGCTAGTCAGCTGAATCCACCTTATATCACAATCAAACCCTCAAGGTCATCAAATAGGATAAAAGAAAAAAAAAAACCCAACCAAAGGTCAGCAGCTGAAAGATTGAAGGAGCACAAGTCCCTAAGGATGAAGAAGAACCAGCAAAAAAACCCTGATAACCCCAAAGGCCAAAGTGCCTTCTTTCTTTAAAATGACAACATCACCTTTCCAGTAATGGTTTAGAATTGGGCTGAAATGGTTTAAATCATAGAAATAGAATTCAGAGTATGAGTATGAACTAAAGTCATTAAGCTACAGGAGTATGTTAAAACCCAGTCTAAGGAAACCAAAAATCATAAAAAAACAATGCAGGAGCTGACAGACAAAATAGCCAGCATAGAAAAGAACCTAAGTGACCTAATCGAGCTGAAAAACACACTACAAGAATTTCATAGTGCTATCACAAATATTAATAGCAGAATAGACTTAGTAGAGGAAAGAATCTCAGAGATTGAAGACTGGCTTTCTGAAATAAGACAGTCAGACAAGAATAAAGAAAAAAGAATAAAAAGGAAAGAGCAAAACCTCTGAGAAACACTGGATTATGTAAAGAGACCAAGTCTATGACTCTTTGGTGTCCCTGAAAGAGATGAGGAGAATGGAACCAACTTGGAAAACATATTTCAGGATATCATCTATGAGAACTTCCCCAACCTAGCTAGAGAGGCCAACATTCAACTTCAGGAAGTGCAGAGAACCCCAGTAAGATGCTTCACAAGAAGATCATCCCTAAGATGCATAATTTTCACATTCTCAAGGTTGAAATGAAAGAAAAAAATGTTAAAGGCAGCTAGAGAAAAAGGTCAGATCACCTCCAAAGGGATGCCCATCAGACTAACAACGGACCTCTCAGCAGAAACTCTACAAGCAGAAGAGATTGGGGACTAATATTCAAAATTCTTACAGAAAAGAAATTCTAACCCAGAATTTCATATTCAGCCAAACTAAGCCTTATAAGTGAAGGAGAAATAAGATCCTTTTCAGATAAGCAAATGCTGATGGAATTTGTTACCAAAAGACCTGCCTTACAAGAGCTCCTAAAGAAAGCACTAAATATGGAAAGGAAACACCAGTGTCAGCCACTAGAAAAACACACTGAATTACACAGACTAGTGACACTACAAGGAAACCACATAAACAAGTCCGCATGATAACCAGTTAGCATCATGATGTCAGGATCAAGTGTACACATATCAAGTAACCCTGAATGTAAATGGGCTAAATGCCCCAGTTAAAAGGCACAGAGTGGCAAGCTGGATAAAGAACCAAGACCCATTGGTATACTGTCTTCAAGAGACCCATCTCACATGCAATGACACACATAGGCTCAAAATAAAGGGATAGAGGAAAATCCACCAAGCAGATAGAAAACAGAAAAAATCAAGAGTTGCAATCTTAATTTCACACAAAACAGACTTTAAATCAGCAAAGATTTAAAAAGACAAAGAAGGGCATTATATAATGATAAAGTTCAATTCAACAATAAGACCTAACTATCCTAAATATATATGTACCCAACACAAGAGCACCCAGATTCATAAAGCAAGTTCTTAGAGACCTTCAAAGAGACTTAGACTCCCACACAATAATAATGGGAGATTCTAACACCCACTGGCAATATTAGACAGATCATCAAGATAGAAAATTAACAAAGATATTCAGCACCTGAACTCAACACTGGATCAAAAGAACCTGACAGACATCTACAGAACTCTCCATCCAAAAACAACAGAATATACATTATTCTCATCACCACATGGCACATATTCTAAAGTCAATCACATAATCTGAAATAAAACACTCTTCAGCAAATGTGAAAGAACTGAACTCATAACAATCTCTTGGACCACAGCACAATCAAATTAGAAATCAAGACTAAGAAATTCACTCAAAACCATAAAATTATGTGGAAATTGAATAACCTGCTCCTGAATGATTTTTCAGTAAATATTAAAATTAAGGCAGAAATTCAAGAAGTTATTTGAAACTAATGAGAACAAAGATACCAGAATCTGTGGGACATAGCCAAGGGCAGTGTTAAGGGAAAAATTTATAGCACTAAATGCCCAAATCAAAAAGTTAGAAAGATCTCAATTTAACAACATGACATCATGACTAAAAGAAGTAGAGAACCAAAAGTAAACCAAGCCCAAAGTTAGCAGAAGACAATAACCAAAATCAGAGCTGCACTGAAGGAGTCTGAGACACAAGAAAACCTTCAAAAAGATCAGTAAATCTAGGAGCTGGTGTTTTGAAAAAATTAATAAAACAGAAAAACTGCTAGCTAGACTAATAAAGAAGAAAATTGAGAAGATCAAAATAAACTTAATCAGAAATGAGAAGGGGGATATTACTACTGACCTCACAGAAATACAAATAACCATCAGAGAATATTATAAACACCCCTATACACATAAACTAGGAAATCTAGAAGAAATGGATAAATTCCTGGACATATATACCCTCCCAAAACTGAACCAGGAAGAAATTGAATCCCTGAACAGACCAACAACAAGCTCTGAAACTGATTCAGTAATAAATAGTTGAAATTTATTACTGAATTTATCATCCTGATACCAAAACCTGGAAGAGACATAACAAAATGAAACTTCAAGCTGATATCCTTGATGAACATTGATGCGAAAATCCTCAACAAAATACTATCAAACTGAATCCAGCAGCACATCAAAAAGCTTACCCATCACCATCAGGTAGGCTTTATACCTGGGATGCAAGTTTGGTTCAACATATGCAAATCAATAAATATGATTCATCATATAAACAGAACTGAAGACAAACACAACATGATTATCTCAATAGATGCAGAAAAGACTTTCAATACAATTCCCCTCCCTTAATATGTTAAAAATTCTCAATAAACTAAGTATTGAAGGAAAATACCTGAAAATAAGAGCCATCTATAACAAACCACAGCCAAAATCATACTCAGTGGGCAAAAGCCAGAGGCATTCTCCTTGAAAACCAGCACAAGACAAGGATCCCCTCTCACTACTGTTATTTGGCATAGTATTGGAAGTCCTGGTCAGAGCAATCAGGCAAGAGAAAGAAATAAAACATATATAAATAAGAAGAGAGGAAGTCAAACTAACCCTGTTTGCAGATAATATGATGCTATATCTAGAAAACCCCAAAGTCCTGGCCCAAAAGTTTCCTAAGCTGATAAACAACCTCAGCAAAGTCTCAGGATATAAAATCACTATGCAAAAATCACTAGCACTCCTATATAACACCAATCAAGCTGAGAGCCAAATCCCATTCACAGTTGACACACACACACACACACACACACACACACACACACACACACACCTAGGAATACAGCTAACCAGGGAGGTGAAAGATCTCTACAAGGAGAACTATAAAATACTCCTCAAAGAAATCAGAGATGACATAAACAAATGGAAAAACATTCCATGCTCATGGATAGGAAGAATATTATTAAAATGGCCATACTACCCAAAGCAATTTATAGACTTGATGCTATTCCTATTAAACTACCAATGACATTCTTCACATAGCTAGAAAAAACTATTTTAAAATCCCTACGGAACCAAAAAGGAGTCCAAATAGCCAAGGCAATTCTAAACCAAAAGAACAAAGCTGGGGGCAGCATGCTACCTGACATCAAACTATAATACAGGGCTACAGTAACCAAAACAGGATGGTACTGGTACAAAAACAGACACATAGACCAATGAAACAGAATAGATAACCCAGAAATAAGGCCATGCATCTACAATTATCTGATCTTTGACAAAGTTGACAAAAACAAGCAATGGGGAAGACTCTCTATTCAATAAATGGTGCTGGGATAACTGGCTAGCCATGTGCAGAAGACTGAAACTGTACCCCTTCCTTATACCATATACAAAAATTGACTTAAGATGGATTAAAAACTTAAATATGAAACCCAAAACTATAAAAGTCCTGGAAAACAACCTAGGCAATACCATTCTGGACATAGGAATGGGCAAATATTTCATGAGAAGATGCCAAAAGCAATTGCAACAAAAGCAAAAGCTGACAATTGGGATCTAATTAAAGAGCCTCTGTATAGCGAGATAAACTATCAACAGAGTAAACAGAAAACCTACACAATGAGAGAAAATTTTTGCAAACTATATATCTCACAAAGGTCTAATATTCAGCATTTATAAGAAGCTTAAACAAATTTACAAGAAAAAAACTAACAACCCCATTTAAAAGTGGGGAAAGGATACAAACAGACACTTCTCAAAAGAAGACATACATGTGGCCAACAGTCATATAAAAAAAGTTCAGCATCATGAATCATTAGGGAAATGCAAATCAAAACCACAATGAGATACTATCATCATTATTATCAAAAAGTAAAAAAATAACACATGCTGACAAGGTTGCAGAGAAAAAGAACACTTATACACTGTTGGGGGGAGTGTAAATTAGTTTGACTACTGTGGAAGGCAGTGTGGCAATTCCTCAAAGACTTAAAAACAGAAATACCACTCAACCCAGCAATCCCATTACTGAGTATATACCCAAAAGAATATAAATCATTCTATCATAAAGACACACACACATGTACGTGCATTGCAGCAATATTCACAATAGTAAAGACATAGAATCAACCTAAATGCCTATCAATGGTAGTCTGGGTAAAGAAAATGTGGTACATATACACCATGGAATATATGCAGCCATAAAAAGGAATGAGATTATGTCCTTTGCATGAACATGAATGGAGCTGGAGACCATTATCCTAAGTGAATTAATGCAGGAACAGAAAACCAAATACTGCATGTTCTCACTTATAAGTGGAATCTAAATGATGAGAACACATGAACACATAGAGGGAAACAGCACACATTGGGGTATATCAGAAACAACACACACTGGGGGGTGAGAGGAGAGAAAGGATCAGGAAAAATAATTAACGAGAATTGGGATTAATACCTGGGCATTTAAATAATCTGTACAACAAACTATGACAGAAATTTACCTATATAACAAAGCTGCACATGTACCTCTGAACTTAAAAGTTAAATAAAAAGAAAAAAATCTCTGGATAATTTATTTTCATTTTTAAAACTTTGTTGCAGAATATCTGACCAAAAAAAAATGGTGAACTGTATGGCATGTGAATTTTATCTTAGTAAAGCTGTTTATAAAAATCAGAATAGTGGCTATTTGATAAAAGGGGTAGAGGAGAACCTTCTGGACATGCTGGGAAAGTTCTATATCTTGATCTAGGTAATAGTAACATAAATAAATGTACATATTAGTCTAAATAAATCAAGCTATCCATTTTAATTTGTGTACTTACTCTTATGACAATTATACCTCAATAAAATATGTCATTGTAAAAATATTACAAGGTAATTTCAAATTTCTTTCCAAAATGCTTTTAGCAATTTATACTCACAACAATAGTCTATTAAAATTCCCATGCTTAACATCTTACCAACTGTAATACTGATAATCTGATGGGCTAAACGTGGAATTTTGCTGTGGTTTTAATTATCAGTCTCTTATTGTTAATAAGGATGGTCATATTTTTCTTTATTTCTGATATTCATGTTTCAGAAAAATGGTCTTTTTATACCATTTGACCAGTGTTTCACTGATTTGACATTTTCTTATCTCATATCACATACATGTATTATAATAATCTAGAGTCTTGTTCTTTTTCTTGTTATGGTGTATTCCCATAATCTAGAAATTTACAGCATAGTCGAAATTAAAAATATTTAACCATAGAATTTATGGAGTGTTTTTCTCTTTTAAAATAAATGCTTTTCTGACACTAATTGTTAAGTTTTTCTCCTACGTTGTACTCAATACTCAGAACTGTGTGTATGCGTATGTGTGTGTGTGTACATGTGCACCTGTGTGTATTATGAGGTAGATATCCAGTTTTATTTCAGCATTTTTCCTTATTTTTCCATAAAGGTAATCTATTTTGTTTTTACCATTCATGCATGCATAATTTCTGGATTCTTTTTCTCATTAACAATTTTTTTCTGGCAGGGCATGGTTGCTCATGCCTTTACCTAGCACTTTGGGAGGCCAAGGCAGGTGGATCACTTGAGATCAGGAGTTTGAGACTGGCCTCACCAACATGGTGAAACCCTGTCTCTACTAAAAATACAAAAATTAACTGGATGTAGTGGTATGTGCATGTAATCCCAGCCACCTGGGAGGCTGAGGCAGGAGAATTGCTGGAACCCAGGAGGAGCCGGGGCAACACAGCAAGACTCCATCTCAAAAATAATAATATTTTTTTTCTACTTTTATACCACTAATACACTGTCTTACTATTTATTGTTTTATAATGAACCTTAACATCTACAGGGCAGAGAAATCCTTATTTATTTAGATTGTAATAGACTATAAGGTAAAATCATGATATTTTTAATAGCGAATATGTAAAGATGAGGATTTTTATCTTCAGTTTCTTCAGATGCTTTGTATTGTGTCAAATTAGTCAAAAACAAATTGAAACATGCATATTTTTATTTTCCAAATTAATGTATTCAGGTGAAAATTATTTGGCCTTAATAGCGTATTATTTTACATTTTTGTTCACTATTCATCTAAGCAATAATGACTATAGAAGTCTACAGATGGCACAACAACACATTAAGAATTTACTCTCATTTTCAGTTTTGCATATTTGCAGTTGTTTTTTAACTTGACTCTTGATAACTGCAAATATGAAGTCAGAGGGGTTTGGAAAAACAATGCTTACCATTGTGTTATTATTCTATTTTGAGAAGTCTTTGATGTCTAAGAATGGGCATCCTCTTTGACTACATAGCTGCTTTCTAGCCATTAATTGGGTATCATATTCTTAGTGGAATGACAAGAACCCGAAAGAACCCTCACCCAGATTTAAACAGGAGCGAATGCTTGCACTGTTTGAAGACATTCACATATGTGAACATCTTTGAATGAAGGAGTTATCTCTAGTTATCTATTAAGGATTTGTATTTACTAAATTTTATAGTTCTTGTTCTTCAGCTCTTTTGAGTATTGAGAGTAAACTATGGAAATAAGAATACAGTATAAGTTTAAAAAATGGTCCCACAAAACATTGAAATCTAGATAAGACTTACCTCTATTTCTTTTCTTAATTTTTCATGTGTCTTTTTTTCTTCCTCAAGAAAACAAGTTTTTTCAATGATAGATTCTTTTACAGTTATAATTTTATCCTTTAACTTTGTAATGTCTTCCTGTATGTTTATAACGTTTGAAATACAGAAGTCAAAAAAGGATAGTCAATATAAATCCAATATTTTCAGTTTCTATAATTTAACAAAACTAGCCAAATCAAAATTTAGTTTTGATAAATAGCATTAGAATACTACTTCTATAGGTGTACAAAATAAAGAACTGTTACTAAAACAAAGAAACCTTACATTTGAAACAACTAAAAATCAAACAAAAATAAGATAAGAATGAAAGTAGTAGTTATGGTGGCAACTACCCAACAACAGTGTAAAACATAATTTTTAATTTTCTAGCAAGATATGATCAATATTTTAAGTTTGTGTCTTCTATCGTCTTCAAAGAACAGTAAGAGAAATAGTAAGATGCTTAAGGTGCAATTGTTAATTTATATTGCTTGTGTAACAGCATTTAAGTGTACTAAATTGATTTGAATTGGTCTGTATCCATTGGCATGGAAGCTAAGGCTTCAACATTTTTGTGAATTATACTTTCTGCAACAAATGGATTACTTGTTGACTGTGATTTTCTTTGACCATATATTTTTATAAATCCACAGGGGATTTGTGGATGTTTCCTTTACACATTTGAGGATCTAGAATAGTTGTTATATAACACATGTAATTATCCACGTTTTTTTTTAATTGTGAAAATAGTTTCTGAATGTAATAGAACAGCTATGGGCATTTTATTAACTTCACAATAAATTTATCATTTAATGTATGTACTTACAAAAAAGGAGTAATAGAAAAAATAATTTTGCTAAGTAACTTTTCAAACCTGTACTTGCGTTATTCGGTTCCCTCCTGGATTTTGAAGATCTTGCATAAGTTCTTCTTTCATTGTCTTTAATTTTTTAACAAAATTTCGTTTTTCATAGAGTTCAGTCATAAATGACCATTTGCTTTCTACCTCTCCCAAACTATTTTTATGTGTTTTTATTTTTGCATAATATGCATTATATTTTATCATGTGTTCCTCAAAATCTTCTTGGGCTGTTTCTATGTCAAATTTAAGCTTTACATTTTCTGAATGTAAGGATTTGATCTGAGTCTCCAGGCTATCACAATGAAGTTTGGTATTCTCTATGGCAGCATCTTGTTGATAAATTTGTCTTTCTGTTTCTTTAGTTTCTGCAGTGATAGTTGCTATTTGTTTTTCAAGCTCATGAAGTTCATTCTGTAATATAGTTTAACATTGTCATTATTAATTCAAAATATTAAACTTAAGAGGAAAATCAATATTTCAATCCATAATGAATATAGAAAAAATCACTTAGAAAAATATATTTATCAGATATTAAAAAATTGATGAATAAAAGGAAACATGCAATAAAGTAACACAATTATTTTATAATTTCAGCAGGGTCTGAGTTGTATATTTTTTAATGTTCATCTAATTCTAAATATTAAAATCTCATTGTTTTATCTTGACATTTTATACATGTAAGATTCTTTATAATAATTTTACTAATCTATTTATAGGCATCAGAAGTATACACTCAGGAAAGACAATATGATAAAGAAATGATAAAGTCCTGAGTTAAGAATCAAAAGATCTAGGTTCCAGCACCCTTATTGCTATTTACTAGTTTGTATGATAATGCATAACAAACTTAATTACCCAATTCAAACTACACTTTCTCCATTTGTAAAATGAGTATAAAGATATTTACTTTGCCTCCCTGGAGCATTTGAAAGAACTCATTTATTAAATGAGTGAATGACTGATGCACAAACAATGGTCAGGTCAGGAAAGGGATACGTGCCCTGCTGGTTACATCAGGCTATCTATTAACTCTCTTGGTTACTATAGGGACTATATTGACCAATATAATTTAGTCATCTCTTCTCTTTCTTAGACTAATGTAATTGACTGTTAATTTTTCTTATTGGCTTTAGTTTCTTTTGCCTTTAATCCATTTCTTCCCTTACATGAGAATTATGTTATTTTTTTCTCTTCCCCTTCTTCCTTTATCTCCTCTGCCTCTTTTCTCCCTCTTCTTCTTCACCCTTTTCCCCTTCTTCAATCTCTCCTTTTTAAACTCTTAACTTTATTGAAGTAAAATTAATATAAATAATACATATTCAAACTTTACAATTTGATGAATTTTGACCTTCTTGTGCTCATGAGACCATCGCCACAACTAAGATAATAAACATAGCCATTACCCAAAAACGTTTTCTCCTGATACTCTGCAATTCACTCCTCCCTTTCCACTTCTCCATTCCTAGGCAACCACTGATCTGCCTTCCTTCATTAAAGATTAGTTTTGTTTTCAATAATTTTATATAAATAGAATCATTTAATGTAAAATTTTAAGTCTTCTTTCAGTAAGCATAATTATTTCGATTTATTCATGTTGTTATATATATATCAATAATCTTCATTTTTATTGCTAAGTAGAATTCCATTGCATGAATATTCCATATTAGTCTATTAGTTCATCTAACTGATGGGCATTTGGGTTATTTCCAGTTTTCCGGTGGGCATACTCATTTATTTCTCTTGGGTAAATACCCAGAAGTTAAATGGCTAGAGTATATGGTAGGGATAGGTTTAACTTTTCAAGAAAGTATAAACTGTCTTCCTAAGTGGTTGTGTCATTTTACAGCCCATCTAACAGGTCTGAGAGCTCCAGGCCTTCCATATCTGCATCAACAATTGTTATGGTCAGTCTTTTTAAACTTAGACATTCTAGTGGGTTGTATATGTGTGTGTGTTCCTGTGTGTATGCATAGAGTGGAAATTTAAGTATACTGTTAGATGTGTTTTCAAGTATTTTCTTCTAGTCTGTGACAACCCAAAGGCTAAAGGGCCCCAGCAAGAATATCTTATTTTGTTTTCATAATAGTGTATATTGAAGAGTAAGTTAAAAAAATTTTTTTGGATGAAATTCATCAAAATTTGTATCTCATATTAAAGAAATCATTGCCAAGCCCAGCATCACTAAGCTTTTCTATGTTTTCTTCTAGACATTTTGTAGTTTTAACTGTTAGCAACTTCAGTGTATGATTTTTTCTTTCCTTTAATTTGAGAACTTTCACCTTCTCACTTAAAAGTAAGTACTTTACAGCTTCTCTTTGGCATATCTGAATTGCCAGCATCACTACTCTGGTACTTTGGGGCCATTAAGTAAAATAAGGATTAGTTGAACATAAGCACTGCAATACTGCCACAATCAATCTGATAACTGAGATGACTACTAAGTGATAAAGAATGGGTAGCTCATATGGTATGGATGTACTGGACAAAAGGACGACTCACGTCCCAGGCAGGATGGAGCAGGACAGTGCAAGATTTCATCATGCTACACAGAATGGCTTGCAATATTAAATTTACAAATTGTTTATTTCTGGAATCTTTCATTTAATACTTTCAGAATGAAGTTGGCTATGGGTAACTGAAACTGCAGAAAGCAAAACTGCAAATAAGGAAAAACTACTGTAGCGTCAGAACTGAATCAAATCACTGGACAACCAGTTAGCATCCAGAGAATCAGAAAATTGGTTGTTAGTGTTAGAAAATGTCCCAGGTAGTATAAGATTTCCAACACTTCTTCTTCAAAATTATTTTGGCTATTCTAGGTCCTTTGCATTTCCATATGACTTTTAGAATTAGCTTATATATTTCTCCCCAAAAGCCTGCTGAAATTTTGACTGGGACTACTTTTCACGTGTAAATAAAATTGAGAGAACTGACATATTAACAATATTAAGTCTTCTGGTTCATAAAAATGACATAACTCTATACTCAGGTCTTCTTTAATTTTTCTCACCAATGTTTTACAGTGTTCAGCATACTGGTCTTGTAAACCTTTTGTCAAATTTACCCCTGAGTATTGAATAGTTTTGATGGCATTGTAAGTGGTATTGCTTTTGAAGTTTTAATTTATAATTTTCTCTTGTCAATATGTAAAAATACAATAAATTTTTGTATATTAATCTTGTGTCCTGCAATCTTTTTAAACTCACTTATCAGTTTTAATAGTTTTTTTTTATAGATTCCTTGAGATTTTCTTTAAAAAAAAAAAAAAAACACGCCATCTGTGAATAAAAACAGATTTACTTCTTACTTTCTCATATGGATGAGTTTTATTTCTTTTCCTCACATAGCTGTACTGGTTTGAACTACCAGCATCATCTTGAATGGAAGTAAGGGCAGACATCTTTGTGTTATTCCTGATCTTAGAAGAAAAACATTCATTATTTCACCACTAAGTATGTGGTTGGTTGTAGAATTTATGTAGATGTTCTTCCTTAGATTAAGGAAGTTCCCTTTTATTTCCAATTAGATGAGAGTTTTTTTTTAATCATGAATGGATATTGGATTATAATAAGTGCTTTTTATGTATCTAGAATTCTTTCTAAAATATATATTTAATTATTCGCTTCTTGCTTACAATCTGTCAAATGCTTCTCATCGAGTTTAGAATAAAGTTGGATTTTCTTATTGTGGTATATATCTTCCATGATTTTTTCAAAACACACTGTAATTTACATTGCCATCAAACTATTTACGGTTCTGAGGGAATGTGTTCTCTTTCCGGGTACATGATGGGGCGTAGCTTTAAAGGCAAGAATTTCCCAGCGCCATGCCCCGCTCCCATCTCTCTCCATCCGGGAGATTCAACTGTTTATGTTTGAATTTCTTGGGCACGGGAAGAAACTAAAAGTCAATAACTCCAGAGTAAGTTCTAAGGAACTCCTTTCATTGGCCCAGGGTCTCGGAGAAGGTAGGAGTTTCTTCCAGGATAAAAATCCATGCTCCCTCACCTGCGCCGGATTTCCTGCTCTCTGGAATCCCCTCCCACACAGTGGGAGCTCCCTCTGGGATTTCCCCTCTGGAATCCCCTTCCACAGTCTTCGTGGAAGCCTTTCTCTTCTTCTCTTTTCCTTCTCTTTTCTCTACCTAAATGAAATCACCTTTCTGCAACACTTTTTGGGTCCAATATATGCTTTACAGCATACGGTCCACCTGCAGTGGCCCCACCGCTTATTCTTTAAGAGGTTGGAGGCCAAAAACCCACAACAATCACTGGCATCCAAGAAAAAACCCGGTTACAGTTCTAGGAGTCTACCAATGCTATTTCAGGCCTCTGCAAATATCCTCAGGTTCTTTTTATTTTGAATAATATCTTCCTTACTCCCTAACTCTTAAAGCTGTACTAGACACCTAATCATTCAGATGAACTCCAGCTGCCATTAAAAACCTCAACTGAAACATCATTTCATTTGTGATCGCTCCTTCCCTAGTGTTAAATCTGTGTTGTGTTCATGCCTCTATTGTTGTACTACTACTCTGCATGTAATTATTTGTTTACGTCTTTCTCTCCCCAGTAGATGGTAAGTAACATAAGAGTGAGGACAATGTTCAGCAAAATGCTTAACACAAAGTAGGCTCTCAATATAAGTGAAATAAAGTCTATGAAACTCTTTGAAGACTGAAAAGTTTTACAAAAAAATTATTTACAAAAATATAAGACAATGTTTTTGAATTTTATTCTATTGAATAGATGTATTCTTTTCTAGAAGTGACTAATACAAATATTTATAAGAAATCCATATTAGCATGATGATATAATTATTGTCATCATATATCTACTGATGCATTTAAAGCCAATGTCAAAATCAGGCCCTATACTGTCCACCTGGTCCCCACCAAACACATTAACTCATTTAATCCTCGTGAAAATTTTATGGGCATATCCTATTGTTATCTCTATTTTACAACTAAGAAAACAGGAGCACAACAAATTCAATCATGGAACAAGTAGCAAATCTGGCCTTTTGAACTAGGCAGTTCATCTCCTGAGCCTATTTTTCTCGTTTCTATGATATGTTTAATAATAATCTTAACAGAGTACAAAATGCTGTTTTCATTTTCATTTCTTTAGTCATATTCACATAGTATAGTTATATCTAATTATGTTGCATGCAAAGACCAAGTATGGCTCCCATATTCCCTGTAGTAGGATTATGAATATAGTTAAAAAGGAAAGGAACATAAAGGGAGGCTACTTGAAATGTTCACTGACAACCGATAACTCACAAGCCATAGCTTTACAAACACTGGCTTAAAACTTAACTTTTCTTCAATTCAGCACTTTAGGAAAAACTATCAAATAAGGGAATGTAAAATAATTCTATCTAACATGTTAGGTTTTATATGCTTATCCTACAGTTGCAATGACATTGTTGAATCTTTGTATGTTGGGAGTGTAAAATTTTCCATAAAACTGGAATACTCGTAAACTTTACTTAAGGAGAACAGAATAATTGACAGAGAATAACTTTAAAACTAAGTCCCAATATTAAGTATTCTTAATAGCCTCCTGGTCATTTACTTTTGAAGAAAGTAAAGACATTTAAAAGACTATATAAAAGAAATTACCTGCAAACTGAACAGAACTTTTTTATTTTTTTCTATCTCTGATGCCTGTGATTGTTGTTGCTTTGCAACTTGCTCTACAGCATCAGCGAATGAATATGTGTCTTGGTTATCTACAACTAGACAAAAGAATAAAGTATATAATAAAAATTAAAATATAGACATTTTAAGAAAGTTATGATTCTTTACTCATAATCATGAAATAGTTGTTGCTTTTTCCTCCTAAACTAAATTTAGATTTAGTAATTTTCCCTTGCTGATATAGACAAAACCAAAATTAAAGGCAACAGTAATAGGCAATTCAAAGTTGCGTACTGCAATGTTATACCTATTCCTTTATGGAACAGTATAAATATTTTGATTGTCCTAATTTTTTTATCCAGGCCACTTGCACATATACTATAATTATAGTGCTAGTATAACAACTCTATAGCAATTAGAGTTAATGCATTTTCATTGCAGGCTTGTATTTTCAGGTTGGCATGCCTTTTCTAAAAACTGCGTATGCTTTTCCTGGCTAAATGTAACTGCTTCCCTCTATTCTAATTTGCTATCAATTTTAACACAATTATCCTGCCAGACTACTTTTTTGTTGTTGTTGCTGATCTTTAAATTATTTATTTCTTAAGATTGTTTCATTACCTTCTTTAGGAACTCCTTGACTCTTTCTTTCTTTGTTGTCTGACATTCTCTGTGTCTATAATCTCTTCTTTTCCTCTTTTTGGTTTACTCCTACTCAATAATCTATATTGATAACCTTTCACTTCTGTTTTTTCTTGTTGTATATTGGTGATTCTGAAAGGCAAATTAATTTTCAAACATGTCACAGGGATGTCAATGACATTTCATCATTAGTGCCAAGACTTAAAATACAATGGTTAAGTGACAGATTTTGGAATAAAAGTAGAACTATATTTGATTTTTGCTTCTCCTGCTTTTCTGTTGTTATGACCTTGAGTAAGTTTCTTAACTTCTTCGATCCTCAGTGCCTCATCTTTAAAACTTCATAGGGCTATTCTAATAATCAAAGTAATATAGGTAGCATGCTTAGATCAGTATCTGACATATACTGCATAATTATTTTGGGTTAGTATTAATAATATGTAACACTAGTACTATGATGAAGTGGATTCTGAAACTATAACCAGAATCTGTGAGAAACAATATTAATATTAGTTAGCAATTTCTGTTATAGGTATGGAGTCCAGAGGATATAGCATGCCTGTCCAGTGCTATTCTGGAGAGGGTAAGCCCTAAGCAATTTTCGGAGTTCAAGGTGGGCAGATCGTGAGGTCAGGAGATTGAGATCATTCTGGCTAACATGGTGAAAACCCATCTCTACTAAAAATAACAAAAATTAGCCAGGCATGGTGACATGCGCCTGTAGTCCCAGCTACTCAGAAGGCTGAGGCAGGAGAATCGCTTGAACCCAGTAGGCAGAGGTTGCAGTGAGCCGAGATCGTGTCACTGCACTTCAGCCTGGGCAACAGAGCGAGACTTTGCTTAAAAAAAAAAAAAAAAAAAAAAAAAATCTGTGCATATTCAAGTCCCAAAGTCAGTGCTTTAGAACCCATTCATATGAAAACTTGGCCCTCCTTACATGGGGGTTTCAAGTCCTGCATATACTATATCTGAGTTTGGTTGAAAATACCCATAGATGAGTGTACCTGCACAGTTCAAACCTGTGTCGTTCAAGGGTCCACTATATTTTGCATTCCTATGTTGCTAAAACATCACTTTAATCAACTTACTCCTTCTATTCCCACTAGTACTGTCTACATTTCTTCTTTGGGCAACTATTCTGGTAAAGTGTGTTTATAGAGCTGCTGCAGCTCCAACAGACCTCCAATGGCCTAATGACACAGTTTGCATGCCTGAAGAGGCAATCCAATGAGTTCTTCATGCTCTTACCTAACAGTACTTTTCTGCTAGGTAACTTACCTTCCTGGTGAGTCCCCATTTTTGTCTCCCTCAAATCACAGTGTAACTTCCATAAACTGCCAAAATATTGTGGGCACTATTCTCATTAAATTTTACACCCCTAGTAACTTCAGTCTTCAGAAGAAGCCAGGTCATTCTTCATCATGAGAACCCATCCTTATTCAGCTTGGTAAGTCCCTTAGTGTGATGCGTATTACCCACTCCCCTACCCTTTTCTATCCTTCCACTTTGACTTCTGAAATTCATGGGCCATCTTCAGCAAAGTTCTCTCTATTGTCAACCTTTTCAGTGAACTTTCCTTTTACCTTTTGGCTTTAACTGAAGTCCAAAGATACAGCTTCCTCATCTTCAAATCACTAAGTTTGGAGATGAGACATTTTTTTCTATTTCCCATTCCACTGCCACCCTATTTCCTTTTCTTCTCTCTAAACTCTGGTTTCTTTGAAGTTCAGTCCGTAGACTATATAGGCTTTATCTTTCCTTGTTATCAACTGTCTTCCAGGTCTTGGAAGGCTTATTCCTAGATTATAGCATCTTCTGGCTTACTATTTCTCTATCACTACTCTCTTATATTTCTTTGGGATTTCAGTATCCACACAAAATGTATATCTAAAACGCTGATCTCTCAGTTGTTTGATGTCTTCTTTCATCTATTCTACACAGCAACTCATAGAGTATAACTGTACCTCATCCATAATCTCAGATTCAAACTAGCTCATCTCGTCTAGTATTTTGACAGTATGTGCTGTTTAACCCTGCAAGGCTTCCAACCCATCAACTCTTCTATCTTTACAGATTCCCGCAGTCTTTCATGTATTCTTTCCTCTGTACCTGGCTTAGATTCCCTTGCATTCACCCTCATTTCCATTGCAGCTCAGTCCCTGTCCTAATTCCCTGGAAGAATCCCAACCAGCTGCTTTGCTTACACTCAAGTAGCTGAATATGCTTAAAGAAAGACATACAGCTGTGCTGTTGGCTCACTTTAAATTCAAGACCATTATGTCAAGTGGGCCCTTGATTCTAGGCTCTTAAGATGCACCAAGTTATGTAGATGATTGTCTCACTCTTTATCCTGTCTTCAAACCTCCACACCTCTTTTCCCTTCCTTTGAGTTAATAATTTGCCTTCTAATTTAACTGAAATAAAAGAAAAAAATCAGAGAAGATAGTAAATTACCCATCTACCAGATTATATACCTGCACCTGTAGACCAGCATACCATTTTCTTGCAATAAATAAAGTGTTCTTGCTCCTATCTAAGGCCAATCCTCTACTTTTGTACTCTTTCTCACAGATATTACTTCTTTGAATGGCCTGTCAACAGAATTTCCCTATTTACTTGGTCAAACATATTATTCTGAACAGCCCATCATAAATGAACAACCATTACCACCACCAGCCTTGCTTAACACCATAACCTCCTTCAGTATTGACCCATTTCTTTGCTCCCCTTTAAAGCCAGGATCCTTGCTCTCCACTCCCTCTCCCCTCTTTCTTCTTGAACCCACTAGAACCAATCACTTATCACCGTACTTTTAAAACTTTTATCAAGATATCTATGAGCTCCACACTGTAGCATTCAATGAAAAAGTGCCATCATTTTACTTGACCTATTGGTATCATTTAACACATTTGATAATTACTGGCTTCTTGAAACACCACACTTCTTGGTTTTTTTTGCTGGTCCCTTCTCGTCTTTTTCACTTATGTTACAGCTCCTAGTGCTCAGTCCTCAGGCTTCCTTCTTTTCTCATACTTATTCTACACGTGATGCCATCTAGTTCTATGGCTTTAAAATCCACCTATAGGCTGATAATTCCCAAATTGTATCTCTATGGCTTTAAAACCCACCTATAGGCTTACAATTCCCAAATTGTATCTCTACTCTGAACATCCCTTTTGAACTGAAGACTCATCCTCATACTCATTGCTTACCTGATATCTCCACTTGGATTTTTAATAGGCATTTCAACTCAGTATATTCCAAACTGAACTCTTGATTCCTCTGTCCACTCTTTTACCACCACCAAACCTGCACCTTCATAGTCCTCTCCATTTCAGTAAATTCTAAGTTCATTTTTCTTGTTGTTCAGGCCAAAAACCCTGAATTCATTAGCAGGGAGGGCTCCACAAGGGTATAGAGCCCAAGGCAATTCAAGTAGAAGTACCCAAGGCAATAATAAAGGAGATCTTATTGTTGATGTTTCATGGGCCCTTTGAGAAATCCTTAACACTCCAGGGCTGATGCCCTGATTGACCTACCCAAAGGATGAACCAGAACCTTCACTCTTTTCTTTCCATTACATGCTGCATGCAGTTCTTTTGGCAAAACCCATTGGCTCTACCTTTAAATTATATTGGAATCCAATCAATCTTTACCAATTCCAAATACTATCATAGTAGAAAAATCTTCCCTGATAACCCTCTTTCAGCCTCTCTTTCCTTGCCCTGCCTCATTTTTCTTGATAGCATCTATCACCACTGACATCTCATACACTTGTTTCTTTTCCTTATCCTTCTACTAATGTAAGCTCCATGATGACAGAGGTCTAGAAGTGCCTGGCACATAACGGGTGTCTAACTATAGTCTATCTCCACTCCAATTCTCCCTTTTCTGACAGAATAATGCTCTGAAAGCACTGTTCTAATCATGTCAATATCACAGCCAATCTTTCAGTTCCATTTTAGATGGTATTTTCTTGAAGAGGTCTTTCTTGGTCTTTCTGGGAAGATGTGGACTTTCTTTTTTTAGAAGAATTGTTTCAATATTTCTATTATATAATTTTAGATAAAGGTACAAAGTCTAGGGTAAGACAGAGCTAGTTTTGAATCTAGATTGCATTATTTATTAGCTTATTAGGAAAATTATTTCCAACCTGGGCCACAGATTCCTTACCTATAAAATGGGAACAATATTAGTGCCTGCTTCATTACAGTTATTGTGAAGACTAAATGAAATAATGCATGTAAAGCATTTAGCAAATTCCTGTCACACTATGAATATGCAACGAATTTTTATTTTTATTGTTTTCATTATTTTATAGTATCTTTCCCCATTAGACTGTAAGCACTACAAAGGCAAATATAGTGTTTTATTCATTTTAGTATTCCTTAAAGTATTTGATAAAGTAACCTAAAGGATAAAGAAAATTGGATTTATATAATAAAAATAAAGTAACTAGTATTTCTTGATCTCTATTTCTATAGCAATATAAATTGAAGAACTCTGGTAATATTTATTTAAACCAACTATTCATAAAATTTATGCTGTAAAATTGGGAAAGTTTTAGTTTTTTTTCCCTCAGATTTCTATTGTGCAGTGAAAAGAAAAATGAAAATGAACTACTGCCATCTACTGATAATTCATTAGAACTGCATAAATTAAAGAAAGGCTTTAGAAAGACTGTCTCTTAAAAATACGTTTTTAAGAGAAATTAGAACATCATCAGAGTCATCCAAAAATAATAAATTAATTGATTAAAAATAAACTGTAGACCTATTATATACCAGTACCACTGAATCTGCTGAAACTAGGGATTACTTCCTTTTCTGGTCAGGCAATGAGATTAGAGTTTCAGGGCATTGAAAAAGAAAGAAACCGGAGGATTTGTACTGTTCCTTACCTCCTACCCAAGATAATATAGGCAACATTCATACATTACCCACACTGCTTCCAGTTTTCTATCAAAGGAGGGGCTTTGCCAAATGTATAGACAGTACTGGACTACCAAAACATCTCTTGTTTTGGAGTATAGACATAAAGGAGTTGGTCTGCAGCTCAAATTCAAGCTTTAAAGGATGTCCAGGCAACTGTTTCAAAAAGGTTTCTACCTCTGAGACAGAAGTTATAGACCTTTGGTGAAATCCAGTTATAACCTACCTGCTTGTCTCATTCAGAGAGGCAAGGGGCAAGGTCTTTTTTTTTCCCCCTTCTAAACAAGTAAACATGATTTCTAAACCAAGAGGAACTTTATAGTGGGTTAAATGGTGCCCTCCCGCACACCCAAAGATATATCCACGTCCAAAACTCCCAGAACCTGTAAATGTGACCTTATTTGGACAAAGGATCTTTGCAGATATAATTGGGTTAAGGATCTTGAGATGAGATCATCCTGGATTTAGGGTGAGTGACTAAATATGCAAATGGACAACGGCCAGGCCATATGTAAAAACAGAACTCTGACCCACAACCTGCAGCAAGTAACCCAGGAAACCAATCCATTATCTACAGTAACCAGTCCGGGAAGTCTATAAATTAAATGTGTAGCAAGTCATATCATTATCTCTAATAACCCTAGGAAACAAACTATAACAATTGGCCCAAATGGCCAGTACTAGATTAATAACTGGCATCTTCCCTAACTTTTGTTCCTATTTCCAAGTTGAGACTAACAAGAAGAAGCCGAATATGCACCCCTAACCAATCACATAGAATGCTCCACTTCTAGTTAGCCTGCCTGCAGCTTCCTCATGCCAAGAGCCTCTAATCAGGGCATGCTCACTTCTCTGGCTGCCTTTGACTCTGCTAAAATGCAAGAGATGGTGATTCCCTCCCTTGAGGGGAAGGAATGACTTACTTGTGTTTGTTTGCAAACCTGTTTTTACCATTTGTACTTGATATTGTACTGTCATAACTACAATATTAAGTTATGAATATTGTATAAACCAATGAAATAGTGTGGAAATTGTTGTTTCTTTAAAAATCTATGTTCAAGGCCGGGCATGGTGGCCTGTAATCCCAGCACTTTGGGACACTGAGGTGGGCGGATCACGAAGTCAAGAGATTGAGATCATCCTGGCCAACATGGTGAAACCCCATCTCTACTAAAAATACAAAAATTAGCTGGGTGTGGTGGTGCACACCTATAGTCCCAGCTACTTGGAAGGCTGAGACAGGAGAATTGCTGGAACCCAGGGGGTAGAGGTTGCAGTGAGCCAAGATCGTGCCACTGTATTTCAGCCTGGCAACAGAGCGAGATTCTGTCTTAAAAAAAAAAAAAAATCTATGTTTAATATTTTGGAAAGATCCAACAAAGGTATGTGAAATTAACTGTAAAAGATTATAAAGTATAATGGTAACTCACGCCTATAATGCCAGCACTTTGGGAGGCCAAGGTGGGTGGATCATGAGGTCAGGAGTTCGAGACCAGCCTGGCCAACATGGTGAAACCTAGTCTCTACTAAAAATACAAAAATTAGCCAGGCGGGGTGGCACACACCTGTAATCCTAGCTACTCAGGAGGCTGAGGCAAGAGAATTGCTTGAACCCGGGAGGCAAAGTTTCCAGGTGAGCCAATATCATGCCACTGCACTTCAGCCTGGGCAACAGAGTGAGATTCCATCTCAAAAACAAACAAACAAAAAGATTACAAAGTATAAATTCATCCTCAGATTGTTTCATAAGTGGCTTTAAGTTATTTTCCCCTTAAAAGAACAATATCTTGGGAAATCTTAGCTGATGGTTTGGGGTTATGGTTTATACAAGAGATAGAATGCAGAATTCCAACAGTAGACTACATGCAAAGAAAAGGTCTTGGACCTTTTCAATAGATTTGGCAAGTGAACACACAGTTGTTTTAGGTTAGAATACAGTTTAAGTATTTATGTTATACTTTTTCATGATTCTGTGGTTTAAAAAATAATTTTTTAAATTTCTTTTTTTTTTTTTTTTTTGAGACAGAGTTTCGTTCTTGTTACCCAAGCTGGAGTGCAATGGCGCCATCTCGGCTCACCGCAACCTCTGCCTCCTGAGTTCAGGCAATTCTCCTGCCTCAGCCTCCTGAGTAGCTGGGATTACAGGCACGTGCCACTATGCCCAGCTAATTTTTTGTATTTTTAGTAGAGACGGGGTTTCACCATGTTGACCAGGATGGTCTCGATCTCTTGACCTCATGATCCACCTGCCTCGGCCTCCCAAAGTGCTGGGATTACAGGTTTGAGCCACCGCACCCGGCTTCTTTTTTGTTTTAAAAAAGAAATTTTGTTTTAAAATTATTTTTTGTTTTAAAAAAGCTTTTTTAAAGATATAATTTACATACCACAAAGTTCATCCTTATAAAGTGTACAATTTAATATTTAACCATTTTTTCCATTTATTGCTTGGCTATGGGCCATCTATGAGAGGGCTTCTTATATAAAATGTAAAGAAGCTATTAATTTTGCTTGATGAAGGATGGGGATTCAGGGAAGATTATGTCTGAGCTTGAAGAGCCTTGAACAAAAAGTAGCAGTTAGGCATACAAGAGGAGGGTATTGTGCTAAGTAGAGGAACTGCAAATGTAAAGAATGAAATTATGTGGCCTCCAAAGAACAACTTTTATTTGAGTGGCTTGGGAATAGGGCGTTTTTACTTTTTTTCAAACTTAATTATGCATCTGAATCATACACAGAGATTAAAACAAAACGAAAAAGCAAAGCAAAACATGCTCAGGCCTGACTCCTAGAGATTCTGATTCAATGTATATCTGGGGTGGAGTCTCAACATTATTTTTTTTTAAGTTGCTCTTGTAGTTCTGATTTGCAGCCAAGACTGAGAACCACTGGAGTAGGATAGAGTGAAAATGGGATGAGGAAGTGTTAGGACACGACACTAGGAACAGATGGTGAAAGGAAATGGTATGCAAATACAATATAACAAACTCTCTCTCCCCTGACAACTTCATTCTTTTGAAATATTTTCATTTTTTACTGCCACTACTGTTGCATGAAAGAATATGAATTCCCACCATTGTAAAAACAAAGATAATTGTTTAAAACCTTTGTAACTAAAAGACCTATTTTGCTTGAGGTACTAAGCTGTTGCAAAAGTAACTGCAGTCTTTGTCAATGGCAAAAACCGCAATTACATTTGCACCAACCATTAATAATATTTAGCATGAAACAAACTCAGGGCAGAGCGCACCATCTGATTGGGTGTACCATCTACTGCTCGGGCTCTTAACAAATGACCAAAGAAAATACGAATTTTGACAAAACTGGTGCTAGAGCTATTGAAGGGTGGGTTCCTATTCTGGGTTAGTACTCCCATTCTCTAGTCAAGACAAGAACGCGCCTACCCCAGAGAGCTCTCCCAACTCCCAGCCATCTAAGATTATGAGACAACGGTTCTTTAGCGCCTATCAAATGAGCAACAATAAAGAAAAAAGGGACCTTTCCTTCCATCATAACCAGTTCCTCAAGAAGCACCATTTCTGTTACTCTTAGAAGGTTGGATATTTTTTCCCTTTACCATACACTGGCCTTCCATGTCCTAATGCGCAGTATTTTCAAATAAATGAACGTTATAATCCTGGAGGACAGATCAGGGATGCTAAATTGCACCTTTATCATGGTTTTAGGGATGAGGGCCTTTTACTTCAGTCCTGCTAGTGGTACATATTTTAAAGGGCCATAGAGGACATCTGTATTGTTAACACAAGTGAAGGCGCTCGAAAGAGTGTTGGTCCCATCCGCAAGAAAGAACCAGCACAGAGACAATGGCTTGTTTCTGGAAACAAACGAACAATAACAGTAAAACAGTAAAAACATCTCCTCGAGGGGACCCCTGACTTGAGCCCTTCCTAGGTTGCTGTGAGGAAACCCAGCGTCCTGACCACACTGCTGGGTCAGCGGGGGGTCCTCAGAAAAGGGAAGCCGGGACTTCAGCTTCCGTTAGCTGAAGGGAGACTGTGGTTTACTCCGGAGGTCGCTCCAGCAGCCCCGCCTCACGCGACCAGCCCCTTCGCGCCGCCCGGCGGCCCCTCACGGTGCCCGCTGATCCCTCCCCCGCCGCCCCACGCTCTCTAACCCGGCCCCTAGTTCCCTCCCTGTGCACTCTGGAGATCTGCAGTTCCCGCCACCCAGAGCCCGCTCCCGGGGCCCGTCATCCCGCCCCCCTATCCCCCCTCAAGGGGCCCTTCGCTGACTCCCGGCGACCCACTCGCTAACCCGCCTGGCTCCGGCCCGAGGGCCCTCTCGCGACTCTGGCTCTTGTTCCTCTAACCCCGGCGGGGCTGCAGGGTGCCGGCTCGGCTGGCCGCTCAAACCCGGAAATACTGAGGCAGCAGCCAGCGCGCGGCGCTTGGCTCATCCTGGGATTCCCCGGCTCTCGCGCTGGACCCGCGGCGTCCCCACAGCTCACCCCAGGCGGCCCTGCCTGAGTTCCCTCCCGCCTCCCGGCAGTTGGGCCGCGCGAACCGAGCCGTCAGGTTTCCCCTGGAATCCCGGGACGGTGTCAGGCGGAGGATCCGCGCGGCCGAGTGGAGGTGGGTGAGGTGAGGTGGGGCGAGGTGGGTGACGTGAGGCGGGGCGGCGTCGTCGCCTCTGGGCCGGGCTTACGACCTGCTGGCGGCTGCCCAATTTCCTTGAGACTCAGGACGAGGGTCGGGGCGGCAAATCGTCACAGAGGTCGCAGTAGACGGGTGTGCAACCGAAGATGAAGAGCAGGAAGTCGAGGACAGAGCAATCACCTCTGGTGTGCGTGGTCTGACAGGAAGTCCCGAATGGGCGGTGAGCGGCAGGTGGAGATGCCTGGGCAGGTGCAGAGCCACAGCCTGCGCCCCGTGAGCCAAGGCGGTTAGGAGGAACAGGGACCCGGCGGCAACACACATTGGGTGGAAATTCACAATGAACAGGGGAGCGGGAGAGTCACCCACTCAAAACTGGCGAAATGAATCTCAGAGGGAGCCCCGAACATGGGGAGCGAAGGTTAGGGGAAGAGACAGGAGAAAACCTTCTTGGGGCAAAGGGCGTCACCAGAGGGGGTCACCGGAGGTAAGCACAGCTGCACGGGGAGAATGAATTAACAAAGTAGCGAGGAATCCTGTCTCATCCAAAAGGCTATAACTTTTGTGATCATTGTTAAGTGTGGAGTACTGCACACATCCTGAAGGGAACGCTATTAGCCATCTCAGCTTTTATCACCTTAAAATGAGAAATTCGGGTGCAGCTCCGTTTAGCTTCATGAACTTAATCCCCGCATATGAAAGGATGAGAACTAATATGACAATCATGTCAGGACTAATGATATATCACACAGGTTGACACCCTGCAATTAAAAAACAGGACTTTGTCTAACTCAGCAAGTAATTCTTTACTTAAAATTGTATGTAAACAAGACAAAACAGATGAACTGTTGTTCTGCTGGAAAGATGTACCAACATTTTCACAAAACAAATTAAAAGATGGCTTTGCTTTCATTGTCATGGTTCTCTTATGACAGAGTAGATTGGCTTTTCTGGGAGGGGCCTAGATTTACTATTTTGGTTACATTTTAAAGTCAATGTAATTCTTTTTTTTTTTTTTTTTTTTTTTTTTGAGAGGGAGTCCCACTCTGTCACCCAGGCTGGAGTGCAGTAGTGCGATCTTGGCTCACTGCAACCTCTGCCTCCCGGGTTCAAGCAATTCCCTGCCTCAGCCTCCCGAGTAGCTGGGATTACAGGTGCCTGGTACCATGCCCAGCTAATTTTTGTACTTTTAGTAGAGATGGGATTTCAGTATCTTGGCCAGGCTGGTCTTGAACTCCTGACCTCGTGATCCACCCGCCTTGACCTCCCAAAGTGCTGGAATTACAGGCATGAGCCACTGCACCCAGTCAATTACTTCTTTTTTAATCTACCACAAATTTCTGTTGTAACTATAAGAGGATTTATATAATTTTATATTCTTATACTAATTTTTCTTTGCAGGTGATTTATTTACCACAAAAGTATTCTTTGAAGGATGGCAGAAGCAGTTTTGATTGATCTTTTTTATTTGAAATTGAACTCTCAAAAAAACTGCCCTCAGACATTACTGAAGACGTTGAATGCTGTCCAGTACCACCATGCGGCCAAGGCCAAGTTTCTTTGTATAATGTGTTGCAGTAACATCAGCTATGAAAGGCATGGAGAACAAGATAATTGTGAGTTAGAAACAAGCAATGGATTATCAGCTCTCTTGGAAGAATTTGAGATTGTTAGCTGTCCCAGCATGGCTGCCTCTTTGTATACCATTAAGCAGAAAATTGATGAAAGAAATCTGAGCAGCATTAAGGTGATTGTACCCAGACACAGGAAGACATTAATGAAAGCTTTTATTGATCAACTCTTCACTGATGTTTACAATTTTGAATTTGAAGATTTGCAAGTGACTTTCAGGGGAGACTCTTTGAAACAGTCCATTGAAATAAACATTATCACAGCTCAAGAACTAAGAGAAATTCAGAATGAAATAGAAACATATTTGAGAAGTCTGCCAGCACTGAAAGGAGAATTAACTATTATCACTTCTCCTTTGATCCCAGGTATATTAACCACTAACTGTTGTTTTTACTTTGTACATGACAAACTAGTCTTTCTTCAGAGGTAGTTCACCTCTTTTCTTCCTCCTTTCTTTTGTTGACTGTTGTGGGCTTATTACTCATTAGCATCAGTGGCAACACAGAGGTGTCATGCATGGCCATGTAGTATCAGAGGTATCAAGGGATAACCCCTTCAAAGCCACCCTAAATAAATAAATTTGCTTTATGAAAATTTAATATTAAGACAAATTATCTAGCCCTCCTTTGCAATGAGATTTATGATACTGAAAATCTTCTATTTAAAAATTCTAGGCTGAGCTCCGTGGCTCACACCTTAATCCCAGCACTTTAGGAGGCTGAGGTGGGTGGATATGAGGTCAGGAGATCGAGACCATCCTGGCTAACATAGTAAAACCCCATCTCTACTAAAAATACAAAAATTAGCTGGGCGTGGTGGCACATGCCTGTAATCCCAGCTACTCAGGAGGCTGAGGCAGGAGAATAGCTTGAACCAGGGAGTTGGAGGTTACGGTAAGCTGAGATCGTGCCACTGCACTCCAGCCTGGTGACTGGTGACTGGTGACACAGCGAGACTATATCTCAAAAAAAAAAAAGAAATTCTGAAATTTTAAGTCATCAGCACCTTCGTAGAAGAGTAAAATTTAAAACAATCAATCTTATTTCTTGGTTAAACAGTATTTACTGTGAGCTATGTGCTGTTAGATATAACAAAGCCAGATGAGACACAAGATACCTTTTGAAGAGCAATAATTTCATAGGGAGAGTAAAACAAATACAAAGCAGAATGCAATAAGAACATATGGAGGTACAAAGTGCCATAGAAATTAGAAGCCAAATAACCAGGACAGGTAGCAGTAATCAGGAAAGGTCTAATTGGGAGACTGGTCTTTTGTATAGTATCGTTTAAATCTTTACTGCTTATCTTCAACAGATATTTTTATACACGGATTTACTACAAGAACAGGTGGGATATCTTATATACCAACTCTTAGCTCATTCAATCTCTTCAGTAGCTCCAAACGGAGAGATCCCAAGGCAGTGGTTCAAGAAAATCTGCGTAGGCTGGCGAATGCTGCAGGATTTAATGTGGAGAAGTTTTACCGAATAAAGGTAAAATTTTACTTTATATTTTGAAAGATCTAAAGTATATTTTTACTTTACTAGTAACTACATGGACTTTAAGCTAATTAACTTTTGTATCTGGCATTTTATCTAAAGTTTTAGAATAATGCTGTGGTTGTTTTTCTTAGATTTAAACACCATAGCCTAAAGATCAGTTCTATTTCATACACACACACACACACACACACACACACACACACACAGAGAGAGAGGGAGAGATATGTATATATGCACACACACAGAGTACGTTCTCACTTAATGTTGTTGATAGCTTCTTGGAAATTGTTGACTTTAAGTGAAATGACATAATAAAACCAGTTTTACCATAGGCTAATTGATATAAACAAGAATTAAGTTTCTAAGGCATATTTCTTGTCATAAAAACATCACCAAACTTCTAAATAAAGGCCAACACATTCCTAGTATTAAACATAGAAATAAATGTGAGCTAGACATACATTTAAGAAAGAGTAGTAAAAACAAATCAGATAACTATTTACCAAGTTATTTCAGTTCAGGCTCTTTGAAACAGTCCATTGAAATAAACATTATCACTTCAGGGCTTCAGGTAGCTGGAGCCTATCCTGGCAGATCAGGACACAAGGCCACAACCCTAGACAGGATGCCATTCCATTGCAGGGTGCCCTTACACACACACACATACACACACACACACACACACACACACACAGGTACTCCTACTGGGACCATGTAGACACCCCAGTTCATCTAACATGCACTTCTTTGGGATGTGGGAGGAAACTGGAGTACCCAGAGAAAACCCATGCAGACATGAGGAGAAGGTACAAACCTCATACATTCAGTGACAGGGTTGATAATCAATTTTTTTCATTAACATTGTAATGAAATGATATGGAATAAAATGACATTATTCAAGAACCTGCTATATATTTCATCTGGAGTCCTCAATTGTAAAAGTACAGTTAATTCTCAGAGTGTATACCACCACTGCCATTTCTGATTTAGAAGAAAGGCAACTGAATGGTGGTAGAGAAGGGCCATTATTTTCTAAATCTACTCCAGGAGGAACTAGGGTCATAGTTGATGAGATAATGTCTTGTTTCTTACAGAATTCTAGCTTTGCTTGAGTCTGGGAAGAGTAAAAGTATAATTGATTTGGTAATTAACTTTCTTTTAAAAGAAAAATTTTCATTCTGTACGAAGTGCTGTAAGAAGTGATTTACCCATCTTTATGGAAAGATGTTCATTATTCACCATATTGAATTTTATAATGTTAAACTCTGCCTTTCTTTGTATAAAATATCAGAGATTATAATACCAAAAGCTTTAATAGTTAAATTATAAGTAAATTTGGTGTTTTCCCATCTATAGAAGTGATATATTTAATGAATGCTAGTAATCTTACACTGGTTGTATAATTTTATATTACAGTGAGTACCTTCAGAAAAGCTTATGATATGAGAATCCCACTTCCTAAACGTTTTTGTTGTACATTTTTGGTATTAGACTGATCATTCCAATGACATCTGGATTATGGGAAGAAAGGAGCCTGACTCTTACGATGGAATAGCTACAAATCAGAGAGGAGTCACAATAGCAGCTCTTGGTGCTGACTGTATACCGATAATTTTTGCAGATCCAGTCAAAAAAGCATGTGGGGTTGCTCATGCTGGTAAGTATATTTAATTAAACATTTAGGATTTTATTCATTTTGTTGTGCAGGAAAAATTGTAATTTCTTTCTGATGGACATGGCAAACAGTTAATTACATTACATTGTGCTAATTGTAATGATGGGAGGAGGTGACATAGTTTTATTACAAGGACAGATAAGAGGAGTATCCACATCAAATTATATGAATTATAGTAGAATTCCCAAAGGAGGTGGCACCTAGGTTGATTCCTGAGGAATTTGTTGGTTTTGGCTAGGTAAAAGTATTCCTCAGCAAGGGTGCTATTAACCTTTTGGGCAAGGTAATCCCACATTGCAGATTAAATGTCTTTAGCCCCTGAAATTCTTAATGACAGTAGCACCTCCAGTTATTCTAATAACCACAACCAACCCACCAATCAAACAACAACTAAACCCTCCAAGCTTTTCAAAACACTGCCTGGGGAAGTAGCCCTGCCTCTGGTTGAGAATCCTTGAAATCCAGGCCATAGGGAATAGGAATGTTAGGCATGTTGCCGAAAGGTGTTCACCTAGATGGAGCAGCGTGGGTAAAGCTAGGGAGATAGGAAAAAGCAAGATGTTTTGAAAACTGTGTTTAGTTTAAATCATTTAATGTATTTAACTATAACTATTCTCTGAGAGCAAAGAAGTATTTTTAGAAGATAAATTGTGTTAAGGATATGGAGTTTTGTTTTCTGAAGGTATTTTAAAATAGTTTTTAGATTACCCAGTAGCTGTGACTTTGCATGAAAGGAGGGATGATCTTTAAAATTTCCTTCTACTTGTAAATCTATGGCTACTTTGCTTTTTAGTTCATAGGTAAAAAAGAAAGTAGCATATTTTTATTTTGATCTAACTGAACTAATGGAATTGAATGAGTAGAAGTCAGGTTTACTACATGACATTGTCAAAAAGTTATTTAAAATTTGAGTCTTGGCTCCTGGATATGAAAAGGGGATATTATTTTTTTACTTCTTAGGTTTGGAAACATTTTAGTTTAAAAAATCCAAGATCAAGCAGTCAAAATGAAGTTAACTTGAATTTCAAGTCATTAATAAGTTAACTTTGAAAGAATAAAATACATAAGAATACAGTTACCTTAACCAGGGAGGTTACAGATCTCTACAATGAGAATTAAAAAACACTGCTGAAAGAAAGCAGAGATAACATAAACAAATGGTAAAACATTCCATGCTCATGGATAGGAAGAATCAATATTGTTAAAATGGCCATACTGCTTAAAGCAATTTATAGATTCAGTGCTATTCCTATCAAACTACCAATGTCATTTTTTACAGATTTAGAAAAAAACTATTTTAAAATTCATATGAAACCAAAAAAGAGCCCAAATAACCAAAGCAATCCTAAACAAAAAAATAAAACTAGAGGAATCTCATTGCCTCCCTCCACACTGTACTACAAGGCTACAGTTACCAAAACAGCATGATACTGGTACCAAAACTGACACATAGGCCAAGAGAACAGGTTAGAGAACCTAGAATAAAGACACACACCTATAATCATCTGATATTCGATAAAGTCAACAATGACAAGCAATGAGGAAAGGATTTCTTATTCAATAAATTGTGCAGGGATAACCAGCTAGCCACATGAAGGAGATTGATACTAGACCCCTTCCTTTCACCATATGCAAAAACTAACTCAACATGGATTAAAGACTTAAACATAGAGCCTAAAACTATAAAAACCCTATGAGAAAACCTAGGACATGCTATTCTGGACATAGGCATAGGCCTTTGGACAGATTTCATGACAAAGACTCCAAGAGCAAACAAAAACAAAAATAGACAAATAGGACCCAATTAAACTAAGGGGCTTCTGCACAGCAAAAGAAACTATTAACAGAATAAACAGAAAACTTACAGAATGGGAGAAAATATCTGCCAACTATGCAGCTGAAAAGGTCTAATATCCAGAATATATGAGGAATTTAAATCAACAAGCAAATAACAAACAATCCCATTAAAAAATGGGCAAAGGACATGAGCAAATGCTTCTCAAAAGAAGACATACACATGGTCAACAAGCAAATAAAAAAATGCTTGATATCACCAATCATTAAAGAAATGCAAATCAAAACTACAATGAGATACCATTTCACACCAGAATGGCTGTTATAAAAAAGTTAAAAAATAACAGATGTTGGTGAGATTGTGGAGAAAAGGAAATGCTTATACACTGCTAGTGTGAATGTACATTAGTTCAGCCACTATGGAAAGCAGTTTGGATATTTCTCAAAGAACTTAAAATTAGAACTGCCATTTAACTCAGTAATCCAATTACTGGGTATATACCCAAAGAAATATAAATTATTCTGCCATAAAGACACATGTACACATATGCTCATCACAGCACTTTTCACAATAACGAAGACATGGAATCAACTTAGATGCCATCAACGGTGGACTGGATGAAAAAAATGTGGTCCACATACATAATGGAATACTATGCAGCCATAAAAAAGAACGAAATAATACCCTTACAGCAACGTGGATGCAGCTGGAAGTCATCCTAAGTAAATTAACGCAGAAAAAGAAAATCAGATACCGCAAGTATCTTTTAAGTGGGAGCTACACATTAAGTACACATGGACACAAAGAGAGGAACAATGGACATGGGGCTTTCTTGAGGGTGGTGGCTGGGAGGAGGGTGAGGACTGAAAAACTGTCTATTGGGTACCATGTCCACTACTTGAGTGGTGAAATCGTTTGTACACTAAACCTCAGTGACATGCAATTTACCCATGTAACAAACCTGCATATGTACCCCTTGAACCTAAAAAGTTAAAAAAATTAAAATAAATTAACTTTAAAATATAATATAATTAGATACATTGTATACTTATTTTATCAGATGTCAAAAAGAATAAAATTATTCTATGGGACTATTTTTTAAAAATCCTTTAACCAGGTATGTATATATACACGTACATGTGCTGCAGGAGAAAAATCAAATAGAAAGGAGGTGGATGAACTACAGGTGAGAGGATAATTAAGGAGGCTCACCAAAGAAGAGAGATACTCTAATCTGTAGAAAAGCCCTGACAATTTCTCCCTTTAACTCAAAATGTCTATATCTAGTTGCTTCCCTTTGAACATCACTGTTTGCATCTTCCTAGGTGCCTCAAATCATTATGTCAAAAACTCAACTTTTTTTTTCCTAAAGTCTTCTCTGCCACTTAGGTTTTCTATTTTGATTATTGATATCCTACCTTCTTAGAGATAGAAACTTGATGTCTTCATTCTGTTCTTCCCATAACCACATATCCACTGGGTTACCTGTGGAGGCCAGACCCATCACCTACATGCTTCTTGCTTTCATCATCTCCTTTTATCTGGAAAAATTGATCTCTTCACCTGAGTGCCTCGCTTTTGAAGAGTATGAGTGTGGAGTATTTAAGGAAGGTGTAAGGGGACTCATTATTGGCCAACCAGATCAGCTGAATCAAATTCAAATATAGGGAATAAAGGCAAAATGCAATATTCTTAGCTTTCTCTCTTTGGCAGCGAGATGGTAGCAGAAATAAAGAATATGGTTTTATCTTAGAACTCTGCAAGGCAGATAAGACAAAGATGGCAAGGGAATGATAGTCTGGGCAAGTGGGGAGTAAAAAGAGACTGTTAATTGATATATAAAACATATATTTTGGTGTAAAAGTGAGAGATAAAAACTGCAAAACATTGCTGAAGAACACTGAAGAAGACACAAATAAATGGAGAGAAGTTCTGTGTTCGTGGATTGGAAGTTAGAGAAACACAAATCAAAACCACAATGAAATATTACATCACATCTATTAGGATGGCTAATATTTTAAAACCTCAGAAAATAAGCATTTTTGAGGATGTGGAGAAATTAGAACTCTGGTGCACTGGTGGTGGGAATGTGAAATTGTGTAGCCCCATACTGGAAAACAGTATGGCAATTTATCAAAAAGTTATAAATAGATTACTATATAATCCAGAAATTCCCCTTCTGGAAGTATATCCAAAATAATTGAAATCAGGAACTCAAAGAGATATTTGCACACCAATGTTGATAACAGAATTATTCACAATAGCCAAAGGTGAAAGCAATCTAAGATACATTGGTAGATGAATGGATAAGCAAAATGTGGTATGTGCATACAGTGGAATATTATTTAGCTTTAAAAAGGAAGGAAATTCTGACACATACTACAATATGGATGAACCTTAAGGACATTATGCTAGATGAAATCAGCCAGTCATAAAAAGATAAGTACTGTACTGATTTCACTTATATAATATACCTAGAGTAATCAAATGTGTAGGCACTGGAAGAAGAATGGTGATTGCCAGGGCCCGGTAAAAGGAAGAAACAAGGAGTTATTGTTAATAGTTGTAGAGTTTCCATTTTATCAGATGAAAAAATCCTGGGGATTGGTTATACAACAATGTGAATTTAACACTACTGAACTGTATACTTAGAATAGTAAATTTTGTGGGTTTTTTTTAACCACAGTCTTTTAAAATATGAAAAAGAGAGTGAAGACTTAAAAAGCTATGATCTCATTGGAAACTAAAAATATAGAGCATTTTTAAAAGGAAGTTGAAGAAAGATCCCATTATATGACTCTTCTGTGTCAGGTGTTTTGTGTAGTATAGCTCATTTTAAAAAACCACATGATAATGTGGTTCATTTATTATTTCTGGACTTAGAAAAATATACAAACTAAATCTGCTCACTTTTAACTTAGACATAAATTTGGGTGAAATTTTGCTATGTTTTGACTTTCCTTATCTCTTTTTATTCCTATTTACCAGGTTGGAAAGGTACTTTGTTGGGTGTTGCTATGGCTACCGTGAATGCTATGATAGCAGAATATGGCTGCAGTTTGGAAGACATTGTTGTTGTACTTGGACCATCAGTAGGACCTTGCTGTTTTACTCTTCCAAAAGAATCAGCAAAGGCATTTCATAATCTTCATCCTGCATGTGTACAACTATTTGACTCACCAAATCCCTATATTGACATACGTAAAGCCACAAGGTATGTCCAATTTCATTCTAGAACTGCAAGTTTGATTATTTCTTTTGCTCTAAAATGAAAATTATTTTAGAGAACAATTAGTAACTCTAAGAAGACTTTAGGTGGAGGTTATTTAAGTAGCTGACATACACATGTACACAATCATTTTACTTATGAAATCTGTTTTCATTTGAGTTTGAATAACAGAAATTTTCCGGTCTAGTATCTCTCATTGATTTAAAAGTGAAGGAAGAAACATTTGGTATTTAGTTTTAAGAGATCTACTTAAACTTCATGTAGAAAAGTTAGCGTGTACTTTACTTCACAGTCATTCCTCAACTAAATTCTCCTAAATGTAATGAACTATCAGGAAGCTGATATTTCATATATATATCTATATATATCTATCTATCTATATATATATATATAATTGTACTTTAGGTTCTCGGGTACATGTGAAGAACATGTAGGATTGTTGCATAGGTACATACATGGCAATGTGGTTTGTTGCCTCCATCCCCTATTGCCCCCCAACAGACCTCAGTGTGTGATGCTCCCCTCCCTGTGTTCTCATTGTTCAACACCTGCCTATGAGTGAGAACATGTGGTGTTTGATTTTCTGTTCTGGTGTCAGTTTGCTGAGAATGATGGTTTCCAGGTTCATCCATGTCCCTACAAAGGACACGAACTCATCGTTTTTTATGGCTGCATAGTATTCCATGGTGTATATGTGCCACATTTTCCCTATCCAGTCTATCATCGATGGGCATTTGGGTTGGTTCCAAGTCTTTGCTATTGTAAACAGTGCTGCAGTGAACATACATGAGCACGTGTCTTTATAATAGAATGATTTATAATCCTTTGGAAACATTTGGCATTTAGTTTTAAGAGATCTACTTAAACTTCATATAGAAAAGTTGGCGTGTACTGTACTTCACAGCCGTTCCTCAGCTAAATTCTCCTAAATGTAATGAACTATCAGGAAGCTGATATTTTTAAATTATTCTTATTATCTAATTAACTGGAAGAATATATTTTTTAGAAAAAATATTAAATAATATAAATACACAGTTTTTTACCTTCAAGATTTTTACAGTTCCTTGCATTTTTTGATTTATGAAGTTTTGCTATTAATAACTTGAAATTTTCATTACTACAAAGGCAAATTAATGTGTTTATTAAATCATGTTTCTATTCCTGCCACAAAAACCTTACCCAGAGTCTGCCTCATTTTGTACAGACGTAGAAAAGATTGAAATTGATTCTTTTTTCTCTTTTTTTTTTTTTGAGACAGAGTCTTGCTCTGTCACCAGGCACCAGGCTGGAGTGCAGTGGCGCGAGCTCGGCTCACTGCAACCTCCGCCTCCTGGGTTCAAGCAATGCTCCTGCCTAAGCCTCGCAAGTAGCTGGGACTACAGGGACGCACCACCATACCCAGCTAATTTTTGTATTTTTTAATAGAGACAGGGTTTCACCGTGTTGGCCAGGGTGGCCTTGATCTCTTGGCCTTGTGATCCGCCCTCCTCAGCCTCCCAAAGCGCTGGGATTACAAGCCTGAGTCACTGCTCCTGGCCAAAATTGATTCTTAAATGTGACTTTTTAAATCAAGTATTACTAATTTTTAGTCATATTTGATATCATAAAGTGTTCATGAAGAAACAAGTTTTCTGTGAAAAATCTGGCTAGTAGGAGGAAAGGAGATGAAGGGCCAGATGACTAAAAAGCACACTCCGATACTCTGGCTGAGCCAAATGGATTTTGTCTGGTACCCTGCTAACTTTTATAGAGATTTCTTCTTAAATAAGCACTTGATTTTGATTATAAAGTTCTGTATCTAGATTATGTCCATAGGACAATACTGTGCATATTTGAACTTAGGTGATAAATGCTAATAAAGTGTTGCATTTTTTTTTTTCCTGACTAGTCCATGTTCTGTAAGTGAATAACAGTATGCATTGTTCTAGGTATATCTTTCCCAGAACTCTTTTTTATGCCAACATCCATACTTTTTTTCATATTGCTTTGGCTATTGGGAAAATAAACTCTTGCTCTCTTTTGAAAAATGTTTTTCCTAAGGATTCTTCTAGAACGGGGAGGAATTCTTCCACAGAATATTCAGGACAAGAACCAAGATCTCAACCTCTGTACATCTTGCCATCCTGACAAGTTTTTCTCCCATGTCCGAGATGGCCTTAATTTTGGTACACAAATTGGCTTCATATCAATTAGAGAATGAGGTACTCTTCTTTCTATTTTTTCTCTCATCCCTCTCTCCACCTCTCCCTCCCTTTCTCTTTCTTCCTCTTTTAGCCTTTTCTTCCCCTCATTTAAAAAAAAGACAATTAATTATGTTTAACTTTACTGATTTATTCCTACAGGAAGAATGATGTTTCTAGTTTTTTCGTGATGTAATAATGATAGCAAAGTTCATTTTCAGTAACACTTTATTATAAAGAGCAGCCATTACTTTTTCTAGTTAATGAAGAATAATTAGGCAGGCTTATATTAAAAGTATATAAATAAAACAATTTTATCTTTAAAAAGGTATGTATGTATTTCCTTTCTCTCTACTATGTACTTGATATCTGTACCTTCCCTATCATAACACCCTTACAACTTTCATGTTTTTATTTTTGAAAATAAATCTTTGCATAAAGATTCTAAATTCTAGAATAATAAGAAATTCTCACATACAAACTAGCTGGATTTTCAACTAGATTTCCAAATGATTATCTGAAGTTGGAGTTGGCCAAATTTTTCTTTTAAAATGATAGTAAATATTTCAGACTTTGTGGGGCATACAGTGTGTGTCTCAGCTACTCAACTTTGCCATTGTAGAGGTAGAGCAACAGCAGATACTGATCATATAGAAATGAATGAATATGACTGTGTTCCAATAAAACTTTGTTTACAAAAATCAGGCGAGGGAGCCAGGCACAATGGCCCTGCTCCTGTAGTCCCAGCTACTTGGGAGGTTGAGGTAGGAGGACTGCTTTAGGCTAGGAGTTTGAGTACAGCATGGATAACATAAACCCTGTCTCTAAAAAATAAAATAAACAGGTGAGGGGCCAGATTTAGCCTATAGGCTATAGTTTGCTGACACAAGATATAAAGTCTAGAGCAAGATTGAATATAATTTCCTTAAAATAGTATTTATTAGAGATGGTTTTGTTAGAGTTATAAACTATATATCATGACAGTGATTTAACACTGTCTCTTTAGCATATATGTAATTTTCCCTAAGGTTACTTCAAGCTGAATTAATATTATTTTTTACTCTTTACAATGTCTTTAGCTCTTTAACATACAGAAAAACTTTAATAGACTTCATGATACTTTGGTATTCTATTAACACTAGTAAGGATCTCACATTTGATTTCCATGTATTTTACAGATATTTGACTGGATTTTTGCATAACTGTTTCCTGTATCCTTCCAAACTGACTGCAAGAGAGAAATTTAGCTGTTTGATTTACTTAAAACCAAATGGATTACAATGAATAATTCATCTTTAGGGCACATTTTTACCTTTATTCAAAGCTAAATGATTTTCACTTAAATATAGTAATAACTGACAAAAATCAGTATGTTGTAGCTAATATGTTTTATGCATCAGAATTATTCTTAAAGTTTGTTCTCCTTGTTTATTACACAGATCAGGAATAGATATGTTCAGTTCAGTATTATTGGATACCCTCTATTGGCCAGGCATTGTGTTAAGCATAGATGAATCAAAATGAACACGACTTTTTTCCTTTGAGTCTAATACAGTGAAGGAGATAAATAATTCTACAACTTAAATTTAATTTTAATAGCAGTAGAAAAGAACAGAAGGAATAGAGGTTAATTTTACCCAGAAGATAGGATAGAGAAAATATTACAGAGAAAATAACTTATCGGCCGGGCGCGGTGGCTCAAGCCTGTAATCCCAGCACTTTGGGAGGCCGAGGCGGGTGGATCACGAGGTCAAGAGATCGAGACCATCTTGGTCAACACGGTGAAACCCCGTCTCTACTAATACAAAAAAAAAAAAAAATTAGCTGGGCACGGTGGCGCGTGCCTGTAATCCCAGCTACTCAGGAGGCTGAGGCAGGAGAATTGCCTGAACCCAGGAGGCGGAGATTGCGGTGAGCCGAGATCGCGCCATTGCGCTCCAGCCTGGGTATCAAGAGCGAAACTCCGTCTCAAAAAAAAAAAAAAAAAAAAAAAAAAAAAAAAAAAAACTTATCACATGGGCCCGAAAAATGTCGAGGCTTTTGGCAAATGAAGATTAATCATAACAGGTAGAGGGAACACCATGAACCAGGGCATGAAACTGAAAGTGCATAACATATTCTAGAGAGAGAAGGGTGTGGGCAGGATTTAGAGATGGAAAAACAGGTTGGAAACAGATAAGTAAGGATCTCAAATGCAGTGTCAAAGAGCTTGCAGTTTATTTTCCAGGCAATAAGTAAGCAGAAAAAAAAAATTTGTTTTTATTTCCATGGCATCATACTTAACAGGATGGATTTAAATTGTGTGAGACCAAAGCATAGAGACTAGATAAGAGGTGGTCAAAATATTCAAAAAGAAATAATGAAGATCCAATGAAGGAAGTGGAAATTAAAAGAGAGAAGGGAGTGGATGGATTAAAGAGACATTTCGGAAATGGAATCAATAGATCCTGTTACTAGATAATGGAAGTAAGAGGCGAGGAAGAGTGGAAAAGTCATTAATGACTCTAAGATTTCTGCTTGGCTGCTTACCAAGATTGGCAAAAAGGGAAGGAGAAGGTTTGGGAAAAGAGAGAAGGATAATGAGTTTGACTTTACATAGAATGAAGGGCATCCATATAGAAATCTTTGGTTAATAATTAGAAACATAGACCTAGAACTTAGGAGGAAACCTGAGACAGAGACAAAGATTTCAAAGCTCACGATATAGAAATGATGCCTGATTCTATTGGAGCAGGTTGGATCATCTAGGCAGAAATTAGGATGAGAAAAAAGGAAATTTAAGAATATAACCCTATAAAGCACCTGCATTTCAAGAATAAGAAGCAGAAGGGGTAAAAATAATTAGTCATACAAGTAAGAAAAAATAGGGTAGTTGTTTTGGAGAAGCCAGGTTAGGTGTGGAAAGTACTCAAAAAGAAATCTTGAGGGATAAAATAAGTGATAATTAAAGAGAACTCAATGGATTAAATGTATTGAAACTGTTCTATAGGCAGTGGTCATTGAGTCAGCTTTCAGTGCATTGAGGAAGAAGATGCATAGGTGTCAACTCTTCTTTGACAGTATTTACTAGAGAAGAGAAAAAGGCTGGGACTGCTTCTTGAAGGAAGGGACTTTTTTTGGATGAGTGGTTTTGAGTATGTCAGCTAAAGAGAGGAGTTAAGTTTTCATTTGGGAAAAAATGGTATATATATTTAATGTAAGTTATCACATTGCATCTTGAAATTTTTCTTATTTAATATATGTATTTCCTACATGTATATGTGGTGGCATGATAGCAAATAACAATTGTTTGGTATTTCCGAAGGACTTTTACAAACATTACCTCATTTTACCTTTATACCTACTCTGAAAAACACAGGCATTATCCCTTTTATTCAGCTGAGAAAACTGAGCTTCATTGAGGAGGAAGTCAAAAATCACATACTTTGTGACGAAGATTGGAACATATGTTTTGTGACTCTAGTTTTTCTTTCAGATTTTAAAATTAAAGGGATCTAAATTATATTTTTAACTTTTTGTTAACATCATTTATTTATACATTCAGTGAAAATTTTGTGGAGGTACTTGGATAGGTTAAAAAAAATACAATTTTAGCCCTCAGGATATTTAATATCCAGTGAAAAGTGATAGTCACTAAACCAGCAATTTTCAATACTTTGATATATGTTGTAAGGTTGTGACAACTTGATTCTTGTTTAATTCTATATTTCCCTTAGCCCAGTGTTAAGTTTAAATAAAATATCTCATTTTTTCCAATTCAGGAAAGGCACTAAATATAAAGTGCATAATAGAAATGTTGAACTCATCCAAAATATTATTTTGTTTGATGACAATGATAAAGATTAAAGAATAATTCCATGTATTGAGAAAGATTGATAATTTTCTAATTCTTCACTGTGCATTATTTTGTTTGAAGTTGGCAAATTTAGAGTATCCCACAGGCACATTTCACTTTGTGTACTATAACATTCTAAAATCAAATAAAAATTATTTTTGATTATCTGATTTTGTATTATCTCTGCCAAAATATATATATATATATATATATATATATATAATGAAAAGTTGTCTCCTTGCTGTTTTACTGAATGAAAAGTGTTGATTCAGTAACTCAGAACTATCAGGTTATTAAGTAATTATCTTATTGCTTCTACAAGATAACTATCACGCTCACACATTTCTATGTAGATTTCTAGGACTTTTGGGGTATAACAACAAAGATTATTTTTAGTAAATTAAGTTTTGTTTTGTTTTTGTTTTTAATTTTATTTTTGATTTATAAACAATCATGGCACCTATTCATGGGCTATATAATAATGTTTTCATTCATATAATATACAGTGATCTGATCAAGGTAATTAGCATATCTATCATCTCAAGCATTTTTGTGTTACAAACATTTAATATGTTCCTTACAGCTATTTCAAACTATGTAATATACTGTTGTTGACTATAGTTATCCTACAGTGGTATAGAACACTAGAACTTATTCCTCCTAAAGTTTTGTTTTTAATCTAAGTTTTTGTTTTACAGTTAACTGTACATAGGAAATATTGATTGCTATTTTATTAATAAGAGGAATTAAGTTTGTAAATCAAATAAACATTAATGAAATGCCTTTTTGCAAGTACTATGAAATTAAAACTTATTGGGTCATTTATCCAACTGTAATTTTAAATTGTGAAGAATAGCACAGTGAACAAATATGCTATACTCCATTGCTTTATAAAACAAATGAGATTATCTTACCACTAGGAGGCAATATTTCAACAAGTAGCTCTACTCTTATTTCTTGTTATAAACTTGAATCAATCTTAAACTCTATTTTCTTGTGGGGGAAAAAAAAGGCAGAGGGAGGGCACATTTAAAGTTCGTGAATGTATTGCTCTTACTTTAGGCATAACATATGGTAGTTCAAGTAGATAAAAGCATTTAGGAACCTCACCCACCTCTATCTCACTCCTAGAGAATCTCTAGTAACTGCTTTTCTGTAAGTAGATTTTTGGGAGAGACTCAGAGAAGCTTTTTCTGTGTAACATAACAAAACAGAAATAATACCCATATGTTCAGAAGCTGGAAGGAAAGATAACAGTGAGTTATATGCTTTTATATCTCAAAGTGGTATTTGATATTTATTTTCACTTGGTTGTTCTAGAGTTATACTTCCAATGTATCCATCTTTGTGTATGAACTCTTAGAGAATGCTACCAATCTATGAAAGTTCAGCACTTTAAAGAAAGCATTACTCAGTTATCTGTGTGTTGTGTTTGTATGCATGGGGTCTTTGTGTATGTGCTAAATGGCAAACAAGAAATATGTGTGTGTTAAATATGATATATAGCCTCTTTGCCCTAACTAATATAAATTCACACACAGAAAACAAATTGGGTGCAGTGGAATCATAGATTTCTCCCTATAGATTTTTTTTTTTTTTAATTAATTGTGCAGTAAAGAATGGAAAGCATGGTCCATAGGCTTACTGGATGTGTTTATGGAGCGTGATCTAGGGCATATGCATTTCCATTGTGGGCAGTGTTTTTAAACTGTACTTGTGATTTCAAAGATGAGGCAGGCTACTGTAAGCAATGCATTATTCCATGCTAGGTCATTGCTTAGTGAAGAAAAAAGAAACCTGCCAATACTGCTTTTGTCCCGATAAACTCATTTAGTTTAAACTCACAATGATTACATGTCAACTATGTTGAGACAAACTTTTCATACTCTCCTTAGATGCATTTTTGTAGAGAAAGAAATGCTTACATCACATTCCCCATGTACCTGTGCCAAGCACCTCAGGTGAGCTATGTCTCTGCTATATTTGGAGAAGACTTTTTGTTTTATTTAATTCTCAGAAGGTTGGGGTGTCCAGTTACTAAATTTTGTTAAACAAAATTTCCAGCAGACACTATAGCTCAAAATACCACATTCTTTTCTATCCAAAAACAAAACAAAACAAAAGACCAAAAAAAAAAAAAAAAAGCTGGGAGTGAGGGGAGTAAAGGGAGTGCTCTTATTTTCATGAGAAACATTTGTAGAAAAGAGATTTGTTCATGGTAACAATTGGGTTTTTAATGTCCTTCATTTTCTGAATTCTACATCACACACTGCTTCAGTTTACACCTTACTATGCTTCCCTATTTCTTATATTTTTTAAACACATGTTTTAATGTTATGTTTTCTTAACCCTCCCATCAACCTTGTTTTTATACTTGATATTTCATATTCACAAGGTACCTTCATTCCTTTAGTTTTCTACTTTTCAATACATATCCAGATTTGGCTATAGAGTTGCCTGTTTAACATATCCTATGGCCCCTCAAATACAACATCCTCCAAACTTAACTCATCATCTTCTCTCCAAAACCTGCTCCCCTCCTGTCCTCTATCTCAGAGAATGAAACCATTATTCATGCAGTTGTCCAGCCAGAAACCCTTGAGTGTTTCTGAATGCTTCCCTTTCCTTTTCCCTTTCCCTTCGCACACTACTGACTTTATATCTACCATCTGTTCCCATGTCTTTTTCTCAAGTGCCACAGACAGTCAAGTCGTCTCGTCATCTCTCACCTATATCATTAGAGCAGCCTTCTGACTAGTCTTTCCTTATTGAATCCCTTCTTACAGTATCATTATTTATTGTTTTAAAGTGCAAATCTAGTCTTATTATGTCTCTCAAAAAATTTTTATGGCTTTCCCACTTCCTCAAGATGAAGATCTCACTAAAGTGTATAAGTACTGTCATCTTCTCACCCCTGTTTACTTCAGTTTCTACCAGTCCCCACTGTGCCACATGTTCTAGCCATTCTGTATTTTTTTTATTTCCTAGAATATGCCATTAAACTAGGCCAGACCAAAGAGGTTGGTTGGCATTCAAAGACTGACTAGAACTTAGATTTTTGTTTAGGATTACCTTCACTTAGGCTTTCTACTAAATTAGCAAATAGGAAGTACCAAGGGCTTTACAATATAAACATTTACATGAATGGGTACAACACTCTAATGTCTCCCTAGTTTTTCATGGAGATATGGCCAAAATTCAGTTGTCAATGTAGTATATACATAGTGAATACCATGCCAGATCATACATGGAAGCTCAGTAGCTTTTGTTCCACTATGCAGTGGGAGGGGCCATGCTAATGCTCAAAGGTCTACCTTCTACTGTATAAGGAAAGTTTTATTATGTTGAAAGGCATGCACAATATTTTTTTCTGTGTTATTGGGTCAGCAGCAGTTCTCACCATGATCACCATCATCTTCCATAGTTATGTTTTCTCTTGCTCCTTGGCTTTGTACACATTGCTGGCTCTTTGTACACACTGCGTATGTACGGCATTTGTCAATGTCACTTGTCTTGAATAACTCTCAAACATCCTTTACGACTCAGATCTGGGGTCATCTCTTCCAGAATATTTTCCTTTGTTGTTTGCCTCATTAGTGCCCATCCTGAGCATCATTTTTTATAGTCCTCAGTGAACTGATTTTTAAATGTTGGTCTGTTTGTCTACTACTAAACATAGGCTCCATCAGAGTAAGGAGCATATCTTACTTACCTTCATATTTTTAGTACCCAGCAAAGATATTATTACATTATAATAACTTAATATCTATAGGAGGAAAAAGGGAAAGAGGGAAGGTGTATTAGTCCATTCTCACTCTGCAATAAAGAACTATCTGAGCAATTTATGAACCACTGGGTAATTTATGAAGAAAAGAAGTTTAATTGACTCACAGTTCCATAGGCTTCACAAGAAGCATGACTGGGAGGTCTCAGGAAACTTACAATCATGGCAGAAGGTGAAGGGGAAGCAAGCACCTTTTTTGCACATGGCAGCAGGAAAGAGAATGGGAAAGGGGAAGTTCTTACACTTTTAAACCATCAGATCTCATGACGCACTATCACCAGAATTGCAAGGGAGAAATCCACTCCTATGATCTAATCACCTCTCACCAAGCCCCTTACAATTCGAGATGAGATTTTGGTGGGAACACAGAGCCAAATCATATCAGGAAGAAAGAACCCTTAAATATAAAAGGACTGGAAAGATAAATATAATAAATCATATTTTGGAGTGTGTGTATTTTATTGATTTTCACAAGGTTCATTTACTTTTCCAGTGTTTAGTTTATTTAAATAATAATGATATATCAAAGTCACTAAAGAAAGAATGCATATAATACAAATCTGTTTTAAGGCATTTGTCCATGTTTCATTATCCATCATTAGAATTTCCTGTTTGCAACTTATATAGCAACATAAACTTTAAAATACTGCTTCAGGGCAAAAAGTGCTGGTGAGGATGTGGAGAAAGAGGAACTGTAATACACTGGTGGTAGGAATGTAAATTAATAAAGCCATTACAGAAAACAGTATTGAGGTTCCTCAAAAACCTAAAATATAACTATCATATGATCCAGCAATCCCACTGCTGGGTCTAAATCCAAAGGAAATAAGTATGTTGAAAGGCACTCTCACAGTTTTTTTTTTTTTTTTTGCAACACTATTCACAGTAGGCAAGATATAGAATCAACCTAAGTGTCCATCAACAGATGAATGGATAAAGAAAATGTGGCATATATACACAATAGAATACTATTCCACTGCAAAAAAAAGAATGAAATCCTGTCATTTATTGCAACATGGACGTGCTTAGAGGACATTATGTTTAGTAAAATAAACCAGGCACAGAAAAATACTGCACATTATCATTAATGCGTGAAAGCTAAAAAACAAACTGATCTCATAGAAGTAGAGAGTAGACTGGAGGATACTAAAGGCAAGGAAGGGTAGAAGGTTTGGAGGGATATTAAGAGGTTGGATAACATACAAAATTATAGCTAGGTAGGAGGTATATGAGCTAGTTTTCTATAGCACTGTAGGGTAGCTATAATTAACAATTTATTGTATATTTTCAAATAGCTTAACAAGCAGATTTTAAATGTTTCCAGCACAAAGACATTATAAATGTTTGAGGTATTGAATATACTAATTACCCTGATTTGATCATTACACATTGTATACATATATCAAAATATCATACTGTGCCCCATACAAAGGTGCAATTATTATGTGTCAATTAAAAATAAAAGCAAAAAAAATTTGAAAAAGAAAAAATACTGCTTTAAGATACATGTCTCCTGTGAGAATCATATATGTTAGAAACCAGTATTTATTTTAAAAAACTAATTATTTCCACTCCTGTAGTAATATATTTTTGGTATTTATCTTATCCTATACCCTGTCCATGCCTTTAATGAAACAAATGCAAACTGTTTTATCAAATCTCAATGACAGTGACCCAGAGAGTGAAGATGAAATATGTAGATCTTTTCCATGAAAATTCCAACTTTTCAATAGTTCTATCGACGTTTGATAGTAACATAGTCAAATAGCTTTTTTCTCTTTTGGTAGTCTCTCTTTTTATAGTAGTTTTCAACCTGGGCTACATAATAGAATCACCTGCTAAGCTTTAAAAACCCTGATGTCTAAGCCACATTCCAGACCAATTAAATCAGAATCTAGGGTAAGACAATGTCAGGCTTTTAAAGCTTCCTGAAGGATTCTAATGTATAAACAATTTTGAGGACCCCTTCTCACTAGGTACTTTTATATCTTCAATGTTTAGTTGAATTTATTTAAATAATAATGATACATTTATCATTATTATATACTGCAGGCCGGGTGCGGTGACTCACACTTGTAATCCCAGCACTCTGGGAGGCCAAGGTGAGTGGATCGCCAGAGGTCTGGAGTTTGGGACTAGCCTTGCCAACATGGTGAAACCCCATATCTACTAAAAATACAAAAATTAGCCTGGCATGGTTGCATGTGCCTGTAGTCCCAGCTATTCGGGAGGCTGAGGTAGGAGAATCGTCTGAACACAGGAGGCGGAGGTTGCCATGAGCTGAGACCATACCACTGCCCTCCAGCCTGGACGATAGAGTGAGACTCTGTCTCCAAATAATAATAAAACAGTAATAATTAAAGTACTACAAATAAAGAATGCTTGCAGTGGAGATCTGTGTTAAAGCATTCAGCCATGTTTCTTTACTCATCTTTAGACACTTCTGTTTCACTTGTGGTAAACTTTAGAATATTAATAAGTCTAACCTGATTTAACTTAGAGCTTCTCCCCTCCCCAACTTAGAACAGACAAATACTGCAGCATAAGGCGTGATCTATTCTCTGTTTTCCCGACTGTGCCCATCTTTTTCACCTACTAATGCCAGGGTTTTGATAGCAAGGAAGGATGGGAAATAGGTTGGTTTAGTGGGGCACCTCTGCAACTCGCCTCCCCACCACTACCACACACACATTCAGACAAGGTGTTCTCCAGCTGACCATTTACCACACCCATCCAGCTTTGATGGTGTGCTCTACACAGGCTCTTCCTATTTTACAAAGACCACTGTAGCCTAGCTGTGGTCCCTTAACCCACAGGAAACTTGGCATTTTTGCCCTACCAAATTCTAGATTTGCAAACGATTCCCAACATAGCCTTGTCTCTTTGCTATCCAGGGAGTTCCAGCCACTAGCCACCCTCCTGTGAGGCTACTGCAGGCTCCTCCATTGTAACCATTCTGGTGAGAATGTGGGTAGAGGGGGAGGCTATGCATGCATGGGGAAGGGCGTGTGTGGGAACTCTGTACTTTCTGCTCAGTTTTGCTGTGAACTTAAAGCTGCTTTCAAAAACAAAGTTTATTAAAAATTGATTTCACCTGTTACTTTTTCATATGGCAATGAGAAAACGAAAGCGTGGCCTGTGTTACATGTCTGTTGTGCAGGGCTGTCTCAGGCCTGTGTGGGTCCTTAACGTAGCCCTGTAACACGGACATGAAAGGTGTGATGGCTGCAGCCGGGCTCTGCAGGCTGCCCGGGGATCTCAGTGGCAGCCCAGGGAAGGGCTGTGTGGGCTTGTGAGGGGGAATTTCAGGCTCCTCCCATTTGGACAGGGAGAGCTGTATCTTATTTGTAGGGCCCATGCCTGAGATTACTGCACCACTGTAGGGGAGAGAGAAGAGACATGGTTGTCCCAGACAGAAACTGGGAGAGGGGTGGGATGTACAGCTCAGACCAGAAGCCCAGATCCCGGCTCCCAGGGGCCATTGTATAAGACAGATCATATCCACTGTTTCTCAAAGTAGGAGTGGGAGATGAATTTTTTTTTTTTTTTTTTTGAGATGGAGCTTCACTCTTGTCACCCAGGCTGGAGTGCAATGGCACGATTTCAGCTCACTGCAACCTTTACCTCGCAGGTTCAAGTGATTCTCCTGCCTCAGCCTCCCAAGTAGCTGGGATTACAGGTGCCTGCCAGCACGCCTGGCTAAATTTTTGTATTTTTAATAGAGACAAGGTTTCACCATGTTGGCCAGGCTGGTCTCAAACTCCTGACCTCAGTTGATCTGCACACCTTGGCCTCCCAAAGTGCTAGGATTACAGGTGTGAGCCACTGTGCCTGGCTGATCAATTTTTTCATAGACTTTATAATTTTTAGAGGAGTTTTAGGTTAACAGCAAAACTGAGTAGTAAGTACAGAGTTCCCGTGTACCCCCTCACCCTAAGCCTCCCTTCTCTAGAAACCTCCCCACCAGAGCGTGTGTTTTTCTACACTTGAGGAGCCTACAGGAAACCTCGGTATCACCCAGCACCCTCGGTTTCCACGCGGGCTCACTCGTGCTGTTGCACAGTCTGTGGGTTTGGACAGATGCATAATGACCTTAGCCTCCATTACAGCATCACACAGAATAACATCACTGCCCTAAAAGTCCTCTGTGCTCTGCCTGTTCATCTGTCTCTTCCAATGTGTCAAAGAAGAAATCACAAGAACAGTTAGAAAAGAAAACAGGATTAGAAACACAATTAGAAAAAGAAAGTACATTGCAAAACCTATGAGGTGCAGTGGAAGCAGTGCTAAGAAGGAAATGTATAGCTATAAATACTTACATTCAAAAACGAGGCAGACCTCAAAAATCCTGTCTACTAAAAATAAAAAATTAGCCAGGTGTGGTGGCACATGCCTCCAGTCCCAGTTACTTGGGAGGCTGAGGCAGGAGAATCACTTGAACCAGGGAGGCAGAGGTTGCAGTGACCTGAGATCGCACCACTGCACTTCAGCTTGGGCGACAGAATGAGACTCCATCTCAAAGAATAAAAGTAAAATAAAATTACAAATGAATGGGAGGACATTACTTTGCAGAAATAAAAAGTATTGTAAGAGTACTTTGAACAATTGTATGTGAACAACTTTGATAACCTAGGTGCTATAGACAAATTCCTAGAAATGCCATCCTACCAAGACTGAATCACAAAGAAACAAAATCTGAACAGACTCATAACTGGTAAGGAGATTGAGGAGATTGACTCAATTATCAAAAAACTCCAGACAAAGAAAAGATCTGGACCTGATGTCGTCACTGGTAAAATCAACCAAACATCCCCCCACCCCATTTTTTAGAGGTGGCATCTCTGTTTGTCACCCAGGCTGGACTTGAACTCCTGGGCTCAAATGATTCTCCTGTCTCAGCTTCCTCAGTAGCTGAGACAAGTGTGTGCCATCTCACCCAGCAAAAGAAGAACTTGCACCAATTCTTAAACTGTTTCCAAAACTTGCTAACTCATTCTATGAGGTCAGCATTGCCTTGATACAAAGCCAGACAATGACAGAATAAGAAAAGAAAACCACTAACTCCTTATAAATGCTGATGCAAAAATCCTCAGCAAAATACCAGCAAACTGAATTTAGCAGCGTATTATTAGGATTACATAGGATAATCAAGTGGAATTTATTCCTGGAATGCAAGGATTGCTCAACATTAAAAAAACCCATTCATTGCAGGGGGAAGAGACTCATGATCACCTTAACTGATGTAGAAAATTCTCTGATGATGAAAAAAAAAGAAAATTATCTGATGAAATTCATTACCTATTTCATGATAAAAATACCCAACAAACTAGGAGTAGAAGAAAACTACCTCAACATAATGAAAGCCGTACATGAAAAATACTTAGGTAGCATCAAACTCACTAGTGAAAGACAGCTGACCTTCCTTCTAGCAGCAAGAAAAAGACAGGGACATCCACTTTTGCCCCCTCTATTCAACAAAGTACTGGCATTCTAGCCAGAACAATTAGGCAAGAAAAGGAAAAGAAGCATCCAGATTGGAAAGGGAGAAGTGAAATTATCTTGGTTTGCCTGTGACATGATCATTTTTTCCCCCTGCAGGGAGGTTTAGAGGCACTTGGCCAGTGAGGGGTGCAGCCTGGCAGAGTGGGCCCAGGCAGTTGTGGCTTTTCTGCCTGTGATGTGGTTTCAGCCTTAGGGGCAATTTTGCCATTCCTTCTAAGACACTAAGCCCCCTCTCAGTTACTCCTAAGACATGTTGGAATCCATCCTGAGCTCCATGGAGAAGCCTCCGAACTTCTGTAACCAGGAGACTCAGCTCAAGGCCTGAGGTAAGGATTCCAGGTTCACAGATGCCATTATTCCCTGGGCCTCTAGTCTTGCACTCTTCCCTCTTTGAATGATGCCATCTCCTCAACCTCAAAAGCAGATTTCGATCTTATATATGATCGAAGGTAGGGAACTCTAAAGATTTGACACACGTGTGCCCGTGTGTGCAGCTTTCTTTTTTTTCTTTTTTCTTTTTTTTGAGACAGAGTTTCGCTCTTGTTACCCAGGCTGGAGTGCAATGGCGTGATCTCGGCTCACCGCAACCTCCGCCTCCTGGGTTCAGGCAATTCTTCCTGCCTCAGCCTCCTGAGTAGCTGGGATTACAGGCACGCACCACCATGCCCAGCTAATTTTTTGTATTTTTAGTAAAGACGGGGTTTCACCATGTTGACCAGGATGGTCTTGATCTCTTGACCTTGTGATCCACCCACCTCGGCCTCCCAAAGTGCTGGGATTACAGGTGAGAGCCACTGCGCCCGGCCGTGTGCAGCTTTCAAAACTAATTCAGCTAAGCCACAGTCTACAAAATCAACACACAAAAATCAGTTCCATTTCTATACACTACACTAACAATCTGAAAAGGAAATTAAGATAGCAATTCCATAAGCCAGGTGCAGTGGCTCACACCTGTAATCCTAACACTTTGGGAGGCCGAGGCAGGTGGATCACCTGAGGTCAGGAGTTCGAGACCAGCCTGGCCAACATGGTGAAACTCCATCTCTACTAAAAATATAAAAATTAGCCAGGTGTGGTGGGTGCCTGTAATATTAGCTACCTGGGAGGCTGAGGTAGGAGAATCGCTTGAACCCAGGGGGATAGAGGTTGCAGTGAGCAGATATCGTGCCATTGCACTCCAGCCTGGACAGAAAGAGCAAAACTCTGTCTCAAAAAATAAATAAATAAATAAAATAAAATAAGCAATTCCATTGACAGTATCATGGAAAAGAATACTTTGGAATAAATTTAATCAAGCAGGAGTAAGACTTGTATAGAAAACAACATAGTATTACAGAAAACAATTAAAGAAGACCTAAAAATGGGAAGTGTTTATTGATTTTAAAACTTGCTTTTGTTAGAATGCAAAGCACCACAAAGTAACATATACAGTGCCATTCTTACTAAAATCCGAATGATGTTTTTGCAGAAAAAGAAAACTCTGGCTGAGGCCAGGCACACCTGTAATCTCAGTACTTGGGAGGTCAAGACTGGCAGATCACTTGAGGTTAGCAGTTCCAGACCAGCCTGGCCAACATGGTAAAACTTTGTCTCTACTAAAAATGCAAAAATTAGCTGGGTGTGGTGGTGCACACCTGTAATCCCAGCTCCTCAGGAGGCTGAGGCATGAGAATCATTTGCATCCAGTAGGCAAAGTTTGCAGTGAACTGAGATCAGTCCACTGCATTCAGGCCTAGGCGACATAGTGAGACTGTGTCTCAAAAAAAAAAAAAAAAAAATCTGGAGAAGGATGGCTTATGCCTATAATCCCAGCACTTTGGGAGGCCAAATGGGGAGGATCTCTTGAGCCCAGGTGCTCAAGACCAGCCTGAGCAATATGGCAAAAACACATCTTTACAGAAAATACAAAACTTAGCTGGGTGTGGTGGCACATGCCTATAGTCCCAGCTACTCGGGAGGCTGAGATGGGAGGATGGCTTGAGCCCAGAAGTTGGAGGCTGCAGTGAGCTGGGCAACAGAGCAAGACCCTGTCTAAAAAAAAAGTGGGGCAGATGACTAGGCAGAACACGGTTCTTAGGACAGTGACACTGTTCTGAAGGATACTGTAATGGTGGGTGTGTGACATTATTCATCTGTCCAAACCCAATGGATGTGCAATGCCAGGGGTGGGTCAGCTGTGGGCTTTGAGTGATTGTGAGGTTGCAATGGGCTCCTCCATTGTAACCAACACACCAGTCTGGTGGGGATGTGGATAGAGGGGGAGGCTGTGCATGAAGAGAGGCAGGGCGTATATGTGAACTCTATATTTTCTCTCATTTTTTTAATAAGATGGATTTTCGATCTTGTCACCCAGGCTGGAGTGCAATGGTGCAGTCTCAGCTTCCTGCAACCTCTGCCTCCCGGGTTCAAGCGATACTTCTGCCTCAGCCTCTGAGTAGCTGGGAAGCTGGGACTATAGGCTTGTGCCACCACGCCTGGCTAATTTTTGTATTTTTAGTAGAGACAGGGTTTTACCATATTGACCAGGCTGGTCTCGAACTCCTGACCTCGTGATCCACCTGCCTCAGCATCCCAAAGTGCTGGGAATACTGGCTTGAGCCCCCATGCCCAGCCAACTCTATACTCTCTCAAAAAAAAGAAATTATATATATATAATATTGCAAGAGTCTGGGAGTTTGAGACCTGCCTGGGCAACATGGTGAAACTCCATCTCTACAAAAAAATACAAAAATTATCCAGGCATGGTGGTGTGTGCCTGTAGTCCCAAGTAATTGGGAGGTGTGTGCCAATATATATTATCTATTATCTAGGCAGAGCACAGAGAGTTCTCAGGGCAGTGACACTGTTCTGAAGGATACTGTAATGGTGGGTGTGTGACATTATTCATCTGCCCAAGCCCATAGGATGTGGAATGCCAAGGGTGGGCATAATGTGGAATACTCAAGCTGTGGGCTTTGAGTGATTATGAGGTCACCATGGGCTCCTCCATTGTAACCAACACACAAGTCTGGTGGGGATGTGGATAGAGGGGGAGGTTGTGCATGAAGAAAGGCAGGGCGTATATGTGAACTCTGTATTTTCTCTCTTTTTTTTTAAGATGGATTTTCGATCTTGTCACCCAGGCTGGAGTGCAATGGTGCAGTCTCAGCTTACTGCAACCTCCACCTTCCGGGTTCAAGTGATACTTCTGCTTCAACCTCCCAAGGAGCTGGGAAGCTGGGACTATAGGCGTGTGCCACCATGCCTGGCTAATTTTTGTATTTTTAGTAGAGACCGGGTTTTACCATATTGACCAGGCTGGTCTTGAACTCCTGACCTCATGATCTACCTGCCTCGGCGTCCCAAAGTGCTGGGAATACAGGCTTGAGCCCTCATGCCCAGCCAACTCTATACTTTCTACTCAGTTTTTCTGTGAACCTAAAGCTGCTTTTGAAAATATTAAAAATTAATTTCACCTGGCTAGGCACAATGGCTTACACCTGTAATCCCAGCATATACAGGCAGGCAGATTGCAAGAGTCCAGGAGTTTGAGACCTGCCTGGGCAACATGGTGAAACCCCATCTCTACAAAAAATACAAAAACTATCCAGGCATGGCGGTATGTGCCTGTAGTCTCAAGTAATCGGGAGGTTAAGATGGGAGGATCGCTTGAGCCCAGGAGATTGTGGCTGCAATGAGCCATGATTGTGCCACTGCACTCCAGCCTGGGTAACAGAGTGAGAACTTGTCTCAAAAAAAAAAAAAAAGAAAGAAAAATCCACCTAACATTCATATGGAAAATCAGGGGATCCTGGGTAGCCAAAATAACCTTGAAAGCTCACAGGTGTGTTGGAAGTCTCACAATCCCTGATTTCAAAACTTCCTACAAAGCTGCATAGCTGAGAACAGTGTGGTAATGGCAGGAAGCTTCAGATTCCGACTCTTGTCATTTTTCAACTTAATATTCAGAATCTATTGACAATAGTAATAACATAAGAATAACAAACACATGCCAAGCACATTCTTTTCCATTTTAAAAATTGTGTTAAAACATATATAATGGGCCAGGCATGGTGGCTCACACCTTTAATCACAGCATTTTGGGAGGCCGAGACTAGCAGATCACTTGAGGTCAGGAGTTTGAAACCAGCCTGGCCAAAAATACAAAAGTTAGCTGAGTGTCATGGTGCACACGTGTAATCCCAGCAATTTGGGAGGCTGAGGCAGGAGAATCACTCTAACATGGGAGGCAGAGGTTGCAGTGAGCTAAGATCATGTGCTGCACTTCAGCCTGGGCAACAGAGCCAGCCTGCATCTCAAAAAAATAAATGTTGGAAGAGTCCAGGAGTTTGAGACCTGCCTGGGCAACATGGTGAAACTCCATCTCTACAAAAAATACAAAAATTATCCAGGCATAGTGGTGTGTGCCTGTAGTCCCAAGTAATTAGGAGGTGTGTGCCAATATATATTATCTATTATCTAGGCAGAGCACAGAGGGTTCTCAGGGCAGCGACACTGTTCTGAAAAATACTGTAATGGTGGGTGTGTGATGTTATCCATCTGCCCAAGCCCATAGGATGTGGAATGCCAAGGATGGGTCAGCTGTGGGCTTTGAGTGATTGCAAGGTTGCCATGGGCTCCTCCATTGTAACCAACACACTAGTCTGATGGGGATGTGGATAGAAGGGGAGGCTATGCATGAGTGGAGGCAGGCTGTATATGTGAACTCTATACTTCCTATTCAATTTTTCTGTGAGCCTAAAGCTGCTTTCAAAAACAGGTTTTATTAAAAATTAATTTTACCTGGCCAGGCACAGTGGCTCATGCCTGTAATCCCAGTACGTTGGGAGGTTGAGGTGGGAAGATCGCTTGAGCCCAGGTGTTTGAGACTGGGCTGGGCAATATGGCGAAAACCCTCTCTATAAGAAAATACAAAAATTAGCTGGGCATGGTGGTACCTGCCTGTAGTCCCAACTACTCAGGAGGCTGAGGTGGGAGGATCACTTGAGCTTGAGAAGTTGAGGCTGCAGTGAGACATGATTGCGCCACTGCACTGCGGCCTGGACAAGAGTGAGACCTTGTCTCAAAAATAGAAGAAAAGACTAAAGATGAAAAGGGCTATGGCTGCTGGGTGGGAAGACAAGGGAAGGGACAAAGGGAAACCTTAAAGGTTTCTGCTAACTCTTACCAAAGAATTGGAAACAATGTTTACCAAGTGTTTCATTCCCTTTTAAGCTCCCCTCCTGCAAAGCAGTTCACCAAGCAAACTGTTCTTTATTCTTCCTTAGAAACCCTGCCCCCTCACAATTGTTCTTAGCCTCCTGAGGTCTTATCACCCTCCACCCACAACACAAAAACACTGGAAGGAATTACCTAAAGACAATGCAGGATTACTTAAATCTGAATGAGTATTGAGTACTCATTGGTGGAACTGTTTTATAAACCTGAGGGCTATTACTTCAGGAAAAACTAATTTTCTGTTTGAGGACCTCCACCAGCCTTTTTTTTGTATAAGCTCCATTTTTCTGAGCAAACCAGGTCCTCTCATTTGGGGAGTAATTTGGCTTCTCTTTAGGCAAGGGTTCTGGAGGAGAGGCATGGCAGTAGCTGCCTTCCTACCTACTGTGCTGGATAGCAGAGTATTTATCACCACACGCCTGGCTTCTGCATTTGCTTTCCTGTTTCCTCTTGCCTCTAGGGTCCCACCTTTTTGATGGCCTTGGCAATATATAACAGCTATTTTCTTAGGTTCCCATACTGCATCTAAAAGTTGTAGGATTTTTCTGGATACCCTACACTTGTTCCTTGGGCAGGTAGGAGTCCTTTTTTCTTGTATATGCTCCCATGTGCATGTAGCATAGCAAACGCATACTTTGAATTAGTATATATGTTGACTCTTTTACCTTTTGCTAACAGCAATGCCTGCTTTAAAGCTATTAACTCTGCTCCCTGGGCTGGGGTTCATGTCGGCAGGCTTTGGGCGTCTACCACTGAATTTAGAGTTACAACTGCATATCCTGCCCATCTGACTTCTTCTGTTACAAAGCTGCTACCAGCTGTAAAGTACTTGACATCTGGATTTTGGAGGGGCCGATCTGTAAGTTTCCTTCTACTTGAGAAAACTTTATCTACTGTCTCTATACAGTTATGTAGGGGAGCTTCCGTTTCCAGTGGGAGCAGGGAGGCAGGGTTGAGAGTGTTTATAGTTTCTAAGGTTATGTGGAGTTTTTACATAAAAGCCCTGATATTGGGCCATTCTAGGATTTGACAACCAATGGTGCCTTCTGTAAGGTTTGTTCTCACCGGGTTTAAAAAGGAAGAAACTGAGGCCAGCACAAGAAGATCCAATGTGAAGGGTTTTATTTAGGCTCCCGGGTGAGGTTCTGCGTCCGACAAGAGGGGCCGGAGAAGTCGCACGGACTCCTCTCAGACATGGGGTTTTATAGGGAGTGAAATAGCTCGATTGGTTTGGGAGAGCAGGGTGTGGGCAAAGCAGGACTACTATTGGGTATGGTTACAAGCCTTTGTTTGAAGGCCAGGCTGTGCGAGAAGGGGAGGATGGAACATGTCCGAGCATGTCTGAGCTTGTCTGAGCTTGTCCAAGCTTGTCCGAGCATGTCTGAGCATGTCCGGGCTTTCGGAGGGGAAAAAAAAGGAGGGGGTGTGCGTCCGAGCTCCCGGCGAGACAACTGGTCTTACACCTTCTTTGCTCCATTAGTGTTAAAACAGAGTGTGGTACCCATACAGTTAACTGCTTTCCCAGAGTTAATTTATCAGCACTTGTAGCAGCAACAGCCTTGAAACAGGATGGCCGTCCTGAGCCACCGAGTCCAGTTGCTTAGATAGGCAGCCTATTGGGTGATGCCATGATTCCAAGATTGGGTTAAAACTCTGATGGTCATTCCCTTCTGCTCGTGAACATACAGGAGAATGGGTTTAGTTATGTCTGACAGTCCTAAAGCAGGTACCTCAACTAGAGCCTTCTTGATTGTATTAATGCTTTTTGTTGCTCAGGCCCCCAGATAAAGGGTTTTCTTCCCCCCCCCTTTGGGGATTTATATAATTATTTTGCCATTAGTGAGAAATTTGGGATTTAAGTATGGCAGAACCCTGTTGCCCCTAAGAACCCTGTGACTTGTTGCTGGGAGGTTGGGGTTGGAACTCTACAGACAGCTTCCTTGCATGCACTATCTAACATATGCTGTCTGTGGCTTATGACAAACCCCAAGTATGTGACTCCTTTGCAGGAAATCTGGGCTTTTTTGTTTCTCCTTTTTATATACTTTATACCTTGCCTTCCACAGAAGGTGAAGGTTTTGGGTTCCTTCATGGCAATTTTCGATAGTGGGTGCTGCTAGGAGAAGGTCATTTCCATACTGCCGAAGGACACAGTTTTTATCTGGTGGGGTGTAAGCATTAAGGTCTGATGCTAGGGCCTCACTGAAAATTGTGGGGGAGTTTTTGAACCTTTGGGAAAGCTTGGTCCAAGTTTACTGGAGATTTTCCCATTGAAGGGCAAAGATGGGTTGACTGACTGGCATGGGGCGAAGGTGGAAGAAAACATTATTTTAGTTTAAAACAGTGAACCATACTGCATTGGAGGGAATTAGGGAGAGCAGAGGGTATGGGTTTGGAACTACTGGGTGAATAGTTACTGTTGCTTGGTTTACAGCTCGTAAGTTCCACCCTGGCCTATAATTATCACAGGTATGGTACAATTTATTACTAGGCAGCCATTTCTTTGATAAGGGTGGGATGTTCCAGGGTGACTGGCATGGCTCCAAAATGCCATGTTTATTAGCCACTCTGGATGCTTTGCTACACCTAGAACAGCCTCCTGTGGTATGGGATACTGGTGTAGCTGGACTGGGGTGACTCCCACTGTTAGTTCTACTACCACTGGAGCATGATTCATGGCTAGCTCAGGTGGATTGTTTTCAGCCCATACCTCTGGGAATTTACTAATTAATTCTGACAATATAACTTCCTTCATTGGCTCCAAGTTTGCTTTATAGGTCCCTTCATATCCCTAGCAAATAATTGCCATTCAGCTTGTGGTACTGTGAAGGCTAATACCATAGCCTTTGGTTACTTAAAATCTAAAGTCATGCTATCTTTAGGCTTAAAAGAAATTTGTACTTACAGTTTTTGGAGCAGATTCCTCCCCAACAAAGGAACAGGGCAGCTGGGAAGATAGAAGAACTTGTGCCATACCTCTTGCCTTCCAGTGACATATTTTGATTGGCAAAAGGTTTGTTTTTCTTTGTTTTTCCCTGATACTCTTGTAGCCCCAATAGTAGTAGTGTATCTGTTAATAATGCTTTAGTTGCCTCCATGGCTTTTTCAGTGCCCCCACCAGTTTGGATAATATCCCACCCCTAGGTATTGCATGGGGATAAACCCCATGATCTTTATAGACCGTTCTTTTGGGGCATGCATATTTTCAATGTCCTTTCTTTTTGCACACTGCACATTGATCTCTCTCCCGTCTGGGCCGGGTTTTAGACTCTGGTTTAGCTATACTTTTTTCTTGTCCTTTTCCACGTCCTACTCCACATCCTTTCATTATCCCAGCTTTTCTTTCAACTAAGGCAGCTGCTAGTAAGTCTGCCTCATGCCTTGCCCTTCTCTTAGCCCCAGTCCTATGCAGGGAGGGCACAAAGCAGCAGAGTGTCTGCACCCACCTACCACCTTTCCAATGCTACTACAAGATTTGCAAGAAGCAAGAAATGGTCATTTATCTGAAACCATCTTTACTAAAAAAGATAAAAATAGGGCAGGGGAGAAGTGCTGCAGGCTCCAACATTGCTCCAACATGGGCGTCTCATCTGACTCCTCCCCGCAGCCATTGGCATCCTCAATGTTCCTGGCCCTTGGGGCCTTCATCCTCTTCAATCTAAATGCAGAGACATTTGACATGGATATGTTTTGCAAAATGCAATACGTTCTTATTGACTCTGGTCACCCTGCTGTGCACTAGAGTCAAAACCTCTTCCTCATGTCTAGACTTTGGTCCTTTGACCGACACCCCCATTCCCTCCCTCTGCCACTCTCTGGTCCCGGGTCACCATCCATCTACTGGCTATTTCAATGGGGTCAACTTGTTTAGATCAACACTTCTGGGGCATCACATGGAATTGGAGATGCTAAGTAGTGGGATTTCCTCATTCCATGGTGCACACATCTATCTAATCCTCACACTGCACCCCATGAATGTACAAGCATCATTTGCCAATTAAAACAATACTAATAAAGACAGAATAAATACAGTAAAATGCAAGAAGTGTGGCTTCACCACCACACCTACTTGATTTTATCAGCTGTCCAACTATGTTGAGGGTATCTTACCCTCTTGGGTGGGCACAGGCAGCAGCATCTCATTTGTATTGAAATGCATCTCCTGGCATCCCTGCGGCAGCACCAGCTTCTTGTTGGCCAGGCCAACACAGCCTCGGGCTGCCTAGCTTGGAGGACGCTGGCTTCCTGTGGTGATTGTTGAGACAGGGTCTCACTCTGTTGCCTGGGCTGGAGTGCAGTGGCAGGATCATAGCTTACTGCAGCCTTGACCTCCTGGGCTTAAGTGATCCTCCCAACTCAGCCTCTGGAGTAGCTGTGACTACCACCACCCGGCTGTGAACACCACCACACCTAGCTAATTTTTGTATTTTTTGCAGAGACAGGGTCTTGCCATGTTGCCCAGGCTGATCTCGAACTCCTGGGCTCAAGAGATCCACCAGTCCTGGCTTCTCAAAGTGCTGGCATTACTGGTGTGACCCTCCGCACCCAGGCTACCTTTACAATTTTCATCCCATGTCCAAAACTACCCACACTGTTACCTAATGGTTTCCTTTCTGTCAATCTTTTCATTAAAATTAAAATGTTATTACATAAGCAGCACTCTAACAACAATAAAGAAAATTGCTTTTAAAGTGGTTGCACCTTTCTCTGTTTACCCAGGTTGATTTCCTGACCCTCTCCCTATTCTTGCAAGTGTTGACTTATCTGTGTTCGCGGCATGGAAGAATTTAGTGTTCTGTTTTCCACTATCTTTTTCTATTCTCACTTTTTCTGTTTCCTCATGTTGGTAGGGAGGCTGACTGATTATTTTTATGTTGTCATTTGTACTTTTGCCATTCTTTACTAATCAGAGTATTTGGATGGTCAAAATGTTTTTGTTCTTTCAAAAATATAGGGAAGAATAGAATGAAAAGAGTAAAAACAAACAGACGTTATCAGACACATCTGCATATCGGCACGATGGGTTATGATGCAATCACAAGTGCAGAACTTACTTTAGAAGGGAGCTCTTACTACTGAAAATGTAATAAACCCTCTCTAAGTCATCAACCCAAGGCAGCCCAAAGCTCATTGGTTTGATACAACAATGGCAGTGACACCCACCCCAGCATGTCATTAAGCCACCGCTATGCTGTAGCCTTTGAGCTGCTGTGAGCCCAAGACCTGCTTTCATCTGTTAAAAGGGGTAGTTCCTCATGATTGAGGAGTGTTGCAGTCAGGCCAGCTTCAGAGACTTTCCCCGGACCCAGCGAGGCCTGGGTTGATTTGGTGCTTGGTGTGTGGTGGGGACTCAGATGGTGCAGTGCTGTGGATGGGCTAGAGGTGCCCTGACCATGGGTCTCCTGCCATCCTGATACTTGGATTTTCTCTTGGCTTTGCCTGGTTCATGGAGGTAGCCCTTGAAGGCTCACAGCAGCAGGAAACAACTTCCTGGCTTCAGGAAAGGCCAAAGTTGGAGTTTACCTTTGCAATGACCATGTCCCAGAGTCTCCTTTCAGAAACAGCTGGGGCACCTTTCTTTGGCTTTTTGTACCTACTGACTGTCTTCACATACGCTGTCACTAAATTAACTTCCTCTAGGGCAGGATAGGTGTAAAGTTGGTGAGGGGAAGCAGCAGGGTGTGAGGAACACAGCTGGAAGTGCTGTGCTAAACGGACCTGGCCCCAAGGTGCAGTGTCGGGGAGTAACGGGGGGGAGGTGGGGACTGTGGCAAATAAGCACACTGGCCAAGTCTAAGGGCAGCCACCATGCACCTCTAGCTGATTTCTGTTGTTTTTAATCACATCTGTGTCGAGGTGATTCACATACCATGCAATTCACACACCTAAAGCATACAGTTCAAGGTTTTTTAGTACATTTTAGAACATTCACAGAGTTGGGAACCATGACCAAACACATCCTCCCCTCCGCTCCCATCCCTTCTCCTTCCCCCCTCCCCCTCCCTTCCCTTCCTTTTTCTTTCTTTTCTTTTCTTTCCAGGGTGTCACTCTGTAACTCAGGCTGGAGTGCAGTGCTGCCTTCTCAGCTCACTGCAACCTCTGCCTCCCAGGCTGAAACTATCCTCCAACCTCAGCCTCCTGAGTAGCTGGGATTACAGGTGTGCACCACCACAGCCAGCTAAGTTCTATATTTTAGCTGGCTATGGTGGCAATATGATGGGGTTTTGCCATGTTGCCAGGCTAGTCTAAACCTCCTGAACTCAAGCAATCCACCAGCCTCGACCTCCCAAAGTGCTGGGATTACAGGTGTGAGTCACTACGGTGCCCGGCCAGATCAGGCACTTTCTAGACCTTCCTAAAAGCTGTGTCTTGGATTTAGCTTTCCTCTATTGCTAGGTGAGGTCCATACAGCTACGCGTGATTGATTCTGAAAGTTGTTGATACATGGCAGTGCACTGAGAAATTTCACACCTCACAGTGAATTTATGAAATGTGAGCATAAATTAAATAACTGGTTTCATTGGTCCTCCATATATCTTTCTTTCTAAAATTCTTAATAAAGTATGGTTATTTTGTATGCCAATGCATACAGATTTTAACATTTGGATATATGTTGCTTTGAAAACTAGGATGTATTTTCTAATAATCTTTCATTGAATTTAACTCCTAACATTCAGCATAAATATGAGTTATGAATCCCATTATGTATGTGAACTTTGCTCTCCCTCCCCGAGGCCCACACCCTGCCCTGGGCCCTTCCTTGGCAAGTGGACAGATGAATGGGAGCCCCTGGGGGCAGGAGCACTGGACTGGGAATCAGATTTGGAGTATAATCCAAACGCCCCATAGGCCCACCGCTTCTTAATAGCTAGAAGCTGCCCCAGCCGGTTTCCACAATAACCTCAAATCAGACAATGCTCCTTAGTTGGCCAGAACCTATTAGTAAAGGTCAAAGGGGATGGGGAGTGGGACTAAAAGTAATGGTGATGTCATAGTGACAGGCTGAAGAGTAAGCCAGAGTTTTCCACTTCAGGTGATGGTATTGGTGGTGGCACTTCCAAAGGGGCATAGCAGCTTGGCAGAGGGACAGACTCAGAGGGGCTCTTGGGGAGCTCAAGTGGGGCCCACAGGGACCTTCTCTCTGGGGTTGCAAACTGGCATTGGGTGGAGGGAGAGTCAGTATTCACACCCAGGGGAGCCTCACCCCCAAAGTGGATTTTAAGGACAGCAGCACACTGGGGAGACAAGGGCCCCACATCACTCCCACCCTCTCCCCAGCCCACTTCTTGCTTCCTCATCCTACTCTTTATTGGAGATGGAGAATCTTATCTGACTGGTGGAACTCCAGGACTGTCCCTGGCCAGCATCAGTAGTGGGCAGGGTCACTGCATGTTCAAGGCTGTGCACACTGAGCCCCAGCCATGCATGAGGGTGGGGCCTTCTGGACCTTCCTCAGGCTCCTTAGGAACCCATGAGGAAGCTCCCTGATGGGTGCTGATGGGTGTCTGTACCAACAGATCCACTGCCTGGCACAGAAACACCGGGTTCCTGGGAAGCTGGAACTTGCCTTATGAAAACCCCTGTTCCCATCACCCTCTCCATCCCTGGGGGCCGCTGTGTCTTGCCATCAACCCTCCCCTGATCCTCAGGACACCTGCCTCTCCCAGAAGCCCCCCCTTCAAGTTGGGCTTGGCTGAAGGCTCACTCCTCCATCAGGCATCTGAGGGGGACTGCTTCGTGCTGCTGTTATCAAAAAGGGGAAACCATTCACAGCAGAAAGGCCAATGCCACACTAGACAGCCAGGAACCCAGCAGCACAAGTGGCCCCCTCAGGTGCCTTGGGGACCACACTCCCACCACTGTGACTCCAGCACAGTCTGGTTCCCAGGACTTCTCCTCCTGGGAACCCCTCAGCATGATTAACACGGGCAGATGGGACCTGAAGTGACTGCTGGTCCTCCTGAAAATGCTCACCAGGCAGTGTGAGTGTGGGGAGGCCATGTGCAATGTGTGGGACCCTGTCCTGCACCTGCTGAGAGCCTCAGCCCCGCAGAGACACTGGGAATGATTTGCTGCAGGTGGGGTCACCCTGATGCTTCTCTGAGGTCTGTTTTCCTTTCAGTTTTTCTGAGTAACTTCGAGGACCACATGACTGCATGCTGAATAAACTAGGGTATGCACAGACCCCGTCCTGTGCAGGGAGGGCACAAAGCAGCAGAGCGTCTGCCACCCACCTGCCACCTTTCCAATGCTACTACAAGATTTGCAAGAAACTGTTGTTTATCAGAAATCATCTTTTTAAAAAAATAGAGCAGGGCAAAATAGAAGTGCTGCAGGCTCCGTCATTGCTGGGCACATGGCAGTGTGGGCATCTCACCCAGCTCCTCCCACAGCCATTGGCATCCATTGTCAGGTTTCAATGTTTCTGGACCTCAGGGCCTTCGTCTTCTCCAATCTAAATGCAGAGACATTTGACATGGACTGTCTCAGGTGTTTTGCAAAATGCAATACGTTCTCGTTGACTCTGGTCACCCTGCTGTGCACTAGAGTCAAAACCCCTTCCTCCTGTCTGGACTTTGGTTCTTTTACCGATTCACCCATTCCCTCCCTCTGCCACTCTCCAGCCCTGGGTCACCATCCATCTACTGGCTACTTCAATGGGGTCAACTTGTTTAGATCAACACTTCCAGGGCATCACATGGAATTGGTCTCTCTGAAGTGGTGGAGATGCTGAGTAGTGGGACTTCCTCATTCCACAGTGCACACATCTATCTAATCCTCACACTGCACCCCATGAATGTACAAGCATGATTTGCCAATTAAAACAATGTTAATAAAGACAGGATAAATATAGTAAAATGTGAGAAGTGTGGCTTCACCGCCTCACCTACATGATTTTTGTCTTCAGCCATGCAACTATGTTGGGGTAATCTTATTCTTCCTTTTCTTTGGTGGACAGAGACAAAAACATTTTAATAGAATGGAAAGGCATCTCCTGGCAGCCCTTGGGCAGCCCTATCTTCTTAACTGCTGAGGCTGATGTCACAGCCTCAGGCTGCCCAGCCTGGACCATGCTGACTTCCTAGGAGGGTTTCAGGTGTGTCAGGGATTTTTCTGTGTATTCACCACCTGCTGGTGCTCTGCGTGGTAGGGGAGACCATATGGTCACCCTGTGGGCTTCACTAAAACTTCCCAGCTTCCCAATCTGCCTTCCTCTGTAGGCTGGCAGGTGAACTGGCAGGAATGGTGTTCTTCTGCTCTGACTCTTGGCCCTCCTCGGGTGGCTGAACATTAAAAGTTGACAAGCTGGCTCCCTGTGAGCCCACTTTAGTGGGAGAGGGAAGGTGGAAATGTCAGTGGATGGGGAAGGACAGATGGGAACCCCAGGAGGAAGGGGTTCTCTGATGGTGGAGCACTTCCTCTCTCATTGTTTTGTGTGCTCTAAAATGAGGTAAAAGGCCGTGGGTAGGTGGCCATTGAATTTTCTTTCTGTGATTGCCACACTGATGTTCTCAGCCTGGAATCCCATGGCCACCATGAGCTGGATTGTTCGGGGTTTGGCTATCCTAGGAGTGGCTCTTTGTATGGTATCAGTGGCATCTTCTGGCTACTTTTCACCCATGGATTTTTCATCAGTTACAGTGAAGGATGCTCCCTGGTGTCCAGTGTTAGTAACTTTTGAATGAGTCAAGTTGAAGGGAAACAAGTGGCAGGGCATGGTATCTTTCTGGGAGAAGTTTTTCTTGAAGTCCATAGGGTTCCCTGAGTAGAAGGTCACAGACTCGGCCCTTCTACATACTGTATTCCTGGAATACAGCCTGGCACTGGGGCTTCATATGTCCATGGCAGGTCACCCACACACCTGGCCCAGTGAGTGTTCTGGGGCCACACACCACACAAGGCTGTCAGCATCTGCCTCTCTCTGAACACTGGACTAAAGCCGAAGTTCACAGTTTATACATTGCCTTCTTTGTTGGGTAGGATTTTTGTGGCTTTACATCTGGATATGTGTTCTTTATGTTTTAGTACTGCAGGGCTGATAGAACCTGCCTGAACATGGTCTGGGTGGTGGCCACCTCCTCCCCCTCTGTCCTGGATGTAGCCGTGGTGGCATATCTGGTGGTGCAGCTCTCCTCCTCTGGTTACTCCATCACCACATAGATGATGTTAATCAGCTGGTAGAGCTGAATGATATTTGGGCAATGGAGAATCTTGGTGATACTCATCTCTCTGCAGAGCAAGGCCAGCCTTCTTAGAGATGATTTGGATGGCAACCTGGGTCCCAGTTAACCTGTGCTGGGCCAGTTCCTTCGAGGATGTTAATAACTGTGGAAGACTTTCCTTAAAGTATTGATCAGGTAAGCTTCCAGAGGAGAAAGCCAGGACACACAGCTATTTTGGCCAGTACTAACAGCAGGCAAGAAAGACAGGCTCCCCTATTTCTATCCTTTTTCCACTCTGTTGGGAGTAACTTTCCTGCTGCTTCTTTTACAGCCTCATCTAATCCTGCTTTGTTTTGGTCACACAGGGACATGGCCACTAGCTTCACTGGCCCATTCACTTATCATCTCATCTCTTTTTTTTTTCTCTTTGAGATGGAGTCTTGCTCTGTCACCCAAGCTGGAATGCAGTGGTGTGATCTCGGCTCACTGCAGCCCTCACCTTGCAGGTTCAAGTGATTCTCATGTCTCAGCCTCCTGAGAAGCTGGGACTACAGGCATGCACCATGACACCCAGCTAATTTGTGTGTTTTTGGTAGGGATGGGTTTTCATCATGTTTTCCAGGCTGGTCTCAAACTCCTGACCTCAGGTGATCCACCCACCTCAGCCTTTCCAAAGTGCTGGGATTATAGGCATGAGCCACTGTGCCTAATCAAAGAATTGTTTTTTTCATAGTCTTTATAATTTTTAGAGGAGATTTAGGTTTGTGGGAAAACTGAGTAGAAAGTACAGAGCACTACCTTCTTTCTCAGACCATGTGGTTCCAGTGAGTTCACTATTGTGGCCCCTGCATCCAGAGTGGGACACACAACACATCAGGATGATCACAGCTGTCAATCTGCCTGGCTGTGGGATCCACTCATGATGAGATGCAACCCTTAGGTCTTGTTTATAATTTGGTATGTTATTGCCATAAAGAGTCTGTTCTGCGAGTCTTGCGATCTCTGTTTTAATGTTAATGCTAGTAAGTTCTGCCTAAATTCCAAAGTGTGTGGGAGGGGAAGGTGTAGTGAGATGTGTCTGACTCCTGCTTCCTACGGCCTGCTCCAGTTTTCTGGGTATATTTGAGCTCTCCTTTAGCCAAGAGGGGAATCCATTCATCCTGTTGAAGGGCTTAGGGTTTTTTGTTCTCTTTTCCTTTTTCTGTCAAGGCATGCCAGAGGCAGCATGGATGGTGTAAGGCCGGTGCCTCCTTGGGAGCCGAGTGGACACCTCCCCCCTCCCCGCGCCTAAAAACTACGTCATCTTTCTGAGCGCATTGCTCAGCATTTGCCCTCTCCACGCGGACCCCCCCTTTCCCATTTCCGCATTCCAGTCTCAGCCTGCACTCGCCAGAAATTTTGAAAAAGCCCGCCAAGAACCTGCCCTATAGTAGCCCCCCAGCACGTTCTTGGCCAGCCCCTCGTCGGTGCTCACTCCCTTTATACCCAATGGAAATGCCCCCGCTTTGTTCACCTACCCCGTCTCCAGTTTTTAATAACCAATAGAACTACCTCGTCTTTGTTTCCCCCGTAGTCAATCAGCTACCTCTATTCCCTATAAAACCCCACGCCGCAAGAAGAGAAGCGCGACTTCTCTGGCCCCTCCCGGACCATAGAACCTCACCTGGAAGCCGAATAAATTGGCTTTTAATTTCCTCACTCCGGTCTCTGTTTCCTCATTAAACTCTGAGAGAAGTCTAACAGATGGCCCAGCTTTTTTTTCATCCTATGTTAATGCTGGGGTGGTGTGATACCTGCCCCAGGTCCACCATGTCTCCTGTGGGATCTTCTTGGCCAATGGACTTAGAGCCAAAGGACTTACAGCCAATTAAACGTTCTAGGCCAGAGAAGAACGGAGGTGGGTAAGCACTCATGAACCTCATTAGGCCTCTGAGGTCTGCTGCCCATCAGCCTGGAAGCTGAGCCATCTCTGAGCTGCAATCAGCACTCACTATGTGAATGATTGGGTGCAATTACACAGTAGCAGTGATGGGGCCTTCTGATTGCTATGTGAATGCACTGGCTCCTGAGGGTATTAAACCATCAGCTATTAATGCAGGCAGCTCTGAGCAGGGCATCTGGATGGGTTATCTGCAGGGCAAGGATGACGCCAGACCCAGAGCAGCCACAGCTCGAGAACACACACAGGCTCTGAGCAGAAATAAAAAATAACCGGCCAGGCTAAAACCCGATACAGTGACTATAGATGGTGCAGCGCCCTGAAGAAAACAGTGGCGGTGTGGGAGGGAGCCCACCTGGCCGGGAAGGCAGGGGAGGCCTGGGGAAGGATGGAGGAATCGAGGCCTGAGAAACAAGGAGCCAGCTGAGGTGACATCGGGAAGAGGATTCCCTGTGTCTGGAGGAATGGAAGAAGCTGGATGAACTCTGTGCAGGGAGATGCAGGGAGGTGCATGAGGTGCTGGGCCTTGGGGAGTGAGGAGGGTGGGCTCTGATTGGCATCTGGCAGCTGTGGGATGAGGCCAAAGGAGGCTGGAGACCAAGAGGCTCCTGCAGGTTTCCCCAGAGCCTGTGGCCCACGGCATCCCTTTGGAGTCTTCCTGGAGAGCTGTCAGCCCTGATGGTGGGGCTTTGGAGGCAGATGTGTTCTTTCTGAGGTCAACCATCATAGAGTTGTCAGTGGAAGTGACTTGGATCGTGTCCAGGCTGAGTGTCTAGTCCTGAAGCAGAGCCTCTGGCCAGCCTGCACTAGGCACATGGGCAGCTGCACCACAGACCTTTAGGGAATGGGACACAGATGCTGGGGAGTGGTTTCTGCAGCTTACAGGACTGCCAGGTTGCAAGTCAGTACCAGGACCAGCCCTATTATAGGGAGGGGAACCTGGGAGCAGAGAGGTGAAGTCACTACCCTCAAGGACATGCAGTTACCCATGGTGGGGCCAGGATTCAAACTCAGACTCTCTGCTGCATGCTGCAGCACTTCTCTGTGGCTAGAGACTCCTGGAGGACAAAGCAGGGCCTGATACCTAGAGGCTTGACACAGAGCAGAGGGGCATGAGCGACTGGCAGTGAGCAATGCCCTGGGGCCTTGGGCACTTTGAGAAAAGCATGATCTCAGGAGCATTTCTCCTGTAGCCTCCTTGTAGATACTGGCAGCCCTTTGAGTCTGTCCTGGAGGCTGGGAGACTCACATCCTCCCCCCAGCATGGGTTCTGTTTGAGAGATGGGCTTTCCAGCCATCATTATTGCATCCAGCTAAAACCACCCTGAGAAGCACCTGAGCACATGTTCCCTGCTGGGTGCCCCTGCATTAGAAATGACAGAAACAAGCTGGCTGGAGCAAGAAAAGGAACTGGCAGGCTCATGAAATTGACAAGTCCAAGGATTTATCTACCTCAGACGTGGCTGGATCCAGGGGCTCCTGGAGGTCATGAGGAGTCTGTCCTCCTTCTCTGTCCTCTGTATGGGCTTCAAACCCAAATTTTCATAGATGAGTGGTTTGAATTTGGCTGAGGCCCCTGTCACACTTGGTCTTCTATTTATTTCCCCTGTTTGGATCTCCAGCACTCCCCTTCTGTTTTCTAGCTGTTGTAATTGCAGAAACCAGGTTACAGGTCTGAAGACGTGGACACTGTGGGCTTGGGTGGCATTTGACACTGGGTTGCTGGGTTGTAGGTTCAATCTCCCAGCAGACAATGCTCCCCACCGCACCTGCCAGGAGGCCCCGGCAAAGTCAGGCTGATCAGGAGTTCGGGGCCGGCCTTGGCATGTCCTCACCTTGACATCTCTCGCTCCATGCACACAGGTGTTCCATCTACCTGGACTTTTTCTCTGAAAAACTCTTCCTTTTTTGACCAGAAGAAATTTTTCAAATGGAAAACTTGATGGCACTAAGTGGATACCATGACTAGGACAGAACCATTTCTAATAGAAAGGGTCTGTACCAAAAACTACAATAGAGGTAAAAATAATCTTAAATTCTAGGAAAAAGCCATTGCCCACATAAAGGCTTTCCTCTGATCAATGGCAAGGTGCTAGTGAGAGGCTGAAGATTGCTTTCGGTGTGCATGGATCTCTGGGCTACATTCTGCCTGCTGGCTCAAGAGTCCTTCTCTGGCCTGCCCTTCTCTCTCTGGGGATGTGTGACCCTGCAAAGTCACTTCTGAACCCCCTCCACTGGCTGCCAGTCCTGAGGCCCCACTAAGGCTGTGACTCTGGTCTCCACTGACCTCTGGGACTTTATTTCCCTGGCCTCCTCCCCTGTGTCTTTTCTGTTTGTCCTGGCCCTGCCCCCAGCTCCCTCTCCCCAGCTCCTCCTCTGCCATTCTTAATCCCTCATCCTGATTCCTATTCTCCTATATTTTCTTTAGCTAAATCATCTTTAATTTACTTGTTAATAATCTGCCCCTTTGTCCCCTAGATATCTGCCTTGTGCAACATGGAATGACGAGAATCTAGAAACTGGAACCTAATCCTGGCTCTAGTCAGGACTCAGGTTTTGTGAAATGGAGGAAAAAAAAAAGCATCTCCCACCAAACCAACAGCTAGTCTAGAGCCTGATGATATACGTGCCACTGAAAATGTTTCCTTCCTTTATTCTTCTAGAACCAGAGAATTCTTCCTGAATGAGATGGGCCCTGAGGCCATTGAGAAGCATCTTGGGGTGGAGTGGGAAGGGTCCTGAGAGCTGGTGTTGCATCCCTTGTCCCCCAACCCCAGGTGACATGAAGCCGAGCTCCAGAGAAGAGCTGGGCCCATGAGGTGTTTGGATTTTACTCCAAGTCTAATTCTCAGTCCAGTGCTCCTGCCTCCAGCGGCCCCACTTCCTCTGTCTGCTTGGCCTAGGAAGGGGTGTGTGGCAGAGTGCAGTGCATGGGGAGAGAAACTGAGGTCCAGGGGAAGCCTCAGGAGGGTGGTGCAGTACATTAGGCTCTGGTCCCCTGCCTGGGTGCAGGCCTCCAAGTAGGTCCTCTTGTTTCCCCATCTTTGGAGGCCCAGGTCTTCCTCAGAGCCTCTGTGGGTCCCACCCCTACATGCATCACACAGTGTCTGGGACTTGCCTTCCTGGCTCACAACCCCACCCCCGCCTTCTGCCCTATTTCCATCCTGGGACACCCCGCTGGGCATTGCTGACTCTTAGAAGACTTTCACAGGCACTGCCCATCCCTTTTGTCAATCAAGTGAATGTCACTTCCTCAGAGAAGCCCTCCCTGAGCACCCCATCTACAGGAGGGTCACCCCATCTTCCACCCTCACTTTTCCTGGTGTTTCCTTCCTAACCCCTGTCCCTATTGGGAGTTTTCTGCACTTACAGAACAATCTCCCTTGCCCACCCAGGAGTCAGTGTGTCCACAATAAAAATGCAGCATTTCCTGCATTTTATTGTATTTATGGTGTTTTCTAATAGTATTGTTTTTAATTGGCAAATCATGGTTATATTCATTCATGGTGTACAATGTGAAGATTAGATAGATATATATACTGTGGAATGATTAAATCATGCTACTTAGTATCGCCACCACCTCAGAAAGACAAATTCTGCATAATGTCATGGAAGTGCTAATCTAAAAATGTTCACCTCATAGAAGTAGCGAGTAGACTGATGGTACCCAGAGGCCAAGAGTGGGTTTGGGGTGGAGAAGAGGGAGGGAATGGAGACCTGTTAGCCATAGTAAAAAGCCTGAGATGAACAGGAGGAAGAGGTTTTCACATCCAGTGCACAGCAGGGTGACCATAGTCAATGAGAACGTATTGCATTTTGCAAAGCACCTGAGACAGTCCATGTCAAATGTCTCTGCATTTAGATTGGAGAGGACGAAGGCCCTGAGGTCCAGGAACATTGAAACCTGACAGTGGATGCCAACGGTTGTGGGGAGGAGTTGGGTGAGATGCCCACACTGCCGTGTGCCCAGCAATGACAGAGCCTACAGCTCTACATTATCTTTTTTGATAAAGATGGTTCTTGATTAATGACCGTTTCTTGCAAATCTTGTAGTAGCATTGGAAAGGTGGCAGATCATAGACACTCTGCTGCTTTGTGCCCTCCCTGCACAGGACAGGGGCTGTGCACACCCTAGTTTATTCGACATGCAGTCACATGGTCCTTGAAGTTACTCAGAAAAACTGAAAGGAAAAGAGACCTCAGAGAAGCATCAGGGTGACCCCACCTGCAGCAAATCATTCCCAGTGTCTCTGCAGGGCTGAGGCTCTGAGTGGGTGCAGGGCAGGATCCCACACATTGCATATGACCTCCCCACACTCACACTGCCTTGTGAGCATTTTCAGAAGGACCAACAGCCCCTTCAGGTCCCATCTGCCCATGTTAATCATGCTGAGGGGTTCCCAGGAGGATCCTGAAGTCCTGGGAACCAGACTGTGCTGGGGTGAGAGTGGCGGGGGTGTGGTCCTCAAAGCACCTGAGGGGGCCACTTGTGCTGCCCGGCTCCTGGCTGTCTAGTGTGGCATTGGCCTTTCTGCTGTGATGGCCTTTCCTCTTTTGCTAAAAGTGGCATGGAGTGGTCCCCTCAGATTCCTGATGGAGGAGTGAGCCTTCAGCCAGGCCTAGGATGAAGGGGTGCTTCTGGGTGAGGCAGGCATACTGGGTTCTGGGGAGGGTTGATGGCAAGAACATAGCAGCAGCCCCCAGGGATGGAGGGGGTAATGGGAATGGGGGCTTTCATAAGGCAGTTTCCAGCTTCCCAGGAACCCGGTGTTTCTGTGCCAGGCAGTGAATCTATGGGTGCAGACACCCATCAGCACCCATCAGGGAGCTTCTTTGTGGGTTCCTAAGGAGCCTGAGGAAGGTCTAGGAGGCCCTGCCCATGTGCATGGCTGGGGCTGGGTGTGCCCAGCCTTGAACATGTGGTGACCCTGTTCACTATCGATGGTGCCCAGGGATGGTCCTGGAGTTCCACCAGTCAGATAAGATTCTTCTTCCCCCAAAGAGAACAGGACCAGGAAGCAAGAGGTGGACTGGGGAGAGGGTGGGAGTGTTGTGGGGTCCCTTCTTTTGCCAGTGTACCCCTGTTCTTAAAATCCACTTTGGGGCTAAGGGTCCCTTAGGTGACAATGCTGAATCTCCCTTCACCCAATGCTGCTTTGCAACTCCAGAGAGAGGGTCCCTATGGGTCCCACTTGAGCTCCCAAGGCCCTGGCAGTGTGTCCCTCTGCCTTGCTGCTGTGCCCCCCTGGAAGTGACAGCCCTGTGAGAAGGCACCTTCCCCAGGCCCAGCTTCCACTGGCATCGGACAAGGGCAGAGTTGTCTGTGGCCTGTGCCTGGTGGTAGATCTTGATATCTCTTCTCCAGAAGCCAGGGCTCCAGGCCCAGAGAGCTGGGCTGGGTCAAGAGACCACAGAGAAGGGGCTCCAGGCACCAGGATAAAACCCACAGACAGAAAGCACCCTCCAGTGTCCACCAGGCCTGGCTTCAGGAGCCATGTGGCCCTCAGTACAGGCTGGGCATCCTTTGCTTGTTCCATTTCCCATTGTGGCCAGTGGCCTCCTTTTGGGGACATTCTTTTCAGGAGGGACTGACAGCCATGGAGACAGGGAGCAGGACTGAGCAGGTTGGGGTCCCTAGAGGCAGCTCAGACAACGGGTTCAGACAGTGGGGCAATGCGGGGCTCCAGTTCCACCATCCAGGTGAGGAAACCCAGGCTGAAGAGAGCGGGTAGCAACTCCAGTGATATCCAGCCAGGAACCGATGGCAAAGCATTTGCTGTTTACCCCTCCCAGGCTGCCCCATGCTGCCTAGCCACTTGTCCCCCTTCTCGGGTTCTGAAGTCCTCCTGTTTTGTGCCTATCACCCCCACTGGAGCAGGGACCTTGACTCCCCCACTGCCACACAGGCATCACACCCAGTAGGCCTTCAATCAATATTCATGGAATGGGTGATATGTGATTCAAGCCCGAGGTGTGTCTGCAGAGGATTGAAAGTGCATCCCTGGGTCCCCGAGGCTGCCCAGCAGAGCAGACCTGGGGACCCGCAGGGGCAGTAGATGCCTACAGTGACCATGTAGAAAGGACCTAAGGACTCTGGGGAAAACTGGTGGGACTGTCACTCACTAAGCTTATTTGCTCATCCAATGTGGGGATCCTGAACTCCTACTTGGCAAACCTGGTGGGTTCATAGCTGCCCCTGACAGTTTCCTCAGCAACCTCAAATCAGACTCTGCTCCTTAGTTGCCAACACCTATTACTAAAGAAGGGAGGGCAGAAAGCCTAGGGGCATCATGATGACAGGGGAAAGGAAAATGGTAGCGATGGTGGCCACCTGGCCAGGGCACTGACTCTTCTTCCTGTCTGTTCCCTGCTTCCTTTGCCCTGACACCTACCCCTTCTTCCCCACCGAATTCACTGCAGTCCTCTCTCCACCTTTCCAAGCTTGCTGCCTTTCTGAGGCCCTGCTAAGGCTGTGACTCTGGTCCCCACTGTCCTTAGATTTTATTTCCCTGGTCACCTCCCCCACCTCCTTTCTGTTTGTCCCAGCCCAACCCCCAACTCCCTCTCCCCTACTTCTTCCTAATCCCTTTATCCTGATTCCTTTTCTAGGTTTTCTCTGGTTAAATTATCTTTTTATTTTTTTTTTTGAGATGGAGCCTCACTCTGTCTCCCAGGCTGGAGTGCAGTGGTGTGATATCAGCTCACTGCAACCTCTACTACCTCATGGGATCAAGCCATTCTCTTGCCTCAGCTTCCCAAGTAGCTGGGACTACAGGCACGCATCACCACACCTGGCTGATTTTTGTATTTTTGGTAGAAACAGCGTTTTACCATGTTGGCCAGGCTGGTCTCAAGCTCCTGACTTCAGGTGATCTGCCTGCCTTAGCCTCCCAAAGTGCTGGGATTACAGACATAAGCCACCATGCCTGGCCAATTATCTTTTCTATACTTGCTAGTATCTGTCTCCTTCCCCCCAGACCTTGTTTTGTGCAACATGGGATGATGAAAATCTAGAAACAGGAAACTCAGTCCTGGCCATAGCCAGGACTCAGGTTTTGTGAAGGGGTATAGGGCAGGAAGAAAAGCAAACCAACCAAACCAACACCGAGTCTAAAGCCTGAGCTAAGGGCCACTCAAAACACGTTTCCTCCCTTTACTTTCCTATAACCCAAGAATTCTTCCTGAAAATGGTAGCCCCTGAGAACCATGTAAAAGCATCAGGGGGTAGATGGCAAGGGTCCTGAGAGCTGGTCTTGCTGTCCCTTGTCCCCATTTTTCTTGAAGAAACTGAGCTCCAGAAAAGAGGTGAGGCCCATGGGGCATTTGGATTACACTCCAAGTCTAATTCCCAGTCCAGCCATCCTGCTCCCAGAGGCTCCCTTCATCTGTCCACTTGGCCAAGGAAGGGTCGGGCCGCCCATGCCCCCTGCCTGGCCACAGATGACAACCATCAGAAGGCTGTCCATGTAGTCAGGGCCCCAGAACCATGTGGAAAGGACCTAAGGAGCTGGATCCCTTTAGCCTGAAGAAAAGCATGAGGGACCCAGCACCCTTCCAAAACTTAAACCAAATTCTGGCCTGAGCCGTTTTGCACTATCTGTGCCCTAGAAGGTTATGAAAGCCTGTACGTGGGTCTTCCTGTTTCCCCATCTTTTGAGGCCCAGGGCTTCCTCAGAGCCTCCGTGGGTCCCACCCCAGCACCCATCAGATGGTGTCTGGGTCCTGCCTGCTTGGCTCACACCCCCACCCCCACCTTGCTGTCCTAGTAGGGTCACCCCATCTTCCATCCTCACTTTTCCTGGTGTTTCCTTCCTAGCCCCTGTCCCTATTGGGAATTTTCTGCACTTATAGACCAATTTCCCTCACCCCACCCCACCCCGGGGGCCAATGTGTCTGTCTTCTCTGTCCCAGCACACTGAATGATTATTTGTTGGTATAAGTGAAACAGGAAGGTCCCTGAGGTGCTGGCATTGGGAGCCCTTAACCCCAGGTGAGGAAAGAGCCTTGAGGAAGGGGAGAGGACCTGAGTTAGTGGCCTCTCCCCACTCCAAGGGTCAACCCCAGGCCAGGTGGGCCACTGCACCTTGGGGCTCCTGTTGCCTGTGCCCTTGATGGGTGGCCCACTGGGGACATGGCCACACTTGGTCAGCTGTGGTCCTGGGGCAGCCGCATCCGAGCGGGCGGCACTTAGGAAGGACAAACTCCAAAACCCAGGCCTCCAAAGGACCCATGGGAAGGTCGGGTGGCTCAAAGGAGTGACCCCGCGGCTGGGTCAGCGCTTTGAGGCCCCTGGGGACCCAGCAGAGAGATGGTCCGGGTGAGGCCTCTGGAGGCACTAAGCAGAGTGAGAGTGGGACCCAAAGAGGGCTTCCATCCTTGCACAGCAGCGCCTGGAAGGCAGTGGCCCCGGGCGCCCGCTGGGGTCAGGTTCTGCCTGGGAGTCCCTGTCTCTGCTTCCCAGGCCAGGCAGGGTCTCTTTTCCCATGCTGGGTGGGGCCGATGGCCATTGGAAACCAAGTTCCACTCCCCCATCTCGCCTCCTCCACCGCCTGGCCCCACCCTGTCTCCATGGAGACCCAAGGCCGAGGTGGCCACCGCCTGTCAGGGGCTGCCCTGGAGCCCGGTTCCTGCCTTGTGTGTCCTCTCTGCCCCCCAGGGGCCATGCTGTCCAGGCTGACCCCGACTGGAGACACCAGGACGCCTGTCCACGCCTCCACTCCTGGGCTACTTCCCCGCCTGTGGGGCGGGCAGTAGGGCAGGGTGGGGTGAGAATCTGTTATAGCCAGGGAAGGGAACTGCCCCTAGGCCCAGAGAGTTTAGAGCCTGGGATACTGTCACCTATAGATCAGGACCCGCAGCTGGGCCCTGCCCTAGAGCCTTCCTGCAGCAGGGCTCTCCTCCTGAGAGGCTGTGAATGTTTCCCTGGGGTGGGGCCAGAACCCAGAGGTTTGCCCCTGGGGCATAGATCCCCCAGGTCACTCACCTCCCACAGGCTGCAGTGAAGGAGGCTGTGAGGGGAGGATGGCCGGCTCTTCTCCTGCAAGGATAGGAGCCCCAGGGAAGGCATTCCTGCTCTGGGGGCTGGCTTTCTCCTCCACATCACAGCCAGTCATTGAAGAAGCTTGGCCAAGCTGACCACTCTGTCTGTGATCTCTGCCAGGGAGGTCGAAAGAACATCCAGCCCCACCCGTGGTCCCTTCCCACCTCAGTCTATATCACAATATCACTCCCCACCTATTTTTTCATTTCCACGGGAAACACTAGTAAAACAATTCCTCAGCCTCGACCCCAGGAAACAGCCTCCGCTAAACCAGCTGACGTGGGACCCCCTGGGTCAAGAGACACGCTGCTGACATCAGAGACCCTTGGCACCTGTGCCCCCTACAACCCTGGTCATGGTGGCCATGGGATTCCAGGCAGCACACATCTCAGAATCAGTATTTCCCCAACAAAAAATATGTATATGATTATCCCATGGCCACCTACCTAATCCTGGCCTATGGAAAAGTGCAAATGAGGAAGGACTCCACAGCCCCCTCCTCCTGGGGGTCCCAACTGTTCTTCCCCATCTAACAAAGTCCACCTTCCCTGTGGAACCCAAGACGGCTCCAAGGAAGCCAGCTGTTGACACTTAATTTTTGGCTGCCCGAGGAGAGTCAGAAGTCAGGGCAGAAGGCCCCATTTCTGCCCCAGAACTCTTCCTGAAGCTTTAATGTCTCTAAGTAAATGATGGCTTAGGGTCCCAGGATTTTTTGTGGCAACGACCTCTTAGCAAATTCTTGTGTCTGGTTCTTTAGAGTATGGGGCTACAGCTCTTAGCTTTGGCCCCTCAGCAAAGACTGCACAATAGGAAAAATCTCATGTTACACTCTGTTTTACTTTATGGGAAATCACATCTCTAGGAAGGAAGACTCAATAAAATGAGAGTCAATGGATAATTTCTTGACATGATTTCATCAGAATGGCGACCATTTTTGCTTCTCAATCTGCTGGAATAGGTAGTACACAGAAACACCTTGAAATACTCCCTCCACAAATGTCAAGTCTGAATCTAATCAAGCTCTAGAGCTAACTACAAGTTTATAAGAAATTTGGAGAAGGAAGAAGTAAGTTAAAGGACACCACAATTCAAAATGTGGGACAACTGATCTAATTTTTGTAAATGGTCAATGGTAAGAATTAAAAGAAAGAATGAGAGGAGGACTATTAGATTGAAAGTGATTTATAAGACATGGCAATCACAGGCAATGAGTGGACCTAGTTTGGAGTTTGATTAAGCCAACTCTAAAGACACATGTTTTCAGGTAATTGTGGAAATTTGAATGTAGAATAGGTATTAAATGACACTAAAGAAGTATTGCTAATCTTGTTAGATGTTAATGACATTGAAGTCGTGTTAGAAATATCCATGTCCATACATATTGAACTATGTAGGGATAAACTGATGTGTTGTTTGAGAGATGTCACTAAAGCTTTAATAATGATAATAATAATAAAAAGGCATAGATGATACAAATGTGGCAAAAGTCTTTAATTGTTGAATCTGAATGATGAGCATCCGGATCTTCATTATATTGTTTTCCCTACTTTTCTATGTGTTTGTAGTTTAGTTATAATTTAAAAAAATTATAATAATATCTAAAGTAATCTGTTTTTGAAAAAGTAAATATACATGTCCATTTTCTTTGTTAAAGCAGAAGACAAACATTGTCAATCCCCTATTCTTCTATATGCATGGGTTGGAGGAGAAAACAAAAGCCTGTGACTGTTGGATTCTTATTTGAACAAAGAATATGAAGCCTAGGCAACATAGCGAGACCCCATCTGTACCAAAAAAAAAAAAAAATTAGCCTGGCATGCCTGTAGTTCCAGCTACTTGAGAGGTTGAGCTGGGAGGATTGCTTGAGTCCAGGAGGTCGAGGCTGTAGTGAGCCATGATTGCACTACTGCACTCCAGACTGGGCAACAGAGTGAGACGGTACACCCCTTTGACCCCCAAAAAGGAGTATGAGAGTCATATGCCATTTATATTAACATGGAAAACAGTTTAGAAGAGGTCCATAATTTGCAAAATACAGACAGTAATGACAATACTTTTCTGCTAGAACTGCTAAACAGCAACTATTTAAAAGAAGGAGCTTACTCTTACACTTTCTGTTACATTAAATGGAATCTGGTTGGCATGATGATTCCTTTAATGAAAAACTACATAGTTTCCATCCACTGGCGTAAGAGTAGAATGGAAGTGTATCGCTAAATAACAGTTTATAGTCCACACTTGGATTATCGTAGTCTGTTTTGGGAAGTAACACCTAAACAAGTTCAGAGGAAAGCAATACTATTGGTGAGAGAGCCCAAAGTCATATATGATCATGGAAGGGACAGTCTCAAAGGCATTAGAAATCATTAGCGTGGAGAAAATAAATCTCAGTGGCAGTAAGATAGCACACTGCAGGAGTTTGACATACAAAATACCAAAGAGATTGGAAAACACAGAACCAATTAGTGGAAATTATAGGAAGGGTGAATTTGGCTTTGTATGAATGTTAGAAAAGACAATTGCCAATAGGCCTTAAGCTTCCCAGAACGTTTTTCCTGGGCATACCAAGAATGCAAACCTTTGACCTCTTTTTAATACAATCACTTTTCAAGATTGTGTTTGCAGCAAGCAACCTTAAGGGATAAGTTAAGGTCCAACTTTGGAAAAAGAGCCACCTTACTTTCTGCTTATTATAAAAGCAGTGGATTCGCTAAACTCAGTATTCCTAACCTAGAACACAAATCCACTGTATGTACAAGATATACCTGGACCCCTCTGTGGTGCCCCATGGGACTTAGGGGACAAGGAGAACTAACTCAAATATGATGTTCATGCTGCTTGCTAAGCAATTGTTCACACATGAATGCGTAAACTTCTTGGAGAAGATAATGCATAAATGTAGCAAAAAAAAAAAAAAAAAATTCAGACAAGCAGTTTTTCTTAGACTTTCAGGAAACACAAATAGAATTGGACTTATCTTCAGAATACCAGGACTCTTGGAGTAACCCCATGAGACGGATATTTCTGCGCTTCTCTAAAAATCCTAGGAAGTCTCTACATGAATATGGCCTCAATATTCATTTAAATGACCCAAATTCCATCCACTGTCTCCATATATTTCCATTCTAGTAAACCTTTAGTTGCTTTCAGATAAAGGGAAATCCAAGATTATTATGCCAAAAATGTAATTCTCTTTAGACTTCATGCTAGAGTTCTTAGTATCCAAGGGAGTCAAGATTACCATATCCAAGGTATGTACTACCAACATGACAGTATTGTTGATCATCTGGCTAAGGCAGTGTTTGCCAGATTTTTCCACTGTTTAGTCTCTGCCTTGACAGCCCTCTTTCTGCCCTACTAGAAGTTAAGTATCTCTGACTCATCTTATTGGAAATTCAGGGACGTAAGTTTTATTAATATTAATGAGAAGTTAGTATCTATAGTGGTGGTAAACACACATAATATTTTTTTCCCATTGCCAAAAGCCTCTGGTAATATTTATCAGAATACTTTGAAAATGTATATTAAAATCTAGTCTAGAATTTTGAATGAGCGGTGTAATTCAGTTTGGGATTATATACGATGTATGTAATCAAGCATGTGATGTTGAATGCAAGGAAAACTTTAACACTAGCATGGTCATAACCTCTTCCTGTCTTTCTTTGTCCTCTTCCACTGCAAATACTTTATTCATCATGCAGATATATCCACTGGGTGGCAGTATGTACTCAAGAATATTTACTGTTTCTAGTTGCCTCAATCTAATGGAATTTAAACATGTCAAACTATTTTTATCTGGAAAATAGCCATTGTAGTGAATCTTAAGAAACAGTATTGTCTGCATGCAAGCTCCTCCCTAGAAGATGATTACGGCAATTATAATAATGTTAATAATAAATACTTCCTACCATTTACTCTCAATTATATTCTTTCTTCTGCCAACAATACTCTTGTTATGAAAATTGGTAAATACCTATTATCCTACCTCTTATTTCTATAACCTATCTCTTAGTTCTGAGGAACTCACCTGGCAATAGACTTTTCCTTTTCTCCATTTTGTTTCCTTTTTTTTTTTTTCTTTTTGCGACGTAGTTTCGCCTTGTTACCCAGGCTGGAGTGCAATGGCGCGATCTCGGCTCACCGCAACCTCCGCCTCCTGGGTTCAGGCAATTCTCCTGCCTCAGCCTCCTGAGTAGCCGGGATTACAGGCACGCGCCACCATGCCCAGCTAATTTTTTGTATTTTTAGTAGAAACGGGGTTTCACCATGTTGACCAGGATGGTCTCGATCTCTTGACCTCGTGATCCACCCGCCTCGGCCTCCATTTTGTTTCTTAAATATCATACCCTTTCCACAGTGAAATCAAGAGATAGACCTTACAGCCTCTGTATAGTACCATATGCACCCCTTTAGTTCTGCACTACATCCTAGACAAATAGAGCAGATTCTGGATATGCGCAGTCTTGCAAAGTCATATGGTTCTCTTTCACTTAAATTAATTCTGTCTGAAATACAGAATGACACCAATTAACTTGTTCTATGTAAGATTTGTCTTCAATTAGGAGAGGGAAAACCTTCCAAGAAGTTAAATTGTGTAATCAGGTAGGATTAAAACTATAAGAAAAACTCATTAAAAATATACATATTTTAAATACTGAAAATAAAATACTAATGTAGTTGTGTTAGATGGTAGAATCATGAAAGCTTTTGTTTCCTTTTTCTACTTTCATGTAGTTTTTCCTATATTTTCTTTAATGAACTATACTTTTTTCAAATAAAAAATATGGGGCCGGGCGCGGTAGCTCACTCCTGTAATCCCAGCACTTTGGGAGGCCGAGGCGGGTGGATCACGAGGTCAAGAGATCGAGACCATCCCGGTCAACATGGTGAAACCCCGTCTCTACTAAAAATACAAAAAATGAGCTGGGCACGGTGGCGCGTGCCTGTAATCCCAGCTACTCAGGAGGCTGAGGCAGGAGAATTGCCTGAACCCAGGAGGCGGAGGTTGCGGTGAGCCGAGATTGCGCCATTGCACTCCAGCCTGGGTAACAAGAGCGAAACTCCGTCTCAAAAAAAAAAAAAAAAAAAAAGTAACTGTTCTTAAACTATCGTTTGTCTTTTTCCTGCCTCAAAGGATTCATGTTTTTAAAATATCCTATCTAATTTTTTGCTACCTAATTTTCCAAAAGATATTTAGTAATAGTTTGACATTTCCTTGCATCTCCACATGGCACTACTTTCTGATGAGTGTGTTGGGTGATTTGACTCATTTTTAAAAATAAACTTTTTACAGAGAGTTGCACAGATAGTGCAGAGTTCCCATACACAAAACACTCAGTTTCATTTATTAGAAACATCTTACATTAGTTTGGAACATTTGTTGCAATTAATGACCCAATGTTGATACATTATTGTTGACTAAAGTCCATACTTTATTCAGATTTCCTTTGTTTTCATCTAATGTTCTTTTTCTGTTCTAGGATCTTATCCAGGATAACTTATTACATTTATTTGTCATAACTCCTTAGGTTCTTCTTGGCTATCACAGTTTCTCAGACTTTATTTTTCATGACCTTGGCAGCTCTGAGGAGCATTGTATTAACAGGATTCCCTCACTTGGGATTTGTCTGAATTTTCTCTCATGATTAGAATGAGGATATGGATTTGGGGAAGGAAGACCACAGAGGTAACATGCTATTCTCCTCACATCACATGGAGAGTACGTGCTACCAACCTGACTTGACATTTGTTGATCATCGGACTTAGGCAGTGTTTACCAGGTTTTTCCACCGCAAGGTTACACTTTCATTCCCCCTTTCCATACTACACTCTATGGCAGTGTGTGCACAGCTTATGCTTAAAGAGTGGAGGGTTATGTTTCACCCTGTGGTGGTGGAGTATTTACATCAATTATTAGAAATTCTTCTATACTTGAGATTTGTCTACTCTGTCACATTATTCAATCATTTATTTAAGTCAGTATGAATGCATGGATATTTATTATATACTTTAGATTATAATCTAATATTATTTTATTTGTTTTTCTTAAATTGGCCATAGGTGCTTTTTCAGCTGGGTTCCTGTGTCCCTTTGACATACTCCCATTATTGTAGGGTGTTATTTTAGCACGCCCTTACTTTCTGGCACTACTAGTGCTTCAGAATTATCTTCTATAGTCCCTCCCCTGTCCCCAGATTGGATGATACTTTTTAACTCTCATCATAAAGATCAATATTGAAAAGGACATACTGAACGTCCATTGCATAATATACCTTGTGTTAGGAATACAATTTTTCAAAAAGCTTCTTTTGGGATAGATCTTTTGCTTTAGTTGGGGAAATTAGACAAACACATATAATACCATAATCCCACTTATTAAACATAATATTAGCCTAAAAAGAAAAAAAAAACCCCACAAAGTAGTGTGTGCTCACCCTTCAATTCCCACCCATTAGTATGGCCTGGATACCATAGGAAGGGATCAAATGTGCTGTGTAGGAGGAGCTTCTGAGGCTGGACCAAGAAACATCTGGCTAAGGAGGAACAATGATGACATAACCCGGAAAAGAACTTGGAACCAGCAAGGTTCCTCCAGCTGTGAGTTCAAATTTAACTGCCAAAAGTATACATATCACTCCTGATAACCCCTCTGATGTTGTGACTCTTGAAGGACTTTTGAGCTCAGCTAATAATTTTTCCAAACAACCCCAATATAATATATAATAAAAGGTATATAAAAATGTCTTACAGTTATATTATTTGAGTTCTTGTTCTGTATATATCATATATATATAGATCATATATATAATTTTTTAAATATCATTTTTTTTTCAGATAAGTAAACTGAAACCCCAATATAAAGTCAAGAATGTTAGAGCTGGCCATGACCTGAGAGAGTTCTGTGACCTCCTGGGACTCACTCCACAGTTAATGTGGAACTAGATGCCAACTCTCTTCACATTCAGATCAGAGCTTTTTTCACCACAGAACTTTGCTTTATTGAATACTTTATTTACATGTTCCACTCATCCATGTATTCTACAAAAAAAATTTTAATAGCTCCTTCATGCCTGACACTGTGCTCAAGTTTGTAAGTACAAATTTTGAGTTTGCACCGCTGTAAAGAATTGAATAAAAAATTAGGTAAATTGCCACCAGATGGTGTAAATCCTCAGCCTGGCAAGGACGTTTGTAGGTAATTTGTAGTAACTATTCCGTTTTGTTTTTCCTCTTTTTTTTCAAACTCAAATGGTGAGAACTGATCTGAATGTACAATTCAGGCTTATCATTTTCCTTCAAGGTGTCACCAATCTTCCAGTCTCCCAGGCAGAAGTTTTTGGGTTACGTTTTGGTTTCATCTTCTACTTGAGTCACCACTTATTCAGATTGGCTACTTTCCTCATCTTTAGCCCCTTTATAAAAACCTTCAATTTAGCAGTGACAGGGGGAAAAAAACACCTTGGGATGGTCTTAGCCTACTGCAAGTTTACTATTGCTTCTGAGCCTTTGCTCCTGCTGTTCCACTTCCCTGAAATTCCTTCTTCTAAACTCTTTCATCGACTCACTGATGTTCATTTGAATGGTTGTTGTGGTGATACTGATATATGAAATGCCAAACTACATACTCTCCTCCCATGCCAAGATCTGCTACGTCCCTCCCTATCCTTCTGACAGTAGGGAAGTTCTAGTAGGTTAAATGGGTATATGATCAAATAATTGCTATATTAGGGGCATTTACCAGGCATCATGGTGACCAAAGTATCAGCCTTGCAGAGGTGATCAAGAAATAAATTGAGTCTTGGTTTAGGTCTAAAGGTAAGTCAACTAGTTTAAATGGATACAGGGTCAAATGTTGTCCTACACAGTGAGATAAAATGGCTTGGCACTTCAAGTCTGACCATTTTAGACTTTGAAACTGTAGATAGGAAGAAGGTATGATGCATATAGGCTAGCAGCCAAGTTGATTTTAAAAAGAAAGGCTGGAACCAGATTAAAAGGGCCCTTGAATGACTTGCAAAGAAATTAGGACTTTATTTTTTAGGCATTAGGAACCATTACAAGATATAGAAAGGGGATGACATAAATAGATTTGCATTTTAGATCCTCTCTGGCTGTACATGGCATATTGGAGAGAGGTGAGACCAGATATGTGCAACTAGTTGGGAAATAACCATAGAGTCTGGGTGGGTGGGGATGTTAAGACCTGAACCAAGTAAAATCTGTGCTGAAGGAGAGGCAGGGATGGATCTGAGACAGTCAACAGAATTTGGTGAGGAATCAAATATGGGAGTAAGGAGAAAGTGCTTTGTGACTGCCAAGTTCCTGGCTTAGGTCACTAAGCGAGGAGTGATGCCTTTAATTAGGCATAAAAGGATACAGGAGGCTGACTAGTTTTTAGAGGGTGGTTGTGGTAGTGATGGTGGTGAATGTTTTGAGTTTACTTTGAGATGACTGTATGATTATTTGCCCTAATCAACTTCATACATTAATATGTAGGTTAGAATGAAAGATCTCAGTAAAGAAAATTTTCTTACTACCATTCCTCCATCAGTGGATATGTCAACCAAAAGTGCCTCCTTTATTTTGTTATTATACTTTAAGTTCTGGGGTATTTGTGCAGATCATGCAGGTTTGTTACATAGGTATACATGTGCCATGGTGATTTGCCTCATCCATCCCCCTGTCTTCTACATTAGGTATTTCTCCTAATGTAATCCTTCCCCAATCCCCGCATTCCCTGCTATCCCACCCCAAGCCCCCCATCCCCGAGAGGCCCCAGTGTGTGATGTTCCCCTCCCTATGTCCATGTGTTCTCATTGTTCAACACCCACTTATGAGTGAGAACATGCTGTATTTGGTTTTCTGTTCTTGTGCCAGTTTGCTGAGAATGATGGTTTCCAGCTTCATCCATGTCCCTGCAAAAGACATGAACTAATCCTTTTTTATGGCTGCATAGTATTCCATGGTATCTATGTACCACATTTTCTTTATCCAATCTATCATTGATGGGCATTTGGGTTGGTTCCAAGTCTTTGCTATTGTAAACAGTTCTGCAATAAATATACGTGTACACATTTCTTTATAATTGAATGTTTTATAATCCTTTGGGTATATACCCAGTAATGGGATTCTGTGTCAAATGGTATTGCTAGTTTTAGATCCTTGAGGAATTGTCACACTGTCTTCCAGAATGGTTGAACTAATTTACACTCCCACCAACAATGTAAAAGCATTCCTATTTCTCCACATCCTCTCCAGTATCTGTTGTCTCCCGATATTTTAATGATGGCTATTCTAACTGGCATGAGATGGTATCTCAATGTGGTTTTGATTTGCATTTCTCTAACAATCAGTGATAATGAGCTTTTTTCCCTATGTCTGTTGGCTGCATAAATATCTTCTTTTGAGAAGTGTCTGTTCATATCCTTCACCCACTTTTTGATGGGGTTGTTTGTTTTCTTGTAAATTTGTTTAAGTTTTTTTGTAGATTCTGGTTATTAGCCCTTTGCCAGACAGGTAGATTGCAAGAATTTTTTCCCATTCTGTTGGTTGCCAGTTCACTCTAATGATAGTGTATTTTTCTCTGCAGAAGGTCTGAAGTTTAATTAGATCCCATTTGTCTGTTTTGGCTTTTGTTGCCATTGCTTTTGGTGTTTTAGTCATGAAGTCCTTGCCTGTGCCTATGTCCTGAAGGGTATTGCCTAGGTTTTCTTCTAGGGTTTTTATGATGTTGGGTCTTATGTTTAAATCTTTAATCCATCTGGAGTTAATTTTTTATAAGGTGTGAGGAAGGGATACAGTTTCAGCTTTCTGCACATGGCTAGTCAGTTTTCCCAACACCATTTATTAAATAGGGAATACTTTCCCCATTGCTTGTTTTTGTCAGGTTTGTCAAAGATTAGATGGTTGTAGATATGTGGTGTTACTTCCAAGGTCTCTGTTCTGTTCCATTGGTACATCTCTGTTTTGGTACCAGTACCATGCTGTTTTGATTACTGTAGCCTTGTAGTATAGTTTGAAGTCAGGTAGCATGATGCCTTCAGCTTCGTTCTTTTTGCTTAGGATTGTCTTGGCTATGTGGGCTCTCTTTTGGCTCCATATGAAGTTTAAGGTGGTTTTTTCGAATTCTGTGAAGAAAGTCAATGGTAGCTTGATGGGGATAGCATGGAATCTATAAATTACTTTGGGCAGTATGGCCATTTTCATGATATTGATTCTTCCTAACCATGAGCATGAGATGTTTTTCCATCTTTTGTGTCCTCTCTTATTTCCTTGAGCAGTGGTTTGTGGTTCTCCTTGAAAAGGTCCTTCATATCCCTTGTTAATTGTATTCCTAGGCATTTTATTCTTTTTGTAGCAATTGTGAATGGGATTTCACTCATGATTTGGATCTCTGTTTGTCTGTTATTAGTGTATAGGAATGCTTGTGATTTTTGCATATTGATTTTGTATCCTGAGACTTTGCTGAAGTTGCTTATCAGCTTAAGGAGATTTTGGGCTGAGATGATGGAGTCTTCTAAATATACCATCATGTTGTGTGCAAATAGAGACAATTTGAATTCCTCTTTTCCTAACTGAATATCCTTTATTTCTTTTTCTTGCCTGATTGCCCTAACTAGAACTTCCAATACTATGTTGAATAGGAGTGGTGAGAGAGGGTACCCTTGTCTTGTGCCAGTTTTCAAAGGGAATGCTTCCAGTTTTTGCCCATTCAGTATGATATTGTCTGTGGGTTTCTTGTAAATAGCTTTTATTATTTTAAGATACATTCTATCAAAACCTAGTTTATTGAGAGTTTTTAGCACAAAGGGCTAAAATTGAATTGAATTTTGTCAAAGGCCTTCTCTGCATCTATTGAGATAATCATGTGGTTTTTGTCTTTGGTTCAGTTTATGTGATGGATTACATTTATAGATTTGCATATTTTGAACCAGCCTTGCAGCTTTTTAATATGCTGTTGGATTTGGTTTGCCAGTATTTTATTGAAGATTTTCACATCAATGCTCATCATGAATATTGGCCTGAAATTTTCTCTTTTAGTTGTGTCTCTGTCAGGTTTTGGTATCGGGATGATGTTTGTCTCATAAAATGAGTTAGGGAGGATACCCTCTTTTTGTATTGTATGGAATAGTTTCAGAAGGAATGGTACCAGCTCCTCTTTGTACCTCTGATAGAATTTGGCTATGAACCTGTCTGGTCCAGGAATTTCTTTGGTTAGTAGGCTACTAATTGCTGCCTCAACTTCAGACCTTGTTATTGGTCTATTCAGGTATTCAACTTCTTTCTGGCTTAGTCTTGGGAGGGTGTAAGTGTCCAGGAATTTACAAGATCCATTTCTTCTTCTTTTACTGGTTTATGTGCATAGAGGTGTGTGTAATAATCTCTGATGGTAGTTTGCATTTCTGTGGAATCAGTGATATCCCCGTTATCATTTTTTATTGCATCTATTCAATTCTCCTCTCTTCTTTTTTATGATCCTGGCTAGCAGTCTATCTATTTTGTTGATCTTTTTAAAAAACTGGCTCCTGGATTTATTGATTTTTTGAAGGGCTTTTTATGTCTCTATCTCTTTCAGTTCTGCTCTGATCTTAGTTATTTCTTGTCTTCTGCTAGCTTTTGAGTTTGTTTGATCTTGACCCTCTAGTTCTTTTAATCTGATGTTAGGGTGTCAATTTTAGATCTTTCCTCACTTCTCATGTGGGTATTTAGTGCTATAAATTTCCCTATAGACACTGCTCTAAATGTGTCCCAGAGATTCTGGTAGATTGTGTCTTCATTCTCATTGGTTTCAAAGAACATCTTTATTTCTGCTTTCATTTAATTATTATCCAGTTGTCATTCAAGAACCATTTGTTCCGTTTCCATGAAGTTGTGTGGTTCTAAGTTAGTTTCTTAATCCTGAGTTCTAATTTGATTGCACTGTGGTCTGACAGACTGTTTGTTATGATTTCCATTCCTTTGCATTTGCTGAGGACTGATATACTTCCAATTATGTGGTCAATTTTAGAGTAAGTGTGATGTGGCACTGAGAAGAAAGCATATTCTGTGGATTTGGGGTGGAGAGTTCTGTATGCATTTATTAGGTTCGCTTGGTCCAGATCTGAGTTCGAGTCCTGGATTTCTTTGTTAATTTTCTGTTTCATTGATCTCTGTAATACTGACAGTGGAGTGTTAAAGTCTTCCACTATTGTATAGGAGACTAAGTCTCTTTGTAGGTCATTAAGAACTTGCTTTATGTATCTGGGTGCTCCTGTATTGGGTGCATATATATTTAGGATAGTTAGCTCTTCTTGTTGCATTGATCCCTTTACCATTATGTAATGTCTTTCTTTGTCTCTTTTGATCTTTGTTGGTTTAAAGTCCGTTTTATCAGAGACTAGGATTGCAACCCCTGCTTTCTTTAGCTCTCCATTTGCTTGGTAAATCTTCCTCCATCATGTTATTTTGAGATTATGTGTGTCTTTGCATGTGAGAAGGGTCTCCTGAATACAGCACACCAATGGGTCTTGACTCTTTATCCAACTTGCCAGTCTGTGTCTTTTATTTCGGGTATTCAGCCCATTTACATTTAAGGTTAATATTGTTACATGTGAATTTGTTATATGTTAATACTGTTATGTGTGAATTTGATCCCCCCATTTTGATGCTAGCTGGTTGTTTTGCATATTAATTGTTGCAGTTTCTTCAAAGTATATTTTATATAAAAGAGTACTTTCAGTGTGATTATATTAAAAATAAAGGAATATTTTGAGAGGGAGTATATTTTTCTATGAAAGTATTTTGTGTGTGATTATATTCAAAATAAAAGAGTACTTTGAGAGGGAGTATATTTTTTATAAAAGAGTATTTTGAGTGTGATTATATTCAAAATAAAAGAGTAATTTGAGAGGGAGTATATTTTTTATAAAAGAGTATTTTGAGAGTGATTATATTCAAAATAAAAGAGTAACTTTTAGGGAGTATATTTTTTATAAAACAGTACATTTAGTGTGATTATATTCAAAATAAATGAGTACTTTGAGAGGGAGTATATTTTTTTATAGAAGAGTAATTTGATTGTGATTATATTCAAGATAAAAGAGGACTTTGAGAGGGAGTATGTTTTTTATAAAAGAGTAATTTGACTGTGATTATATTCAAAATAAAAGAGTACTTTGAGAGGGAGTATAATTTTTACAAAAGAGTACTTTGCATGTGAGTATATTATAAATAAAAGAGAACTTTGAGAGGCAGTATATTTTTTATAAAAGAGTACTTTGAGTGTGTGTATATTCAAAATAAAAGAGTACTCTGAGAGGGAATATATTTTTATAATAGAGTATTTTGAATGGGAGTGTATTTTTTATATAAGAGTAATTTGAGAGAGAGTATATTTTTTATAAAGGAGTACCTTGAGTGGGAATATATTTTTTATAAAAGAGTACACTGATTGTGAGTATATTCAAAATAAAAGAGTAATTTAAGAGGGAGTATATTTTTTATAAAAGAGTACTTTGAGTGGGAGTATATTTTTTATAAAAGAGGATTTTGAGTGGAAGTATATTTTTTATAAAGGAGTACTCTAAGTGTGAGTGTATTCAAAATAAAAGAGTACCTTCAGAGGGAGTATTTTTTTTATAAAAGAGTACTATAAGTGTGAGTATTTTCTAAATAAAAGAGTACTTTTAGAGGGAGTATATTTTTTATAAAAGAGTACTTTGAGAGGAAGTATATTATTTGTAAAGAGTAACTTGAGTGTGAGTATTTTCTAATTAAGAAAGTACTTGGAGAGGGAGTCTATTTTTTATAAAAGTATTTTGAGTGTGAGTATATTTTAAATAAAAGAGTACGTTGAAAGAGTATATATTTTATGAGTACTTTGAATGTGAATAAATTCTAAATAAAAGAGTACATTGAGAGGGTGTATAATTTTTATAAAAGAGTAGTTTGAGTGTGAGTATATCCTAAATATAAGAGTACTTTTAGAGGGAGTATATTTTTAATAAAAGAGTACATTGAGTGTGAGTATATTCTAATAAAATGAGTAATTTGAGAAACAGTATACTTTTTATAAAAGAGTACTTTGAGTGTGAGTACACTGTAAATAAAAGAGTAATTGAGAGGGAGTGTATATTTTAAAGAAGATTACATGGAGTGTGAGTATATTCTAAATAAAAGAGTACTTTGAGAGGGAGTATAAATTTTATTAAAGAGTAATTTGAGTGGGAGTAAATTTTTTATAAATGAGTACTTTGGGTGGGGGTATATTTTTTATAAAAAAGTACATTGACTGTGAGAATATTCTAAATAAAAGAGTACTTTGAGAGAGAGTATATTTTTTATAAAAGAGTACTTTGAGTGTCATTATATTCAAAATAAAAGGGTACTTTGAGAGGGAGTAGGTTTTTTATAAAAGACTACTTTGAGTGTGATTATATTCAAAATAAAGAATAATTTGAGAGGGACTGTATTTTTTATAAAAGAGTAGTTTGAGTGTGATTATATTCAAAATAAAAGAATACTTTGAGAGGGAGTATATTTTTTGTAAAAAAGTAGTTTGAGTGTGATTATATTAAAAATAAAAGAGTACTTTGGGAGGAGTACATTTTTTATAAAAGAGGACGTTGAAAGGGAGTATATTTTTTATAAAAGAGTAATTTGTGTGTTATTGTATTCAAAATCAAAGAGTATTTTAAGAGACAGTATATTTTTCATAAAAGTGTACTTTGAGTGTGATTGTATTCAAAATAATAGAGTAATTTGAGAGAGAATATATTGTTTATAAAAGAGTAATTTGAGTGAGAATATATACAAAATAACAGAGTACTTTGAGAGGGAGTATATTTTTTATAAAAGAGTACTTTGAGAGTGATTATATTCAAAATAAAAGAGTACTTTGAGAGTGAGTATATTTTTTATAAAAGAGTAATTTTAGTGTGATTATATTCAAAATAAAAGAGTACTTTGAGAGGGATTATATTTTTTATAAAAGAGTAATTTGGGTGTGATTATATTCAAAATATAACATTCATTTGTGTGGGAGTAAATTTTTTATAAAAGAGGACGTTGAAATGGAGTATATTTTTTATAAGAGAGTACTTTAAGTGTGATTATATTCAAAATAAAAGAGTACTTTAAGAGGGAGTATGTTTTTTATAAAAGAGTACTTTGAGTGTGATTATATTCAAAATAAAAGAGTACTTTGGGAGGCAGAATATTTTTTATAAAAGTATTTTGAGTGTGATTAAATTCAAAGAAATAGAGTACTTTGTGAGGGAGGATTTTTTTATTAAAGAGTATTTTGAGTGTGATTATATTCAAAATTAAAGAGTAGTTTGAGAGGGAGTATATTTTTTATGAAAGAGTACTTTGAGTGTGATTATATTCAATATAAAAGAGCAGTTTTAGAGGGAGTACATTTTTTATAAAAGAGTACTTTTAGTGTGATTATATTCAGTATAAAAGAATACTTTGAGAGGGCGTATATTTTTTATAAAAGAGGACTTTGAGTGTGATTATATTCAAAATAAAGGAGTATTTTGAGAGGGTTTATATTTTTTAAAAATTTGTACTTTGAGTGTGATTATATTCAATAAAACAGAGTATTTTGAGAGGGAGTATATTTTTTTATAAAAGAATACATGGAGTGTGATTATATTCAGCATAAAAGAGTATTTTGAGAGGGAGTATATTTTTTATAAAAGAGTACTTCCAGTGTGATTATATTCAATATAAAATAGTAATTTGAGAGGGAGTATATTTTTTATAAAACAGCACTTCCAGTGTGATTACATTCAATTGAAAGAGTACTTTGAGAGGGAGTGTATTTTTTATAAAAGAGTACTTCCAGTTTGATTATATTCAACATAAAGGAGTACCTTGAGAGGCAGTATATTTCTTATAAAAGAGTACTTTGAGTGCGATTATATTCAAAATAAAGAGTACTTTGAGAGGGAGTATTTTTTTTTATAAAAGAGTACTTTGAGTGTGATTATATTCAATACAAAAGAGTATTTTGAGAGGGAGTCTATTTTTTAAAAATGAGTAGTCCGAGTGTGATTATATTCAATTTAAAAGAGTACTTTGAGAGGGAGTATATTTTTTATAAGAGTCTAATTTTAGTGTGATTATATTCAGTATAAAGAGTACATTGTGAGGGAGTATATTTTTTATAAAAGAGTACTTCCTGTGTGATTATATAAAATATAAAAGAATACTTTGAGAGGGAGTATATTTTTTATAAAACTGTATTTCGAGTGTGATTATATTCAATATAAAAGAGTTCTTTGAGAGGGAGTATATTTTGTATAAGAGACTAATTTGAGTGTGATTATATTCAGTATAAAAGAGTACATTGTGCGGGAGTATATTTATTATAAAAGAGAACTTCTGGTGTGATTACATAAAATATAAAAGAGTACTTTGAGAGGGAGTATATTTTTTATAAAAGAGTACTTTGAGTGTGATTATATTCAATATAAAAGAGTACTTTGAGAGGGAGTATATTTTTCATAAAAGAGTACTTCCAGTGTGATTATATTCAAAATAAAAGAGTACTTTGAGAGGGAGTATATTTTTTATAAAAGAGTACTTTGAGAGTCATTATATTCAATATAATAAAATACATTGAGAGGGACTATTTTATTTATAAAAGAGTATTTCCAGTGTGATTATATTCAATATAAACTAGTACTTTGTGAGAGAGTATATTTTTTATAAAAGAGTACATCCAGTGTAATTATATTCAATATAAAAGAGTACTTTGAGAGGGACTATATTTTTTATAAAAGAGGACATTGAGTGTGATTATATTAAAAATAAAAGAGTACTTTGAGAGGGAGTCTATTTTTTATAAAAGAGTAGTTTGAGTGTGATTATATTCAATATAACAGACTACTTTTAGAGGGAGTATATTTTTTATAAAAGAGTATTTTCAGTGTGATTATATTCAAAATAAAGAGTAATTTAAGAGCGAGTATATTTTTGATAAAAGAGTAGTTTGAATTGGATGATGTTCAATATAAAAGAGTATTTTGAGAGGGAGTATATTATTTGTAAAAGAGTACTTCCAGTGTGATTATATTCAATATAAAAGAGTACTTTGAGAGGGAGTATATATTTTATAAAAGAGTACTTCCAGTGTGATTATATTCAATGTAAAAGAGTACTTTGAAAGGGAGTATATTTTTTATAAAAGAGTACATCCAGTGTGATTATATTCAATATTAAAGAGTAATTTGAGAGGGAGTTTTTTTTAATAAAAGAGTACTTCCAGTGTGATTATATTCAATATAAAAGATTACTTTGAGAGTGAGTATATTTTTTATAAAAGAGTACTTCCAGTGTGATTATTTCAATATAAAAGAGTACTTTGAGAGGGAGTATATTTTTTATAAAAGAGTACTTTGAGTGTGATTATATTCAATGTAAAAGATTACTTTTAGAGGGAGCATATTTTTCTAAAAGAGTACTTCTAGTGTGATTACATTCAACATAAAATAGTACTGTGAGAGGGAGTATATTTTTTATAAAAGAGTACTTCCTGTGTGAATATATTCAATATAAAAGAATATTTTGAGAGTGAGTATATTTTTTATAAAACTGTACTTCCAGTGTGATTATATTCGATATAAAAGAGCACTATGAGAGGGAGTATATTTTTTATAAAAGAGTACTTTGAGTGTGATTATTTTCAATATAAAAGAGTAGTTTGAGAGGGAGTATATTATTTTTAAGAGACAAATTTGAGTGTGATAATATTCAGTATAAAAGAGTACATTGAGAGGGAGTATATTTTGTATGAAAGAGTAATTCTGGTGTGATTATATAAAATATAAAAGAGTACGTTGAGAAGTAGTATATTTTTTATAAAAGAGTGCTTTGAGTGTGATTATATTCAATATAAAGAGTACTTTGAGAGGGAGTATATTTTTTATAATAGAGTACTTCCAGTGTGATTATATTAAAAAAAAAGAGTACTTTGAGAGGGAGTATATTTTTTATAAAAGAGTACTTTTAGTGTTATTATATTCAATATAAAAGAGTAATTTGAGAAAGAGTATATTTTTTATAAAAGAGTACTTCCAGTGTGATTATATTCAATATAAACTAGTATTTTGAGAGGAAGTATATTTTTTATAGAAGACCACTCCCAGTGTGATCATATTCAATATAAAAGAGTACTTTGAGAGGGAGTATATTTTTCATAAAAGAGGCCTTTGAGTGTGATTATATTCAAAATAAAAGAGTAGTTTGAGAGGGTTTATATTTTTTAAAAAAATTGTACATTGAGTGTAATTATATTAAATATATGAGTACTTTGGGAGGGAGTATATTTTTTATAAAAGAGCACTTCCAGTGCGATTGTATTCAATATAAAAGAGTAGTTTGAGAGGGAGTATAATTTTTATAAATGAGTATTTCCTGTATGATTATATTCAATATAAAAGATTCCTTTGAGAGGGAGTATATTTTTTATAAAAGAGTACTTTGAGTGTGATTATGTTCAATGTAAAAGATTCCTTTGAGAGGGAGTATATTTTTTATAAAAGAGTACTTTGAGTGTGATTATGTTCAATGTAAAAGATTCCTTTGAGAGGGAGTATATTTTTTATAAAAGAGTACTTCCAGTGTGATTATATTCAATGTAAAAGAGTAATTTGAGAGGGAGTATATTTTTTATAAAAGAGTACTTCCAGTGTGAATATATTCAATATAAAAGAATATTTTGAGAGTGAGTGTATTTTTTATAAAAGTGTACTTCCAGTGTGATTATATTCAATATAAAAGAGCACTATGGAACGGAGTATATTTTTTATAAAAGAGTACTTTGAATGTGATTATATTCAGTATAAAAGAGTATTTTGAGAGGGAGTATTTTTTTTATAAAAAAGTACTTCCAGTGTGATTATATTCAATATAAAATAGTAATTTGAGAAGGAGTATATTTTTTATAAAACAGTACTTCCAGTGTGATTACATTCAATTAAAAGAGTACTTTGAGAGGGAGTATATTTTTTATAAAAGAGTACTTCCAGTTTGATTATATTCAATATAAAGGAGTACCTTGAGAGGCAGTATATTTTTTATAAAAGAGTACTTTGAGTGCGATTATATTCAAAATAAAGAGTACTTTGAGAGGGAGTATTTTTTTTTATAAAAGAGTAGTTTGAGTGTGATTATATTCAATTTAAAAGAGTACTTTGAGAGGGAGTATATTTTTTATAAGAGTCTAATTTTGGTGTGATTATATTCAGTATAAAGAGTACATTGTGAGGGAGTATATTTTTTATAAAAGAGTACTTCCTGTGTGATTATATAAAATATTAAAGAGTACTTTTAGAGGGAGTACATTTTTTATAAAACTGTATTTCGAGTGTGATTGTATTCAATATAAAAGAGTACTTTGAGAGGGCATCTCCATTAGGTGTGTGTGGTCCAGGAAAACACCCGAGCAGATTCTGCCACATTTGGTTCAGTCCATGATGTAGACTCTGCTTGGAGCACCACACTAACTTTAGGGTCATTACAGATCCAATGACTTGGTCTTCTGCTTTTTTTTTTTTTTCATTCATCTTCAGCATCCTCGTCTTCCTCTCCATCAGACAGGGATGTACACGGCCGGATCTGTCGGTAGCGGTCAAGCCATTTTTCTACCATTTGAGTAACCAGCGGGTGATTTCGCCGCTGAGAGCTCTTTTGCATGGCAACCAGAACTCCCCCCTCTGTCACACAGCAGTCCAGCCACTCCCTGAGCAGTTTTTCTTGCTGTTCCTCGTTACCTAGCTCCTGAGCAGAAAGAAAGTGCACATGGAGTAGCTTCCTTTCACTGTCAACCAGAGGCAAAAATGTGATGGTGACATCATCATCAGTATTCAGATTAGCACCAGCACCTCGGTTGCCATAGCCGTCATTTTCCATGGCAACCAAAGCAGAGAAGTGGCCCCTTGTATACCCCAGAGCAATCGGACTTTTCCAACAAAAACTCTGTTCCCAAAACAAAGGCAGATAAACACCTTGAAACCGAGTATATCCTAAAGTTTCTCCCCGGAAACTCTTGTAATATTTTACTCCATAAACTATAATTGGTCGTCTAAGAATATGTGCCAGTACAAAAATGTGTGTCTGCTCCAAGCTTGCTCCAGGCTGACTAGCAAGAGAGAGTATAAATGCCCAGTCTTCTTGCCACTGTTCTTCTCTCAAGGAAAAATGTAAACCAAAGCTCTGAGAATACCATGATTCCCAATCTTTCCAGCGTGTGTAAAACCAATGTGAACAGTCATGCAGGCTGTCATGCAGGGCTTTCTGAAGCACCGAGTCATTGTCATAAATGCCCCAGGTAGCTTGTAGTACTGAATCAAGTAGGCAGTCTCCTGCAGTCCGGTTCCAAAGTGCATATAGTCGACTGTCCAAACGTGTAGGCAATTCCAAGGACCAGTTAATAATTGGAGATTCTTCTTCTAATTCTTTTTGAACGTCTCTATCAAGCACCTCATCAAATAACTTTTCTTGGACTGTTGGAGGCAAATCTTCAATATCTGCTGGCAACGTAAATGTTACAAGGTCAGTCAGAAAATAGCAAGCAAAATCCCCCTTTCTCTGATGAAGAGAGGCAGCGATCTCTCTCTGGATTTGTTCTGTCAGTTCAGGATACACCATTGCTGGAATACACTTTGCTGCTTGTTGAGACACCTCTGTAAGCAATATTGCTAGCATATCCTGCCTCTGAAAATGTATAGCCAAGTGTACAAGAGTATAGCCAACATCAAAGGCAGAAGGACGGTTCAGCAAGCGTACTTCGTCTGCAGTGAGCTGGCGTGCAATGTCTCCTCCTGATGACTTGTATGCTTCTATGGCAGCTAAATCACCTTCTACAACCCCCACACAAGCATTGAGGAATAGCCAATCAGTCTTTTTCATCCTGTTTTTAATTTGCTTTAGTTTTTTGACGTCTACTTTGAGTTCCTCCTTGCTGCCGACAGCACCAGCCAATTCAATCCTCTGAAAATCCATTTTCACTTCAGAGTCCCGCTTCGTAGCAGGAGGTGGTCGCCTTTGGCTATTACCACTACTGCAACTTCCCCTCCACCGAGCTCTGTCTTGCTCATTTATTATTGAAGAAGCCTCTTCAGTCTCTGCCAACTCTATTGCTTCAATGTTATTAGGTCTGGGATGATCACAAACAACACATCTTTTAGCCTTGGCCCAGTTTTCATATGTGCAAACAGAGCAAGTCCAGTGCTGTGTCCTAGGGTTCAGTTTATTTCTATCATTGTATTCCTCGCAAGGATCAACAGAAAAAGCAACTGGTCTTGAGCCAGATCCTGAGGACTGAGGAGATTCTGTAGGACTCCTGGTCCTACGTTGGGATAAGCACTGGGTACATCTGATTGCTCTTGGCCAGTTCAAATATGTACACATGTGGCATGACCATTTATTTGCATTTTCCATGCTATATGAAGATTTAACCCTTGGTCTTGCACTCGAGTCTGGACATATCAAAGGACTACTTCCTCCTTCGGTGCTGGAAGGATCCCAATCTCTACCAACATCACTTGAACCACTTTTAAATGGATCTTCCGTAATAATTGTTCCACTAGGTCTTTGGGCACGACACATAGTACATTTGATTGCAGATGGCCAGTTTTCATACGTACAATATTCACAAGCCCACTTAATTCCACGTTCTGACATTGTGCAATTCTTCAAGTGAGTTGTGTCAGGCAGGAAGCTGACGGCAGCGGCTCCTCCTCCAGCTCCTGCTCCTCCTTCCCGTCCGACGGGCGCTCGGTGGCGGCAGCGACTTCCCTGCGCAGTCGAGCCTGGCCCCTCTCCGCCTCCCTCTACGCCGCCGCCCGCCCCACTGCTGCCGCCTCCGCCCTCTCCCCTCAGTCGGGACACGGTCTCCGCGGGCCTGCACGTGGCTCCCGGCTGCCGGAGGCGCGGGGAAAAGAGCAGAAAGGAGACGCTGAGGCTGGGGAGCCCCAGGGGGCGGAGGCAGCGAGGTACTGGGGGCGGCCGCGGGCGTTGCGGACTCCTAATCCATTTTCCATTTTATTTACATGCCATGCTGTCCAAAGATTTTCCAAGCAACTTATTTTGTAATTAAAAAAAAATTACAGAGACTATAAAGGACATGACAATTTCTCAAGCTTAAACAGAAATTAAAAAGAGGCCATTATTTTTTAAATTATAAAAAATAAGAAATACATCCCCCACCACATAAAACAATGTTGATGTTCTGGTGGCAAGTTGTGGCTGATGTTATTCTCTTATCTATATGCCACACTTTTCATAAGAAAACATCATCCTCATCATTACCATTTCTGTTACAAATATTTTTTTTATTTATGAGAGTGAATAGGTAAGGAGATGTTTCTCTCTTCTGTAAAATAAACTAATCTTGAACAATGAGCAACTCTTCGGAGAGGGTTGGGATGTTCTGGGCAGATTAAATTTTGTCTCTCTCATAAAAGGGGCATTCCCCCATAGGTGATAACATTTCCCTTTTGGTGGAAAGGAAAAATCACACTAAATTATCTGTTTTTCCTTTATTGTTTAACTGCAATGATTTCGTAGCTGTATTGCTGGTAGCAACCACTGGGTTGCGCAGTGTAAATGGAAACTGTCCATACCTGTGGATGAGGGAGCTGAATTATTGCAGTGGAACACTCAAGACTATCCATTATAAAAAAAAAAAAAAACCCTTCAAAGAGAGAAACTTTTTCCATACTGCCAGTTAAAAGGAAGAGTAACTGCTGCTTTCTGTATACAGCATGATGCATATAATCTATTTACGCATGTGCATTTGTGCACATACAGGGTGCTATGCAATTTCTGGAAAATTATGAAAAAGAAGATATAAGTAGCAGAACTGGAAGGAAACTCAAATTCTTTGTGGACCATCAGCCCACCCAGTAAGGAGAAAATGATACACGAACTCCTGGACCCCAATAGTAGCTTCTCTGTCGTTTTTTCATGGAGTATTCAGAGGTAGTTACTGTATTTCCATGCATAATTTCTCCCTTTCCCCAGTCTAAACTTGGAGTTCGGGGTGGAGGGTGTGGTGGGATGGAAGAATGGAAACTTTAGATAAATGTGGATCTTACTTTGTCATTACAGCCTTGGGAACTTACCTTCAATGCCAAAGTTAACATTTTTGTTTATTAAATAATGGCTTGGCCAGGAATCACCAGCCAGACTAAGAACTTTTCAGTTTCCCTTTTTTGTTGTTTTTAGCTAATTTTAGTGTTTTGGTTTTGGGTTTCTTTTGCATTTCAAAATCCACTGTATTTTATTACCTTAATGTACAATTAGTGAAACAATTAACATAATGGTTCTCTTACTATAATGCAAAAGAGTATTGCTCTGAACACCTCCCTCGTGCATCACTTACAGTACTATTGTAAATCTACCACAGGGAGCCTCTCCACTTAGATGTTCCTTGTGTGTCTTACATTTTACTGTCCATAATATTCCATGGAAAAGGAAGTGAGTGATGCTCACCTGAGACAGAAGGGCCTCTCCTAGCTCTGATGCAGCAAGAACTGACCATGTGCCTTCACATGAACACTAGAAATGAAGACAGATTTCCAGTGGTTTGAAAGTTGATTTAAATTAATATGTGGCTTTTAGAAAATCTAAAATTGTTTCAATGCAAAAAAAGAATTTGAATGTAAGTCTCCAAAAAATCAACATCCTGCTTCTTATAAACTGAAATCCAAATAAATTATCTATTTTAATGTTGGATTATTCTAGATAATAACTTTAGTTTTTAAAGAGGCTGGCAGTGAGTTCTGTGAGCAAGAAAGGGAGGTAGATAGACAAGCAGCAAGGTGATGATTTACAAAATGAAACAGGCTGGGTGAAATTTTACAATTTTCACGAAACACTGAAGTTTCATCTTAATGACAAAGAAATTTCAGGCCAGCTGTGGTGACTCACACCTGTAATCCTAGTACTTTGGGAGGCCAAGGCGGGCGGATGACTTGAGGCCAGGAGTTTGAGACCAGCCTGGTCAACATGGCGAAACTCTGTCTCAACTAAAAATACAAAATTTAGCACAGAGGTAGTAGCACATGCCTGTAATCCCAGCTACTTAGGAGGTGGAGGCAGGAGAATCACTTCAACCTGGGAGGCGGAGGTTGCAGCAAACCAAGATCACACCACTGCACTAGCCTGAGCAACAGAGAAAGAGTTCATCAAAAGAGAAAGAAACAGAAAGAAAGAAGGAGAGAGGGAGGAAAGAGAAAGAAAAATAAAGAAAGGAAGGAAAGGAAGGAAGGAGAGAGAGAGAAAGAAAGAGAGAAATAAATAAATAAATAAATAAATAAATAAATAAATAAATAAATTGCACCCTCTGGAGGCCCAGATTATCACTTGCATTCCACCAATGTTGGGGAAACCCTACCTGACCCTCTCCCCAAGTGTGACATGAGAGGGCAGCTTGGCTGTCTCCAAAGGGGGAGACTTCCTGAGGGTCCTGCTTGCCCAGCCTGAGCCAGTGGCCACCACGTGGCCCCTGCTTTGTTTTTTCCTTGGGTTGGTAGAAAGATCATATCTTAGCAGAAGTTCTCACATCCAAATACTCCATCCAAAGCCCAACAGGTTAGTGAAGCAGTTTTGGGAACCTCAACAAAATACACTAGTTGATTAGCTTAGTTCTTTCATTACAGTTTTGAGATTTAGGACTCTAAGCAAGCTTATTTGGGTAGGCAAGTAGTAGATTCATTTGGGTCTATGAGACCAGCTTCTTAGTTAGAATTAAGAAAGAAGTGTGACAGATACAGAAGAGTGCCTTCTAGAATCTAAAATGTACAAGGAAATAGTAAAAAAAAAAAAATAATAAATAAAGTGGGGCTGTTTAGAATGTAAAGAACTCCTTCAATCCCACTTTCTCCTTTTAAGTGTCTCAAATTCCTCATATCCAATTCTGCAAGAAATTAGAGCTACCAAAACAACAACAACAAAACAATTAAAATTCAAATTCTGATTGAATATTCCTTTTAACACAGAGTCTGTTTCTTGTCGTGAAGACTAACATCATTGGGTTAATAAAATAATATCTTAGAAACTCATATTAAAACATCAAGATGGGAGATGGGTTCTCTTTTGGTCAGCAGGCTCCTCCTCTTTCTCACCTTCAACTCTGTTTTAAAAGTGTTTGTAGCCTCCCTGGGTTCTATTTACTTGACTGTCTAAGAAGCTGAGCATTGAGGTGAAATGGACTGAAAGAGTCGGGACTGACAATTGTAGACCCAATGAAAACTTGGTGAAATTAATCAAATTAAGAGTTAAATATGTTGTAAATCTCTTTTCTAGACTTCTGAATAATCATTGACATTGAGCTTTTTTTTTTTCTTCACAGAAACTTAAGTCTCGGTGCAAAAGTGGAAATAGCAACAGATAAGCTTTCTTTTACTCTTCAAAATAGTACTCGAAAGAATATTGCTAAAATGATACAGGCAACAACACAGAAAGTTCAAAAACATCAGTGTAAGTTTATTTTTCTTGTTAATAGAGTTTTGTTAGGTATATGCAGCTGGTACAAAATGTCCATCTACAGATTCATGTGTATGAAAAATGCAACTTCATTATTTGGTACACAAAGTGAATTTCTATTTGGAGGCCTCATTTTGCAAGATTAAAGAAACTTAATCTCAGCTGTTGAGTTTTCTGTCCACTGTCCCCAGGGTTATGTCTATGGGTTTGGGCCAGGCATGGTGGCTCATGCCTATAATCCCAGTACTTTGGGAGGCTGAGATGGGTGGATCACCTGAAGTCAGGAGTTCAAGACCAGCCAGGCCAACATGGCGAAATCCTGTCTCTACTAAAAATACAAAAATTAGCTGGGCATGGTGGTACATGTCTCTGTAATCCCAGCCACTTGGGAGGCTGAGGCACGAGAATCACTTGAACCCAGGAGGTAGAGGTTACAGTGAGCCTAGATCACACCACTGCACTCCAGCCTGGGCTACAGAGCAAGACTCCATCTCAAAAATAAATAAATAAATAAATAGTAAATAAATACATGAATGAGGGTTTGTATGGTGACAGGCTCCAGGAAGCTCATCAGGGCATGGAAAGTGCTGGCCCACTGGGCTTCCATTGAGAGACATTATTCTTCCAGGTCTGTCAAGTCTGCAGAGTGGCTCTCTCCCTCAGCTATTGGGACCCATTTTGGGGCACACTAAAAATCATCATACTGATTCTCATGCCATTTGGAGGTATGGGAGCTCCGGCAGATCCACCTGGGTTCACTTGGCCCAACATGTGACCAGTGGTGCCCCATTCTCCCTGCCCCAGGGGGTCCTGGGCTCTTGCTGCCTCCAAGGTCCCTACTCAGGAATGGGACATGGGACTGCACTAAAATGTCCCAGAACTCTTGTCATTCATGTCTGCCACCTGATCATGGGTACCCACTTCTCCTGTCCACCCTCAGTTGAAGGAGGTGGGACTCAAGGTTCCTTTTTAGGAAGCCACTAGAGTCAAGCACATTCTCGTCCCACTCTCTGTCCACCTGGCACAGAAAGAATTGATCGCATCTCTGAATGGCAAACCTTGCTCTTATCTGACCATAAATCACCGAAAGCCAGGCAAAGACCCTCTGAGACCCTTTTCTACCATTATTCCTGCCCCTGGGTCTCTGAATGGGGGTAGAGTGTAGAGGGTTGAAGAGGACATGGATGAAAGAAAATTTGGAAGAAAAAAATAGTATATATCTCAAAATATTATCCTGCCACTTATGTACTCCACTTCCAACAGATGCAAGCTGAGATATTTAAATTCTAATATATGAACTAGCAAGAAAAAAAAAATGATATGGGTCTAAAACTGCTAAACAAAATAATTCAGACATCCACCAACAAGGCCCCCAGTTCTGTCCTCTTGTCTGCCTTGCCCCCATTTTAATGCATGGAATATACAGAGCACCATGGTGCCGGCATTAGAGGAGCTCCCAGACTAAAATACGTTTTGCAACTCACTAAAGTTGAAGGGCCATTGGAGATTGTCACATCCTCCCACATCACTTCCCAGATAAGAACATATTCAAGGTACTGGGCTTGTGGGAGGCAGAGGTCACTCGAGGTCCAGGTCACCAGCTCTCTTCACCCCTCACTGTCCTCTAAATCAGTCCATGCAGTCTACTTGTGTATTAGTCCATTCTCATACTGCTAATAAAGACATATCTGAGACTGGGTAATTTACAAAGGAAAGGGGTTTAATGGACTCACAGTTCCACATGGCGGGGGGTGCCTCACAATCATGGTGGAAGGTGAAGGAAGAGCAAAGGTACATTTACATGGCGGTAGGCAATCGTGTGCAGGGGAACTGCCCTTTATAAAACCATTAGATTTCATGAGACTTATTCACTATCATGAGAACAGCATGAGAAAACCTGCCACATCATCCAGTTATCTCCCACTGACCCCTCCCATTATACATGGGGATCATGGGAGCGACAATTCAAGATGAGATTTGGGTGGGGACATAGCCAAACCATATCAGGTTGATTATAGATATGTTTGAAAATCTAAAAGTTAAAATTTAAAGAGTGCTCAATGGTATGGATAAGAATTAGAGGATCCAAGCAAGAAAGAGAGCACCTTGGCTTCACAAACAAGCCACAGAAATGGGAAAAGGCCAGTGGCTGTTTGTAAGCCATCACCTAGCTTGTTGTACAGACTTACACATAGATCCAGATAAAGTTCAGTGAATTTGCTCAGCATCGGAGAGTTTTGATTGTAACAGAAACCTATAAATTATGATGTCTACACATTGTACAGATATGTGAAACTTTCACCATTATTTGGTGATATGAGGTCAAAAATAAAAAAATCAATTTTAGGTGAATAAAGCAACTAAAACATAATTATATCTTTTTTTTATTAATATACAGGACCATAGAAAAGATCTATCCATATGATGTGAAAGCACCTAGTGATTCTAACTCAAAACCCATAAAGCAACTTTTATCTGGTAAGAATGAGAAAAATTTGTTTCAGAATTTTTTTAAATCCTACTTTTATTCAATGTTAACAGTTTGTGTTTGGGACCTTCATCAAACTACCTTCTAGTTATCTCTTCCTGTGTGTCAAGAATTATAAAACCCCTGCCTTCCTTTACTAGCCCAAAGGAGTTACTTACTCAGCTGGGAGCCACATTCTTCATTTTCTCTTTTCCATTGATATGGAACTTGATTAACTTAAATTCACACCAAGTTTCTTATAGTACTGATTAATTAGACTATTGGCTTGTTTCTATTAGCAGCCAGATTACTGACAGAAAACTGCCTCATACACTGTTAAATATGTCTGCCCCTCACAATAAGAACAGTAAAAAGATACCATGAAGTGTACTTGATTCATCCCAAGGGTTAATAAGTATCAGTAGTGGCAATTTAGTGACTGAATTTCCCCAATATAATTTGGATGGTATAATTTCATGTTTCCTGTTTCTGGATTCTATTAATTATCAAGAACTGCTTGACTTCATGGCTTGAACCAGAAGCAGATGTATAGATCTGGACAATGTGGAAAACCAATGCAGTTATCTGGAACACATTCATTCATTCTCCAACATGGGCTGTTCACTATGCACCAGGCTGTAGGCCAGGCACTGGAGCCTGGGCTGCTGTGTTTAGCTGGAAAGACACAGACATAAGTAAGATTTGGAAGGCCACACAGAGATTGGGCTGGTAGAGGCCCAATGGAGGGCCCTGGGGATGGGCACAGGCTGGGCCCCGCATCCACACACATTTCTTCCTTTGCAGTAAATAAGTATGTCTTGCAAGGTATTTGCAAGATGCGTTGAGAAGTTTGCTATTTCCCTTTCAGCCAGGAATGGTTCTAGAAGTTTTTCATCTGTACATGCAGATTGCTCAACAATTAGTCATTCTCCACGAAGTAACTCTGTCCCTCCACAAGCTCTTCCCATGGTGACTCTATGCTGCAAGCTCCTGAGTTTCCTCCTTATAGCTGTCTCTGGACTTTAGAACCATCATTCTTCCTGTTCCTGTGGGTTCTGCATTGCTGATGTTCTTCTTGATAAGGACTCTAACAGGATCATGCTGTGCCTTACTCTTCCTCTTTGATCCATCCTTCCATGCCATAGAGTATTTTTTGTCAAGCACCATTCTTGGATTCCTACCATCTAGGATAAACTTGTCCAACCTGCAGCCCACAGACTGCATGCGGCCCAGGACAGTATTGAATATGGCCCAACACAAATCCGTAAACTTTCTTAAAACATTATGAGATCTTTTTTGTATGACTTTTTTTCAGCACATAAGCTATCGTTGGTGTTAGTATATTTTCTATGTGGCCCAAGACAAGTCTTCTTCTTCCAGTGTGACCCAGGGAAGCCAAAAGATGAGATACCCCTGATCTAGGAATTTAGTATGAAATGATGCTGATGTGGTTCCCACCTTCACAGAGTTTACAGTTCACCACCATGTTTCTCAGGAGAAGCACCAGCATCATTGGCAGGAGTGATATCTTCTTAGAAGGACCTATGCAATGTCACCACAAGCTTTTTCCCCCTATTTTCTATGAGTCTTTTGCTTTCACCCTAAATTCCAAGGAAAGTAATCATTGACCTGATATTATAGTTCTCAGAGATTTGCTGAGCTGCATGCCATCACTCTTCCTGAATTGAGCTCCTCTGCTCACTCAACTTCACCTATTGAAGTTCTCACTTGACAAATCTCAGCTCAGAAGTTATCTCCTCTGTGAATCACCCATGGATCATATTAACCAGAAATGGTCTCTCCAAGCCAACACATGTTGTCAATGCTGGCCCTATGGTAGCTGTTGTGTGCGCATAAATTGTGCTCGTATACATAGTCTTTTCCCATGGAGATAAGGAACAATGTTATATGCAATTTTAGAACCCCTTAGTACCTAATTGAGTGCCTTCCTCCTATAAGGCATTCAGTAAATTCTGGTAATATGAATGAATTGGTTCAATCATGAGTCAGTGATTTGGGTTTTTAAATGTCTATAGAGTCATTTGGGATTATCTGCTCAGCTGCTCAGGTGGTGAATCCTCCACTGTGGGCCCACTCTTCTTTGCCCACTCACACTGTTAGTATGTCCATGCATCCCTCTCATTCTCATCCTAGAACCTTATGCTACAGTTAGTAACCAGGTTTAGCCATCTGAAAACTGTTGCATTAAATCCTAAAATTCTCATGCTGACTTGATTTTGTGTTTCTACCCTTCTAGAAAATAATTTCATGGATATTACCATCATTTTGTCCAGAGACAATACAACTAAATATAACAGTGAGTGGTGGGTTCTCAACCTGACTGGGAACAGAATATACAATCCGGAGTGACAGGCCCTGGAACTGGTGGCCTTCAGTGACAAAGTCAGTCCCCCAAGTCTGGGATTCCTGGCTGGCTATGGGTAAGGACTCATTGAACAATTCACAGTTACGTGAGTCCATTTCTGTATCATATAAAGTTGAAAGCCTTTTATCATATAAAGTTGGGAAGCCTTTGATCTTCTTAGAATATTCTAATTGTAGAGCTGTAATATTAAAATGCACACATCCTTGGCCCTTCATTTCAAAAAATAAGGCACCAGAGTCCCATAGAGATCAAAATGCCAAGTGTGACTCACACAGTCCAGGCATATGGCTTCTTCACTCCGCATCTTGCTGTTATGGCACAGTTTAATGCAATTCAGTGTTTACGTTTAGAAATTGGCATAGAAATAATCACTTTTATGCTTAGATTTCCTTCTAACCCTTAGCAGAGGATCTATTAGACATCTCAGTTTTGAACTTCTGAACCATCTCGTAATGTGTTGCTTAAATCCTAGGACACACGCATCCCCAAAGACACAAATATAAAATGTATTTCTCAAAGTTAGCCTCATAAGAAACTATTTTCACCCAGAATTTTATTATAAAAATTAATCTCTGAGAAAGACAGTATTGCTAAAAGGAAAGAAGATAATTATATATAATTACATTTATACCAAATATATTATATGGTTTATGCATTAAATATATGCAATAAAACCACCTAAAGTTCATACATGAAACAGTTGGCATTGATTATTTTCAGAATGTGATATTGTAAAGGACTTTCATTTTTCAAGTCTAATAGCTGTTCTGTAATACACAATTCTATTTTCTTTACAAAGAACATGAATTATCCTTTTAATTATAGAAAAAGTCAATTTTTTAACCAAAAGGAAAAACCATATCAAACCAGATTTGATATGGTTATTTCTTCTATGGAATTTGAGGGAAAATAATATTATGTTTTCTTTTAGACATGCTTCAGGAACCATATTTAACTGCTATATGCAATTTCTACTTGCTGTTTTTTTCAGTATTATGGGATTATATGCTTCAGTTGTCCTTGTGATTGGGAAATTTGTCCGTGAATTCTTCAGTGGGATTTTTCACTCCATCATGTTTGAAGAGCTTCCAAATGTGGATCGAATTTTGAAGTTGTGCACAGATTTTTTTTAGTTACAGAAACAGGAGAACTGGAACTAGAAGAAGATCTCTATGCCAAATTAATATTCCCGTATCGCTCACCAGAAACAATGATCAAATGGACTAGAGAAAAAACAAATTGAAACCTTAGAACACAGACTGCAAATAATGTTAACATTTGAATTTTTTAAAAAGCACAATGTTGTCATAAGAGCTAAGCATTTCTAGTTTGATGGAAATGGTTTGTTTCTCTTCTGACAGGTAGACAAAAGGAGCTGATCTCCTTTTACAGTAAAAGCTACCTTGCAAGCTAAGGCACTGTTGAAAATAGTACGTGTCAGTCCATTTCTCCGAGATCAGGGCTACTTGCTTTATGTTTTAGTCAACAGTGTCTTGCATTCTGATTGACCATGTGAAGGAATCATTTATGGGCCCAGTCCCTGAGAGAAACAGAAGAGAAGTCAGAAGGAAAGATGCTTGTGTTTTCCTCTGTGGGGACTGCACCCTTCCTGGAGAGAGGCTACAATGCAATATACAGCACTCCATCCCACTGAGGAAGCTGCTCTGATGAGACTAGAGGAGCCTTCAACACACTCAGAATATGCAACAGCAATAGGGGGCAGACACTCCTACCCATGTTTCTAGGGGCAAAAGAGAAGGAACTAATTGCCCACGAAGATGCCAGTGGAAAGATCAGCCTCATTCTAAGCAAAAACATAACATTAGTGATACTCTTACTGCCTTATCTTAACCAAGGACTAATAAGATACCTTTCCATTAAACACCAGTGACTTCTTGGGGAAAAAAAAAGCAGAAAAACAAATGATGTGGACACCTGCTTTGTTGGGGTCCAGTCGTGACCGGCTTCTTCATAAACAGAAAGACTCAGTATTGTTAAGATGCCAGTTTTTCCTAATACACAGATTCAATGCAATTCCAATCAAAATGGAAGCAAATAAGTTGGAGAATATAGACAAACTAGCTCTAAAGTTTATATAACTAGGCAAGAGACCTTCAATAGCAAAACACAATTTTGAAGAACAAAATTGGAGGACAGACTAATCAACTTCAACACTTACTATAGCGCTACGTTAATCAAGAGTGTGGTATTGATGAAAAAATAGACAAACATATTGGTGAAACAGGATAAAGTTCAGAAATAGACACATATATTCAGTTTATCTTTGAAAAGGAAATAAAGGAAACATGATGATGAAACAAATATTTTTTTTTCAGGAAGGGGTGCTGGAAAAACTGAACATCCACATGCAAAAAAATAATAATAATAATAAATCACAGACCTTACACCTTAACCGAAATTAACTCAAAATAAAGACCTAAAAATATAACAGAAAATGATAAAACTTACAGAACATGACACAGGAGAAAACAGATTATTGAGTTTGATGATGACCTTTAGAAAAAATAAGAGTTGCAGTTCATAAAAGAAGTAATTGATGAGCTAGATTTGATGAAAATGTAATTCCCACCCCCCCCCCGGGGGAAGACACTAAAAAAAAAAAAAAAAAGAAAAACAAACCATGGACTGGAAGAAAATATTTGCCAAAACCTATCTGATTAAGGGCTGTCACAGAAATATATTAATATTCTTAAAACTAAACATTAAGAAACAACTTAATTAAAAAATGAGCTAACAGGCGGGAGTGGTGGCTCACATCTGCAATCCCAGCACTTTGGGAGGGAGAGGCTGGTGGATAACTTGAGGTAAGGAATTTGAGACCAGCCTGGCCAATAAGATGAAACCCTGTCTCTACTAAAAATACAAAAATTAGCTGGGCATGGTGGTGCACACCTGTGATCCCAGCTATTTGGGAGGCTAAGGCAGGAAAATCACTTGAACCTGGGAGGTGGAGGTTGCAGTGATCCAAGATCGTGCTGCTGCACTCCAACCTGGGTGATGGAGCAAGACCTTGTCTAAAAATGGAGCTAAATACATTAACCGGCACATCATCAAATAAAATATACAAATGAAAAATAAGCATATGTAATGATGCTACACAAAATACTTCCTCAGGGAAATGTAACAATGACATGCCACTGCACACCTATTAGAATGACCAAAATCCCAAATACTGACATCACCAAACACTGGCAAAAATTTGGAGAGGAAATCTCATCCAATGCTTTTGGGAATGTAAAATGGTGCTGTCATTTAAAAATTTTATTTATAATTTCAACTTTTATTACAGATTAAAATATACACATGCAGGTTTGTCACATGGGTTAAATTACATAACACTGAGGTTAGTGGTCCCAACAATCCCATCATCCAGGAAGTAGGCATAGTACCCAACAGGTGGTTCTTCAACTCAGCTGGCCCTCCATCCTTGCCTTGTCTAGTCATCCTCAATGTCTATTCCCATCTTTATGTTCATGTGTATTCAATGTTTAGCTCCCACTAGTAAGTGAGGACATGTGTATTTGGTTTTCTGTTTTTGCAGTAGTTCACTAGGATAAGTACCTCCAGTTCCATTATGTTGCTGTAAAGAACATGATTTTATTCTTTTTATGACTACATAGTATTCCATGGGGTATATGCACCACATTTTCTTCTTTATCCAGTCTACCATTGATGGGTGCTGCCATTAACATGCATATGAATGTGCTTTTAGGGTAGACTGGTTTATATTCCTTTGGGTATATGCCTAATCATGGGATTGCTGGGTCCAGTGGTAATTCTGTCTTTAAGAAATTGTCAAACTGCTTTCCACAACAGCTGAACTAACTTACATACCCACCAGCCGTGTATGTATTTCTTTTGCTCCACAGCCTTGCCAGCATGCTATTTTTTGACTTTTGAATTATAGCCATTCTGATTGGTGTGGGATGGTATCTCCTTGTGGTTTTGATTTGCATCTCTCCACTGATTAGTGGTGTTCAGCATTTTTTTGTATGCTTGTGGGCATTATGTATATCTTCTTTTGAAAACTGTCTGTTTATGCCCTTTGTCTACTATTTAATGAGGCTGTTTTTTGCTTGTAAATTTGTTTCTTTTAGATACGGGATAATAGACATTTGTTAGCTGCACAGTTTGCAAATGTTTTCTCCCATTTCGTTGATTGTCTGTTTACCTGTTGATAGTTTATTTTGCTATTCATAGCAAATGTTCAAAAGGGAAGCTCTTTAGTTTAATTAGGTCCGATTTGTTGACTTTAGTTTTTGTTTCAATTGCTTTTGGCATCTTCATCATGAAATCTTTGCCAGGTCCTATGTCCAGAATGATACTCCCTAAGTTATCTTTGAGGGCTTTTATAGTTTCAAGTTTTACATTTAAGTCTTTAGTCATCTTTAGCTGATTGTTGTATAAGATGTAAGGAGGGGGTCAAGTTTCAATCTTTTGCATAAGTCTAGCCAGTTATTTCAGCACCCTTTACTGAATGGGAATACTTTCACCATTGCTTGTTTTTGTAGATTTTGTCAAAGACCCGATTGTTGTAGGTGTGCAGCATGACTTCTGGGCTCTCTATTCTGTTCCATTCATCAATAAATCTGTTTTTGTACCAGTAACATGCCGTTTTGGTTACTGTAGCTTTGTACTATAGTCTGAATTTGGGTTATGTGATTGTATATATACCACATTTTAAAATCCACTTATCTATTGTTGGACACCTAGATTGTTTTCATATCTTAGATACTGCAAATAATACTGCAATAAACATGGGAAGGCATACATCTTTTTCATATACTGATTTTAATTTCTTTCTGTATATTCCCAGTAGTGGAATTACTGGATCACATGACAATTCTATTTTTAGTTTTCTGAGGAAACTTTTGTTTTCCAAAATGGCTGTATCAATATACAATACCAATAATGGTGGATAACAAGTCCATTTTTTTCCTCATCTTCTCCAAAACTTATCTTTCATCTATTTGCTAATTGGCTGTCAAACAGATATGAGGTGACACCTCATTGTGGTTTTTACTTTGTATTATCTCATGATTAGAGATGTTGAGCAATTTTTCATATATCTGTTAGCCATTTGTGTGTCTTCTTTGAGAAATATATATTTAGGTCTTTGCCCTTTTGAGACAGTGTCACCCAGGAGAAAGTGCAGTGGTGTGACCAAGGCTTAATGCAGACTCAACCTACCAGGATCAATCCTCCTACTTCAGCTTCCTGAGTAGCTGAGACAAGAGGAATGTGCTTCACACTTGCCATGGTGGTTTGCTGCCTCCATCCCAACATCCCTTATATTAGGTATTTTTCCCAATGTTATCCCTTCCCAATCTCCCCACCAACCCATCCCTCCGCTAGACCCCAGCAACAGACCCCATTGTATAATGTTCCCCTCCCTGTGTCCTCATGTTCTCATTGTTCAACACCTGCCTATGAGTGAGAACATGCGGTGTTTGGTTTTCTGTTCTTGTGTCAGTTTGCTGAGAATGATGGCTTCCATATTTATACATGTCCCTGCAAAGGACATGAACTCATCCTTTTTTATGGCTGCCTAGTATTTCATGGCGTATATGTGCCACATTTTCTTTATCCAGTCTATCATTGATGGGCATTTGGGTTGGTTCCAGGTCTTTGCTATTGTAAACAGTACCACAATGAACATACGTATGCACATGTCTTTATAATAGAACGATTTATAATCCTTTGGGTATATAATCAGTAATGAGATTGCTGGGGTATTTCTATTTCCAGATCCTTGAGGAATCACCACACTGTCTTCCACGATGGTTGAACTAATATATACTACCACCAACTTTGTTTCCTGTGTGAATTAATCATGGTTGATGTCTGTTGCTTTGAGCTAAAAAATCTGATGGATTTGATGGATATATTCAAGAAGATTCCATTGGTAATCTCAGCAGAAATAATTGCTTCCTATTCTGAACTTTCATAATACTTATTTTACCTTGTATTATAATTACACACTTCATTTTCCTCACTATGGGACAGGGAGTGCCTGTCTTTCATCTTTGTCCATGCTTTTAACACTTTTAATACTTCCTCCTTTGTCTATCTTTGCTATCCTTAAAACACAAACAAAACATTGCAGACATCACCTTTCTGGCTCAGGAAGCTGGTCTAAGTTCCTCCTCTAAGTTTCACCATTCTGTTCCTGGAAATGCCACCATGACTAACTTACTTAGTATGTCTCCGAGATTCTGCCTTAACTTAGGCCATTCCCTCGTTTCCACACTCAAACACGTTTGCTCTGGCAGTATATGTAGACTAAGTATGCCAAGACCATTCAAAAGGAAAAAGAGCATCTTTTCAACAAATGGTATTGCAAAAACTGTAAAAGAAGGAAGTTGGAGACTTATACCATATGGAAAAATTACCTCAAAATGGATTAAAGACCTAAACGTAAAAGCTAAAACTATAAAACTCTTATAAGAAAACACAAAGGCCAAAAAGCTTTATGTCATTGCGCTTGACAATGATTTCTTGGATATAACACCAAAAGCACAGGTAACAATGGGGAAAAATATAGATGAACTGGACTACATTAAAATTAAAAACTTCTATGCAAAAGATGCAATCAAGATAGTGAAAAGGCAACCTATGAGATGGAAGAAGATATATCCGTAATGTATCTGATGAAGGGTTAATATTGAGAATATATAAAAATCTTCTACAACTCAACAACAACACATGAACAACCCAGTTAAAAAGTGGACAAAGGACTTAGACTTCCTTATCTTAGGAAGATATAAAAACTGCCAATATGCTCATGAAAGTCACTAATAACTAGGTAACTGCAAATCAAAACCACAATGAGATACTACTTCACATGAATGAGTACTATCAAAAACACAAAATAACAAGTGTTGGTAAAGATGCAGAGAGACTGGAGCCTTTGTGCACTGTTGGAGGGAATGTAGAACAGTGTGGCAGCTATGGAAATAGTATGGCAGTTTCTCAAAAATTAAGACTTGAAAGCTGTGTCTCAAAGACATACTTGTATGCCCATGTTCATAGCAGCATTATTCACAATAGCCAAAAGGTGGAAGCAACCCAAGTGTCCATCAATGGATGAATGGATAAACAAAACATGGGTTACACTACAACAGAATATTATTCAGCCTTAAACAAAATCTGCAGTCCATCCATATTTCCTGTATGTGATCCAAGCTTCCGAAAACAGAAGCATCTGTGTGGCCTAATTCTCAAGCTCCATTGCTATGTACCTCACAGCCCAGTCATGTCAGTCCAGTCATGTCATTCCACTCCTGATTACTTTCCTCTCTAATGTGCCATCTTCTCCCTCAGCTCTCAATTCAGTTCAACATAATATCACTGAATATGCTCTCTGCATTGAGAACTAAGAGAAAATATATAGATTAAGAAAACGTTTCTATTCTCAAGAAGTTGAAAGGCTAGTGGTGAGACATAGATAAGAGATCATTTCAATTATCATGACATATACTATACCTTTGAAAAATACTCGTTGATAAATCTGTATATAAATTCATTTTCCTTTTAAAATTTCTTCCTCATTTTAAAACATTTTCTAAAAAATGTACAATGCTTAGATCACATTTTAAACTTTACATTAATATTTTTAATTTTTATTATTTAATTCTGTTTATCAACTTTAATATTTTGTTGATAGACAGAATTCCTTCATTGGAAACAGTAGATTTCCCGTATCTTTTTTCACAGAAACACATAATCTTAGAAGCATATCTCTACCAAAAACAAGGCATCTTTTAAAAATTTAAAGCTTAGAATTATTATGTTTCCTTAGGAGTAAAGAGATAGCAACTTTTCTAGTAGAGTGCAAAATGCAGGTACATTTTTTAATAGTCCATTTACCATTTTAAATGAAGGTAATTTTGCCTTTTTTCTAGTTTCATAATTAAAGTTTCTCCTGCCATTTAGAGTAAACACAATTCCAGTCATGGGAGACAAGAATGACCAGTTCAAGTTCAAGGGTTCACTGCACATGAATATCCATAAATACCCCTTGACAGTCTTGGTAGTATAATGAACCTTGCAATTACTCAGCAGGCCATCACCACAATACATGAACATAATGCTTCCAAAGTCAAACAATAAAGCATTATACAAATAATACCAACCAACTATTAGAGTTCACATAGGGCTTTTGGAAACTAATTAAATTCCAACAGTTACTTTTAAACCTTTATACATTTGGAGGGAGTTTTGCTTTACTGAGCTATACTTATGGGAAATAATTAATAGAAAAAGGTGTTGGCATTATATACAATTGGGAGATGCCAATTAGCAAAACCCTCCTTCAAAATGACACCAGTTAATTCCAGCATGAGCCCTCAGAGTGAAATAGCCTCCCTCTTACACAATGCTAGTGCTCCATTGTCTTTAGGAATGTCTCCAGTCATCCTATATATAACCTCCTGGGGGTAAGTGCTTTTGGCCCTGCCTTTCTGTTGCCTCCGCACTGAAGAGATGATCTTCATTAAGTTAAATCATTTGAGTAAGACTGTGCTTTCCTTTAAGATGGTGACTCTTCTATAGTGGAAAGCTTACCTCTACAAGGCAATCTTTGACATAGAATGATCAAGTAGACAGTAATGCACAGATAAAAGGTCATTATTAGCACTGCCAATAAAAAGTATAGAACATAATGAAAAATACATGTGTTTATGTGCATAAAAGCAGGCATCTCATCTACTCAATTATCTGAGCAGTCTGGGGAATAAAGTACAACACTAAAAGTAAAAACGGTTATATCCTATTTAAGATAGTTTAACTCATATTTCCCAGTCAAACTGAAGACTGTCTATGTGCAAAGTACATGAAATATAGGTAACAAGTAAGCTTATGATGGTTGTGCTGGTAAACAGCTATCCTACACCATTTTCATTACAAAAGGTTTATTGTTACTCTGGACATCGTCAGAATAGGCTTCACATGATGGCTCAGCATCTATCATCCAGTTCCAAAGGAAAGATGAATAATAAAGCAAGCTGAGTTTCCCCCTCAAAATCACATGCCTGCAGAATATGGGGATAAGAAGTGGAGAAATTTTGGGTTCTCCTACATCTTTTAATAAGATGACTTCAGATAACAGATTTAGCGTTTAAGACCCCAACAAATTAATCTATGAAATGATCAGTACTTCTATTTTTAACTTTATTTTTAATAAAATACAAAACAAAAACAAGTCCTGCCAGTTTTGGAAACAAATATTTCCTTTCATCATGTTGTACAAACAAAGCTAGCTGATTTTCTGATCCTTAAAGACTACTATTTCTTTTTAAGTGGGCCTTAGAGAAAGAAGCAATAATCTGTACTATGGATAATTTGAAAAATTTAGTTAAGAAAAATCATGGCTGAGCATAGTGGCTCACACCTTTGATCCCAGCACTTCGGGAAGCTGAGGCAGGAAGATCACTTGAGCCCAGAAGTTTGGGAACAGCTGGGAAGCAGAGCAAGACCCCATCTCTATAAAACAACTTTTTAAAATTATCCTGTGGTGGTATCATGCCTTTAGTCCTAGCTACTCGGGAGGCTGAGGGAGGAGAATTTCTGGAGCCCAGAAGATTGAGGCTACAGTGAGCTAGATCATGTCACTGCACTCCAGCCTAGATAACAGAGTAAGACCCTACCTCTAATAAATAAGAATGGAAGGGAGAGAGGGAGGGGAGGAAAGGAGAGGGGAGCGGAGAGGAGGGGAGCCGAGGAGAGGGGAGCTGAGGGGAAGGAAGGGGAGTGACAGAAGGGAGGGAGGGAAGGAGAAAAATCTTCCTTTCATTTCTTTAAAAGTACAGACTTATAAAAAAACTAACTATAGCACCCTTACCCATGTTTTAGAAAAATAAGATTAGGGATAATCTTCTAATTACCACTTTTATCTAAAATAATTTAAACATTAAGGGAAAACTTCTAATGACCTCTAACAATTGTATGAATATTAAAGCAATTTTTTCAGGATATGAAAATTACTAGTAATTATACAGAGAATGTAAGGTATAAAATACTTGGAATAACAAATGGTAAGAAACCAAGCTTAATGTAGACAGTCAATAAGGACAGAGAGCTATTTTGCAGGAGGTACAGCTTTACAATTGTGTTATAAAGGCTATATCTTTCTTTAATTTTACAATTAACCCTAATGTTATAATTTGAAGTTAAATTTCTAAGATTTCAGCATCAAGAAAGTCATATACATGATTAAAATGTTATAAATTAAAAGACTGAGATAATAAACCTCCACATAATAAAGTTATATTCTTTGTTCTATAAAATGAGCAAAAGTATACTGTACACACTGATTATACAAGAGGCCCTGACGTACCCTCAGGTATATTTGTGACATATAAACATGCAATTGTAAATCTATGCCAGCGCTAATAAAAATTTAACAAATGTTTCATTGACAATTTTATGTGCTGCCTTAAAATAATGCTGTTAAGATTGTATGAAGTCTGTCAAATTCCCAGCGCAAATTTGAACAATGTTCTATATCTTGATAACCTATCCTATAGTAAACAGATATTTAAAAAACCATTCCAGTGAACTAAGACTTTGATCAAAGTTCTATAACATATATTCAAAAAATTCAAAATTCATCTTTCTAATAAAGATGATGTTTCTGAAAATCACTTTCAAATTTAAAGATCAACTCCAAAATTTGTCCCACTCACCTTCTTCTTCTAATGAAGTGTTCAAAGCTACTAGAGCCGCAACTTCCGAGAACCCGATGAAGAAGACTATGAAACAATTCATGTGCAAATGCCAAGTCAATCATCATACTTTACACTTCCACAAGTGTGGTACCCAGTAGCACTATATTCAAAATATATACCAAGTTGAACCCTTTCTCTCCACTTCCACCACAGGAACTCTAGCCCCAGTCACCATCATCTATCTGTCTTGCAGAAACTACTGTAACAGCCTTCTTATTAGTCTATTATCTCCACTGTGTCCTGCCATGGACACAGCTCTCCACTCAGCAACTAGAGATGACCTGACCACAAACTAGAAATCACACATGACTTCCCTGCCTAACATCTCCCAATTTCAAACAAAACCACACTGACTCCTGTGGACTACATGGTTTGGCCTCGATCTGATTCTTTGACCTCATATCATCTTATCTCTTTCCCCTTTGCCAAAATACTCCATGAAGACTGGTTTTCTTTCTATCACTTCTCCCCACATACCCAAAACTAATTTCCTTCCACAGTCCCTGTACTTCTTCCCCTCTTATTTTCATTTTTTTGGGTTTCAGTTCTACGACCATCCTAAGTAAAAGTATCAGCTTTTTACCTCATTTTATTTCCCTCAGAGCATTTATCTTGATATGGCTTGATAGTCTTTGTTTTTGTATTTATTCTCTGTCTTCTGTGTATCAACACAGGTACTTTGTCATGTTCACAACAATGTCCCAAGCATCTATAACTGTGACTGGCACAATTGATACTTAGGAAACTGGTGATGTAAACTGAATTATCCATGTTCATGTTGTATTTACAATATGACAATAAGCCCTTTTCAAGTAACTCTCACAGAGACGGATGCCATGGGTTACAGATGAAGATATCAGGACCCGATAGTCCTCTCTCAGTATAATAAGGCTTATTACACTTTTCTTAACAACTGACCTAGGAAGGCAGACATAGGAGGATTCTAGAAAGTGGGGAAAATCCTAAAAAATGGAGACCTTAAACTGGAAGATAAAATTATAGCCTGAAAGAAATGAAAAAACTTCAATTGTCAAGATCGATAATTTCTCATCATCAGAGAGGAAAAGGGAACTTTCTAAAATATAGACAAGTTAAAGTTACTTATTCAATTACAAAGAATGTGCAATGTGCAAATGGAGATTCCAATATATTAGCTAATACAATCATCATTATTCAAATAGCTAAGAATTTTGGCTTTATGGGCTAATTTACAGATTTGGCAATTTTGAATTCAACACTGCTATCAATAAGCAGGGTCATCTTGCTCGATTTTAAAATATATTTTAGGAGTGGCCTAAAGGGAAGTGCCTCAAACTAAGGATCACAGGATCCCAGCTCTACTGCAGTTCTGAGGTCACCTAATCTCTCCAAGCATCCGTTCTTGCTAGAAAATAGAAATCCCTTATGCCCTCCAATATTGTCACACTGAACAAATTACATGTTATGTGAAACACGTTTTTAAAAAAAAGTGAGGCTGCATGTGGTGGCTCATGCCTGTAATCTCAGCACTCTGGGAGGCTAAGGCAGGAGGGTCACTTGAGCCCAGGAGTTTGAGACCAGCCTGGGCAACATGGCAAGACTTCTTTTCTATATATTTTTTTAAATTAGCCAGGCATAGTGGCACACGCTTGTAGTCTCAGTTATTTGGGATGCTGAGATGGAAGGATTTCTTGGGTCTAGGAGTTTCAGGCTGCAATGACCCATGAACGTGCTACTGCACTCCAGGCTAAATGACAGAGCTAGACACTGTCTCGTAAATGTAAATAAATAAAAGAAATGAGTCTTAAAGGTTTGCCATCATTGCTGCTAGATCTGAAATAACTTCAAAGGTCTGACATAAGAGTTGGAAAGAACATATACATTTAAAACATTTCACCATACTGGAAGTGTTCTTGGCAGGCACGTGTTGTATAGGAGAAGGCAAAGGTCTCTGAGGAAAGAGGAGAAAGGTATGGAGAAAAGTTTTGGGTGGAAGTGTGTTTAAACTGGAAACACGTTGGGTTATATATATTTTGAGGCTTACAGGCTTTACATTGGAAATGAGAAATACTCTTCCATGAAGGAAAATAAGGTAGTGGCAATTTCACTGTAAAAGAGATGTACTGTGGTTCTGGAAATAAAGAAAGCATCTGAAGTTTTCCCTCAGTTCTAACTTTAGAGTATGGCCCTGCTAACAGGGTAGCTTTCATTTATATCTAACCTGAGCACCAAGACATTACTGGTGATCCACACAGTTTTTCTCACAATAGAGCAGGTTGTTCTCTATGTATTTTATAGTAAATATTTCTCATTCATTTAAATTAGCAGTAGTTACATGACATATTGTATTTTAATATCATTTTAATAATGCCTCATTTAAAAACTCAATTTCCACAGTCTTTTTATAAATTCAAATTTTAGAAATTTGAGTTTATAAAATTGATGCCACAGAAATGAACTCTGTGGGTACACGCACTTTGAAACATCATAAAAATACTTTCCTGCCGTAGAACATAACATTAAAGCTCTGAAATAGGCACAGCACGTGAATTTTTAAAAGAATATATAAATATAAATAGCAAAGGTCACACCTAGGACATCAATACATTTTTCTTCCATTTCACATTTTGTTTCAAATATCAAACATGTGCCAAAATTCACAGAAAAAAGTTGACCATGCCAAATGATTATAAATGATTTCAACTATCATTAAAAAAGAAGTTCATGCTAATAGAATTTGAGAAATGCTGATTGCTTAGAGTAGTTACTTATTCAATGTGGTCAGAAAACACATGTGATTTGGAACACTTACCTAGCAACAGTGCACAGAAAGATATTTTCTAACAGCCACTACTAAGACTTGTTTCTAAATGGGGAGTTTTCATATTTTCTTTCCAATAAAACAAAGTGGCCCTTTAAAAACCATATGGTTGTGTAAAAAGAAGTTTCATTCAGCATCTATTTTTAGACACAGGTTTCCTTATAAAACATACCACAGTCACAGAGCTGAAGGAGCCTTCTTGTTTCTGCGGACAAAGTCTCTCACCATCTAATGCGTCTTCTCAGCTCTGCTAGCCACTGTGCCTGTCCTATTTCTTCTCTCCAAAAAAAGAAAATGTAAACAAAATGGAATTGTTTTTTAAACAAGCTATTTTTCACATAGTTAGCAAGTTATTTTGGGGTAACACATGTAAAAGAAACCTTTCCCACTGCTTACGTAAGTTCCTATTAATTTTCTGCTAAACTCTTTAGATAGAACATGCTTTGCCAATACATGAGAATAGACCAGTTCAAAAGAAGAAATATACATCTCTAACTATTTCCACCAATCTCCAAACACCATTAACAGTGTTCATTTTCAATTTCTGAGGTACCGTGGTGGGTTCAGAAACATTTTTTATGTTCCATATCTCACATGACTTATACATACATGCACATTTCATATATATAAAATATTACACAACTTAAAATTTTGCATAGCATTTCTGCCCTATTACATAAGGAAGCCAATAAGAACCGATTTAGTGAATTTTGGTAGACCAATGAGGAATACCAAAATGCCAAAAAAAAAAAAAAAATTTGTATCCTAATTGGCATTTATTTAGTTGTAGTAATATCATGAAAGAAAAATAGGCAGATAAAGTGTTTAATTTGGAATAAAGCTACTGATTTCATAATAAATTAACACCAGATTTAAATTTTATTAAATCAGATCAACCAAAGGCTGAATTTATCCGCTAGGTTAAAAATCTTCTTTAAAATCTCTAACTTATAGCTACTCCACACCAAGCCAATGATGCAACAATTTATAAACACAAAAGAATGCAATAAGGCAATCACTGCATTTGCACTACATTCTCTCTAGGCCAAGTAGGTACTCTACTTTCTTCCATTTGGAATATAAATATGGTAGGAACTGAAATAAAAAGCTACAAAAAAATTGTAACTGCTATTTCCCATTATATTTCAGACCTAGGAAAAAAATTAAATATCAGGAATATGCTGTTACTTAATCCCACACAACTCAATACTTGCATGCCCATATATGACTATTTCTTTCACCATATTTTCTTCATAAAATTTCAAGTATCTTTGCAATCCAGTGATTATAAATAAGATAGCCAGACATGATGGCTTATACCTGTAATCCCAGCACTTTGGGAGGCAAGGCAGGAGAATCACTTGAGGCCAGGAGTTTGAAATCAGCCTGCGCAACAAAGCAAGACCCCATCTCTATAGAAATAAAATAAAAGGCCGGGCGTGGTGGCTCAAGCCTGTAATCCCAGCACTTTGGGAGGCCGAGGCGGGTGGATCACGAGGTCAAGAGATCGAGACCATCCTGGTCGACATGGTGAAACCCCGTCTCTACTAATACAAAAAATTAGCTGGGCATGGTGGCGCATGCCTGTAATCCCAGCTACTCAGGAGGCTGAGGCAGGAGAATTGCCTGAACCCAGGAGGCGGAGGTTGCGGTGAGCCGAGATCGCGCCATTGCACTCCAGCCTGGGTATCAAGAGCGAAACTCCGTCTCAAAAAAAAAAAAAAAAAAAAAAAAAAAAAAAAGAAAAAAAGAAATAAAATAAAAACATTAGCTGGTTATGGTGGTGTGCACCTGTAATCCTGGCTACTCAGGAGGCTGAGGCAGGAGGATTGCTTAAGCCCAGGCTGCAGTTCAAGGCTGGAGTTGGAGGCTGCAGTTGGAGGCTGTAGTGAGCTATAATTATGCCACTGTACTCCAGCCTGAGCAACAGGCAATACCCTCTCTCGAAAATAATAACAAAATAAAAATAGTGTTTTACCAGTAGACAGCACCATTTAGGTAAGGCAAGTTTCTCAACCGGCAATACTATCATCTTGGGCTACATTATTCTTTTTTGTAGGAGACTGTCCTTGTAGTATAGAATGTTTAGCAGCATCACTGACTTCTATTCATTAGATCCCAGTAGCATCCCTACCCATTAGTAAAAATAAAAAATGTCTCCACACATTGCCAAATGTCCCATGGGGGACAAAATGTGTCTCTGGGTTGAAAACCACAGATTTAAGGCAATGTTTTTTCATTTTAATTGTAAATTTAAATTAAGATAAATCAAGATTCTCTGGCTAGGTACAAATAAAATCAAACTTTATTATATAACAAACTTATAAGGTATATAATACCCAAGATTGTATAAATTTACACTATTCTCTTCAATAATAATTTTAAATTTTATCAAGGTACCAATATTGGAAGTAACTATTTCTGATTTTCCAAAAATATCCCCCAATTAAAACATTTCCTTTCACCACTTGAGGAAGATTTATTTTGATTTTGGTCTAGCTCAAACAGTTAAGAGTAAGTACAGGAAGTTTTATCTGAAAAATGAACATGGACCAAGTCTTATAAATTGGCTCTACTGCTATTTCCTATCATAGGTCCTGTTTGTTTACACTGGAGTCCTTATAAATTGGGTGTTATTTCCTTTCCACTAAGTTTCAAGGTATTAACAGCCAAGGAGGTGTTTTTTGACTTCTTCCTCCCTCCCTTTCTCCCACTTCCCACAAATAAATAATGCATCGCATGGATCGCAATTTTAAGACCAGTCCTCAAACTTCAATACTCCTAATATGGTGAACTGATTTTACCTAAACCCACCTTTACGTTTGAAAACATAATATTTTCTCTAAAATGGAAATGAACAAAATATGCATTCTCTGGTAGGTAATTTTACTTTCCAAAAATATCATTTATCTAGTCATTTCATAGCTAAACCTTGCAAATTCTTAAGTAAAGCAGTTCCATTTATTTTGACTCCCTGCCTAGGCTCTTCCTTCCAGAGAAAACATTATTCTAATATGTTCATCCATTAAGCACTCTTAAAATTAAATGTCCTTATTTAAACAAAATTTCTTACCCTCACTCCAAAAAGGGGGGCAGTGGGCACAATTAAATGAAGCAATTTTTTTTCAGTTCTCTGGATGGAGTTATATAGTTTTAAAGAAGCATAGATTACTTCCACTAGTGACTTCCATCACTACAACTACAATGATAAAACAAGCGGCTTTGTATGCATTACAAAGCAGTGGCCAACAGTTGCAAAACTTTCCTTGACCAGTGAACTTCCAGTGGAAAAAAAAAAACTGCTGAAAGTTCATGCACCCCAATTGCACATTCATTATAATTAAACAAAAAGATTACACAGACATTGCTGACAAGGATTATCAAAATAGATTGGCGCCACCTGCCCCTTGCTATCCCATTAATTAGTATGAAGTCGGAGGCGCCAATAAGCAAGAAGCAGCAGAAAAGGATCAGTAAACACAGCTCAAGCTGAACTTGAACATTAACTCTTCCAGTGCAGGTTCCATTTCTTAACCGTACTAGGTTGATTTGCTTATGCAACCTAAAATTGAATCCTAGGCTGCTTTCTTTGGCAGTTTTAAAAACAGTAGCTATTTATCACTAGGAAGAAATTTCAGTTACACTAAATAATAATTCCAAAAATAACTGCACAAAAAGTTCACATAATTCCATAAACAAGTGGACATTCAGTATTTCACAGGGATGCAAAATACTAAATAATCCAGATAATCCAGTGACTAAAATGCCTTCACATTATAAATTACAGATCTGTGGTAGTTAATATTAAGTCAGGGAAACAACTAGAGTACTGTGTGGTTAACGGTAACTAGCATCCCCCTAGCTACTAAACAGCACTTTATGGGCAGGAGCAATATTAACTTTTTAAAAAGTAAGTAGAGTAAATGGCTTCATTATTTGTTTTATGTAAATATTAATCAGTTTTCAATTTATTCATTCTTAAAAAAAACTTTCCAAAAACAATATAGGTATTTCCATACAATTCCCAACTCAATGTAAAACTTCTCTGTTGACAGCAATATTATTCTGGATACCTAAAATTCTTTCCTTTAGGAACAGTATTATAAAATGCAAATTATCAGCAAATTAAAATGTGAATTTTATAACACTGTTACATGTACATAAAATAATCAGCAGATGTTCTTTAATAATTATTTTATATTTCTTCACTAAATATTTCAGTTTAAATTATAAATTAAAATTTTGCTTTACTTAATGTGAACTGATTTTACTGAAACGATAGTATTATTGCTTAGCCTTTTGGTTAAAATCAAGTGTGAAAAGAGAGTATTTTTCTCAAGTTTTAGAAGAGAATTTTGCCCACAGAAGCTTTCTGCATTTGTTTACCCATCTCATAACAGTATTTCCTCTTTGATGTTGACATAAAAGTATCTTATCTCTCTAGAGTCGCCACAACTGTAGAGCAGGTGTTCCCTAACAACACCATCTACAAATCCTGAAGAATAAAATGTAGACTCTTTGCATTACAAAAAGATATATACGAAGGCCATTTCAAGACTCAAATTTCCCAATGGCATTACAGTATACACATAGAAAAATGGGAATAACAATCTCACAGAGTTGCTGAGAGAGAACAGGTTTAAAGGAAAGATTTTAGGGCAACACTGAAATATTGATGCTAAGTGCCAAGATTCATCTGTCTAGGAAACACCTCAAATATTACCTGTGACTGAAAACACTCTTAACATCTAACTTTGTGGCACACTGAGGTGAAGCCCAAGAAATGAATGTTTAAGAAACACACCTGATGATTCTAACACAGGTTCCGTATGGCCCACACTAATAATGCCTTTAGATATGAACATGTGGAGGCCAAATACATGCAAAAAAGTCCCTCATGGTGCAGTAACAGGCAGAAAGAATGGGGTGATGGCCATGGGACAAAGGTCAGATAACTTCACCCAAGGCAGCAGTAGTCAGCACAGAATTCACACAAATATAAGAATTCTACACTGGAACATGGCCTTCCAACTTCAGTTCGTTTGAGAAACTGAAAAGAACAATATTGACATAAAGGGGAGCTGCTTTTGTGGCTTGCTGGAGAGTGAAAAGAAACCTTGCAAATTGCTCACTTGTGCACCTTCCAGGAAATCTGGAGAGTGGGGTTATTGGTGGGGATGTAAGACCCCCACTCACACAAAGAAAAACAAAGTAAATGTTTTCCCTACAGAAGAAGAAACAGAAGGAGCAAATAAAATAAGTGTAAATCTTTTCTCGCTATTCTTGTCTTGTCTGAACAATGCTGCTGTGTCTCCCTGTAATAAATCATAGTCCTTGGGAAAAATGACAATCACGTTGAAGTTGCACTATCCATAATTACTTGGTATAAACTGCTGCTGTACAAATATTTACATAGTATATTGTGGGTAAGATGGAACACTTGTCAGGGAAAGGGGATAAATGTGTGTGTGTGTATTTTATATATATATGTAAAATATATTTATAATATATATAATATATATTTATTATATATATAATATATATTTATATATAATTTTTTAAATATATTTTTATATATTATATATTTTTTATATATTACATATAATTTATATATAATATATATTAATTATACATAATACATATTATATATAATTTATATAATATATAATATATTAAAATATATATTTTATATATATTAAAATATATTAAATATATAATTCATATATATAAAACATATAATTTATATAATATATATTATATATTAAAATATATATTTTATATATATTAAAATATATTAAATATATAATTCATATATATAAAACATATATATAATTTATATATATATATATATTTTTTTTTTTTTTGAGATGGAATCTCCCTCTGTCGCTAGACCAGAGTGCAATGGCATGATCTCAGCTCACTGCAACCTCCGCCTCCCAGGTTCAAGTGATTCTCCTGCCTCAGCCTTCCAAGTAGCTGGGACTACAGCACGTGCCACCACAACGGGCTAATTATTAAATTTTTAGTAGAGGTTCAGTTTCATCATGTTGGCTAGGATGGTCTCCATCTCTTGACCTCTGATCCGCCCACCCTGGCCTCCCAAAGCGCTAGGATTACAGGCGTGAGCCACCACATCCAGCCATATATATTTTATTTACTAACGTGTTAGCTAAATGTGTAACTTTTAAATATTTTGACATATGGTCTGTAGTTCTCCATTTGTACTCTTTCCCTGGACCCCGAAAAAGTCAGGAATAGATGTGGAAAACACTTCACAAACACTTTGTTAAAGCCTTCCATCTTTCTCCCTCTCTTGCCTTTCTTTTATCTCTACAATCTATAAATCATTGCATACATTCAAAATGCCCCAAAGATAGCTACCTATTTCATTGTTTCAACACACCAGAAAAAATTACATACTGGCTCAAATATTAGCCAATCTCTGTCATAGTAACAAATGGCAAAAACCTGAAGACAAATAAAAAGCTACAACTCTCTATCTATAAAGTTACAGAAAACAGGAAGGAGAAAACCAGATAGTCAACATATTTATTATAATTAGAGAAATAAAAATAAGTATAACATATGGATATGGCTTCAGAAGAGCTTCAAAATAAGCAGAAGACAAAATCTTCACTTAAAATAATTCTGAACACCTAACATGCTACCTGGAGGGTAAAAGGTACATACTAAATGTTAAACGTTATCAAGAAGTGAAAAAAATGAAGTTGTAATAATTGTAATGAGACAAGTATTAACAGGTTATACAAGATCCTGCTAGAACTCAGCATGAAGGTCCCTGCTCTAACTCAGGGTCTAGAGCTATGTGACCAAAGTTTTTGGTCTCAGGAACTTTCTACATTCTTCAAGCTTAATAAGGATCCAGAAGAGCTTTTGTTTCTATTTTTGTTTATGTTTAGTTTAGGTTTGTTTTTATTTATGTTCTTGTTTTATCTTTGTTTCATTCACCATACTCAAAATTAAAACTAAGATGTTTATAAAATATTTATTAGCCCAGGTGTGGTGGCTCTCGACTGTAATCCCAGCACTTTGGGAGGCCAAGGTGGGTGGATCATGAGGTCAAGAGATGGAGACCATCCTGGCCAACACATTTCCTTATGCAACAACAAAAAAAATCACACCTGGTAATATCTGACCAATGTCATCCAAAAGGATTTTAAATATCTAGATGCTCTCAAGGTCACAGTGGCAGCTACAAAATTTTTCAAAATTGCAGTTTTTACGTGAAAGCTCAAATTTTATCACTGGCATAAACACTATCAATTATCTGCCTTGAAGTATTAGTTCACTCATTTTGACAAAAATGTCTACTCAATATATAAGTCCGAATTGTTAGTTTGTCTGTCACATTTTCAATTAAAAATCGTGTTCCAGGGTGGGCATGGTGATTTACGCCTGTAATCCCAGAACTTTGGAAGGCAGAGGTGGAAGAATCACCTGAGGTCAGGAGTTGGAGACCAGCCTGGGCAACCCAGTGAGACCCTATCTCTACAAAAATGTAATAATTAGTCTGGTGTGGTGGTGCACACCTGTAGTCACAGCTACTTCGAAGGCTGAGGCAGGAAGATACCTTGAGACCAGGAGTTGGAGCTGTAGTGAGCTATGATGGCACCACTGCACTCCAGCCTGGGCAAAAACAGTCAAAAAAGATATTCTATTAAATAAAAGAACTAGTTCAGCAACAACTCCTTGAGTAAAACTATTGTCCTTCAATATGCAGCAGGACCAAGGATATTTCTATTTCATCACAAAGAATATTAAAAAGGCATAAGATTTCACGATTGAAAATTCTTACTACTTTATGAAGAACATTTTTCAGTTAAATGTTCATTTTTCTTTTTTTTTTCATTTTCTTTTCTTTCTTCAAGTGTGTGGCAGTGAAGATCACAATGGCATACAGCACAGCCTGTATGTTGAGGGGTGCTGAGGTGGCAGCAATTTTACCTAGCTCTGCTTCTAAACCACAGGAGCAAATGCAGCACAGAGCAAAAGGCAAATAACATGTTCATGCTCTTGTGAAAATAGTTTTGAATTTACAGATGCCACTGCTCTGGCTGCCTCTTCCCATGCACTGCAGAACCCTCCGGGATGGAGGGACAGCCACACTCCCACTCCACCCAATACCCCTGCTAGGTGACACTGTGTGAAGTACAGAACTATTTTGTTCTTAGCAGAGTGTTTTTAACTAGTATTTAGTGGGAAAGTCCCTGGGAAATAACGACATTTCAAAAACATACAAATCTTGAAATCAGGACCTCGGTAGTAAATTAACCCTGGTAGTAAAAATCTACAAATCTAATCACTTAATTTCTAAGGATCCACTTTGTGTATAAAAGATGATATTAGAGGAAGATTAAGTTCCATTTAAAAATTTTGATATTATAATGATAAAATTTAAAAGGTCCCCACATCATCTTACCCTACATAAAACAGAGAATGCAATCATTCCCAAGCCTTATTTCACAGCCAAGTTACTAGCCTTTCATTCTGTATAAGCTGCAATATAAACCGAAGAAAAATTCCACACAACTAATTTATTATTAGTTGAAATTTGGCATAACAAAATTAAAATCTATTCATCAAATTAAATATGTCAGGCTTTTTCATTGTTTTTTAAATAATGGTAGTTGAACCTTAGAAAGAATTGCTTTTATTAACTTATTCTTAGTATCTTTGAATCTACACTTCTTGGGTGAATTCTATAAATTATAAGATAATCCAACTTTCTGAATTTGGATGCTGATATAATATTTGCTGAATCAACAAAAATTTACATTAACTGCAGAATTTAGAACTAGAAAAGACTTTACAGTTGATTTAGTTAACAAGATGGCAAATATGTTTAGAACTTAACCAGCTGTCTCAGCTATTATAGAATTGTTTATTCATTCTTTTAACAGTTATTAAGAGTTTACAACCTGTCAGGCAACCATTCTAAGCACCAGATAAACAGTAATAAACAAAACACAGTCCCTGGCCAAATATGAAACTATATTTTCTCTAATGACACAGACTTAGCCTCAGAATCCTTAAAACACTGTACCAAGAAACCACTACTAAGCAAATGTGCTATTTTGATCTAGTTTTAAGGTAATACACATCTTTATTTTAGGATGATAAAGTGTCTGATGTGATGCTAGGTGCTACCGGAAACCCTCAAGAAGTAAAATTAGTTTCCACAAAAAGACTATGATCTAATTAGATAAGGTGATACATACATATACACACAAAGCAAATATATAATAAGTAGTACGATAAAATGTCAACTTTATAACATAACAAATACAATAGACATCTAGACTTCCATGTGGGTTGATGACTTCAAATAATTATGTCTTTTCTAATTCATCACTTCAGCTTTGCTGTTTTCTTCTATTCCACGTATCAGTTGTACTATTCCAAAAGTTTACGTTTTCTAATTTTTTAAATCATCTTTAAGGACACTGTTTGTTTCCATGTATACAGAAAAAAACGAGTATATAAATCCTGAGAAACTGGGCAGTCTTAGGACCTGTTTTCTCAGGCAATTAGCCTTTTCCAGAGCATAGCTAGCTAGCCTGGGGAGGCATCGCTGCAAGGGTTGAGCTGTCTCATATGTAAAGCCTATTCATGTGGGTCCTTTAGTACTGACCCATACCTGTAAGTCAGCCAAAGAAGCAAATGTCCATGATTTCTCAATGGAAAATCAGATAAAAATAATTTTATCTAAAATAACATCAGTTGAAGAAAATACATCAAGAACTAGCCTTGCAGGGCTCAAATTAAAAAATTAGCCATAAAAATAAAATTCTAGAACTTTCACATAATCAAATTAGACAGATATATAGTCACTGTTTGTGGGACAAATAACTCTTGAAAGTCATATTTACTAAATCTGTTTCTCTACTTTGTACAGCGTCCTAACTCTAAAGGCCACACCGTGTTTTTTTATTTGGAAAACTAGTTATTTAATGAGGAAGTTTCATAATTTTTAACATAAGACAAACCATTAAAAAACATAAATTCCCCTTTAAAAAATTTGCTTTCAACATTTTCAAAAGTATTATAAAGTTTAATCTCTCAGGAACTCTCTTAAAAATGCTTTCTTCCTTATTTTGGATAGGCACCTGTTTGTTTCTATGGGAGTGAGAAATACTAACCCGAACTGTGTTAATTATGAAGAAACTCTTCCCCAAAATTTTGTTGCTTCTTCTCAGTACTATTGTATTTTATCATCTTTGTGTAATACTTCTAATTCTGCCTGTGTTCTAAAAGGCTATTTAAGATACAGTAAATGGAGGACAGATGTTTAAAACATTGGGTCCACAATGAAGTTGTAAATACTGCTAGCACAGTAAATTCTGTGATTAATTTTAGTCTGTTTATGCAATAGGTATATTTACACAGCTGGAAAGGCATAAAAAATAACTGTCCCTATGCCAAAATTAATTCAAAATCAGTATTAATAAGAAGCAGCATAGGCACATTTCTATCAAAGTACACAAAGACTAAGTTAAGTACGTATGCTTAAGATTAGAAATGAATCATTCAAACATATCAAGAATCAATTTCTCTTTAATTAATTACATTGTAATGTATTGAAATAATAATTCACAAATTGTGATGTTGGAAAAATTACTGCCTCACTTTCTGGTTCTGCCTAAAAAACATACCTTCCTTCCAACAGACCTAAGGTTCTAAACATGTTTATACATCTAGACAGAAACCTTCTTAGTTGATCTCTCAGTTCTTTAATTGTGTAAGATATTCAGGGAAACAAGTATTGAAACCTTTTGATGAAGTTCTGCATTTTAACTTAATGTGTTAAGAAAAACAAACCAGGCCAAGCACAATGGCTCACACCCGTAATCCCAGAACTTTGGGAAGCCAAGGCGGATAGATCAGCTGAGGTCAGGAGTTCAAGGCCAGCCTGGCTAACATGGTGAAACCCTGTTTCTACTGAAAATACAAAAAATTAGCTGGGTGTGGTGGTGCACACCTGTAATCCCAGCTAGTTGGGAGGCGGAGGCAGGAGAATTGCTTTAACCCAGAAGGTTGCAGAGAACTGAAAATGCACCATTGCACTCCAGCTTGAGCAACAAGAGCAAAACATCGTCTCAAAAAAAAAAAAAAAAGTAAAAAAAAAAACCAGCAAAATTACTTTTTTTTTCTTTGAGGCAGAGTCTTGCTCTGTCACCCAGGCTGGAGTGCAGTAGCATGATCTTGGCTCACTGCAACCTCCGCCTCCCAGGTTCAAGTAATTCTTTGCCTCAGCCTCCCGAGTAGCTGGGATTACAGGTGCCCACCACCACACTCGGCTAATTTTTGTATTTTTAGTAGAGACAGGGTTTCACTATGTTGACCAGGTTGGTCTTGAACTCCTGATCTCGTGATCCACTCACTTCAGCCTCCCAAAATGCTGGGATTACAGGCGTGAGCCACTGGCGCCCAGCCCAAAATATTTTTAAATGGATAATGAACTTCAAATGGGACATCTCAAAATAGGGAATCTGCACATTATATTTATGACTAAAGAGCAATGTCCATTTTTCTTATCAATGAAATAGTTCCATCAATATCTTAAGTAGAACAAATGAGGCAAAGCAGGCTAGTTATCACCTAATATCTATCTTTTCTTTTTTTCTCTTTTTTTTTTCTTGAGACAGAGTCTTGCTCTGTTGCCCAGGCTGGAGTGCAGTGGTGGGAAGTTGGCTCACTGCAACCTCTGCCTCCTGAGTTCAAGAGATTTTCCTTCCCCAATTACAGGTGTGCATCACCACGCTCAGCTAATTTTTGTATTTTTAGTAGAGACGGAGTTTCACCATGTTGGCCAGGCTGGTCTTGAACTCCCAACCTCAGGTGATCCACCTGCCTCAGCCCCCGAAAGTGCTGGGATTACAGGCATAAGCCACTGCACCCAATCCCATCTTTTCTTTTTCCTTGGCAACAGATTCCTGGTTTTTCATAGTAGTAATATAGCCAGCTAAAAGATCATACTGTAGCCATTTGATTAAAAGCTTGCTAATGAAATGTAACCAGAGGGGGGACATTTTGAATTGCTGCTTACAGAAGGTACTTGCCTGGGAGGTATGTGCATAGGTCTGTCACTCATATCCACCTCTTCCCTGCTGCCTAGAAATTAGACATGATAGTTAGAGCGATAGCAGTTGCAATGAACCCTATTTGTCACTGAAGATGGAAGCCACATGCTAGACTGATGGAGCAGAAAAAGAGAGAGACTAAGTCCCTGAGGTCTGTGGAGCAGACTCATAATCCCTGATTGTCTACCTCTGGCTACTGTCGTTAGCAAACTAATGCAGGAACCAAAAACCAAATACTGGATGTTCTCACTTCTAAGTGGGAGCTAAACGGTGGGCACTTACAAACACAAAGAAGGAAACAACAGACAGTGGGGCCTACTTGAAGGTGGAGGGTGGGTGGAGGGAAAGGAACAAGAAAAATAACCATTGGGTACTGGGCTTAATACCTGGGGGGATGGGGTGAAATAATCTGTACAACAAACCCCCGTGACACAAGCTTATCTACGTAACCAACCTTCACATATACTCCCAAACCTAAAATAAAAGTTAACAAACAAAAAATTTGTTAACCAAATCAGGTATAGATTAAAAAGCAACTGACATACATTAAAGGTTTTTGACTAAAAAAGAGAGAGAAATAAACTTCCAGTTTTTTTCCTACAATTATTTTCAGTTTCTTTACTTGCATCCAAATGCAATTCCTAAATGATATAATGCACACATCCAGCATATGAAAAATTAAGCTGATTATCTGTGGTCCGATGCCTCATGAGATTGTCCCTAACATTTTGTAATGGAAGAGAAAATCTGTCAACCCATTTTGATCCATTTGGACACCAAAACTCACCCTGAAACAAATCTTTCTTAGCTATTACTAAACACCCGAGTGGTCTTCTTATCATAAGAAATAAAGTAAAGATACAACATTGCTCTGGATTAAAGGGTATTCCTGGTTGCCTAGCAAGGATCTTCCAATATCCTGGAGTTTAAAGAGCTAGTCGAAGGGAAGAACTAAACAATTTTCATATGGCCAAGCAACTTCCAAGGATCAGAGACACCTGTTCCATTTCCTTTGAAGTGCAACACTACTGAAATTTCTCTTTTAATGAAGTGGGATGACTGTGAGAGCAAAAGACACCACAACACCAAAAAGAAGTAACAGAGCACCAAAATCAGGTTCTAGACAATGAAGTGGATAAAGAGTTATGGTTCCAAAACAGTGGATAACTGAGAATGGAAGTTCCATTAAACCAGAAAGGTGCCACTTCGAGGTGAGCAAAGACCTATTCCAACAGGCGTAAGAAAACATACATCGATTAATAACCATGCACTGGAATGGATGGAAATAGTTTCCAGGAATGACACAGTGGAAGGTACAGAAAAACAGCAATAAGAAAGATGAGATTAATTTTGGGGGCCTGAGATTATTGTACTTATACAAGGAAATGTAAAATACCCATCTTTACCCTGAAATGGGTTCCTCCTATGTCTTCCATTTTCATAAATCATACCAGCATCTAACCAATCAACCAAGTCAGACAACTTGAGATGTTCTGTCACTATTCCTTCTCTGAGTTCCCCAGATGTTTGGTTTATGCTCTTTTTATATCTTTAGAGTTTCCTTTGACTTGCAATCCTCTGCCTCTTAATTTCATGTTCTCATTTGATATCACTCAGTTTTAGTATGCCATCTTTTGGCTAGATTCTCAACTTCAGTTCATCATTCTCCATACTGAAAGAGGAACTCTTCTTCAGTGAAACATCCTTCCTAACAAATGAGGACACTGAGGCCCAGAGAGGTTAACTAATTTGTTACAGTTCTCACAGTTACTAGAAGGTGGAGGCAGGATCAGAACTCCAGCTCTCTAAATTCAGAGCCCACCATTTTAACCACTTATCAAACTATGAAGCATCCCCCAGATAAACCACGAAAGTAGAAAGTAAGGGTATCCTGAAAACTGGCGCTTGAACCTGACACATACTTCATAACTGTGTCTTAAATATCATAGTTTCTCAATTCCATGAGGCCAACTTCAACTTACTATGAGCTTGGGAAGAAGAAACTCTGCATCATTTTAATGAAAATCATGTTGTATGTATTTTTTTGTGACTTGCTTCTTTCATTCAAAATTGTGCTTTGGGAATTCTGCAGGCTCATGAATCTAACTGGGGCTCATTCATTTTTATGTTAATTCTCCTGTATAAAAATATTTTCCAGTTTATCAATTCTGTTCTCTGTTGGGTTGCTTCCAGATTTGTTTCATTTGTTTGTTTCCCTACCATGTACAACACTACTATTAAAAAATTGCATACCTATTTCCTGAGGCATATAAGCAAAAATTTCTACAGAATATATACCTAGGGATAGAACTGCTGAGAGAAAAAACATATTTATGTTCAGTTTCAATTTACCTATACAGTTATACCAATTTGCATCGCCATTAGCAGTGAATGAGAGTTCCTGTTGCTTCACATCCACACCAAAATTTGTTATTTTCAGACTTTTAAATTTTTACCAACATGGTAGGTATGAAATGAAATGGAACATCACCCCTTTTTTTTTCCTAAGAGAGATAAAGAGTCTCATTCTATCAATCAGGCTACCGTGCAGTGGAGTGATCACAGTTCACTACAATCATCAACTCTGGGGCTCAAGAGATCCTTCTGTCAGCCTTCCTAAGCACTGGGATTATAGGCATGAGCTACTACGCCCAACTCTCATCACTCTAGTTTTAATTTAGTTCTTCAATTATTAATGAGGTTCAGCATGTTTTCATATGTTTATTGACCATTTGGATTTTCTCTTTTTGAAATTCCTATTTTTATATTTACAAATTTACTTTTCTTACTGATTCAAAGATTCTTTAATAAATTCTATATACTAAACCAATTTTGGGTTTTTCTTACTCTTTTTTAGTGTCCTTTGAGGAATACAGTTTTGTTTTGTCATTATAGTGCTGCTGAATTGATAATTTTTTTCTTTATTATTTGCTGTATTCCTAGTCTTGGTAAAGAAATTCTTATTTTAGCTGATAATATTTATTTTCTAAATATTTTAAAGTACTGGCTGTCATAGTTAAGTCCTTCACCTATACAGAATTTGCATCTGTTTATGGAATGAGGTGAGTGGTAACAATCTTCACTTTCCATGTGGATAACTCCCTGTAGTGGCAGCTTGGACTCAAGGCTCACTGGGACCTCAACAAGAACAAATGTCAGATTGGCTGATGATATCTGCCAGGGATGGAAGCATTAAACTGAAGTTACTGCATAGCATTACAGATGGAGAGAGAAGGAAAGTGAAGTGGCTAAGGGAAAAGAAAATCAAGTTGACAAATTCACTCCGCTCACATTTTTATGACTTTTTACCAAGTTTACATGACTCTACATAGTTACGCCGTCATCACTTTTCCTCATACACTATGAGACAGATATTCAGCAGTTTACTTAAGCTGGCCTGTATTCCTTATAAACTCTTTACTGACATACCAACACAGCTTACCAAAAACAGTCAGGAAAATATTACTGCCACCCTATGTACTGATTAATAATTTTTATGTGATAATTCAGTGGCTCTCAAACTAGACTCCCTCATAGTTGCACAAGTTCAATGCAGGTGTTCTGCCACTATAATCATATTAAATTCTTTTCTCAGTTTTCAAAAACAAATTAAATTTATGAAATTTTCTTAATATGAAATAACACTCTCCTAACTTTTTTCTTAAATAACTTGTACCTGCTACTCATTATTTCTATAGAGTTTGGTATGGGTTAACATATTACATATTTATTTATTTACATTTTCACATATTGTAATTAAGATAACCAAGCTTCAGAACTATTCTGGCAAAGCCAAAACACTTGACTTTTCACTCTGGGATCTTCTCCCACCCTTACTTCATCTTGATTTTTCCGTGTATAAAATGCATATTCTTGTTTCAAAGCATTAAAAAGGAGCAAGGTGAAAAGAAGCAATAGGTCTTAAAATCCTTTTAAAATGCAAAACATTTTACTAACAGGAGCTATAATTTATAGGAACCTTAAATTACATTTTACAAATAATGAGGTTGGAACAGTCATGAAAAAGTCAACAGATAATTTCTAAAGGTCATTTTTTCCATAGCTTTTATTTCTTCTACACCAAATGATTAAAAAAAGGTTTTTCTAACTAAATTAAAAATAGAATTTGCTTTGAATATCATTTTCTGTCCCATATAATTTCTAATAGAGTTCCTGAAAAGCAGAGCCAGGCAAAGGTAAGAAGTTAACAGAATAACTATATACAAATAAATTAAAATATCTATTTTTATAATGATGTGTTCTAAAAATTCATGTCATCATAGTGTGATATAACTATGATGAATGAAAAGTCTACTAGAGTCTAACTGAAATCAGACAGTATGATAGATGAAAATTTGATCTGTCTCAAAAAACATTCCAGAGTACAGAATGGATTTATTTGAAAGAACATGTTTTCCTAAGTATTGTTGCTGTTGTTGTATAAACCCTGGTAGAGTTATGAAAGTAAGAAAAATATAAAATGACATGAGAATATATTAAAATTAATTTATTAATATTTATAAATATCAACACACTCTTGTCTTCTTTGTAGGAATAGAGTTGCTGCTCTCTGGTTTGGACATCCGATAAATATGAAAGCCTTATGAATTGCTGTGATACTTCTCAAACTCTTAGACATGTATAGGAGTAGAAAAGTAAAATTATTTATTTTAAAAGAGAGTCACATACTATACTGTAAAGTTTTAAGAATCAGAAGGTAGAGCTGGGCACGGTGGCTCACGCCTGTAATCCCAGCAATTTGGGAGGCTGAGGTGGGGGGATCATGAGGTCAAGAGTTCGAAACCATCCTGGCCAACATAGTGAAACCCTGACTCTACTAAAGATAGAAAAAATTAGCCAGGTGTGCTGGCGTGTGCCTGTAATCCTAGCTACTTGGAAGGCTGAGGCAGGAGAATCACTTGAACCCAGGAGACAGAGGTCGCAATGAGTGAAGATGGCACCATTGTACTCCAGCCTGAGCGACAGGGCGAGACTCTGACTCAAAAAAAAAAAAAAAAAGAATCAGAAGGTATTTGATTTCAACCTACATAATCACAGGCATTGTTATTTAACTTTCCTGAATTTCCATTTCCTTACCTTTAAAATAGGGATAACAATAGCCATCACACAAAATTATTATAAGGATTAAATAAAACTTTTTTTTTTTTGAGATGGAGTCTCGCCCTGTTGCCCAGGCTGGAGTGCAACGGTGTGATCTTGGCTCACTGCAACCTCAGCCTCTGTAATTCAAACAATTCTCCTGCCTCAGCCTCCTGAATAGCTAGTTTACAGATGCCCACCACCACGCTCAGTTAACTTTTGTATTTTTAATAGAGATGGGGTTTCACCATGTTGGCCAAGCTGGTCTGGACCTCCTTACCTCGTGATCCACCTGCCTCAGCCTCTTAAAGTGCTGGGATTATAGGTGTGAGCGACCACACCCGGCCAAAACTATTATCATGTATACAAATATCCATAACATGTTGACAAAGTTACCATTAATTTTAAAATGAGAGGGTAAATGACTTTAAGGAAATTGTGAAAGATGCTAATTGAAGTTTTACATTTTATAAGACACTTTTTTCTTGCTTTCAGGTATTTACTGTTTCTGTTACAATTGGAAAGATTCTCTTCAAATTGCACAAAAGAAGAATTTTCTAATAGAATTGGGTGATAGAAGACAGAAGATAAAGGTTGAAATTTTGTAAAAAATCAGTAACAACTTGGTATAGCAGATAACTTGCTGAGATGCAACTGACATTTATGAACAAGATTAAAAAGAAAATAACAACTAGGAAAGAAAGGAGGGAGTGGGGAAGAAGAGGGATCAAGAAAAGAAGCAGGTAACCGCTAAAGGAAGCAGGATAGGAAGAGGGAAACAGAGAGGGGAGTGACAGCATGCCTTGCTCCTGGCTAGGTGAATGGGCTGTCTGAGAGGTCATCCTAAGTCACCCTGTTTGTTGAACTGCCCTAAAATGTAAGAAATGAGTGGCCTTACAGGAGGCCAATGTACAACCGACCATCTGTGTGTTCTACATTCCTTATGCTATTTCTAAACCAGTATTTGATCTCAGGGATGCTCTAATAGCATCAATTAATATGACTCGCAATACACAGCTAATAAGCAGAAGCATATGTGTCACCAAAAATATTTTATTAAAATATAACCAAAATTTTAAAATTGATCCCCTACCTCTGCAATTCATAGTAGTTTGGACTATTAACAATGGAAATCATGTTAGCACAAATATCACATTTCCTTTTAACTACAAGGAACTCACACTATGGGAACAGCTTCAAACTGACCACAAAACCAGCTTCCCAAGTTGAGAACACATGGCTTCAGGAGACACATTTTAAACTCACATTGTGCTTTGCAAGCTGTACTGATCGACTTTATATTGCAATGGCTAAAGAAAAAAACATTCAAAATTGTTGTTTCTACCAATAATAATTTTAAATAATTATATGTGGAGTATTAATGAATAATTCGAGTGACTCTATGTATTGTATCTTGGCTCACTTAAAACAAATAACAACAAAAAACCCTACACATTCAAAGAACTGTGAATTACTTCAGTAGAACATTGTGTCCTAGGTCACCACGCTTTCTTTCTCTATTATTGTCAAGATTGATTTGCCAACAAGCCTCTGACAATAAACACAGATATAAATTTCAAGGTTAGTAAGCTACACTAGTACTGGGAATAATGATATATTAATTTACTGATGAAGTTAAAATTGGTATAGAGAGAAGTAGAGAGAAGCTCTTAAGAAAAAAATGTATTTTACACAGAGAAAAAGCAAATATGCACCTGAGGAAATTAATATATAAAACCATAACTGAATTATGTTTCAACCATATACTGTGCAATAATCATCTTTACATTAAAGCAGGAAAATAAGTATGATTGAAAAATGAGGAATAAAATAAATAATCTATTTAGGACTTTTAAGACAATACAAATACTTATGCATAATATTTCAAATAATAATAGAACACCCTGCTTATTAACTAAAAGGTATAATTTAATTTTAAATGTTCTAGGGCAGGGCTATAAAACAAAATGAAGTGTGGCAGAATTGTTACCAAAGACATACCAATGAATCAACAAAAGGCAGAGTAATTCAAGGGAGAAATGTCCTATGTTATCTTGAAGCAACATTGTTTGCCTTGAGTTAAAAGAAAAACAGAATAAAATATTTCATGGTAGGAAAATGCATAACAAAAATTAAAATTTCAAAGGATGTCTTTTTATAAACTTTCACATGTGAACCCCCCCACAAGTACACAAACACAAACAACATAGTTTAGTATGTCTATTCAGAGCGGACTAAACTATCCTCTTACATCATTCCAGGTAACCAATCAGTATATACACACTGAGTTCTGATGACGCCAAAATATCCAGAACTTCCTTCCCTGCCTCAAACACGAGACCTTGATACCACAGCAACGAGCTTGAGTCTCCTAGCTGAGTAGCTTAAAACAGAGATGACAGCAAAAGCTGTTGGTTAGTGAGACTCATTTCTCCCCCAAATGAAACTTACGGTACAGAAAAAGAGACCCAGCTGGAACAGTCACTCCCTGCTAACATCACAACTCCTTGTCAACTTTCCTGCTAAGTTCATAAGCAGATATGTGAGGGAGGACATGGTGCTATTAAGCATATGAGGAAGAACTGAAATATAAGTAGGCTAAAATGAAAGAAAATGATAAAAGCAATAGTTGTAGTAAAATCTGAGGAAGTTAAAAAGAATTTTTTAGCTGCTTTGAATTTAATTTAAATAGGATTACTTCCTTCCTTTTTGAGATTCTGGTATCTTCAGTGCTAATCCCAAATAAGAAGTTTCTACATGTTACCAGTTTCATTGACTTGCCTTTATACTTTGAAAGTCATCATTCCTGAACTCACTTTTTCACAGATGGACTCAAGCTGGGAAGATTCTTGCCATCAGACCTCTACGGACCCACATGTATTATCACTACTTATGGCAAAAAGCATAATTTCTTTCTTTGGCAATGCTTCCTTAAAAGATGGACTTTGACCAGATATGAGATTAAATCATGACCTTATCACTTATTAGCTATGTGAGGTTATCATGTTACTTTACACTTCGGGGTCTCAGTTTTTTTAATCCTAAAAAGAGGAAATAAGTCATCCAAAAGTCTATTGGAAGGAATAATAAAATATATATATATACACATATATACACACACACATGCACCCTTGGTAAATGGAGGCGGTTATTCATACATAATTTCTCAATCACACAGATTATTAGGTCTGCCTTAACATAAGTAACATACACAGTGTCTTGTCTATAGTAATTTCAAGAATCATGCCAAGTTAAAACCAACACCACCACCCTAACATGTTCCAATGCTTAAATCTCATTAAACAAGAAATATCAACTTTATTCCATAGAGATAAATATTTTAATGCAATACAAACTGAAGGGTAACACGAAGAATTAAATTCTTGCCATAGGATACAAGAGAAAGATGAGTTCACAAAAAAAAAAGTGGGAAAGGGGAAGAACAATTCAATAAAAGTGCTGAAGTACTTGGTCAAAAAAATCCTTGTGGACTATAGTATTAATAGTAAATAAATTAAGACATAAAAATATAGAAAAGCATTTTTCCTATTTCTAGATTTTAAAAAGGTTTTCTAAGTTTCAAAAGATATTGAGAAAATATCGATTTGCTTTAATAAAAATATTTCAAAACATACTTATGTTTCAAAACACATAAAACAAAATTTAAAAATAATCCAAATCTTATGAAAGCAGTTGCAACTAATAGGTCTTTAAAGAATCAAGATCCTTTAATTTTTTTTTTTTAATAAAGGTACAATTCTAAACCACTAAGGGGAATAAAGTCACTGAAAAAAAGAATAAGTATATAAATAGATAAATTATAAAGAATAAAACGGTAATTACTCCGAGTTAAACTCACTAGTAATTAAGAATAAGTAAATTAAATATCACTTTCCTCTATCATATTAGCAAAGATTTAAAAATTACACATTTCTTTGCAGGCAAGACATTTAAAAAGTAGGCAATACCTATTTAAAGTGAAAGGTATTAATCCAATGGAAAATTATCACAAAGGGATAACCGGGCTTTTTTATTAATGGAAAAGCATGAAGAGAAGGTCACTTTGATTCTGATATGAGGGAGGAGGAAACAGGAAGGTACAGAAATCACTGGCAGAGGCTGAGAATAACCTTCAACTATTATCTTAAAAAATTCTTTCATTGCTTATACATTGCTGGTAGGAATGTAAATTGGTTCAGTCACTGTGGAAGCAGTTTGGAGATTTCTCAAATAATGTAAAACAGAACTACCATTCGACCCAACGAATCCCACTGCTGGGCATAGATCTAAAAGAAATAGTTCTAACCAAAAAGGCACATGCACTTATATGTTCATCACAGCACTGTTCACAACAGCAAACACATGGGGTCAACCCAGCTGCCAATCAACAGTGGTTGGATAAAGAAAATATGATACATATACACCATGGAATACTACACCACCATAAAAAAAGATTGAAATCATGTCCTTTGCAGCAGCTTAGATACAACTGGAAGCCATTATCCTAAGTGAATTAATACAGGAACAGAAAACCAAATACTGTATATTCTCACTTGTAAGTGGCAGCTAAACACTGGGAACTCATGGACATCCAGATGACAACAACAGAAACTGGAGACTACTAGAGATGGAAGGAGAGAAGGGAGGAAAAGCTAAAAGTTACCTAGTGGGTACTATGCTCACTATTCGGGTGATGGGATGATTTGTATTCCAAGCCTTAGCATCACACAATACACCTATGTAACAATCCTGTACATGTACTCCCTGAATTTAAAACGGAAGTTGAAATTATAAGACAACAACAACAAAAACCTCTTTGATCTAAGTATACAAGCAAGTTTTACCAGCGACCTTAATATTAGTAAGAATCAATGGAGCCAAAGAGCCCCAATTTTGCTGGGAGTGGTGGGAATAGAAACAGAGGAGAGCAGAGAGACTTACTAGAAGATGACATGGACAAAACAAACCTGTTTTGCCCCTCTCTACATCTTCGATTCTTTATATTTTTAAAAGAATCCTATATGAAAGTCAATATAACATAGAAAAGCCATTGAATTCTTTCATTTTTGTTTTAAACAAAGTTTTTTCCAGGTGTAAGTTAGAACAAATAATCACCTTTAAACAAAACTGTGAAACAAAATATAGCCATATATCTCCTAATGAAGTACAGATGTTCTACATTGTAACCTTAAACATAATCTAGGCATAAAACTTGTTTTTTAGCTTCTATCTTTTGCTCCAGTACTATCTGCCATGTTCTATTGAATGAATGGTTGTGTAGCAGAATGTGATTATACCATGAAACAGAATAGAGTAATTCAGAAGAGCCAGAAAGGATATCTGTCATTAGAAAAAAAAATAAGTGGGAACGTACTCCATCTCACTCGATGGTAAATTACTAGCTTTAACTTTAAGGAATTAAAAAATAATGCAAAGGAGCCTAATACAAGACAAGACGCAGAGACACAACAAATTAAGCTTTGAATGCAGTACAAAAAAATAAAAACAGAGCAATTACACTCAGACAAGAAAAGTCACATCAACAAAATACTGGCCTAATAATTACATAATACTAATTTTGATCCAAATCTTAACTAGGTACTTGAAAAACTGATGTTTGACAGGTTATGTTATCTGTAGACACCACAACTGCCCATTGAAAAAAAATGGAAGTACTGAAGAAAAGCTTTAAAGTCCCACTTCCATCATTAATTTACTCTTCTCTCAGGTTCTATGAATTACATGTCCTTCACTGTTATAAAAAAAAATTTTGGTTGGCAATAAAGCTTCTAACAATAATAAAATAAGACTTGATTGTTTTGGTAAAATCCTTTATGCCTCATTCCAACCACAAAGTTCTTTGAGCTTTTCTTGGTGCTGGTGGTGGTATTTATGAACCTGGAAACCATCATCCTCAGCAATCTGACACAAGAACAGAAAATCAAACACCGCATGTTCTCACTCATAGGTGGGTGTTGAACAATGAGAACACATGGACACAGGGAGGGGAGCATCACACACTGGAGTCTGTTGGGGGGAAATAGGGGAGGGACAGCGGGGGGTGGGGAGTTGGGGAGAGAGAGCATGGGGAGAAATGCCAGATATAGGTGAAGTGGAGGAAGGCAGCAAATCATGCTGCCATGTGTGTACCTATGCAACAATCTTGCATGTTCTTCACATGTACCTCAAAACCTAAGATGCAATTAAAAAAAAAAAAAAAGAAGTTCTAAATTGAGTTATGGTCCATTCCAAGCAATTAAGATTACCAAATTTTCCTATGAAAATACCAATCTTATTTTCATTCCTAATACAGATACAATTCAAGGTTAAACAAACAGAAGAGTCATATTCAATGTCTGGAAGATGTTTATAAGGCTTAAATAGTAATGGAAACTGCTGGTAGAATACACTAAGAAGTAAAAATAATCAAATTAGGAAAACTCTTAAGTTACTCCAAATTGTTCATGAAGCTTTACACTTGTTCCTGGTATATAAAATATTTAATATATAAAGTAAGTACTTTTATGTATAATGGGCAAATAAAATTCAATTAAAGGCAAAATAAATTTCCTTTTTATTGAATAGCAGAGCTAAAAGAAACAGCTGCTATTTCTCAACTACTTTTTTTAAACGTCAACTTCCTTCTCTTTCAGCATTTCTATTTTGAGAAGCAAATTCTTCTTCTGCCTGAAATGGAATATCACCTTTCAGGTTTGAGAATTTTTAGACCATGATTTTCTATTATTTCCTTAAAACCCAAACTATCTCTGCACCAGTAAATGAAATCGGAAGGTATACCTTTACTAGTAACATTGGGAGCAATTTCACTCTGCAATTCTCTAGGCTCCATGAGGATGGACATCTTCTCTCCTGAAGCTCTCTCTGGGCCTTTGGGAAGGCATGACACTGTCATCAGTTAGATAAGGCATCACTTAATTGACCACAGCAGTCAACAATGCAACAGCAACTAGCTAATTTTTTTTTTTGACAGACTTCACAAAATTAATTACATAAACAGCATTTTTGGAACATATATCTTGAATTTTTATTTGCTAACAAATATCATTTTGACTTTTGTTACTCAAATAAGCTTATGAGTTCAGCAAATATCTATTTGCATGGATATACACACACACACACACACACACACACACACACTACACTGTGATATTGGTCTTAGAAAAAGAAACAAAATAATTTTTCAGATTATTATTGTTATCCCCAAATTATGTACCATCTACTTGAGATGCTTTTCTTAAATCTAATCAAAAATTTAAAATATATTAAAGTAAAATGGCTATAAAGAAAAGTATGTTTAAAATAAATATGATAAAGTTTTTGTTTACTTCAAATTCTGGGGCACTTGTTATATGCTAGGGCTTGGGTAAGCATAAAAAACATTAAATTTAAAAATCTGGCCATAAATAGGTTACAGTCTGAGGCAGAAATGAAAGCATAAAACACTATATTATCAAGCTCTGTAAAGTACCAGGACAGAGATTTATATAGGAGGCCAAGTCATAGAGTCTGAGAGTGGACCAGCAGGCCTTTCTTCACTGAGGCTAGAAGGCAAAGACTGGGAAGAGGGTATTCAAGATAGAACAGCATAAATGATTCAAGAAAAAAGCAATCCAATGTGGACTGTTTGAGAAATAGATGATGTTCAATACCACCAGCAAATAAAACTGAAAAAGGGGAATATTCTCATAGACGGGCAAGAGAATTGTAGACAATAGCCCAGAAGGAACGGCAAAAGATTAATATAGAACAAAAGTAGAAGGTATATGAACCAGACACTCATAGTAAAGCCTGAGAAGTAGAAAGACAGGGATGGGAAGGTTTTAGCATAAAAGTAATGAGTTCATCAGGGTAGGAGACTGACCCCTCTAAAAGTAGTGCAGCAGGCCCAGCCCAGGGATCCTGCCTGTAATCCTAGCACGTCGGGAGGCCAAGGCAGGAAGATTACCTAAGGTCAGGATTTCGAGACCAGCCTGACCAACATGGAGAAGCCCATCTTTACTAAAAATACAAAAGTAGCTGAGTGTGGTGGTGCACGCCTGTAATCCCAGCTACTTGGAAGGCTGAGGCAGCAGAATTGCTTGAACCTGGGAGATGGAGGTTGCAGTGAGCCAAGATAGCACCACTGCACTCCAGCCTGGGCAACAAGAGCAAAACTCCATGTCAAAAAAAAAAAAGAAAATAAGAGTAGTGAGGAAGATGAGCTACTAGTAGACCAAATATAACTCCAGGACAGTGAGATCAATGAGGGCTAACGTTCATATAATATTTCAAGCTAAATTCATTCACATTGCTTCAATAGATAATTAACACATAATACAAAAGGTTCCATTTTTTGTTTTCTAAAATATGCCTGCCTATAAAATATTATTTATAAATAGTATAAGCAATGTCAGGATGGACAACAGAGCCATAAATAATATTGACAGGGTATTTCAAGTTTTAAAACGCTCAAGCAGTCTTCAACCAAAATACAACCTAATTTAGACATTATCATCCAATGTCACAATTTTGTATTTCTTCTTGATTGAAAGGAAAACTTTCTTTAGTTTCTCTTTATTGTAGTTCTTTATTAGCCTTTTCAGCCCAAATTTCAACAAGGTACTTTAGAAACAAGACACCAGAAGGAATAAAAACAAAACCAATAAAAAGGGGAAATAAAGCAATTATGCCACTGTTTATGCAAAATATAAAGCAATAAATAAATAAAAGGCACTGAATAAAAATCCGAAATTAAAATCTTGATCATGAGATGTTACTCAGAGATAAGAGCAAAGAAAAAATGATGAACTTAGCCAGTTAGGTTCTATAATTGAGAAATGCCCATTCTAGATCAATCATGATTGTACTTTCAAAATAAAGATACTGTCAAAAATCTAAATCGAATGCACTAATAAAATGGTAGGCAGAATTTGAAGAAGTACAAAGATTCAGATGATAAAACAAGCATTAAATGAACGTTAAAATACAGTTTAAGGTATCAATTAAACTAGCCTTAAAGCATTTCTGAATTAATAAAATGATTTTTGAAACATTTTGCATCATTTGAAAAGTTATATATGCATTCAACAAAAGTGATACTGCACAACTATTGGTCTCATTTATAAGATTCTTACTTGCATGTAAACATATTCTACCTGCTGTTTTAAATCTGGCTTACCCTGTTTTAGAGTGAGCTCATTTCTGTACATTAGCCCCTAACACAAAATCTGTGCCAGAGTATTAGATTTTCCTCATAGCTCTACTGGTGTACAATTTCAGCTCTACAGCGGCATCAATCTCATTTTGGTTTTTAACTTAAATATGTAGTACAGAAAACCCTTTGGAACTATAATCACCATCTAAAACCTAACCTAACAGTTCTAAATATCATGCTAATGCTGATAGTTCTACATTCTGAAAAGCAATCAAGGAAATTTTCATTATGTCAATAGATATATTTCCTCTAGTTAAGGCCACATTTCTAGAGAAACAACAATTTACTTTCTAGTACATGTGTGGTAGACATAAACATACAAATACATACTTTACATGAGTGTTCTAAAGCAGAAAATACATAGAAAACAATTTTTTCTGTCTCCTTCAGTGCCAATAATTTTAATGGTAATCTGGAATATGCAAAGCCATAATGAAGATGAACATGCTACAACAGCAGGCACATACACGGAAACATATTTAAAGTGCCACATGTGATGACAGGGAAAAAACGAACTATTAATGCGTAGGAGGAGATGTTAATTTTAGTTTGAGGTTTAGTAGGGAGTCGCAGTTTTTAAGGAACCAATAGCAAGTGCCCTGGACAAGCAGAGAACTCCTCAGTGCTTGTCTTTGGCACTGTGGATTAGGAAGACTGTTCACACTTCTCACCGTCCCAGGTTCTCTCTAATCCCAAAGGTACTATTTCATTTCAGTGCACTGGCAAATAGACATTAGCTTCTTTTTTAAAAAGACTCCATGTTACCCAAATTCCCAGCTTCCACATTTTGACACTGTCTATTGCATCTTCAAACATTCATCTGAATGTTTCCCTTACAATCCATGTCTAGACCACCACTCACTACGATCAACTTAACGGACACTAACGTTTTAATACCAACATAAAAGTAAATAGGAATTTGCCAACTGGAAGACCTCGAGTTTGATAGAATGAAGAGACAGAAACTTACTGATAGGACACAATATGAAATTGGTGCTTAAGAGCTGTCCCTACCACACGCAGGAAATGTCTTGTGAATGTAGCCGACATTCTCAACAGCAGTACACAAAACGGCTCTGCCACCAAGAACATTCTTACCCAGCAGGCAGCCCTCCTCATTAGCTTTGACAAGCCACATAGCCCTTTGCTTACTGGTGTAGTGCAGCCAACAGGGAGAGGGAGTAACAGCGAGACAGAACTGGCTAATTACTTACCTTCTCACTTATGGCAGGCTTGCTTGTTTAACTTTTTGTTTCCTTCTTGTCATAGCTCAGCGCCAAATGGTTATGAATCAGCAGAAGTCTGAACCTGACAGTTAAAAAGAATATATTTTCAGAAAAAAATTGGAAATTAACATTCCCTCCACTGCAGACTTTCGTTCCTTGCCCTCTGTGTGCGTGTTATTCTCCCGTTTTCTCTCTCTGCAAGGCAGCTACGTAGTGGTCTATAAATATTGACCCTGACACTTGCTCAGTCCTTTGCTTGCTCATGGCACAGGTCTGTGTTACTGGTCAGGCTGGTCTTGAACTCCCGATCTCTGGTGATCCGCCTGCCTTGACCTCCAAAGAGCTTGGATTACAGGCACGAGTGACTAGGCCTGGCCAATTTTTGTATTTTTATTAGAGACCAGGTTTCACCACGTTGGCCGGTTGGTCTTGAACACCTGATCTCAGGTGATCCACCCATGTGTGCCTGACAAAGTGCTGGGATTATAGACAAGAGTCTCCATGCCCAGCCCTGTAAATCTTTTAATCTTAAAACCTTCTGAAAAGTTCACATATGGCCCAGCGCAGTGGGTCATACCTGTAATCCCAACACTTTGGGAGGCAGAGACGGGTGGATCACGAGGTCAGCAGTTCAAGGCCAGCCTCACCAACATGGTGAAAGCCTGTCTGCCCTAAAATACAAAAATTAGCCAGATATGGTAGTGTGTGTCTGTAATCCGAGCTACTCAGGAGGGTGAGGCAGGAGGATCACGTGAACCCGGACGGCGGAGGTTACAGTGAGCCAAGATCGTGCCACTGCACTCCAGCCTGGGTGACAGAGCAAGAGTCTGATTCTCTTCCCTCAGCCTCCTCAGGAGCTGAGATTACAGGTCTTCGCCACCATGCTCAACAAACATTTTTGTATTTTTAGAAGACACAGGTTTCATCATGTTGGCCAGGCTGCTTTCGAACTGCGGACCTCAGGTGTTCCACTCAAGTCAGTCTCCCAAAGTCCATGTATAATGGGAGTGAGCCCTCACAACCAGGCTTAACTTTATTTATTTTTTAATTTATATATATATATATTTTTTTTTTAAAAGACGGGGTTTCACTGTGTTGGTCAGACTGGTCTTGAACCCACAACCTCAGGTGATCGGCCCACGTTGGTCTCCAAAGTGCTTGGATTACAGGCATCAGTCACCATGCCCGGCCAACTTTATTTTTAAAAATCAGAGAGACTGGACCGGTTCCGGGGCTCACGCCAGTAATCCTAGCACTTTGGGAGGCCGAAGTGGGTGGATCACCTGAGGTCAATAGTTAAAGATCAGCCTGGCCATACTGGTGAAACCCCATCTTATTAAAAAAGAGAAAATCTGCCGGGTGCCGTGGCTCACGCCTGTATTCCCAGCACTTTCAGAGGCTGAGGCGGGTGGATCACGAGGTCAAGAAATGGAGACCATCCTGGTCAACATGGTGAAAGCGCATCTCTACTAAAAATACAAAAAATTAGCTGGGCATGGTGGCGTGTGCTTATAATCCCAGCTACTCAGGAGGCTGAGGCAGTAGAATTGCCTGAACCCAGGTGGCAGAGGTTGCGGTGAGCCGAGATCGTGCCATTGCACTCCAGCCTGTGTAACAAGAGAGAAACTCCGTCTCAAAAAAAAAAAAAAAAAAATCATCTCGCCGCGGTGGCTCACTTCTGTAATTCCAGCTACTCGGGAGGCTGAGGCAGGAGAATGGCTTGAACCCAGGAGGCGGAGATTGCGGTGAGCCGAGATCGCGCCATTGCACTGCAGCCTGGGTAACAAGAGTGAAACTACGTCTCAAAAAAAAAAAAAAAGAAAGAAAAAAGTCTTCAGGGCACGGTGGCTCACGCCTGCAATCCCAGCACTTTTAGAGGCTAAGGCGGGTGGATGACGAGGTGAAGAGTTCGAGACCATCCTGGTCAACATGGTGAAATGCCGTCTCTACTAAAACTACAAAAAATTAGCTGGGCATGGTGGCGCGTGCCTATAATCCCAGCTACTCTGGAGGCTGAGGCAAGAGAATTGCCTGAACCCAGGAGGCGGAGGTTGCAGTGAGCCGAGATCGTGCCATTGCACTCCAGGCTGGGTAACAAGAGCGAAACTCCGTCTCAGAAAAAAAAAATAATAATAATTACCCGGGCGCGGTGTCTCACGCCTGTAATTCCAGCTACACGGGAGGCTGAGGAAGGAGAATTGCTTGAACCCAGGAGGTGGAGATTGCGATGAGCCGAGATCGCGCCATTGCACTCCAGCCTGGGTAACAAGAGAGAAACTGCGTCTCAAAAAAAAAAAAAAAAAATCTTCCTTTCGCGGTGCCTCACGCCTGTAATTCCAGATACACGGGAGGCTGACGCAGGAGAATTGCTTGAACCCAGGAGGTGGAGGTTGCGGTCAGCAGAGATCGCGCCATTGCACTGCAGCCTGGGTAACAAGAGCGAAACTTCCTCTCAAGGAAAAGAAAAAAAAGAAAGCATCCCGGCGCGGTTTCGGTCGCCTGTAATTCCAGCTACTCCGGAGGCTGAGGCCGGAGAATTGCTTGAACCCAGGAGCGGTGTTTGCGCTTAGGCGAGATCGTGCCATTGCACTCCAGCCTGGGTAACAAGAGCGAAACTGCATCTCAAAAAAGAAAAAAAAAATCTTCCTGGGGCGGTGGTTCACGCCTGTAATTCCAGGTACTCGGGAGGCTGAGGCAGGAGAATTGCTTGAAGCCAGGAGGTGGAAGTTGCGGCGAGCGGAGATCGCGCCATTGCACTCCAGCCTGGGTAACAGGATCGAAACTCCGTCACACAAAAAAAATCTTCCTGGCGCGGTGGCTCACGCCTGCAATCCCAGCACTTTGGGAGGCCAATGTGGGTGGATGAACTGAGGTCAATAGTTAAATATCAGCCTGGCCTTCATGGTGAAACCCCATCTTAGTAAAAAAGAGAAAATCTGCCGGGTTCGATGGTTCACGCCTGTAATCCCAGCACTTTGGAAGGCTGAGGCGGGTGGATCACGAGATCAAGAGATCGAGACCATCCCGGTCAACATGCTGAAAGCCCGTCTCTACTAAAAATACAAAAAATTAGCTGGGCATAGTGGCACGTGCCTACAATTCCAGCTACTCGGGAGGCTGAGGCAAGAGAATTGTCTGAACCCAGGAGGCGGAGGTTGCGGTGAGCTGAGATCGCGCCATTGCACTCCAGCCTGGGTAACTAGAGCGAAACTCCGCTCCTGTTTTTTTTTTTTTTTTTTTCAGGCTGCAGTACAGTGGTGCGATCTCAGTTCATGGCAAGCCCACCTCCCAGGTTCAAGCGATTCTCCTGCCTTGGCCTCCAGAGTAGCTGGAACCACAGGCATGCACCACCACCCCCAGCTAATTTTTTTTTTTTTGAGACGGAGTTTCGCTCTTGTTACCCAGGCTGGAGTGCAAAGGCACGATCTCGGCCCACCGCAAGCCCCGCCTCCCAGGTTCAAGCGATTCTCCTGCCTTGGCTGCCTGAGTAGCTGGAACCACAGGCATGCAGCACCATGGCCAGCTAATTTTTTTTTTTTTCTTTCTTTTTTGTTGAGACCCTGTTTCGCTCTTGCTACCAAGGCTGGAGTGCAATGACGCGATCTCGGCTCACCGCAACCTCCGCCTCCCGGGTTCAGGCAATTCTCTTGCCTCAGCCTCCTGAGTAGCTGGGATTACAGGCACGCGCCACCGTGCCCAGCTAATTTTTCGTATTATTAGTAGAGTTGGGGTTTCACCATGTTGACCAGGACGGTCTCAATCTCTTCACCTCGTGCTCCACCCGCCCCAGCCTCCCAAAGTGCTGGGATTACAGGCGTAAGCCACCACGCCCGGCCTTTTTTGTTTTTTTCTTTGAGACAGAGGCTTACTCTGTCTCCCAGGCTGGAGTACAGTGGTGCCATCTCAGCTCATTGCAACCCCCGCCTCCCAGGTTCAAGCGATTCTCCTGCCTTGGCCTCCTGTGTAGCTGGAACCACAGGCATGCACCACCACGGCCAGCTAATTTATTTATTTATTTATTTCAGACGGAGTTTCGCTCTTGTTACCTAGGCTGGACTGCAATGGCCCGATGTCGGCTCACCAAAACCTCCGCCTCCCGGGTTCAGGCAACTGTCCTGCCTCAGCCTCCTGAGTAGCTGGGATTACAGGCACGCACCACCGTGCCCACCTAATTTTTTGTACTTTTAGTAGAGACGCGGTTTCACCACACTGAACAGGATGGTCTCGATCCCTTGACCTCGTGATCCACCCACCTCGGCCTTCCAAAGTGTTGGAATTACCGGCGTGAGCCACGACCCTCGGCCTTCTGTCCCCCAGGCTGGAGTGCAGTGCTGCGATCTCAGCTCATTGCAACCCCCGCCTCCCCGGTTCAAGGGGTTCTCCTGCCTTGGCCTCCTGAGTAGCTGGAACCACAGACATGCACAAACATGTCCAGCTAATTTTTTTTTTCTTTTTCAGGCTGGAGTGCAGTGGTGCGATCTCAGCTCATTGTAACCCGCGCCTCCCCGGTCAGGCGATTCTCTTGCCTTGGCCTCCCGAGTAGCTGGAAACACAGGAATGCACCACCTTGGCCAGCTAATTTAAAAAAAAAAAAACAAAAAAAAACGCCAGGCGTGGTGGCTGACGCCTGTAATCCCAGCCCTTTGGTAGGCCGAGGCGGGTGGATCACGAGGTCAAGAGATCGAGGCCATCCTCGTCAACATGGTGAAACCTTGTCTCTAGTAAAAATACACAAAATCAGCTGGGCATGGTGGCGCGTTCCTGTAATCCCAGCTCCTCAGGAGGCTGAGGCCGGAGAATTGCCTCAACCCGGGAGGCGGAGGTTGCGTTGAGCCGAAATGGCGTCATTGCACTCCAGTCTGGGTAACAAGAGCGAAACTCTGTCTCAAAAAAAAAAAGAAATTAGGTGGCCATGGTGGTGCATGCCTGTGGTTCCAGCTACTCAGGTGGCCAAGGCAGGAGAATCGCTTGTACCTGGGAGTCGGGGGTTGCAATGAGCTTAGATCCCACCACTGCACTCCAGCCTGGGAGACAGTATAAGACTCCGTCTCAAAAAAAAAAAAAAAAAAAAATTGATGGCCGTGGTGGTGCATGCCAGTGGTTCCGCTGCTCAGGAGACCAAGGCAGGAGAATCGCTTGAACCTGGGAGGCGGGGGTTGCAATGAGCTGAGATGGAACCACTGCACTCCAGCCTGGGAGACAGAGTAAGACTCTGTCTCAAAAAACAAACAAAAAAAGGCCAGGCGTGGTGGCTTACGCCTGTAATCCCAGCACTTTGGAAGGCCGAGGCGGGTGGATCAGGAGGTCAAGAGATCGAGACCATCCTGGTCAACATGGTGAAACCCCGTCTCTACTAAAAATACAAAAAATTAGCTGCGCATGGTGGTGCGTGCCTGTAATCCCAGCTACTCAGGAGGCTGAGGCAGGAGAATTGCCTGAACCCGGGAGGCGGATGTTGCGGTGGGCCCAGATCACGTCATTGCACTGCAGCCTGGGTAACAAGAGCGAAACTCCGTCTCAAAAATAAAACAAAAAAAAAATTAGCTGGCCATGGTGTTGCATGCCTGTGGTTCCAGCTACTCAGGAGGCCAAGGCAGGAGAATCACTTGAACCTGGGAGGCGGCGGTTGCAATGAACTGAGATAGTACCACTGCACTCCAGCCTGGGGGACAGAGTAAGACTGTGTCTCAAAAAAAAAAAAGGCCGAGGGTCGTGGCTCACGCCTGTAATCCCAGCACTTTGGGAGGCGGAGTCCGGTGGATCACGAAACCAAGAGATCGAGACCATGCTGGTCAACATGGTGAAACCCCGTCTCTACTAAAAATACAAAAAATTACCTAGGCACGGTGGCGAGTGCCCGTAATCCCGGCTACTCAGGAGGCTGAGGCAGGAGAATTGTCTGAATCCGGGAGGCGGAGGTTGCGATGAGCCGAGATCGCGCCATTGGACTCCACCCTGGGTAACAAGAGCGAAACTCCGCTGTTTTTTTTTTTTTTTTTTTTTTTTTTTCAGGCTGCAGTACAGTGGTCGATCTCAGTTCATTGCAACCCCCGCCTCCCAGGTTCAAGCGATTCTCCTGACTTGGCCTCCTGAGTAGCTGGAACCACAGGCATGCACCACCACCTCCAGCTAATTTTTTTTTTTTTGAGACGAAGTTTGGCTCTTGTTACCCAGGCTGGAGTGCAAAGGCACGATCTCGGCCCACCGAAACCTCCGCCTCCCGGGTTCAGGCAATTCTCCTGCCTCAGCCTCCTTAGAAGCTGGGATTACAGGCACGCACCACTGTGCCCAGCTAATTTTTTGAATTTTTTGTAGAGACGGGGTTTCACCACGTTGAACAGGATGGTCTCGATCTCTTGACCTCGTTATCCACCCACCTTGGCCTCCCAAGGTGCTGGGATTACAGGCGTCAGCGACCAAGCACAGCCTTTTTTTTTTTTTTTTTTTTTTCCTTTTAGACAGAGTCTTTCTCTGTCTCCCAGCAGGCTGGAGTGCCGCGGTGCGATATCACCTCATTGCAACCACCGTCTCCCAGGTTCAAGCGATTCTCCTGCCTTTGCCTCCTGAGTAGTTGCAACCACAGGCATGCACCACCACGGTCAGCTAATTTTTTTTTTTTTTTGAGACGGAGTTTCGCTCTTGTTACCCAGGCTGAAGTGCAAAGGCACGATCTCGGCCCACCTCAAGCCCCGCCTCCCAGGTTCAAGGGATTCTCTTGCCTTGGCCGCCTGAGTAGCTGGAAACACAGGCATGCAGCACCATGGCCAGCTAATTTTTTTTTTTTCCTTTTTTTTTTATTGAGACCGTGTTTCGCTCTTGCTACCAAGGCTGGAGTGCAATGACGCGATCTCGGCTCACCGCAACCTCTGCCTCCCGGGTTCAGGCAATTCTCTTGCTCAGCCTCCTGAGTAGCTGGGATTACAAGAACGCGCCACCGTGCCCAGCTAATTTTTCGTATTATTAGTAGAGTTGGGGTTTCACCATGTTGACCAGGACGGTCTCAATCCCTTCACCTCGTGCTCCACCCGCCTTGACCTCCCAAAGTGCTGGGATTACAGGCGTAAGCCACCATGCCCGGCCTTTTTTGTTTTTTTCTTTGAGACAGAGGCTTACTCTGTCTCCCAGGTTGGAGTGCAGTGGTGTCATCTCAGCTCATTGCAACCCCCGCCTCCCAGGTTCAAGCGATTCTCCTGCCTTGGCCTACTGTGTAGCTGGAACCACAGGCATGCACCACCACGGCCAGCTAATTTATTTATTTATTTATTTATTTCAGACGGAGTTTTGCTCTTGTTACCTAGGCTGGACTGCAATGGCGTGATGTCGGCTCACCAAAACCTTCGCCTCCCGGGTTCAGACAATTGTCCTGCCTCAGCCTCCTGAGTAGCTGGGATTACAGGCACGCACCACCGTGCCCACCTAATTTTTTGTATTTTTAGTAGAGACGCGGTTTCCCCACTCTGAACAGGATGGTCTCGATCCCTTGACCTCGTGATCCACCCACCTCGGCCTCCCAAAGTGTTGGGATTACCGTCGTGAGCCACGACCCTCGGCCTTCTGTCCCCCAGGCTGGAGTGCAGTGGTGCGATCTCAGCTCATTGCAACCACCGCCTGCCCGGTTCAAGCGGTTCTCCTGCCTTGGCCTCCTGAGTAGCTGGAACCACAGACATGCACCAACATGTCCAGCTAATTTTTTTTTTCTTTTTCAGACTGGAGTGAGGTGGTGCGATCTCAGCTCATTGCAACCCACGCCTCCCAGGTCAAGCGATTCTCTTGCCTTGGCCTCCCGAGTAGCTGGAAACACAGGAATGCACCACCATGTCAAGCTAATTAAAAAAAAAAAACGCCAGGCGTGGTGGCTCACGCCTGTAATCCCAGCACTTCGGTCGGCCCAGGCGGGTGGATCACGAGGTCAAGAGATCGAGGCCACCCTGGTCAACATGCTGAAACCCTGTCTCTAGTAAAAATACACAAAATTAGCTGGGCATGGTGGCGCGTTCCTGTAATCACAGCACCTCAGGAGGCTGAGGCCGGAGAATTGCCTCAACCCGGGAGGCAGAGCTTGCGGTGCGCCGAAATGGCGCCATTGCACTCCAGTCTGGGTAACAAGAGCGAAACTCTGTCTCAAAAAAGAATAGAAATTAGGTGGCCATGGTAGTGCATGCCTGTGGTTCCAGCTACTCAGGTGGCCAAGGCAGAAGAATCGCTTGTACCTGGGAGTCGGGGGTTGAAATGAGCTTAGATCGGACCACTGCACTCCAGCCTGGGAGACAGTGTAAGACTCCGTCTCAAAAAAAAAAACAACAAAATTGCTGGCCGTGGTGGTGCATGCCAGTGTTTCCGCTGCTCAGGAGACCAAGGCAGGAGAATCGCTTGAACCTGGGAGGCGGGGGTTGCAATGAGCTGAGATGGAACCACTGCACTCCAGTCTGGGAGACAGAGTAAGACTCTGTCTCAAAAAACAAACAAAAAAAGGCCAGGCGTGGTGGCTTATGCCTGTAATCCCAGCACTTTGGAAGGCCGAGGCGGGTGGATCAGGAGGTCAAGAGATCGAGACCATCCTGGTCAACATGGTGAAACCCCGTCTCTACTAAAAATACAAAAAATTACCTGGGAACATTGGCGAGTGCCTGTAATCCCAGCTACTCAGGAGGCTGAGGCAGGAGAATTGCCTGAACCCGGGAGACGGAGGTTGCGGTGCGCACAGATCGCGTCACTGCACTGCAGTCTGGGTAACAAGAGCGATACTCCGTCTCAAAAACAAAACAAAACAAAAATTAGCTGGCCATGGTGTTGCATGCCTGTGGTTCCAGCTACTCAGGAGGCCAAGGCAGGAGAATCACTTGAACCTGAGAGGCGGCGGTTGCAATGAACTGAGATCGCACCACTGCACTCCAACCGGGGGGACAGAGTAAGACTCTGTCTCAAAAAAAAAAAGGCCGAGCTGGGCGCGGTGGCTCACGCCTGTAATCCCAGCACTTTGGGAGGCGGAGTCCGGTGGATCACGAAGTCAAGAGATCGAGACCATGCTGGTCAACATGGTGAAACCCCGTCTCTACTAAAAATACAAAAAATTACCTGGGCACGGTGGCGAGTGCCTGTAATCCCAGCTACTCAGGAGGCTGAGGAAGGAGAATTGTCTGAATCCGGGAGGCGGAGGTTGCGATGAGCTGAGATCGCGCCATTGGACTCCACCCTGGGTAACAAGAGCGAAACTCCGCTCCTGTTTTTTTTTTTTTTTTTTTCAGGCTGCAGTACAGTGGTGCAATCTCAGTTCATTGCAATCCCCGCCTCCCAGGTTCAAGCGATTCTCCTGCCTTGGCCTCCAGAGTAGCTGGAACCACAGGCATGCACCACAATGCCCAGCTAATTTTTTTTTTTTTGAGATGGAGTTTGGCTCTTGTTACCCAGACTGGAGTGCAAAGGCGCGATCTCGGCCCACCGAAACCTCCGCCTCCCGGGTTCAGGCAATTCTCCTGCCTCAGCCTCCTCAGAAGCTGGGATTACAGGCACACGCCACCGTGCCCAGCTAATTTTTTGAATTTTTGTAGAGACGGGGTTTCACCACGCTGAACAAGATGGTCTTGTTCTCTTGACCTCGTGATCCACCCACCTTGGCCTTCCAAGGTGATGGGATTACAGGCGTCCGCCATTAAGCACAACCTTTTTTTTTTTTTTCTTTTAGACAGAGTCTTTCTCTGTCTACCAGGCTGGAGTGCCGTGGTGCGATATCACCTCATTGCAACCCCCGCCTCCCAGGTTCAAGCGATTCTCCTGCCTTTGCCTCCTGAGTAGCTGTAACCACAGGCATGCACCACCACGGCCAGCTAATTTTTTTTTTTTTGAGACGGAGTTTCGCTCTTGTTACCCAGGCTGGAGTGCAAAGGCACGATCTCGGCCCACCGCAAGCCCCGCCTCCCAGGTTCAAGCGATTCTCCTGCCTTGGCCTCCTGAGTAGCTGGAACCATAGGCATGCACCACCATGGCCAGCTAATTTTTTTTTTCTTTTTCAGGCTGGAGTGCAGTGGTGCGATCTCAGCTCATTGCAACCCCCGTCTCCCAGGTCAAGCGATTCTCTTGCCTTGGCCTCCCGAGTAGCCGGAAACACAGGAATGCACCACCATGGCCAGCTAATTTTAAAAAAAAAAAAAAAAAACGCCGGGAGTGGAGGCTCACGCCTGTAATCCCAGCACTTTGGCAGGCTGAGGTGGGTCGATCACGAGGTCAAGAGATCGAGGCCATCCTGGTCAACATGGTGAAACCCTGTCTCTAGAAAAAATACACAAAATTAGCTGGGCGTGGTGGCGTGTTCCTGTAATCCCAGCTCCTCAGGAGGCTGAGGCCGGAGAATTGCCTCAACCCAGCAGGCGGAGCTTGCGGTGAGCCGAAATGGCGCCATTGCATTCCAGTCTGGGTAACAAGAGCGAAACTCTGTCTCAAAAAAACAAAAGAAATTAGGTGGCCATGGTGGTGCATGCCTGTGGTTCCAGCTACTCAGGTGGCCAAGGCAGGAGAATCGCTTGACCTGGGAGTCGGGGGTTGCAATGAGCTTAGATCCCACCACTGCACTCCAGCCTGGGAGACAGTGTAAGACTCTGTCTTAAAAAAAAAAAAAAAAAAAAAAAATTGCTGGTCATGGTGGTGCATGCCAGTGGTTCCGTTGCTCAGGAGACCAAGGCAGGAGAATCGCTTGAACCTGGGAGGCGGGGGTTGCAATGAGCTGAGATGGAACCACTGCACTCCAGCCTGGGAGACAGAGTAAGACTCTGTCTCAAAAAACAAACAAAAAAAGGACAGGCGTAGTGGCTTATGCCTGTAATCCCAGCACTTTGGAAGGCCGAGGCGGGTGGATCAGGAGGTCAAGAGATCGAGACCATCCTGGTCAACATGGTGAAACCCCGTCTCTACTAAAAATACAAAAAATTACCTGGGAACTTTGGCGAGTGCCTGTAATCCTAGCTACTCAGGAGGCTGAGGCAGGAGAATTGCCGGAACCCGGGAGGCGGATGTTGCGGTGGGCCCAGATCACGTCATTGCACTGCAGCCTGGGTAACAAGAGCGAAACTCCGTCTCAAAAACAAAACAAAACAAAAATTAGCTGGCCATGGTGTTGCATGCCTGTGGTTCCAGCTACTCAGGAGGCCAAGGCAGGAGAATCACTTGAACCTGGGAGGCGGCGGTTGCAATGAACTGAGATCGTACCACTGCACTCCAGCCTGGGGGACAGAGTAAGACTCTGTGTCAAAAAAAAAAAGGCCGAGGGTCCTGGCTCACGCCTGTAATCCTAGCACTTTAGGAGGCGGAGTCCGGTGGATCATGAAGTCAAGAGATCGAGACCATGCTGGTCAACATGGTGAAACCCCGTCTCTACTAAAAATACAAAAAATTACCTGGGCACGGTGGCGAGTGCCTGTAATCCCAGCTACTCAGGAGGCTGAGGCAGGAGAATTGTCTGAATCCGGGAGGCGGAGGTTGCGATGAGCCGAGATTGCACCACTGCACTCCAGTCTGGGAGACAGTGTAAGACTCCGTCTCAAAGAAAAGAAAAAAAAAATTGTTGGCCGTGGTCGTGCATGCCAGTGGTTCCGTTGCTCAGGAGACCAAGGCAAGAGATTCGCTTGAACCTGGGAGGCGGGGGTTGCAATGAGCTGAGATGGAACCACTGCACTCCAGCCTGAGAGACAGAGTAAGACACTGTCTCAGAAAACAAAAAAAAAAGGCAAGGCGTGTTCGCTTACGCCTGTAATCCCCGCACTTTGGTGGGCCGAGGCGGTTGGATCACGAGGTCAAGAGATCGAGGCCATCCTGGTCAACATGTTGAAACCCTATCTCTAGTAAAAATACACAAAATTAGCTGGGCATGGTGGCGCGTTCCTGTAATCCCATCTCCTCAGGAGGCTGAGGCCAGAGAATTGCCTCAACCTCGGAGGTGGAGGTTGCGATGAGGCGAGATCGCGCCATTGGACTCCACCCTGGGTAACCAGAGCAAAAGTCCGTTCCTGTTTTTTTTTTCAGGCTGCAGTGCAGTGGTTGGATGTCAGTTCATTGCAACCCCTGCCTCCCACGTTCAAGCGATTCTCCTGCCTTGGCCTCCTGAGTAGCTGGAACCACAGGCATGCACCACCACCCCCAGCTAATTTTTTTTTTTTTTTTGATACGGCGTTTGGCTCTTTTTACCCCAGCTGGAGTGCAAAGGCGCGATCTCGGCCCATCGCAACCTCCGCCTCCCGGGTTCAGGCAATTCTCCTGCCTCAGCCTCCTTAGAAGCTGGGATTACAGGCACGCGCCACCGTGCTCAGCTAATTTTTTGAATTTTTTTGTAGAGACGGGGTTTCACCACGCTGAACAGGATGGTCTCGATCTCTTGACCTCGTGATCCACCCACCTTGGCCTCCCAAGGTGCTGGGATTATAGGCGTCAGCCACCAAGCGCAGCCTTTTTTTTTTTTTTCTTTTAGACAGAGTCTTTCTCTGTCTCCCAGGCTGGAGTGCCGTGGTGCGATATCACCTCATTGCAACCCCCGCCTCCCAGGTTCAAACGATTCTCCTCCCTTTGCCTCCTGAGTAGCTGGAACTACAGGCATGCACCACCACGGCCAGCTAATTTTTTTTTTTTTGAGACTGAGTTTCACGCTTGTTACCCAGGCTGGATTGCAAAGGCAGGATCTCGGCCCACCGCAAGCCCTGCCTCCCAGGTTCAAGGGATTCTCCTGCCTTGGCCGCCTGAGTAGCTGGAACCACAGGCATGCACCACCATGGCCAGCTAATTTTTTGTTTGTTTGTTTTTGAGACCGTGTTTCGCTCTTGCTACCAAGGCTGGAGTGCAATGACGCGATCTCGGCTCACCGCAACCTCCGCCTCCCGGGTTCAGGCAATTCTCTTGCCTCAGCCTCCTGAGTAGCTGGGATTACAGGAACGTGCCACCGTACCCAGCTAATTTTTTGTATTTTTATTAGAGACAGGGTTTCACCATGTTGACCAGGATGGTCTCAATCTCTTCACCTCGTGCTCCACCCGCCTTGGCCTCCCAAAGTGCTGGGATTACAGGCGTAAGCCACCACGCCCGGCCTTTTTTTTTTTTTCTTTGAGACAGAGGCTTACTCTGTCTCCTAGACTGGAGTGCAGTGGTCCCATCTCAGCTCATTGCAACCCCCGCCTCCCAGGTTCAAGCGATTCTCCTGCCTTGGCCTCCTGTGTAGCTGGAACCACAGGCATGTACCACGATGGCCAGCTAATTTTTTTGTTTGTTTGTTTTTGAGACGGAGTTTCGCTCTTGTTATCCTGGCTGCAGTGCAATGATGGGATCTCGGCTTACCGCAACGTCCGCCTCCCGGGTTCAGGCAATTCTACTGCCTCAGCCTCTTGAGTAGCTGGGATTACAGGCACGCGCCACTGTGCCCAGCTAATTTTTTGTATTTTTATTAGAGACAAGGTTTCACCATGTTGACTAGGATGGTCTCGCTTTCTTGACCTCCTGACCCACCCGCCTCGGCCTCCCAATGTGCTGGGATTACAGGCCTGAGCCACCGAACCTGGCCCCGTTTTCTGTTTTTTTGAGAGGGAGTTTCACTCTTGTTGCCTAGGCTGGAGTGCAATGGCGGGATCTCAGCTCACCACAACCTCCGCCTCCCAGGTTCAAACGATTCTCCTGGCTCAGCCTCCCAAGTAGCTGAGTAGCTGGGATTACAGGCATGCACCACCATGCCCGGCTAATTTTGTATTTTTACTAGAGACACGGTTCACCATGTTGGTCAGGCTGGTCTCAAACTCCTGACCTTGTGATCCACTTGCCTGGCCTTCCCAAAGTATTGGGATTACAGGCGTGAGCCACCTTGCCCGGCATCTTCTTTTTTTTGAGACAGGATCTCACTCTGTCACTAGGCTGGAGTGCAGTGGCACAATTATGGGTCACTGTAGCCTCAATCTCTTGGGCTCAAGTGATTTTCCCACTTCAGCCTCCCAAGTAGTTGAGACTACAGGTTTGCACCATCACACCCAGCTTTTTTTTTCCTTTAATTTTTATTAGAGACGATGTTTCCCTCTGTTGCCCACACTGATCTTGAATTCCTGTGCTCAAAGCAATTCTCCCACCTCGCCTCCCAAAATGCCAGGATTACAGGCAGGAGTCCCCTACACCTGGCAGGACATGGCTGAGGCTCGCTGCACTCCATGTTTGTTACATATAAAATAGGAGTGCTGTGCTAACCACCAGGACTGAAGTGAGGACTGGAGGAGGAACAGGAAGGCAGGGTAGGAAAGGATCCAGCAGCTCATGGATGCTCAGGAAACGGGAGATCTTTGTCCTTTGTCCCTCTCCACAAAGGCAGGGACAGACATCCTGAAATCAATGTGGAAGAGTCCCAAGGACAGGGAGGGGACGATCCTTGGTGCATGGATGCTCCAGGACATGGGGCAGCTGGGAAGCAAGCATGGGTGCAGGTTCACCTGGGAAGCAGTCTCGGGTGTGGTTCCCCAGACTGCAGACCTCCCCCTCTCTGCAGCTGAAGGGTTCGCAAAGCAGGATCCGTGAGCTGCCGCAGGTGCAGCGCTGAGAGCAGTCCTCAGGCACGAAGATGTCACCCAGCTAGAAAAGGGAAGGGCCAGAGGAGACGCTTCGGTTCCATCCCTGGTCTGGCTCCCCTTGGCACCTCTGCTTCCCGGGGCCTCCCACTGCCAGCCCAGACCTGGTAGTAGATGCCATTGCCGGTGCAGCCACAGTCAGCCAGCGGGAGGCTCTGGGTGCTTCTGTAGGCATAGCCTGGAATGCTGGCGCAGCCTTCCATGCAGGGGCCCTCGTAGTCCCCAGGGTCCGTCAGGTGGGCACAGGTTGCTGGGCAGTGCGTCATACAGCTCTGATACATGGTACCTGCTGGGCACTCCATGGCTGGGGGGAGAGTCACGGTCAGAAGCTGGCTGGGGCTGGGCAGGCCAAACAGAGGCAAGGTCACCTAATAAAACTCAGAGATGCTTACAGGCAGGAACCCAGAAAACGTCACGGCTTCCTCTAGGGTCTTTTTTTCCTTGTTTTTTTTGTTTTGTTTTGTTTTGTTTAGAGATGGAGTCCCGCTCTGTTGCCCAGGCTGGAGTGCAGTGGTGTGATCACAGCTCACTGCAGCCTCCAACTCCTGAGTTCTAGTGATCCTCCCACCTCAGCCTCCCCAGCGACTGGAGCTACAGGCATGCACCACCACACCCAGCTAATTTGTTTGAAATTTTTATAGAGATGGGGTCTCACTATGTTTCCCAGGCTGGTCTCAAACTCTTGGCTTTAATTGATGCTCCTGCCTCAGCCTCCCTAAGCGGTGGGACTACAGGTGTGGGTTACCACACCCAGCCTGTCTTGTCTTTTCTTCTTTCCTTTCTCTTTCTTTCGCTTTTTTTCTTTTTCTTTCCTTTCTCTCTCTCTCTCTCTTTTTTTTAATGGAGTCTCACTCTGTCACCTGGACTGGAGTGGAGTGGTGCAATCTTGGCTCACTGCAACCGCCGCCTCCCGGGTTCAAGCGATTCTCCTGCCTCAGTCCCTCAAGTAGCTGGGACTACAGGCATCTGCCACTACGTCCAGCTAATTTTTTGTATTTTTAGTAGAGAGTGGGTTTCACTATGTTGGCAAGGCTGGTCTCAAACTTCTGACCTCGTGGTTTGCCCACCTCAGCCTCCCTAAGTGCTGGGATTACAGGTGTGAACCACCGTGCCTGGCCTTTTTTTTTTTTTTTATTTGAGATAGGATGTTGCTCTGTGCCCAGGAGTGCAGTGGTGCACTCATGGCTCACTGCAGCCTCGAACTCCTGGGCTCAAGCCATCCTCCAGCTTTGGCCTCCCAAAGCACTGGGATTACAGGTGTGAGCCACCATGCCCAGCCTATCCAGGGTCTTTTTGTCTGCAGCATTAGAGCATTTGAAGGAACTGGCTGAGCAAAAGTGGATCCTGGCAGGAAGGAATGGGATGGGGGATGGGGTCAGGAGGCTCCCAGGTAGGGTCAGAGGAGTCAGGCTGCAGGTTGTACTGACTTGGACATGAGACTAAGAAAGTTGAGGGAGGCTGGGACTAAGACAGCTGGAGATGAGGCAATGGTGGGAAGAGAGTTCAGCAGAGGTGGACAGCAGAGGGGAGGGGCAGTGCCTCACTGCAGAGGGCGTGGTCCCGCCAGCCAGCCAGGGCAGCGCCCGCCTCCTGGCAGAGGATGGCATACCTGCTGAGGACCTGGCAACGCAGCTCCTCTTGCTCTCTGGGGTCCTAAGCAGAGCACAGATCCAGCACACAGTGCCTGGGGTGGAGAGGGGACAGGAAGGGCGCAGTCAGGTTTGGGGAGGCTAGGAGGCCCACCCCTGCAAAAGAGAGCCTGGAAACCCAAACAGAAAGACATCAGTCGGTGTCCAGGGAGGGTCACAAGGAAACGAGGCCACAGGGAGAACGGAGGAGTGAACCAGACAGAGCTTGGGTCAGGAAGCTGGCAGGAGGTCCCAGGGAAGATCAGAGGAGGCACCTGGACCATTCCCACAAGTCCTGGGCCCATGACTCACTCCTGGAAGGGCTCTGGGGCCACCATCTGGTGACAGGCAGCAAAGGGGCCTTGGGGGTCCCCCAGCACCCTACAGACCTGGGTGCTGTTGCTCACCAGCTGCTCCGGGCTACATTCAGACACATGGAATCCGAGTTCCGCCCCTCGTCCCTCCTCGTCCGCTGGTACAGCCCTGCAGCAGAGACAGCCACGGGGTCAGGTGAGGCCACAATGAAGGTGAAGTGAGGGAAGAAGAACAACTGATTAGCTGAGTGTGGTGGTGTCTGCCTGTAGTCCCAGCTACTCGGGAGGCTGAGGCAACAGGATGACTTTAGCCCAGAAGACAGAGAGGCTGCAGTGAGCAGAGATCACGCCACTGCACTCTAGCTTGGGCAACAGGAAGACTTTGTCTCGAAAAAAGATTTTTCTAAAAAAGAAAGAAGAACAATTGGGGCTCAAACCTGTAATTCTAGCACTTTGGGAGGCCGAAGCTGAGGTGGGTGGATCCCTTGAGGTCAGGAGTTTGAGACCAGTCTGACCAACATGGTGAAACCCCATCTCTACTAAAAATAGAAAAATTAGCCGGGCATGGTGGTGGGTGCCTGTAGACCCAGATACTCTGGAGGCTGAGGCAGCAGAATCACTTAAAACTGGGAGGCAGAGGTTGCAGTGAGCTAGGATCACACCACTGCACTCCAGCCTAGGCGACAGAGCAAGACCCTGTCTCTAAAAAAGATTTTTAGAAAAAGAAGAACTGGAAAGGCAGGCGGAGGGTGGGGTGGGGGCACAGACTGGGATTTCCACTGAGTGGGTGCCCTGACAGTCGGGTGAGAGGGAATGACAGAATCGGGAGGATCCAGGTGTCTCTGCACCCTCTCCCTGGAGTTTCATCCTCTGCTGAGGACAGGAGGGCCAGCGGCCACTGGGCGCAGAGTTGTTCATCTCCCCAGCCGCATCCCTTCCAGGCCACGCACCTGGGGAATCGGAGGAGGGCGTCCCCGGTCTTCACCTCCCAGCTGTTGCCGAAGGTGTTGAGGTTCTGGGTCAGGGCACCACTGGGCAGCATCATCTCATTCTTGCGGTTCTCACTGTAGTTCCCACAGAGGCCACGCACGAGCCCCCTGTAGATGCTGGGTAGGGAGATCACTGTGGGAGGAAGGGGGCCCCCAAAAGTGAGACTCCTCGCTCTTTTTTTTTTTTTTTTTGAGACACAGTCTCGCTTTGTTGCCCAGGCTGCAGTGAGGGGGCACAATCTTAGCTCACTGCAACCTCCACCTCCCGGATTCAAGTGACTCTCGTGCCTCAGCCTCCAAGTAGCTGGGAATACAGGCACATGCCATCATGCCCAGCTAATTCTGTATTTTTAGTAGAGATGGTGTTTCACCCTGTTGGCCAGACTGGTCTAGAATTCCTGACCTGAAGTGATCCACATACCTTGGCTCCCAAAGTTCAGGAATTATAGGCATGAGCCACCAAAACCATCCCTCATTTTTTTTTTTAATTAACTTTTTTTTAAAAGCAGGGTTTGGCTCTATTGCCCAGGCTGGAGTAGAGTGGCATAATCATGGCTCACTGCAGCCTCCAACTCCTGGGCTCAAGTAATCCTCTCTCCTTGGCCTCTCCAGTAGCTGGGACTACAGGTGTGCACCATCATACCCAGCTAATTTTTTATTTTTTGTAGAGACGGGGTCTTGCTATGTTGCCAGGCTGGTCCCGAATGCCTGGCTCAAGCGATCCTCCCATCTTGGCCTCTCCAGTTCCAGAAGCTGGGATTACAGGCACACACCATCACACATGGCTCATTTTAATTTTTTTTTTTTTTTTTTTTTGAGACAGAGTTGCTCTTGTTGCCAGGCTGGAGTGCAATGGTATGATCTCGGCTCACTGCAACTTCCACCTCCTGGGTCCAATTGATTCTCCTGCCTCAGTCTCCCAAGTAGCTGGGATTAGAGGCACCTGCCACCATGGCCAGCTAATTTTTGTTTTAGTAGAGATGGGGTTTCACCATGTTGGCTAGGCTGGTGTTGAACTCCTGACCTTAGGTGATCTGCCCGCCTTGGCCTCCCAAAATGCTGGGATTGCAGGCATGAGCCACACACCTGGCCTTAAAAAATTTTTGTAGAGACGGGGGTCTCACTATGTTCCCCAGACTGGTCTTGAGCTTCTGGCCTTAAGCAATCCCCGTGTCTCAGTTTCCCAGAACGCTGGGATTACAGGCCGGTGCCGCAGCACCCGACCAAGGCTCTGCCCTCCGCTCTCCAACTGGCCTCACTCCACCTCCTCCTGGTCCTTCTCTGGAGCCAGGTGCCCCACATCCGGGCAGAGGTCCTCTCACCAGGATTTGCCTGTCTTAGGATTTTCCCTACCCCTTCTCAGAAATGGCCCTTCTGCTCTTCTTTGCCCTGTTTCCGCTACCTGCATTTTTCCTTCCACCGAAGTTGACGACCAGCTCAAAGTCGGTGACCAGGTAGAACCGTTGGTCCCGCAGGGTGACGCGCAGGTGCTCATCCGGTCTGTAGGGGACGGCCATCTTCTGGTTGTTGACCTAAAGAGAGAAGACAGGAGCAGCATGGAGGGCTGAATCTGCCTGACCTGGTACCTTTCCTGCCTGGGCTTTGCTTTTCCCAGCCATGTCCATACGTCTCCGTGAAGACAGGGGAATGAGATACCCAAGTAGCGGCTTTGCTATTCCACATGGCAGAAGCCTCTGTGAGGTCCGCCCCCTTCCCAGCGCAAGTCCTTCCTTGCAAAAAATTGGTGCAGTGAGGCTGGGCACAGTGGCTCATGCCTGTAATCCCAGCACTTTGGGAGGCTGAGACAAATGGATCACTTGAGGTCAGGAGTTCGAGACCGGCCTCACCAACATGGGGAAACCTGGTCTCTACTAAAAATACAAAAACTAACCAGGTGTGATGGCGCACGCCTGTAGTCCCAGCTACTCGAGAGGCTGAGGCAGGAGAATCACTTGAATCTAGGAGGCGGAGGTTGCAGTGAGCTGAGATGGTGCCACTGCACTCCAGCCTGAGTCAGAGAGTAAGACTCTGTCTCAACAAAATAAAACAAAACAAAACAAAATAAACCCACATTGGTGCAGTGGATGCCACTGATTCTTCAGCCTGGGATTGACCTTCACACACCTCATGCTCTGCCCTCCTCCACCTCCTCTCTTCCTCTTGTCTCTTGCCAGCCTCTGCTGCCTCCCCATGTGCAGTGAGCTTGTTGTTGGATTTGTTTTTGGTTTTGAGACCGTTTCTCTCTGTCACCCAGGCTAAAGTGCAGTGGCAAGATCTTGGCTCACTGCAGCCTCAAACTCCAGGGCTCAAGCGATCCTCCAGCCTCAGACTGTCCAATAGCTGGGACTACAGGTGTGCGCCCCCATACCCAGCTCATATTAAATTTTTTGCAGAGATGTGGGATCCTGCCATGTTGCCCAGGCTGGTCTTGAACTTCTGGGCTCAAGTGATCCTCCTGTCTTAGCTTCCTGAGTAGCTGAGATTACAGGCATGAACCACTGCGTCCTGCTGACTCCCATTTTACAACCCGCCCGCCCCGCCACCAACGTCCCAGGGAAGAGGGACCCCTGACTTCTCCTCCTCCAGGTGGCCTACCTGGTCCAGCTGCCTCCCCATACCCACCAGGCTCAGGCCCAGAACTTACCACAAGCTCCAGACCAGCTTGGAACTGCACTTTGTAGCCATAGACGCTGGTAATCACCTCGTGCAAGAAGATGGAGCTCCCGGGTGGATCCACCTTGTTGCGTCCCTCCACAAGCAGGGGCTCCACCCCATCAGGCAGCACGTCCACAGTCTTGATCAGGACGTAGGTCATGCGGCCCTGGAAGCAGTAGCTGAAGCCGTCAAACGTGAGGTAACGGGGGTCCCCGTAGACTGAGCATTGTTCAGACTCTGCCAAGAAGTCAGTGAGAAGGGACTGGGTGTGGTGGCTCAGGCCTGTAATCCAGGGACTTTGGGAGGCAGAGACGGGTGGATCACCTGAGGTCAGGAGTCCGAGAACAGCCTGGCCAACATGGAGAAATCTCATTTCTACTAAAAATACAAAAACTAACCAGGTGCAGTGGTGTGTGCCTGTAACTCCAGCTACTTGGGAGGCTGAGACAGGAGAATTGCTTGAACCCGGGAGGCAGAGGTTGCAGTGAGCGCCAAGATCACGCTACTGCCCTTTAGCCTGGGCAACAGAGTAAGGCTTCGTCTCAAAAAATACAAAAACAAAAAGAGTGAGAAGGGACCCTGCCCAGGTGTAATGGTCCCCAAAGTCACTCCCCCACGGTGATGTCCCCTGTGGCCACACCCTCTTAGGCTCCCTGGATCCTTTTTCTCTTTTTTTTTGTTTTTTCTTTTTTTGAGACGGGGTCTCCTTCTGTCACCCAGACTGAAGTGTAAGTGGCACAATCATGGCTCACTGCAGCCTCCAGCTCCTGGGCTCAAGCAATCCTCCTGCCTCAGCCTCCTGAGTAACTGGAACTTCAGGAGTGCACCACCACCCCTAGCTAAATTTTTTTTTTTTTTTTTAGAGGTGCTGGGGGTCACACTATGTTGCCCAGGCTGGTCTTGAACTCCTGGCCTCAAGAAGTCCTCCCAGTGACACTCAATTAAAGGCCCTTTTTTTTTTTTTTTTTTCCAGACAGGGTCTTATTCTGTCTCCCAGGCCAGAGTGCAGTGGTATACTCATAGCTCACTGCAGCCTCAAACTCCTGGGCTCAGGCAATTCTCCTGCTTCAGTCTCCTAAGTAGCTGAGACTATAGGCACAAGCCACTACACCTGGCTAATTTTTTAATATTTTAAAATTTTTTGTAGAGACAGGGTCTTTCTATGTTGGCCAGGCTGGTGTTGAACTCCTGCACTGAAGTGACCCTTCCACCTCGCCCTCCCGAGTACTGGGATTACAGGCATGAACCACCATGCCCAGCCTCCCTGGATCCTTGATCTTCAACTTTCTCCCTCTCCTGGGCTGATTAAAAACCTTAGAGAGGCCGGGCACAGTGGCTCATGCCTGTAATCCCAACACTGTGGGAGGCCGAGGCAGGAGGAACACTTGAGATGGGTTCAAGTCCATCCTGGTCAACGTAGCAAGATCCCATCTCTACAAAAAAATAGAAAAATTGGCTGGGTGTGGTGGTGCATGCCTGCAGTTCCAGCTACTTGGGAGGCTGAGATGTGAGGATCACTTGATTCCAGGCATTTGAGGTTACAGCGAGCTATACGATGGTGCCAGTGCACTCCAGCATGGACAACAGAGCAAGACCCACCCAGTCTCAAAAAACAAACAAGGAGCCAGGCACAGTAGCTCACGCCTGGAATCCCAGCACTTGGGGAGGTCAAGGCCGGCAGGGTCCCAGAGGGGATCAGGACCTGGCACATGGCCACAGAGTTGACAAGAGACAGATTGGAGACCAGACCTCCTGATTCAGTCGCCCGCCCCAACCCCTTCCTGTGCGCGGGTTCAGGCTAAACCCCTTCCTGCCCTGCCTCTTTCCCCAGCTCAGCGGTCAAGACATAGAGACCATCCTGGCCAACATGATGAAACCCCATGTCTACTAAAAATAAAAAAATTAGCTGGGCGTGGTGGTGAGTGCCTGTAATCCCAGCTACTTGGGAGTCTAAGGCAGGAAAATTCCTTGAACCAGAGGGTCGAAAGTTGCAGTGAGCCAAGATCACGCCACTGCACTCCAGCCTGGCGTCAGAGTGAGACTAAAAAAAAAAAAAAAACAAAACCCACCCAAACAAGCAAACGAAAACCTTGGAGGATCTCCTTGACCAGTCCCCTCTTTTTGCCCTACAGGTACAGGGTCCCAGAGGGGATCAGGACCTGGCAAATGGCCAGAGTTGGCAAAAGCCAGATTGGAGACCAGACCTCCTGATTCAGTTGCCCGCCCCAAACCCAGCCTGTGCACGGGTTCAGGCTAAGCCCCTACCAGCCTGCCTCTTCCCACAGCTCTGCCCTGGCCCCAAGTGCTCCCCTCTCCACCCGCCCTGGTCGCTCCCCTTACTGTCTGAGACACAGTTGATGTTGCTGTTGTTGGAACTGAGCTGGCAGTGGGATCCAGAGGGGCATCGGAAGTCCCTGCACTGAATGGCTCCTGCTGTGCAAACACACTTCTCTGTGCAACCACTGGAGACCTAGCTCTTGTCCGGCTGTAGAAGTCACCAGAAGAGAAAGAGAGTAAGAAAGGGTCCAGGTGTGGTGGCTCATGCCTGTAATCCCAGCACTTTGGGAAGCCAAGATGGATGGATCACCTGAGGTCAGGAGTTCGAAACCAGCCTGGCCAACATGGTGAACGCTGTCTCTACTAAATATACAAAAATTAGCTGGGCATGGTGGCACACACCTATAATCCCAGCTACTCAGGAGGCTGAGGCAGTAGCACTGCTTGAACCCAGGAGGTGGAGGTTGCGGTGAGCCAAGATCACACCACTGCACTCCAGACTGGGTAACAGAGCAAGATTCTGTTTCAAAAAAAAAAAAAAAAGAAAAGAAAGTGAGGAGAGAAGAGCCGGTTCTCCTTCCTCTTACCCCAGCAGCCTAGTCCACCATCTGCATGGCTTAATTGATGCTGGCCAGAGGCAGCCACAGTGCCAATTGGACATCCAAAATACACTGTGCAGGCAAGTGAGGTGGCTCACGCCTGTAAATTCCAGCACTCTGGGAGGCCAAGTCGGGCAGATCACTGGAGGTCAGGAGTTCAAGACTAGCCTGGCCAACATGATGAAACCCAGTCTCTACTAAAAATACAAAAATTAGCCAGGCTTGGTGGTGCTTGCCTGTCATCTCAGCTACACAGGAGATTGAGGCAGGAGAACTGCTTGAACCTGGGAGGCAGAGGTTGCAGTGAGATCATGCCACTGCACTCCAGCCTGGGTGATAGAGGGAGACTCCGCCTCAAACAAACAAACAAACAAAAAACCACTGTGCTTGATGTCTTACATATGTTGTGAAAAAGACACTACAAACCCATTTTACAGGTGAGGAAGCTGAGATAATAGAGGTCATCTGACTCATCAGTGCACCATCAGGATTCAATCTTAGCTCAGCCTGAAATGAGGCCATGATCCTTCCAGTATACCATGCCATGTGCTACTTGTTTGGATTCCTCAGATTCACCCAAGCCACGCGCCATCAGTCCAGACCTGGCTGGAGATCAATGAGTCACCCACAGCAGCCTTTGCACCCCAAGGCCAGCTGTCAAGTCATGGGTGTCCCAGGCTGAGAGAGGCAGGGAAAAGGAGAAAGGAAAAGGAAAAGGCGATGGCTCACGCCTGTAATCCCAGCACTTTGGGAGGCTGAGGCGGATGGATCACGAGGTTAAGAGATCTAGAACATCCTGATCAACAAGGTGAAACCCCATCTCTACTAAAAATACAAAAAATTAGCTGGGCATGGTGGCGCGTGCCTGTAATCCCAGCTACTCAGGAGGCTGGGGCAGGAGAATTGCCTGAACCCAGGAGGCGGAGGTTGCGGTGAGCCGAGATTGCGTCATTGCACTCCAGCCTGGGTAACAAGAGCGAAACTCCTTCTCAAAAAAAAAAGAAAAAAAGAAAAAAAGAAAAAAAATCAGAGAGTTCAGTGTCCACACTTATAAAAATGAGGTGCTAGATAAATCCCCCCGACCCACCTTATTATGACATAGAGTTTCCCTCTTGTCACCCAGGCTGGAGTGCAATGGTGCGTTCTTGGCTTATTGCAACCTCTGCCTCCTTAGTTCAAGCGATTCTCCTGCCTCAGCCTCCCAGGTAGCTGGGTTTACAGGTGTCCAGCACCATGCCCAGCTAATTTTTTTTTTTAACTTTAAATTTAAATTTATTTTTATTTGATTTCTAAAAACAAAAAAAATATGGGAAGCCTCATGAATTTGCATATCATCCTTGCACAGGGGCCATGCTAATCTGCTCTGTATCATTCCAAGCTTAGTGTATGTGCTGCCGAAGCGAGCACATGCCCAGGTAATTTATTAATTTATTTTATTGTATTTTATTTTATTTTTACACAGAATGGGTTTCACTATGTTGGTCAGGCTAGTCTCGAACCTCTGGCCTCATGATCCGCCCTCCTCAGCCTTCCAAAGTGCTAGGATTACAGGCTTGGGACACTGTTTCCACTTAATTTTTTTTTTTTTTTTTAAACATGAGGTTTTGCTGGACGCGGTAGGCCACACCTGTAATCCCAGCACTTTGGGAGGCAGAAGTGGGTGGATCACCTGAGGTCAATAGTTAAAGATCAGCCTGGCTGTCATGGTGAAACCCCATAAAAATAAAAAAAAAAAATCTGCCTGGCACTGTGGCTCATGCCTGTAATTCCAGCTACTCGGAAGGCTGAGGCAGGAGAACTGCTTGAACCCAGGAGGCGGAGGTGGCAGTGACGCGAGATCACACCATTGCACTCCAGCCTGGGTAACAAAGAGTGAAACTCTGTCTCAAAAAAAAAAAAAAAATCTTCCAGGCGCTGTGGCTCACGCCAGTAATCCTAGCACTTTGGGAGGCGGAAGTGGGTGGATCACCTGAGGTCAATAGTTAAAGATCAGCCTGGCCGTCATGGTGAAATCCCATCTTATTAAAAAAAAAAAATCTGCCAGGCGCGGTGGCTCATGCCTGTAATCCCAGCACTTTGGGAGGCCGAGGCTGGTAGATCACAAGGTCAAGAGATTGAGACCATCCTGGTCAACATAGGGAAACCCCGTCTCTACTAAAAATACAAAAAATTAGTTGGACATATTGGCACATGCTTGTAATCCCAGCTACTCAGGAGTCTGAGGCAGGAGAATTTCCTGAACTCAGGAGGTGGACGTTGTGGTGAGCCGAGATCGCTCTATTGGACTCCAGCCTGGGTAACAAGAGCGCAAGTCTGTCTCAAAATAAATAAATAAGTAAATGAATAAATAAATAAATAAAAAAGAGGTTTCACCATGTTGGTCAGGCTGGTCTTGAACTCCCGACCTCACGTGATCCGCCTGCCTTGGCCTCCAAAGGGCTTGGATCACAGGCGTGAGTCACTACGCCTGGCCAATTTTTGTATTTTTATTAGAGACCAGGTTTCACCACATTGGCCAGCTGGTCTTGAACTCCTGATCTCAAGTGATCCACCAGCCTCTGCCTCACAAACTGCTGGGGTTATAGGGAAGAGCCTCCATGCCCAGCCCTGTAAATCATTTAATCTAAAAGCCTTCTGAAAAATTAAGATCATGGTCTGGCGCAGTGGGTCATGCCTGTAATGCCAACACTTTTGGAGGCAGAGACAGGTGGATCATGAGGTCAGCAGTTCCAGGCCAGCCTGACCAACATGGCGAAAGCCTGTCTGTACTAAAATACAAAAATTAGCCAGACATGGTGGTGTGCGTCTGTAATCCCAGCTCATCGGGAGGGTGAGGCAGGAGGATCATTTGAACCCGGATGGTGGAGGTTGCAGTGAGCCGAGATCGCGCCACTGCACTCCAGCCTGGGTGACAGAGCAAGAGTCTGTCTCAAAAAAAAGCTTTTATATATATATATATATATATATTTTTTTTTTTTTTTACAGAAATGGTCTTGCTCTGTCCGTCAGGCTGGAGTGCAGTGGTGCAATCGTAGCTTACTGCAGCCTCCCACTACTAGGTCTTAAGCAATCCTCCTACCTCAGCTTCCTGAGTAGCTAGGACTACAGGTGCACAGCACCACGCCCAGCTAAATTTTTGTAGAGATGGGATCTTGTTCTGTCATCCTGGCTGGTTTCAAACTCCTAGTCTCAAACGATCTTCCTTTCTCAGTCTCCCAAAATGCTGGGATTACAAGGGTGAGCCACTGTGCCCAGCCTAAACTTTATTATTTAATTCTTCCTTTTTTTTCTTTATTTCTGAGACACAGTTTTGTTATTGTTGCATAGGCTGCAGTACGGTTTCAGGATCTTGGCTCACTGCAAACTCTGCCTCCCCAGTTCAAGTGATCCTCTTCCCTCAGCCACCTAAGTAGCTGACATTATAGGTCCTCGCCACCATGCTCAAATAATTTTTTGTATTTTTAGAAGAGACCAGGTTTCGTCATGTTGGCCAGGCTGCTTTCAAACTGCTCACCTCAGGTGTTCCACTCAGCCTCAGTTTCCCAAAGTGCATGTATTACGGGCCTGAGCCCTCACACCCAGCCTTAACTTTATTTAGTTTTTAATTAATTAATTTATTTTTTTAAAAGACGGGGTTTCACCTTGTTGGTCAGGCTGGTCTTGAACCCACAACTTCAGGTGATCCGCCCACCTTGGTCTCCAAAGTGCTTGGATTACAGGCATGAGCCTGCATGCCCGGCCAACTTTACTTTTAGAAATCAGAGGGATTGGGCCGGGCGCTGTGGCTCACGCCACTAATCTTAGCACTTTGGGCGGCCGAAGTGGGTGGATCACCTGAGGTCAACAGTTAAAGATCAGCCTGGCCGTCATGGTGAAACCCCATCTTATTAAAAAAAAAAAAAAAAAATCTGCCTGGTGCGGTCGCTCATGTCTGTAATCCCAGCAATTTGGGAGGCTGAGGCAGGTGGATCATGAGGTCAAGAGATCAAGACCAACCTGGTCAACATGGTGAAAGCCAGTCTCTACTAAAAATACAAAAAATTAGCTGGGCATGGTGGCGCGCGCCTGTAATCCCAGCTACTCAGGAGGCTGAGGCAGGAGAATTGCCTGAACCCATGAGGTGGAGGATGCGTTGAGCCGGGATCGCGCCATTGCACTCCAGCCTGGGTAACAAGAGCGAAACTCCGACTCAAAAAAAAAAAATCTTCCGGGCCTGGTGGCTGACGCCTCTAATTCCAGCTACTCCGGAGGCTGAGGCAGGAGAACTGCTTGAACCCAGGAGGCCGAGGTTGCGGTAAGCCGAGATCACGCCATTGCACTCCAGCCTGGGTAACAAGAGCGAAACTCCGTCTCATATATAAAAAAAAAAAAAAAAAAAAAAATCTTCCGGGAGCGGTGGCTCAGGAGTGTAATCCCAGCACTTCTGGAGGCTAAGTGAGGTGGATCACAACGTGAAGAGATCCAGAACATCCTGGTCTACATGGTGAAACAACATCTTCACTAAAAATACAAAAAATTAGCTGGGCATGGTTGCGCATGCCTATAATCCCAGCTACTCAGGAGACTGAGGCAGGAGAATTGCCAGAACCCAGGAGGCGGAGGTTGCTGTGAGCCGAGATCGCGCCGTTGCACTCCAGCCTATGTAACAAGAGCGATACTCCTTCTCAAAAAAAAAAAAAAGAAAAAAAATCAGAGAGTTCAGTGTCCACACTTATAAAAACGAGGTGCTAGATAAATCCCCCCGACCCGCCTTTTTATGAGATGCAGTTTCCCTCTTGTCACCCAGGCTGGAGTGCAATGGTGCGATCTTGGTTCATTGCAACCTCTGCCTCCTTGGTTCAAGCGATTCTCCTGCCTCAGCCTCGCAGGTAGCTGGGTTTACAGGTGTCCACCACCGTGCCCAGCTAATTTTCTTTTTTCTGTTAACTTTAAATTTAAATTTATTTTTATTTGATTTTTAAAAACAAAAAAATATATGGAATGTCTCATGAATTTGCATGTCATCCTTGCGCAGGGGCTATGCTAATCATCTCTGTATCATTCCAAGCTTAGTGTATGTACTGCCAAAGCGAGCACATCCCAGGTAATTTATTAATTCATTTTGTTTTATTTTATTTTACAGAGAACGGGTTTCACTATGTTGGGCAGGGTAGTCTCGAACCTCTGCCCTCATGATCCACCCTCCTCAGCCTTCCAAAGTGCTGAAATTACAGGCTTGGGCCACCGTTTCCAACTTAATTTTTGTGTTTCTTTTTTTTTTCTTTTTAAGGTGAGCTTTCGCCGGGCGCGATGGGTCACGCCTGTAATCCAGCACTTAGGGAGGCCGAGGCGGGTGGATCACAAAATCAAGAGATCGAGACCATGCTGGTCAACATGGTGAAACCCCGTCTCTACTAAAAATACAAAAAATTAGCTGGGCATGGTGGCGCATGCCTGTAATCCCAGCTACTTAGGAGGCTGAGGCAGGAGAATTGCCTGAACCCAGGAGGCGGAGGTTGCGGTGAGCCCAGATCGCGCCTTTGCACTCCAGCCTGGGTAACAAGAAAGTCTGTCCCAAAATAAACAAACAAAGAAACAGACAAATAAATAAATAAATAAATAAATAAGAGGTTTCACAATGTTGGTCAAGCTGGTCTTGAACTCCCGACCTCACGTCATCCGCCTGCCTTGGCCTCCAAAGGGCTTGGATCACAGGCATGAGTCACTACGCCTGGCCAATTTTTGTATTTTTATTAGAGACCAGGTTTCACCACGTTGGCCGGCTAGTCTTGAACTCCTGATCTCAGGTGATCCACCCGCCTTTGCATCACAAACTGCTGGGATTATAGGCAAGAGCTTCCATGCCCAGCCCTGTAAATCTTTTAATCTATAAGCCTTCTGAAAAATTAAGATCATGGCCGGGTGCAGTGGGTCACACCTGTAATGCCAACACTTTTGGAGGCAGAGACGGGGGGATCACGAGGTCAGCAGTTCAAGGTCAGCCTGACAAACATGGTGAAAGCCTGTCTCTACTAAAATACAAAACTTAGCCAGATATGGTGGTGTGCATCTGTAATCCCAGCTACTCAGGAGGGTGAGGCAGGAGGATCACTTGAACCCGGACGGCGGCGGTTGCAGTGAGCCAAGATTGCGCCACTGCACTCCAGCCTGTACTCCCAGCACTTTGAGAGGCCGAGGCGCGTGGATCACGAGGTCAAGAGATCGAGACCATCCTGGTCAACATGGTGAAACCCCGTCTCTACTAAAAATACAAAAAATTAGCTGGACATGGTGGCGCGTGCTTGTAATCCCAGCTACTCAGGAGGCTGAGGCAGGAGAATTGCCTGAACTCAGGAGGTGGACGTTGTGGTGAGCCGAGATCATGCCATTGCACTCCAGCCTGAGTTAACAAGAGGGAAACTGTGTGTCAAATAAATAAATAAATAAATAAATAATAAATAAAAACAACTAAAAGGGTATAATTGGTATGTTTAAAGATACAATAAATGCTTGAGATGATGGATACTACATTTACCGTCATGTGATTATTACACATTGTATGCCTGTCTAAAAATATATACCCCAGAAATATATATATCTAGGTACCCATAAAAATTTAAAAAATAAATAAATAAATAAGAAACAAAAAAAAAAAGAAACTGATGGTCAGACTTTATGCAACTCTCTGGATTGCGAACAAGTGGTACAGCTGGGCTTTGAACCCACAGCTATAGAACTCCAAAGCTCTTCTGTGGAGGGTTGAGCTTGCCAGGACACCTCCTAAAGACAGAATTGCTCAGTGCCTTTTTTTTTTTTTTTTTTAAAAGATGGAGTTTAACTCTTGTCACCCAGGCAGTGGTGGAATCTCGATTCACTACAGCCTCCGCCTCCCAGGTTCAAGCGATTCTCCTGCCTTAGCCTCCTGAATAGCTGGGATTACATGTGCCCCGCCTCTATCGCAAGCTAACTTTTTCTTTAACATATTTTTAGTAGAAACGGGGTTTCACCGATGTTTGCCAGGCTAGTCTGGAACTCCTAACCTCAGGTGACCTGCCTCGGCCTCTCAAAATGCTGGGGATTACAGGTGTGAGCCACCAAGCCAGGTCAGAATTCCCTGGGGCCTTGAAACAAAGATATCCCAACAATTAACAAGCCTTAACAATACTACATTTGAGAGGTGAAAGGAAGTAATTATTTAATTTTCTGTCTCTCTCAATATTTCCACTATGTTTATAGACAGACACATGCCAAAAGGGCAGTTACAAAGAGAGTAGTTCTGGGAGGACAGACCAAGAGAGACTCACCTGCCATTTCAGTCTCAAAGAAGCCAATGAGAGACCGCATGAAGGACAGGATCCACCGGTCCGTCATGTTGGGGCTTTTTCTAACTGTGTTCTCATTGGAGAGAAATTCTATTTCTTCTTCCTAGGAATGAACAATCAGTTAAACACTTGCACATTGGGGTAAGTTACTATAAGGAAATAAACTTTTACAATCACTTAAACAAACAAATAACAAAAATCCCAAACACTGCTGGCAGAGTGAATTTCTGATTTTCAGCAATACTTTCAACATAAACACCAATGTACGACATTAAGTCCTTGATTATGTTTTTGAGTGAACCAAAGAGAGTTTAGGAAAATATTACTTCTCTGCACCAAACAGTAATTAAGAATTGAGAGAGATTCTAAAACCTTGTCAGAAAGTGCAGGGTTTAGTTCCTTTAAACCTCAGGAAGGAAGGACAGTAAAACTGTCTAGGACTGAATGATTGTCCACAAACTCAAAATGAGTACTGAGAAGGAACTGCCATGCTAAAGCTGTTCATTTTACCCAGAATGTTCTATCCCACTCTTTGCAAAATCCTCCTTGATCTTAAGTCCTTGCTCCACACACAGAACTCATGTCCTGCTTTGTTTCTCTGGCAGCACCACAACCAGGCTCTAGCATACACATATTAGCTCTAGCATAGATATATCTCACATAGCTCTGTAGGTACAAAATTAAAATAAATGATGAAAGAGAATTCGAATACCAACAAGACAGAGAAACTAGAAAGGAACGAAGGCAGAGGCAATCCACATCTAGCCTGGGGAAGACTTGGGACAGCTTGACCAACACCCAACAGAGGTCCTCTTCCCCAAACGGACCTCTAGGTGGAAAAATGCCTTTATTATCTAGAAAACTATTTGGGGAGTTGAAGATCAACAAGCACACCAACATAACACCCAAATTATAACAGAGATGTGTTGGTAAAAACCTAACTATGAACCAAACCTAACAATTCTGACTAATAGTATAGGAGACGCTTACATATAAAACAATAAAGACACACAAGGCAAAGCACCGGTCTGTACCTGCGCGCATCAGCACCATACTTCTGGATAATGGAAACTGGGATCTGGATAATTCTTTTTCCATTTGCTCATTTTTTTGGCCATCACTTGTAAAACAAAAGGGAGATGCCAATTAAGTCAGTCAATATCACAGATGATCTTGATATATAAGGATACAAAGCATTTGCAAATAGGAATACAAAAAAGGAAATGGGAAGGAGTAACTTAGAAGTTAGCGATAACAGGCCAGGCACAGTGGCTCATGCCTATAATCCCAGCACTTTGGGAGGCCAAGGCAGGCAGACCACCTGAGGTCAGGAGTTCGAGACCAGCCTGGCCAACATGGTGAAACCCCGTCTCTTACTAAAAACACAAAAATTAGCTGTGTGTGGTGGTGCACACCTGTAATCCCCACTACTGGGGACGTTGTTTTGGTAAGTTTACCATCGTTTTGCTTCAATTGCTCTCCACCAATCTTCTCAGCTAAGATCGAGGTGAGCTGCACGGCGGAAGAGGGCTGCGTGTAAGAAGGCAGCTCTGTCTCAGAGGACAAAAGGCCTGGGAGCACCCGGACAGGCAGGCACTGTGTGGAGGTCGCTCCCCTGCCAGTGGCCACTGTGGAGGCATTTCATAGAAATGCTCAAGGACCATTCACATTCAGAATTGGGATCAAACCGAGAACTCATGAGGGATATCGGACAGGAGTCAGAAAATGAGTTTCTCACACAACCGGAGCAAGGAGGGGAGAACCCTGGGCTTCAGACTTGCAATCCGCCGCCTTCCCTGCAGTGTGGCCCCGGTTATGTTGTCTTGCAACTCTGCCTGCATGAGTCCAATTGTCCTAGGAAGGGGCAAATGCTTCATAAGTGCCAACGGGAAGTGTTAGAATACTGGAACATATTAATATGAATATATCAACTTTCACCCAAAAAAACCTGAAAGCATTTGCAGACAGCAAAAACAGCTTCATTATCCTTTCATTTGTATAACAGATCTCTGGACAGATGAAAAAGAGTCAGAACACCCGTTTGTTACAGGAAACAAAATGTTGTGGACAGGAAAAAAGTGGGAGGAAGACTGGTCACTGCCTATTCCACTGTGCACAATTTGAATTTCGAACCATGCAAAAGTAATGCTTGGTTAAATTCAAGTCACTTAAAAGATAAAAAATAAATATTTAATACAAGCACAATATGCTGGGAAACAAAATGAAAGGCTTTCTGGCCGCAGAGCCACTCTTTCCCAGACTGAGGCTTTCCAGGAAAGGCTTTCTGCCTGAACCAGGCAGAGGATCCAGATGTGGATCGTCTGACAAACACAGGGCTTCTTAGGAAGTGTCCTAAATTGTGTTTAGGAAGTGCAGCCCCTGTTGAGATTCATGAAGAGAGGGAAAGAGCCCAAATGGGAAGGAGCATGGGTTGAGGGGCACAAAAGTAGGTCTGTTGACAAAGAACGGAAGTAAAGGGGAAATCAGCTTGAAGCTTTGTGCTGTGTGACAGAAAGACAATTTAAAAGTTGCCTAAAGAGGCGCACACAGTCTGCGCTGCTGCCCTCCAGCTGGAAGGGAAGCTCAGCTCTTGCCTACTGACTGGAGCCCTTCACAGAATGTCCCCTGCCGCGACCGGTACTTGCTACAGCGCCCCTCCCCCTCTGCAGAATGTCTGGGTCCTATGTTCTAAACTGCCATACTTTCAAATTTTACCTGACCTACCCGAACTCAGGAGAATCTGTTGAGGCAGGTCACTCTCTGGGTCCTGCCCTTGACTTTTCTCACCACAGAAACTGCCAGACAGCAGTGATCAGCACCCAGCCTGAGGGGATGGCTTCAAATGGAGGTGAGTCTGTAGGGACAAGGGCATTATCCAATTCTCTGCCATGTTTCAAATCCTCGGGAATTCAGATTTCACAGTGCCCCAGGGGACAGCTGATAGGGCTGATGTCCAGGAGGTAGGGAACACTGGATGTTCCCAAATACATCACACCTGGGGAGGGCCATGGCACCCTGAGTCTGTGGTTAGGGAGGACGGCTCCTTAGAGGTGGACCAAGGTGCCCGGGGAATACACCATGTAGGGGAAAGGATGGAGTGGATGTATTAATTCTTTCTAGAGGGGGACAGGTCACGTCACCGTGTCTTTGTAGGGAGTGGTGGGATCGTGTTGTGCTGGTGGCCCAGGGAGGATGACAGGCAAGTCTGAGCCCTGTGTTGTGTGTCTTCAGGCACCTGGAAGGTGCCCTTCCATATTGTTCAGAGGGATTTGGACTGGACGTTTCTAGATCTTAGGGAAGAGTGGGGAGAAGTGGGCTCAGCCAGAAAACTGTTGGGTGGGTTGTCTGTGACAGAGCACGCAGTGACAGCCTCTGGGTGGGCGAGGCTGGAGCTACTGTAACTGCCGCAGCCTCTCAGCTCCCTGCCCAGAGGTGGCTTCTCCATCAGTTCAGGTGGCTGTTGGCTCTGATTTAACAGGGGTGGGGGCAGTTGGGGAAGTTCAGGCAACACGGCCTGGGCTTCCCAGCTTGTTCTGAATTGTTCGTCCTTTTGTGGAAGCTCAGGTCTTCAGACCCACTTCCTCTTGTCTGCTAGCTCATGGCCTGTCCTCTGCACTTTGTGTTACTGTGGAGAGGAAGAATTTGCCTCTTTTCCATGTCTACTACCTTGTGAACAGGGGTCAGGTGTGGACTCTTGCTGGTTCTCAGTGGAAGGGTCTGGAAAGACTGGTTTCCTATTCAGTAGAGGAAGGAGAGTAGCGTACAAATAGGAAGATGGTCCTCTTATTAATCTTCTTCAAGTCAGGATGTATGTCCTGACTGATGAGGTGCATGTGCTGTATCCCTATTCCCCTTGACTGGAGACTGCATGAGGTCCTAGTGAACAGGGATGAGCTCCAGACAACTTTGTCACACCTGGCTTGTGGCCCAAGAACCTCTGGTTCTTGGTTGGTCACTAGATTCAGTTATGGGGAGCTCAAAGGAAAAGGACCAGAGACGGGCTCGTTGTCCCATGACCTATTGTAACATGACCAGCAGCTGTGGAAATCCCTGGACACCTCCCCTGACAGCCCCACTGCTCACTGCTTCCTGGCTGTGCTCTAATCGTGTGCAGCTGTTGCTGGCTGAGCAATCAAAGTATCTCAGGGAACTCCACACCACTGCTTCTCAGACCTGCCCCCGGGAACAGAGCTTCCTGAGTGGCAGCCAGGACCACCGAGCACTGAGAAAAGGGTGGCCCAAATCTGACCCCTGTTCAGCACTTGCCGTGCATGGTGCCAGGACAATCACTTGCACACTGGCCATAACACATATGGGTTATCTTCAGGGTTCACAGGGTGCTGGCTTGGGACAGATTTCTTTCCAATGATTTCCTTCCTTCCTTCTTCCTTCCTTCCTCCCTTTCTCTTTCTTTTTCTTTTTTCTTTTTTTTTTTTTTAACAGAGTCTTGCTCTGTCACCCAGGCCAGAATGCAGTGGTGCAATCTTGGCTCACTGTAGTCTCTGCCTCCTGGGTTCAAGCAATATTCCTGCCTCAGCCTCCTGAGTAGCTGGGATTACAGGCATGCACTACCACACTCAGCTGAGTTTTGTATTTTAGTAGAGACATGGTTTCACCACATTGACCAAGCTGGTCTTGAACTCCTGACCTCAGGTTATCTGCCCACCTCAGCCTCCCAAAGTGCTAGGATTACAGGCATGAATCACCACACCCACTCTAATCAGTGGTTTTATTTTGTTGTGCTGAGCTAAGAAAGAAAGGGGTTTTCAAGAGCTTCAGGAAAAGGAAGACTGAAGAGGAGACAGGACCATAATATTAGGAATCTTCCGACTTCCTATAGGCCTTCTGAGTGCATAGCACTGTCCTGGGGGAGGCCCCTCACCTGCTGCTGAGCATGCTGAGGGCCACCAAGCCGGCGAGAGATTCATCCCTGACCCATGGCTTGGGAGATGCCTGTAAGGCTGGCAGGGTCTGCCAGGGATGTCTGAGGGAGATCCTCAGAGGCAGCGAAGGCTTGGCTGTTGTTTCTTGGCAGACAGGGGTCAGGGAGTCTAGTGGAGCAAGGGCCAGGCTCTCTAGTGAAGCGACTCTCCCGTGGAGGAACAGCGCATGCAATGCACACTCACGGACACTTACAAGCTACAGAGTTTCCTTGTCCCACACCCTCAGCTGTTGGGACACCCCTCTGATTCCCAGTGACTAGTGCGGACCTGGAGACCCCAGCTCATTCATCTCTTTCCTTTGTCTCCACAGCATGCCCAGTGCTGGAACCAAGTGTGACCAAGAACCCTGGCGCCTCCATGCCAGTGTTCACGGCTCTGCCCTTCACCACACCTGCTCCCAGCCCAGCACATGGGCCGACCCTCGTGATTACAGTGGTTCCTCCAGGCAGCTCTCTCGTGCTGTCTGCCTTCCCCAGCACCCCTCTGGTGGCAGGACAGGATGGCCAAGGCCTGAATTGGGCTGGGGCTTCCAACACCCTTGTACAGATAAAGACAGAAGTGGGGCCTGTGAAGGTCCCTCAGGCACAGACCTTGGTCCTAACTCAGGCATCCCTCGTCTGGCAGGCTCCAGGCACCCTCTGCGGGGGTGTCACCTGTCCACCTCCCCGACCCCTAGCAGCTGCCCCTGTGGTGCCCGCTAGGGCTGCCCATGTCATTGGGGGCACCCAGGCCTGCGAGGGAGGCTGGTCCCAGAGCCTTCCTCCTCCAGCACCACCACCGGCTCCCCAGCCGGCCCCCATCATGGCCCCAGGGAATGCTTGTCCATGGCCACAAGGGGCTCATGGAGAGGGCAGCCAGGCTCCCTCCCAGGCCAAGGCCCAACCGGCCGACTCCTGCAACAAGAGCGTGTATGAGAACTTCCGACTCTGGCAACACTACAAGACCCTGGCCCGGAGGCACATTCCCCAGAGTCCGGACATGGAAGCGCTTTCCTGCTTCTTCATGTGAGTGTCCTCGGGGCACCGGAGTTCATCTCGCAGCTCACCCATAAAGAGGCTGCTGGATGGACGGGAGGTCGCGCCGTTCAGGGAAGCTTGCAGGGTGGTCTTGAAGGTGACGGGTGGAGCTATGGAAGGGCACATTTTCAGCAACATTAATCTGGCCGCCGCTCAGGACAGACTCTCAGGGGCCTCATCTCACCTGCCCCTCACTGTCCTGTGAGTCCGGCCAATCCTTACTTTCAAACATTTTCATGACAATGTTTACAGAAGACCCAGGTCAGAGAGGGTTCCCGGTCCAACATGAGCCACGGGTTGGGTTTAGTGCACCCCAGTGCCTCCCCTTGACCTGAGTGGCAAAGGCCAGGGGCACATCACATGGAGCTGGGGGTGGGAGCTGCAGGAAACCGGCACACGCCCACCGTTCTGCCGAGGTCCAGCTGGCACAGCGGTGGTGGAGCCTGCGCAGGGGATGGTCTTGGGCCCCACACTAGGGTCGATGCTGGGCAGGTATTTGCAGCTTCGCCCTCGATCCCTTCTAGAAGAAGGGACAATGATGCTTCATTCAGAGGATGGTGAGGAGGTGACTTGAGCTCACATATGAGGCACATAGCACAGTGCCCGGCACATGCTGGGACACATTACATGATAGCTGTTATGATTACTGTCCCTATTGCTATCATTATCAGAACTAAACCATCTAGGACAGCGCTCCCCAAAGCCACGGGCTCCAGTGATGGCTCTCAGTGCACCACGAGCCCACGAGCCCAGAAATTCAGGGCTGTGGACTGTGGTGACTGAGGCGGCAACGCCTCAGATCTGAGAGTTTGTCAATTCACTCCCAGTCCTGCCTCTCTCCATCCTGCAGGGCCTCTGTGACCCTGTGTCCCCCGCTGATGAGCAAACCCGCACTCCACGGGAGCTTGAGCACAACCACCAGGCAACACACTGGCCACTCCGTAGGCAAGTCCCCTGCCCAGCGTGTAGGTGTAAGGAGGCCCCATCACTGTTCCCAAAAATCTTGCCGCCCCTGCATAGTGGAACTGGTTGCATTCTCCCTTGGAGCTGAGTCCCGGTACACTGGGGACCCTGATTCTCAGAGTGGAGTCGCCCCAGGCTCACAGTCTTGGCATGGAGTGGGCTTCGATGCCGCTCTGCTTTGATTCTGGTTTCTACTCCTCTCCAGGACCCTGAGGCTACATCCCCAGGGGCTACCTTACTCCAGAGTCCCCAGGAAGCTGGTTAAATGCTCAGTCCTGGGGCCCTGGCACCTGCACATTAACCCTCGCTCCCCGGTCATTCTGTGTGGGCGCTGTCTCAGTCAGTTCGGGCTCTGCCATAACCCTACAGACTGGGTGCTTGATCAAGACACAGTCACGTCTCCCAGTTCCAGAGGCAGGGAGTCCCAGATCAAGGTGACAGCAGATTGGTGTCCTGGCTGGAGAGGGCTGCCTCTGGCTGTGTCCTCTTGTGGCTGAGAGGGACAGCCCTGGTGTCTCCACCTGCCCTTATCGGGGCTCGGATGCCATGACAGGAACCCACCCTCATGACCTGCTCTAACCCTGATTGACTCCAAGAACCGACACACTGGGGCTCAGGGCTTCAGTACAGGAATGCTGGGGACACACACGTTCCACCCATAGTACTGAGTTAACTTGTCAACACTGAGGACTCGAGGGGCAGTAGGAGAGGCCACCCAGTGGCTTGTGTTGATGTTTGATCTTGGGGGCGTGTCCTGGAGGCTGAGGAGCCCACGTGGGGGAAAACAGGACAGGGACACATGGCACGACAGGTGTGGGGAGGACAGGGGCCGGGTGTTGGGACCAGGTGGGCTTGGGACGGAGGGTAGGCTTATGTACTGGGACTCACTGCACCACCTTACAGCCCAGTTCTCAGATCCCTGGCCCAGCAAAAGCCCAGCATGACCCTGGAGGAGCAACTGTGGTGGGCCATGCGGGAATGGCAGCACACAAGCAACTCTGAGCGGATCATCTATTACCAGATGGCAGCAAAGTGAGTCTGGGATGCAGGGGCAGAGCCCGCATGGCAGGGTAAGAGAGGATGACAGAGGCCCGGTGGCCGTGGTGGCTTCTCAGCGTGGAGCATGAGAGTGTGGACAAACACAGGCCCTCCTGGGCCCCTGCCTCCCTCAAGAAACTACTCCTCCCTCCTAGAGTGCTCTGGGGTCTCTATAGTGCCCTGGTGGGAAGCCACGCCCTGCTTGGCCTGGGGCCAACCCCTGCCTTGACACTGGGGGTCATGGAGGGAGCAGCCAGCATCACAGTCCAAAGGAGATCACCGCCAGCTGTGGGGATGGGGAGAAGGGGGGCTGGCGACTATAGACAAGAGTCGGGTGCACTCTCCTCACAGCAGTGGCCAGAAGTCGGTTTTCACCCATCCCGGCCTGGCCAGGACTGGAGAAACCTGCGTTGGGTCAGGGGCGACCTGCGTCCAGGACACCATGAGACCCATCTCTGGCCTTCCTGCCTTTGCTCCTGGGAAGTCCCCTCCGTTAAGACAGAAAGACAGCAGCCTCAGGGGAAAGGGGCCCTGTCTTTTGGGCCCAGCTTTTGCTTCCTCCTGACCAGGGGTCTCCCAGGCCTCGTGCTCCTGGGTTATACTTCAGGGACCCACAGTCCCTACCTCAGGACTCCTGCATCTGGGCAACATTCTTGACACCTTCTGCCATAAACCCCACCCCTGGCCAGCTGAAGCCAGGAGGAAGGGTCCCCCTGGTGCCCTCCTGGGCCTCGCGGCCCTGACTTGAGTCAGGAAGCCCTGTTGATGCCATGGGCTCTGCGGGGGCCGGGTGAGGGAGGGAGAGCCCAGAACTCTGGGAGCAGCTCCCTCTGGGACTGGGGGATGGGCCCCGGCAGGGCCTGGACAGCCCGTCCGAGGCACGCCTTCCCATCCCTGCCATCGGCTGCTGCCTGGTCCTGGGGGCAGGGGGCCTGGACCCTCTCAACACGGCCTGCAACCTTTTTCACCCCAGGTTCCTGGAGTTTGAGGCTGAGGAGGAGATGCAGCTTCAGAAGTCACAGTGGATGAAGGGGCCCCAGTGCCTGCCTCCGCCAGCCCTGCCGAGGCTTGGACCTCAGAAACCGTCGGCCCCTGAGGTGGTCAAGCAGCCAGGTACGGCTTCCCACATTCCCACAGGAGCCACGGCAAAGGCCAGAGGGGCCAAGGGAGGCCACTGTCCCCACACCCCATGCCTCCCTTCAAGAGAGGGATGTGCTCCTCCAACAGGACAGCTCCCAAGGGCATATGTTGGGTACTGACCAGGTCACTTCGTGGGCGGCCCATGGTCACCAAGGAGGGTATTGACCTGGTCAGGTTTCCTAGCTACTCTCCCCTCGCCTGTCCAAAACTCAACATACAATCCACCCAGGAACAGGGACGAGCGGGCAGGGACGAGCGGGCAGAGTACACGGCATATCGGTGGCTCCAAACTTCCTCCCAAACGATGCTGTCTCAGATGTGCCCCTCCTGCGGCATCTCCTCTGGGGCGCTGTGGTTCAGGTGGTCCTGACCCAGCTGGGTCCCACTTCATGTCCCCGAGCCCTGCCCTCCCCTGTGTGGTGAGGGCAGGAGGAGCAGCCCTCACCACGCCCATCCTCCTCCCTCCCTGCCTCAGTGTACCTTCCGAGGAAGGCCGGCCCCAAGGCCCCACCTGCCTGCCTGCCGCCACCCAGGCCCCGGCGGCCAGCAAAGACCAAGACCAACCTACTACCGCCCCGGCGGCCAGTGAACACCAAGGCCCCCGAGGAGATGCCCCCTGAAGTGGTGCAGGAGTATATGGAGATCATGGAGGAGCTGCTGGGGCCTCCCGCTGGGGCCACGGGGGAGCTCGAGGCACAATGGGAAGAGGCAGGCCTCCTGAGCTACATGGACAAGCTGTGCTCACAGGAAGACTTCCTCACCAAGGTGGGCTGGCTGGAAGTGCTGGGGTCTGCAGGATTCGGGGTGGCTAAGGGGGTCACTCACAGGTCCTTGGAATTAAGCTCTGCTGTATGTTTGTGCCTGTCATTTCTTACTGTGTTTCTTTGTGTGTCTGTGTGGGTGTGAGTGTGGAGTGTGGACGTTACTTGTGTCTGTGTCTTTTCCTGTGTCATATGTGTGTCTGTTTGTGTGTCTCTGTCTGCATGTGTGTATGCTACCAGGTCTGTGGTCTGTGTGTGGAGCTGGTGGTCACCATGATATGAGACAGCTCCAGAAGGGTGGGGATGGGGCGCTCGCTGCTTTCTGCATCTCCTCCCGGTGTCCTTGGCTCCACGTTACTCCCTGCCCAGGAAGCTCACACCGTCTTCCTTCTGTTTCCAGGTGGAGGCCATCATTCACTCCCGATTCCTGGAAGAACTGCTTTCCCCAGATCCACAGATGGATCTCTTGGCCCTAAGCCAGGAGCTGGAGCAGGAGGAAGGACTCACCCTTGCCCAGGTAGAGCAGGGAGGGAGGGGAACCCACGTACCCCGGGGGCAGGAGGGACCCGGCACACAAGCCCCATCTGATTGTCTACCCCACCCTGCGGGGCATGCTCGGCTTCTTGGGGAGCCACCCCGAGGTGGGGAGGTGCAGGTTCAGATGGAGTGGGATGGAGAGGAGCCAGGGAGGGGAGTCAGGATGCAAACTGGAGTGAGACCCAACGGGATGCCCGGCACAGCCACACCCTCTGTCTTTGACAGGAAGCCCAGCTGCCTCAGGCTTCCCTGCCTGCCACCCAAGGCCTTCTCAGCCCAGAAGGACAGGGTCCCCAGGGAGCTCGTCAGTCTTCCTCTGCTCAGAGAGGAGGCCTCAGCCCAGCAGCGGCTCCCACCACCAACTCCAAGAAGCGAGCTCTCTTCGGAGGCCCATCCTCTGCTCAACAGATGTCCCACCTAGGGCCTGGGCTCAGAGCCTCTGGGGCACAATCCCTGGCTTGGGGGCTGGCTGGCCCCTCACAGCCTCAAAAGAGAAAGGGTGACCCCGTGGTCTCCAGGAAGAAGAAGAAGCGGGCTTGCAGCCAGTAGGGGGACAGGGCAGGCTCTCTGGTGCCAATCCCCGAGGTGGGGCTCTGACATCTGATGCCCCAAAGCAGACAAAAGCTTCTCCCCCAGTGCTGATTTGCTGGGCCTTAGCTTGATAGGGAGGGAGGGAGCGGGAGCGAGGGGAGGGAGAGGGTGGCTGAACCTGAAGGGAGGGCCTGGGGGGAGGGGGAGGGGGTGGGAGCAATGCCTTGGGGGTCTCATATGTAAATAGGAATAAATATAGTGGTGTTGGAAACGCTCTCTGGGCTGCTGTCTCTGTCCTCAGGGCTGTGCTGCTCAGTGGAGGGGGTCTGGGAGGGAGAGCTGAGGGACCGGGAGATGCCAGGCACTGGGGACCCACGGGGGCCAGCCCCACTCGTTCCTCCAGGTGTAGGCTGCCCCTTCAGATGCTCCAGGGACTGACGGATGCTGAGGAAACCCTGATCCCTCCCACCACCCACTCACAAGGCCCCGCCTGCTTTAGTTATCAGCATCCCTGGAAAATCCTGGGATGTTGAGAGCTGGCTGGCTCTTGTTCTGCCCCGTGGGAGCTGAGGAGAAGGCAACTGCCTGCAATATGGACACGGGGAGAGGCGGCCGCTCCTGCTTAACCCTCATCAGGAAGAGCTGAGGCCCTGGGCTGAGGGGAGATGTCGAGGCATCCATCCACACGGGTGTGTTTGGGATACGACAGTGGGTGGGGAGCAGAGAAAGTCCTTCTGCCGGTTTCTGGGCAGGAAAGAATCTTGTCCAACTGGCGGAAGCAGATGCTCCCTGCTGTGGCCACAGGGACTGGCCTCAGGGGCCCTTGGGGTGCTGCATGGAGCCCCCCACAGCTGATTCCCTTCCCATATGGTAACTCAACTCTTGTGTGGAATTGATGCAGACACAGATTTACACTGGTAACTCAAACAGTTCCCTCCCAATCCACCATCACAAACGGGTACAAGCATGGGCAGCCTGCCAGGCGCAGTGTGGCTGTGTCTGCTGGTCCCAGGGCCAGGGAGAGCTGGGACCCAGGCCGAGAGGGGCCGAGGGTCAGCCACCCTTCTGCCAGGCACAGACCTCAAGGGCAGAGCGGGGGCTGCCTGGGATGTGGCACTGGCTGTCTGCGAAGTGCCCTGGGATTCGGGGGCCAGCTGTTGGCTGAAGGGAGACTTCCGGAGTCTAAGAGTGAGATGACGACTGCATCAGGAGAGGGACTGAGGCTGGGGAAGATGCTCTGCTCTTTCCCACATTGTCCGGTCCTCCTCATCTATGCTGAACTCCCCTCACCCCATGTGGCTGACCTCTACCCCATTACCCCTAACTCACCTCTCAGAATCTCAGATCCCAGCACAGACAGGACCTGGCACCCGCCCCAGTTCCCTTCTGGCCAATACCTTCTTCACTGTCTGACTTCCGATTCCTCCCCTGGGCCCCTGTTGGCTCAGGACCACGGTGACTGCCAGAGCACTGGTCCCAGTACCGCCTGTATGCAGAGCTGTGGTCATGGTGCCAGGGGCTGGCTGGCAGCAGGGGCTGGTGAGGCACAGCTGTCTGGCACATGGCGGTCTGGCCCCTCTGCCGAGTCACAAAGGGAGCCATGTTTGGGTCCTCTCCGGCCCCATCCTCCCCCAGAATACACCAGTCAGCTGGACAGATGCCCCTCCGCCCCATCCCTTCTGCTCCATTTGGGCACTGTCGGAGGCCTGCCCTCTGTGGCCTTTGGGAAGAAGAGTTTATCTTGGCAGGGCTTCCCCAGCTCAGCGCACATCAGTCCATCGGGGAAAATGTGGGGAGTGAAGAGTCACTGGTGGGTGATGTGCGCAGCTCCCGTGACTTCTCTACCTCCAGGGCCATCCTCAGGAGATGAGGTAGCACCTCCCCTTAGCAGGGTTGAGGAATGGTAAGTGAGCCATGTTTGAAGGGAACGTGGTCTGTACTCTGCTGTGTGTGGGTGCTCAGTCAACTTCCTCACCTAAGGATGAAAGTGACACCTCAGCAAAGTGACACCTCGGCTTAGTGACACCTCAGGACTCCTGTTGGTTACCCCACTGGCTGTTGTCTGCCCCACGTCCCTGTCCTTGTTTTGGCTGAACCACTCCCAGGAGGCAGAACCTGCGCTTCCTCCACCTCTGTGTTCCGCCTGAGGCCTAAAATCTGCCCCTAAACGGGGACAGTGGGGGCGACTGGGGGGCTCTGACAGACTGAATGTTCGTTCCCCCGTCCCGCCCAATTCCTGTGTTGAAGCCCTAATCCAAGATAGATGATGGTATTTCGAGATGGGGCCTTTGGGAGTTCTTCAGGGTTAGAGGAGATCATGAGAGTGGGGACCTAATGTTGGGATTAGGGCCCTGGTAAGAAGCAGAGACCCCAGAGCTCTCTCTCCCCGACACGAGGACACAGTGAGAAGGCAGCCATCTGCAAGCCAGGAAGAGAGCCCTCACCAGAACCTCACCACACTGGGACCCTAACCTTGGACTTCCAGCCCCCAGACTGTGACTAATGCATTTCTGTTTTTAATATGCTCCCCCAAGTCTATGGTCACTTTGTCGCAGCAGCCCTATGTGACTAGCACAAGTTCCATCATCATGTCGATCGGAAAGCAATACCAGGAACATTGAAACGTTTTAAAGGCTTTCACTCTCCACTGACTTGTGCAAAAGACGACGTACATACTAAAATGGGAATACCTGTCTTTTTTTCTATTGGAATTTTCTGGAAGAACTTCTCTGCAGTCTGAAAATATTGATGGAGGATACAGTAATTGCTGTCTACATTGCTTTTGTTAAGTAGTGAAAATTAGACAAACTTGGAGATTTATACCTGGACATACTGAGTTTTTGAACGCTCTTGAAGTGAAATTTTGGAAAGGGCAGGTGAAATGAGGCTTCTTCCAAACTCCCCCTCCCCCCCTCAGCTTGGTTAACAGGCAAACACCAAAATATTGTAATATCTGGTAATTTACAGAACGTTGGTTATCAGATTTGATAATTATATATTAAGGTTGTACAATATGTGTATGTCAGAGTTACGGGTAGTAGGTCTTAGGTCGTAGAGTCTTATGAAAAATACGATTTTTTTATAATCTTCTGAGTAGCGAAGTGGTAACAGTTACAATGGTTATGAATTGTCAAGGCAATAGGGCCGGTATATGTCTTCAGTCATGTTTTTATGCCTGAAATCCAGGAAACTGTGTAAATGGATGTTTCCTGAAACTGCCATCGCAATGCCATATGTATTGGTGTCCTTATAGTATATCGCAGATAATGGTGTGTCTCCCTTACTTGTGAACTGAGGGGTCGTGATATTGCTGCGGCTTGTCTGTGCCCCTCTGCATTTTGTGGGTCGTGTCTCACATTTGGCTATCATATTTATAAGACGAGAGTTATTAATTTGGTTTTAACGGGAAGAAATTTAGGTGGTTTTCACTTCCCAGTGACTTACCTGATTGCACGTAGTTACAACATTAATGGTTGCACTCCTTAATTGCTAGCATCTTTTTTCTAGTGTGTTAGATATATATTCTTTTGGTTTATCATTTAAAAGAATATTGCTGAGAAAGCATATAAATGTTAATATTGTATTCGTTTATATTTATTGGGTGTTTAATTAAATGTGTTTTCTTTCTGAATCAACCATTTTGTGCAAGTACTTTGTTCAGTTTAGAAGACGTGGTATTGTGAAAACAGTGTAGTCTCTGGAGTTAGACCTGGAGTCAGAATGTACATCTAACATACTAGAAAAAAGATGCTTGGAAGAATGGCCTTCCAAGTCAGAAGCATCTGGGTTGAAATTGAGCTCCACTCCATACTCGGCCAAAGCCATGTAACTGATTCATCATGCAACCCTTTTTTTTTTAAAGAAAAAAAAATGTTTTTAATGTTACTCGAATATGTCAGTTTTATTGTTTCTGTATACACACATTTGTTACTGAAAATTGCAAAAATAGCATATTGAAAGTCCTTTTATTGGAGTTCAAACTTTTGAAAACAAGAAAATTTAATTATACTGTAGCCAGACTACCCAGCGTTTTCTTTACATTGTTGCCCCACAAGTTGGTTTCCTCCGATTCTTGATGTTGGGCTTCATCTCACTGACTTCAGGCTTCTGACACACATGGGAATCTTAGGACCTACAGGCTCTTTGGGTCACGTCAGAGAGGAGAGCTTATTGAAAAGGATGTATTGAGCATGGTGGCTCACACCTGTAATCCCAGCACTCTGGGAGGCTGAGGCGGGTGGATTGCCAGAGATAAGGAGTTGTGAGACCAGCCTGGCCAACGTAGTGAAACCCCATGTTTACAAATAATACAGAAAAATTAGCTGGGTGGGATGGTGCGCGTCTCCCAGGTGCAAGCGATTCTCCTGCCTCAGCCTCCCAAGTAGCTGGGACTACAGGAGCATGCCACTATGGCTGGCTAGTTCTTTTTTTCTTGGTAGGAGTTTTGCTCTTGCCAGAGCCCAGACTGGAGTGCGATGGCGCCATCTTGGCTCACCGCAAGCTCTGCCTCCCGCGTTCAAGTGATTATCCTGCCTCAGCCTCTGGAGCAGCTGGGATTAGCCCAGCTAATTCATTTTTATTTTTATTTTTATTTTTGAGGTGGAGTTTTGCTGTTGTTGCCCGGAGTGCAGTGGCGCTATCCCGGCTCACTGCAACATCCACCTCTTGGGTTCAAGCGATTCTTCTGCCTCAGTCCCCTAAGTAGCTGGGATTACAGGCACGCACTACCACACCTGGCTAATTTTGTATTTTGAGTAGAAACAGGGTTTCTCTACGTTGGTCAGGCTGGTCTTGAACTCCTGGCCTCAGGTTATCCGTCCGCCTCGGCCTCCCAAACTGCTGGGATTACAGGTGTGAGCCACTGTGCCCTGCCCATGTCAGTTTTTAACATGAGTGTGCATGTAGTTGTTAGTATGTTCTTTTGTTACCTGTTTAGTGACTACAGGATCTGTGGTTATATGTTCTCTTTCAGTGCTGGCATTCTTAATTTGAATCTCCTCTATTATTTTAGCATCAGCAGCTTGTGAAGTTTACTGATTGTATTAAAAGAACAATTTTAAGCTGTGTGCTGACCATCGTAAAGGACTGAGCCTTTCTTCATTCTTTCCCATGGCTCTGATGCACGATTTCCAGCTTCCACCACGTACGGAAAATCTCTCCAAAAACACAAAATCTAATTCAAACATTATAAATAACAAGAGAAATGTAAAAACAACTGCATATACAAACTTCGAAATGCGTATGGGGTTGACAATACTGAAGCCATTACTCAAAAGAAACCTCTGTAAAACCAAGAACGCACAATCGATGCTGGAGAAAGCGAAACCAGAGGGGCTGCGCAGTCCGCATTGCGAATTTCAACAGTCACTCCTACACGAATACATCCAAGGCCACTCACTAAGGAGAGGAAAAGTGCATGGCTCTCCAGAGCACGCAAGTTTCGCCGTGCGCATCAGGAAGGGGGCTTTGCCGGCGCGAGGACTGGCTGGTGAGCGTTCCGGCAACCTACAGCTTGCCAGGACCACGGCCTTCCCCCGGGCCTAGGAAGGGTGGCCCGAGGGCAGGCCCGCGTCCGCGGGGTGACCCAACCCGCCCCTCCCCCATCCCCGCGTCCGCCTGCACAGGGCCGCCACCCCCCAACCCCCCGCCAGCCGGCCTCCCAGTTCTGCTTCAAACATAGTGCGCGCTAAGGGGCCGGCAATGGCCAGGCAAGTGGTGACAGGACAGTGGCGGCCATGTTGGCTGGGGGCGGAGGAAATGGGAAGACGGAGGAGTACGGGCCGGCGAAAAAGGAGCGCACGCCCGCCTCGAGGCCGAGGCCCGCCCCACCCGGGTCCCCGCCGAGGCCCGGCCGGCAGTGGGCACCGTGCGGGCGCAGCGGGAAGGACAATTCCCCACAGGGCCCCGCGCGGCCCGCGCTCACCTGCACCCACGGCCAGGCCGCCGCACCCCTGGCACGCCCGCAACACGCACCCCGTCACGGGCCTGCAAGACCCACCCTCCCCAGCGCGGACCTTACCTGCCGGCCGCTGAAGCCGCCGTCCACATGCCCGCAGTTGCCGCCGTTACTCGTTCGCGCTCCAGCCGGCGCCAGCCCGAGCCAGAAGGCGCCTACAGGCCGACGCTCCCTCCCGGCGGACGCCAACGGCTCCCCAACCGCCAGACAACCCGCGCACTGCTCCCGACGGACTGCAACTGCAGACCTGCCGCTGCCTACGCAGATGCAGTGCAGCGGGGCCGTGGAGCGAGGCGCAGGCGCGGTGGAGCGGGGCGGGGCGGTGGAGCGGGGCGGGGCAGTGGAGTGGGGCGGTGGAGTGGGGCGCAGCCGCGGTGCTGCCGGACAGGGCGGTGGACCGCGGTGGGGCGGGGCTTTGGAGGGGGCGGCTAAGGCGGGGTCCTAGCTCGGGACTTCCAGGTGCGCGCCAGGAATGGGTGCCGGCAGGCCCGCGGAGCCCTGGAGCCTAAGGGGCGCAGCTTTTCCCTGACGGCACGCAGCCAGAGAAGGGCTTCGTTTTTGCGCAGTAGGACTTTCTTTTTTCTTTTTTTTTTTTGGAGACGGAGTTTCGCTCTTCTAACGCGGGAGTGCAATGGCGCGATCTCGACTCACCGCAACCTCCGCCTGCCGGGTTCAGGCAATTCTCCTGCCTCAGCCTCCAGGCACGCACCACCGTGACCAGCTAATTTTTTGTATTTTTAGTAGAGACGGGGTTTCACTACGTTGACCAGGATGGTCTCGATCTCTTCACCTTGTGATCCACCTGACTCGGCCTCCCAAAGTGCTGGGATTGCAGGCGTGAGCCACCAGGCCTGGCTTTTTTTTCTTTTCTTTTTTTTTTTTTTTGAGACAGAGTCTGACTCTGTCTCCCAGGCTGGACTGCAGTGGTGCGATCTCAGCTCATTGCAGCTCTCGCCTACCAGGTTCAAGCGATTCTCCTGCCTAGGCCTCCTGACTAGCTGTAACTACAGGCATGCACCACCATGGCAGCTTGGGTAATAAGAGCGAAACTCCGTCTCAAAAAAAAAAAAAAACAAGAATTAGCTGGCCATGGTGGTGCATGCCTGTGGTTCCAGCTACTCAGGAGGCGAAGGCAGGAGAATCGCTTGTACCTGGGAGTCGGGGGTTGCAATGAGCTTAGATCGCACCACTGCACTCCAGCCTGGGAGACAGTGTAAGACTCCGTCTCAAAAAAAAAATTGCTGGCCGTGGTGGTGCATGCCAGTGGTTCCGCTGCTCAGGAGACCAAGGCAGGAGAATCGCTTGAACCTGGGAGGCGGGGGTTGCAATGAGCTGAGATGGAACCACTGCACTCCAGCCTGGGAGACAGAGTAAGACTCTGTCTCAAAAAAAAACAGACAATAAAAGCCCAGGCGTGGTGGCTTACGCCTGTAATCCCAGCACTTTGGAAGGTTGAGGCGGGTGGATCAGGAGGTCAAGAGATCGAGACCATCCTGGTCAACATGGTAAAACCCCGTCTCTACTAAAAATACAAAAAATTACCTGGGAACATTGGCGAGTGCCTGTAATCCCAGCTACTCAGAAGGCTGAGGCAGGAGAATTGCCTGAACCCGGGAGGCAGAGGTTGCGGTGGGCCCAGATCGCGCCATTGCACTGCAGGCTGGGTAACAAGAGCGAAACTCCGTCTCAAAAACAAAACAAAAAAAAAAATTAGCTGGCCATGGTGTTGCATGCCTGTGGTTCCAGCTACTCAGGAGGCCAAGGCAGGAGAATCGCTTGAACCTGGGAGGCGGTGGTTGCAATCAACTGAGATCGTACCACTGCACTCCAGCCTGGGAGACAGAGTAAGACTCTGTCTCAAAAAAAAAAAAAGGCCGAGGGTCATGGGTAACGCCTGTAATCGCAGCATTTTGAGAGGCGGAGTCCGGTGGATCACGAGGTCAAGAGATCGAGACCATGCTGGTCAACATGGTGAAACCCCGTCTCTACTAAATATACAAAAAATTACCTGGGCATGGTGGCGAGTGCCCGTAATCCCAGCTACTCAGGAGGCTGAGGTAGGAGAATTGTCTGAATCCGGGAGGCGGAGGTTGCGATGAGCCAAGATCGCGCCATTGGACTCCACCCTGGGTAACAAGAGCGAAACTCCGCTCCTGTTTTTATTTTATTTTATTTTATTTTTTCAGGCTGCAGTGCAGTGGTGCGATCTCAGTTCATTGCAACCCCCGCCTCCCAGGTTCAAGCGATTCTCCTGCCTTGGCCTCCTGAGTAGCTGGAACCAGAGGCATGCACCACCACCTCCAGCTAATTTTTTTTTTTTTTTTTGAGACGAAGTTTGGCTCTTGTTACCCAGGCTGGAGTGCAAAGGCGCGATCTCGGCCCACCGCAACCTCCGCCTCCTGGGTTCAGGCAATTCTCCTGCCTCAGCCTCCTGAGAAGCTGGGATTACAGGCACGCGCCTCCGTGCCCAGCTAATTTTTTGAATTTTTTGTAGAGACGGGGTTTCACCACGTTGAACAGGATGGTCTCGATCACTTCACCTCGTGATCCACCCACCTTGGCCTCCCAAGGTGATGGGATTACAGGCGTCAGCCACCAAGCGCAACCTTTTTTTTTTTTTTTTTTTCTTGTAGACAGAGTCTTTCTCTGTCTCCCAGGCTGGAGTGCAGTGATGCGATATCACCTCATTGAAACCCCCGCCTCCCAGGTTCAAGCGATTCTCCTGCCTTTGCCTCCCCAGTAGCTGGAACCACAGGCATGCACCACCACCCTCAGCTAATTTTTTTTTTTTTTGAGGCGGAATTTCGCTCTTGTTACCCAGGCTGGAGTGCAAAGGCAGGATCTCGGCCCACCGCAAGCCCCGCCTCCCAGGTTCAAGGGATTCTCCTGCCTTGGCCGCCTGAGTAGCTGGAACCACAGGCATGCAGCACCATGGCCAGCTAATTTTTTTTTTTTTTTCTTTTTTTGAGACCGTGTTTCGCTCTTGCTACCAAAGCTGGAGTGCAATGACGTGAACTCGGCTCACTGCAACCTCCGCCTCCCGGGTTCAGGCAATTCTCTTGCCTCAGCCTCCTGAGTAGCTGGGATTACAGGAACATGCCACTGTGCCCAGCTAATTTTTTGTATTATTAGTAGAGACGGGGTTTCACCATGTTGACCAGGATGGTTTCAATCTCTTCACCTCGTGCTCCACCCGCCTCGGCCTCCCAAAGTGCTGGGATTACAGGTGTAAATCACCACGCCCGGCCTTTTTTTTTTTCTTTCTTTGAGACAGAGGCTTTCTCTGTCTCCCAGGCTGGAGTGCAGTGGTGCCATCTCAGCTCATTACAACCCCCTCCTCCCAGGTTCAAGTGATTCTCCTGCTTTGGCCTCCTGTGTAGCTGGAACCACATGCATGCACCACCACGGCCAGCTTATTTATTTATTTATTTATTTATTTATTTATTTATTTATTTCAGACGGAGTTTCGCTCTTGTTACCTAGGCTGGACTGCAATGGCGCGATGTCGGCTCACCAAAACCTCCGCCTCCCAGGTTCAGGCAATTGTCCTGCCTCAGCCTCCTGAGTAGCTGGGATTACAGGCACGCACCACCGTGCCCACCTAATTTTTTGTACTTTTAGTAGAGACGCGGTTTCACCACACTGAACAGGATGGTCTCGATCCCTTGACCTCGTGATCCACCCACCTCGGCCTTCCAAAGTGTTGGGATTACCGGCGTGAGCCACGACCCTCGGCCTTCTGTCCCTGAGGCTGGAGTGCAATGCTGCGATCTCAGCTCATTGCAACCCCCACCTCCCCGGTTCAAGCGGTTCTCCTGCCTTGGCCTCCTGAGTAGCTGGAACCACAGACATGCACAAACATGTCCAGCTAATTTTCTTTTTCTTTTTCAGGCTGGAGTGCGGTGGTGCAATCTCAGCTCATTGCAACCCCCGCCTCCCAGGTCAAGCGATTCTCTTGCCTTGGCCTCCCGAGTAGCTGGAAACACAGGAATGCACCACCATGGCCAGCTAATTTAAAAAAAAAAAAAAAAAAATGCCGGGCGTGGTGGCTCACGCCTGTAATCCCAGCGCTTTGGTAGGCCGAGGCGGGTGGATCACGAGGTCAAGAGATCGAGGCCATCCTGGTCAACATGGTGAAACCTTGTCTCTAGTAAAAATACACAAAATTAGCTGGGCATGGTGGTGCGTTCCTGTAATCCCAGCTCCTCAGGAGGCTGAGGCCGGAGAATTGCCTAAACCCGGGAGGCGGAGGTTGAGGTGAGCGGAAATGGCGCCATTGCACTCCAGTCTGGGTAACAAGAGCGAATCTCTGTCTCAAAAAAAAAAAGAAATTAGGTGGCCATGGTGGTGCATGCCTGTGGTTCCAGCTACTCAGGTGGCCAAGGCAGGAGAATCGCTTGTACCTGGGAGTCGGGGCTTGCAATGAGCTTAGATCGCACCACTGTACTCCAGCCTGGGAGACAGTGTAAGACTCCGTCTCAAAAAAAAAAAAAAAAAAATGCTGGCCGTGGTGGTGCATGCCAGTGGTTCCGCTGCTTAGGAGACCAAGGCAGGAGAATCACTTGAACCTGGGAGGCGGCGGTTGCAATGAACTGAGATCGTACCACTGCACTCCAGCATGGGGGACAGAGTAAGACTCTTTCTAAAAGAAAAAAAAAAAAAAAGGTTGCGCTTGGTGGCTCATGCCTGTAATCCCAGCACTTTTGGAGGCCAAGGCGGATGGATAACCTGAGGCCAGGAGTTTGAGACCAACCTGACCAACATAGAGAAACCCTGTTTCTACTCAAAATACACAATTAGCCAGGTGTGGTAGTGCATGCCTGTAATCCCAGCTACTTAGGGGGCTGAGGCAGGAGAATCACTTGAACCCAAGAGGTGGATGTTGCAGTGAGCCGGGATAGCGCCACTGCACTCCGGGCAACAACAGCAAAACTCCACCTCAAAAATAAAAATAAAAATAAAAATGATTTAGCTGGGCTAATCCCAGCTGCTCCAGAGGCTGAGGCAGGATAATCACTTGAACGCGGGAGGCAGAGCTTGCGGTGAGCCAAGATGGCGCCATTGCACTCCAGCCTTGGCGGAAAGAGCAAACTCCTACCAAAAAAAAAAAGAAAAAAAGAACTAGCCAACCATAGTGACATGCTCCTGTAGCCCCAGCTACTTGGGAGGCTGAGGCAGGAGAATCGCTTGAACCTGGGAGACGCGCACCATCCCACCCAGCTAATTTTTCTGTATTATTTGTAAACATGGGTTTCAGGGTTTCACTACGTTGGCCAGGCTGGTCTCACAACTCCTTATCTCTGGCAATCCACCCGCCTCAGCCTCCCAAAGTGCTGGGATTACAGGTGTGAGCCACCATGCTCAATACATCCTTTTCAATAAGCTCTCCTCTCTGACGTGACCCATAGAGCCAGTAGGTCCTAAGATTCCCATGTGTGTCAGAAGCCTGAAGTCAGTGAGATGAAGCCCAACATCAAGAATCGGAGGAAACCAACTTGTGGGGCAACAACGTAAAGAAAACACTGGGTAGTCTGGCTACAGTATAATTAAATTTTCTTGTTTTCAAGTTTGAACTCCAATAAAAGGACTTTCAATGTGCTATTTTTGCAATTTTCAGTAACAAATGTGTGTATACAGAAACAATAAAACTGACATATTCGAGTAACATTAAAAACATTTTTTTTTCTTTAAGAAAAAAAAAAAAAGGCTGCATGATGAATCAGTTACATGGCTTTGGCCGAGTATGGAGTGGAGCTCAGTTTCAACCCAGATGCTTCTGACTTGGAAGGCCATTCTTCCAAGCATCTTTTTTCTAGTATGTTAGATATACATTCTGACTCCAGGTCTAACTCCAGAGACTACACTGTTTTCACAATACCATGTCTTCTAAACTGAACAAAATACTTGCACAAAATGGTTGATTCTCGTCTCCCAATTTCTTTTCATTCAGGAAAAGGGAAATAAAACACATTTAATTAAGCAGCCAATAAATATAAACAAATGCAGTATTAACATTTAAATGCTTTCTCAGCAATATTCTTTTAAATGATAAACCAAAAGAATATATATCTAACACACTAGAAAAAAGATGCTAGCAATTAAGGAGTGCAGCCATTAACGTTGTAACTACGTGCAATCAGGTAAGTCACTGGGAAGTGAAAACCACCTATATTTCTTCCAGTTAAAACCAAATTAATAACTCTCATTTTATAAATATGATAGCCAAATGTGAGACACGACCCACAAAATGCAGAGGGGCACAGACAAGCCGCAGCAATATCACGACCCCTCAGTTCACAAGTAAGGGAGACACACCATTATCTGAGATATACCGTAAGGACACCAATACATATGGCATTGCAATGGCTGTTTCAGGAAACATCCATTTACACAGTTTCCTGGATTTCAGGCATAAAAACATGACTGAAGACATATACCGGCCCTATTGCCCTGACAATTCATAACCATTGTAACAGTTACCATTTCGCTACTCAGAAGATTATAAAAAAAATCGTATTTTTCATAAGACTCTACGACCTAAGACCTACTACCCGTAACTCTGACATACACATATTGTACAACCTTAATATATAATTATCAAATCTGATAACCAACGTTCTGTAAATTACCAGATATTACAATATTTTGGTGTTTGCCTGTTAACCAAGCTGAGGGGGGGAGGGGGAGGTTGGAAGAAGCCTCATTTCACCTGTCCTTTCCAAAATTTCACTTCAAGGCTGTTCAGAAACTCAGTAGGTCCAGATATAAATCTCCAAGTTTGTCTAATTTTCACTGCTTAACAAAAGCGATGTAGACAGCAATTACTGTATCCTCCATCAATCTTTTCAGATTGCACAGAATTTCTTCCAGATAACTCCAATAGAAAAAAAGACAGGTATTCCCGTTTTAGTATGTACGTCGTCTTTTGCACAAGTCAGTGGAGAGTGAAAGCCTTTAAAACGTTTCAATGTTCCTGGTATTGCTTTCCGATCAACACGATAAAAGAGACAATCCATATTTACCAAGATTAAAAACGTTTCCACCACGTACGGAAAATCTCTCCAAAAACACAAAATCTAATTCAAACATTATAAATAACAAGAGAAATGTAAAAACAATTCCATAAACAAACTTCGAAATGGGTATGGGGTTGACAATACTGAAGCCATTACTCAAAAGAAACCTCTGTAAAACCAAGAATGCACAATCGATGCTGGAGAAAGCCAAACCAGAGGGGCTGCGCAGTCCCGCATTGCAAATTTCAACACACTCACTCCTAGACGACAACATCCAAGGCCACTCACTAAGGAGAAGAAAAGTGCATGGCTCTCCAGAGCACGCAAGTTTCGCCATACGCATCAGTAAGGGGGCTGCGCCGGCACGAGGACTGGCCGGTGGGCATTCCGGCAACCTACAGCTGGCAAGGACCACGGCCATCCCGGGGCCTAGGTAGGGTGGCCCGGGGGCAGGCCGGCATCCCCGGGGTGACCCGACCCGCCCCTCCCCCCTCCCGGCGCCTGACTGCACAGCGCCGCCACCCCCCTGCCCCGCCCACCCTCCTCCCAGTTCTGCTTCAAACAAAGTGCGCGCTAAGGGACCGGCAGCGGCCAGGGAAGTGGTGACAGGAGAGTAGCGGCCATGTTGGCGGGGGGCGGAGGAGATGTGAAGATGGAGGAGCGCCCGCCCGCCCCGAGGCCGCGGCCCGCCCCGCCCGGGTCCCCGCCGCGGCCCGGCCGGCATTGCGCGCGTTGCGGGCGCCGCCGGAAGGACAATTCCCCACCGGGCCCCGCGTGGGCCACGCTCACCTGCACCCCCGGCCAGGCCGCCGCACCCCTGGCCCGCCTGCAACCCGCACCCCGTCACGGGCCTGCAAGACCCACCCTCCCCCGCGCGGACCTTACCTGCTGGCCGCTGAGGCCGCCGTCCACATGCCTGCAGTTGCCGCCGTTGCTCGTTCGCGCTGCCGCCAGCCCCAGCCCGAGCCAGAAGGCGCTCCCTCGCGGCGGACGCCGGCGGCGCTCCCTCGCGGCGGACGCTGCCGGCTCCCCAACCGCCAGCGAACCCGCGCACTGCGCCCGACCGACTGCAACTGCAGCCCTGGCGCCCGCTACGCAGGCTCAGTGGAGCGGGGCGCAGGCGCCGGAGCGAGGCGCAGGCGGGGTGGAGCGAGGTGCAGGAAGGGCGGTGGAGCTAGGCACAGGCGCGGTCGAGCGGGGCGGGGCGGTGGAGCGATGGGCGGCGCGCAGGCGCGGTGGAATGGGGCGGGGCGGGGCTATGGAGGGGGCGGCTAAGGCGGGGCCCGAGCTCGGGACTTCTAGGTGCGTGCCGGGAATGGGCGGTGGCAGGCCTCCGGAGCCCTGGAGCCTGACGGGGCGCGGCTTCTCCCCGAGTGCAGGCAGCCAGAAGGGCTTCGTTTTTGTGCAGTAGGACCTTTTTTTTTTTTTTGGAGACAGAGTTTCGCTCTTGTTACCCAGGCTGGAGTGCAATGGCGCGATCTCGGCTCACGGCAACCTCCGCCTCCTGGGTTCAGGCAATTCTCCTGCCTCAGCCTCCGGAGTAGCTGGGATTACAGGCACGCGCCATCATGCCCAGCTAATTTTTTGTGTTTTTAGTAGTGACGGAGTTTCACCACGTTGACCGGGATGGTCTCGATCTCTTGACCTCGTAATCTACCCGCCTCGACCTCCCGAAGTGCTGGGATTACAGGCGTGAGCCACCGCGCCCGGCCAGAAACTCTTAATTAGGCATTGAAAATGTTCTTTATTCTGTGGAGATGAAAACTGAGAAATAGTAAGAGGGATTTATTTTCCAACAACTATCTCGTTAGTAAAGTCTGAATGTGACACAAAAATGGGGTTTTGTTGCATCATGATAATTATTAGGATATTTCCAAATCAAATAAATCTATTTACATTAGAGTTTTAAGTAAATCACATTAGAGTTTGCTGAGAAGAATCAGTATAAGCATTTATTTTATGAATTATAAGTGTAAAAAGAAAGGAATGATAATAAAGCCTGTCTTTAAAGAATTCCAGAGTATACACATTCAGAAGAGTTTGTTAGAGCTCTTGAAGAGCTCAGCCTTTGTATCTAAAGTGCTTTGAAAGGAGAAAAGTAAAATGATTTTCCTGACATGCTACCTTGGTGAGAATAAAGAGACGTCTGGAGACTTAACCAGTTGTTAAATTCTTTGCCATTTGACCACTTCCATGTCTGACCAGGTTCCTTTTTCAGTCCAACCCAGTGTTCACCTCTACCTGCATATCGTTTCAGAAAGTTCTTTAAAAAAGCACAAATGAGTTGTTACATTAAACACCTTTTGGAAGTAGATACTAAATCCTGTTTCTCAAAAGTTGCAACTTGAGGCATGACAGCCCGTCTGACCGTTTACTTATTGGATATAGCATCAGCTTATTTGGATTTCTGGCCTTTGAAGATAAGCAGTCACAGCAAATTAAAAGACGGAGTTACGCCGGGCGTGGTGGCTCATGCCAGTAATCACAGCACGTTGGGAGACCGAGGTGAGCAGATCACCTGACATGGGGAGTTTGAGACCAGCCTGACCAACATGGAGAAACTCTGCATTTATTAAAAATACAATAAATTAGCCAGGCATGGTGGCACATGACTGTAATTCCAGTTACTCAGGAGGCTGAGGCAGGAGAATTGCTTGTACCCAGAGAAGGCGGAGGTTGTGGTGAGCTGAGGTTGTGCCATTGCACTCCAGCCTGGGCAATTAGAGCGAAACTCCATCTCAAAAAAAAGACTAATTTCATTTTGACCTCAGGCTGATCACATGGCTCTCTGAGATGACATTTTTGTACAACTGTGGTAGGTACAATGTTTTTTCACTTAGAAGGAAACCACTGATTAGCCATGTGAATTAAAATAGTAATATTTTATCTCTTTTTTATTCTTACCATGTCCTTTTCAGAATCAATGACGGCAAGAGTAGCACCATGTTCAGAACAAGCATTTTGGGCAGAAGTCCAGCTCTTCTTTGCAGTGGAAATAAAGTAGCATTTCCTCTGGTAGCCAACCCAGTCATCCGGGCATGAAGAAACATTGCTGTCTGATAGCACTGATAATGTGTATTGACCTGGACAATTGTATTTTCCCACTGTGAACAGAAAAATGCTTTGTTTTAGTAAGAAAAGAAACCAAATACCCATAGCATGCAATACTAGCCCAGGACTGCTATGTGGTGCTGGGTGGTGATAAAGCAAAGGATGAAAGCTAAAAAGGAGAATTCTGAAAAAGGTAAGAAGAAAGAAAGTTCTCAGGAACATATCGAATCTTCCATTGCACCTAATCATTATCAGATGGGGGTGTGAGGGTAAGGGGGTGTACCTTTGGCCATAATGTCAGAAAATAACAGAAATGTAGAAAAATTCTGAAAATTTGGAATAGATAGTTTTTTGAACTAAGAAAGGTAAAGTGCATTATAAATTTCAAATAAGGTTTTGAATCTGAATGCAGAGGTGGAGGTATTTGAAGATGCCGTATTTACAGCACAAAGTTGGAAAAATGGAGAGAGTAACTTTTAGGGAACTAATTCACAATCCAGAAACAGGTATGACTGAGAGTATCTCAAAAAATGATAAATGTTCCCATTTGTAAAAGACACAAATATATCTTGGTATAGCTGTAGGCATTGAATAGCTTATCATTACCGACTCTCTGGGAACTTTTAAATATAGTCTTAATTATTCAGGACTACTATTCTGTGGCCTTTAAGAAAAAACACAGAATACTAGTCACTTCCTGATGAATCTATGATGTTAGATATGATTTTTTTTCCATAATCAATGGATGTGTTCACATTTTTTTCTAGCTAAATAGCTATTTATTCAGAATTCAAATCAGCTGCCTTCATTCTAGATGTAAACATCTTTTCAAATGCAATTTTATCCTACAGTAATACATAAATCATAGATACTTTTAATACTTATAAAAGTATTACATTAATCATTCAAGGAATGTGGAATTATGTTTAGTCTTGATTAGGAAATTGGCCATATATGTTATATGGGATAATTTTAAATTAGCTACAATTTCTGATTAGCTAGACTGAACTAATATTGATTTCAGCTGGGCATGAATTCTACAGCTAGGAGGCTTTAGAAGAATTGAAGTACAGACCCACCTGATAAGGCAATGAGGGTTATGATTAAAATGGTGATGAAGACCACATTCACTACAGCACATAGGACAGAAACTTGGAAGAACCCTTCACGTTGTGTTGAAAAACGGGGACTATTGGCATCATCTGGAAGGGAGAAAGTTGATAATTAGTTCAGACAGTCTATAGAAGTACTATATTAACATGTGATATTATTTTGAGGCGTTTAAATTTAGTATTTCCCATCTCCTTATATGAAATTTCCCTATATCCATATACAAATTTCTAAGTTAATTTTCTCCCAATTTTGAGTGACTTTGAATAGTCTCTTGTTGACTTGAAATGAAACAATTCAAACGTAATGATGAGATCATAAAATATCTCCTCGAAATATTTACCTGGCACATACAATTTATACACTTAATAGCTATGAAAATTCTAAGTATATAATCAGTTTATTGTTTCAATCGTGATAAGAACATTTATTAAATATCCACATGCCCTAGAAAACACATTAAAAAATTTGAGGGTGTGGTGGCTCACACCTGTAGTCTCAGCATTTCAGGAGGCTGAGGTGGGTGGATAGATTACCTGAGCTCAGGAGTTGAAGATCATCATGAACAACATGGTGAAACTCTGTCTTCACCAAAAATACAAAAAATTAACTGGTTATTGTGGCTTGCACCTGTGGTCCCAGCTACTTGGGAATTTGAGGTAGGAGGATTGCTTTAGCCTGGGAGGCAGAAGTTGCAGTGAGCTGAGATTGTGCCACTGCACTCTAACCTGGGTGACAGAGTGAGACGCTGTCTCAAAAAAAAAAAAAAATTCTAGCATAATTCCTTAACTTCCTTAGGGTTACTGTTGGAGAGAAATGATATGAATGGGATAAACATGGATAATATCATAAAGTAAATTATTGAATTGATATATAAATATGTAACATTAAAATGACTGAAAAAATGTAATTGGAATTTTCAGATATTACTAGTGGGAGAGTAAATTGGAAAAACACTTTGGAAACTGTTTCTTATAAAATTAAATATATGCCTTTTCTATGACCCAACAAATCTACTCCTATGTATATCCTCAAGAAAAATGAAAAATGTTCTCAAAATGCCTTGTGCAAGAATGTTCCTAGCAGCTTTATTCTTAAGAGCCAAATTCCAGAAATAACTCAAATATTCATCAACAGGAGAATGAATAAACAAATTATGGTATATCCACACAAGAAAATTCTGCTCAGCAATTTAAAATAAAACAACTGATACATGCAACAAAATGACTGAATCTCCAAAAAAATAAATAAATAATTTTGAGTGAAAAAAATCCAGCCACAAAAGATTGTAATATTATAAATACAAATAAATATTTCCATTTCTATAACATTAATGAATAGTTTACCTAAGCTCTGGTGACAGAAATCAGAACAGTAGTTGCCTTTGTGTGTGTAGGTAAGGTAATTTAACTGGAGTGGGATATAGGGCAAACTGTCTGGGGTCATGGAAATATTCAAATGTTGACTGGTCTTGTGGTTCTACAATTGTCATGACTCATTAAACTATACACCTATGAGCTGTGCATTCATTATATGTAAACTAAACCTCAGTTTAAAATGATGTGTGAATGAACAGTGAAATATTTGATTTTTTCAAAAGATGTTAAAATAATAGAGGAAATTTGACAGTATTATAGAGCAAATATTCAGTGAAAGTTTTTTCATTTACCCTCTGTACAGTGGTTAAACAAAGTAAAAGGCTTTTTTTTTTCTCCAACAAGTAATGTTTCTGTGGAAGGATTTAGAATAGGAATATGATGTTAATGATAATTGATAGTTACAAAAAACTCTAGAAGGATATCTGTTCTACAGTATAAGTAAATAACTGAGGAAAGAGAAAAGAGAATTTTGTGACTTAGATTTTGGATTTCAATTTTGCATGATACGCTGTCAGGATTCTTAAAATGTGGCCCCCGAGAAGTACACAGGTCCCTATTGTATTCTCAAAAACCGAAATGGAAAATGGCTACTTGAGTAACTGACAATGCAAAACAGTTTCAAAATAAAAAAAAAAACTTTTTTTCAGCATGGATGATTTTCATAACTTAAAAAATGTTTACATAAGATTTATGTTGAAATCCACATATTTTTACCCTTTAAACATTTATCTAAAGTTAAACTGGACCAAGAGATGTTACCTTTCTTTCTTAGTAATTTACCAGGTACTGGTGTCAACATCAACTTTTGCTTTATCTGGAAGTTATTTTTCCTATCACAGATCTGCACTCAGATTTTGCAGAAGATGCCTTTACTTCACTGCTATCTAGCTCGATTTTCTAGCTTCTCAAAGCAGATTTTCCTTTTTTCACCTGTATAGAATCATGATCGGAAGCAGCCTTTGCTACTTAAGGCAGCAAGTTCAGAGCTCTGTCTAGTTTCACTTGGTGCTATGTGAGAGTCAGTTGTGCTGCTTGAACTTAGCACTACAACAGCTGTCTCCTCAGCCAGCACTAACACACCCTAATAACCCATGGGATCCAGGGTCTCTCTGAGTCCATTGGCTCAACTAGGGAGTAAGCTTTGAGATGACTCTCAGATGGTATTTTATTCCCATTAATGAGGGCTAGTGTTACCCACAGTAACACCTATCTCCTAGGTGACAAAACATTTCCCCCAACAGCACACTTTTGCTTTGATTTCAGGTCCTGCACATTAGTAGAGAAGTTGAAAATAAACCCAATTTGCTACCTATTGAATTACCCAAGGGTGACATCCAGCGATTCTTCATACTAATAAATCATCTTACTAGGGCAACCTAAATTAGATATTCAACAGAAAGTTGAAACAATATCAGGAAAAGTTAAGAATGTCTGCATTTTTTTCTTTCAGCTATGCTATTTATTAATTATTATCATTATTATTATTTTATTTGTAGCAGTGCAACTGGGTCATAACTAATGGTTCACCTGATTACCTGAAACTTTGCATGCTTTGCACTTGTTATCCATGCTAAATTTTATGTTCTTAAACACAGGATGGATTTAGGAGAAGTAATTGATGTTTTTTGGAAGGAAACTAATATAGTAGACACATGATAAGAAAATAATCCCTTTCTACAAGCTTGTTTTAGTTCTGCTGTTTCTAACATATCCCTTTGTTACTGGCTAGCTCCTGCTGACAAGCAAAGTCTAATTCCTAAGTGCTAGTGCTTTAGTGTACCTCATTAATTAAGGAGAAAGAGGAATAAATGGAAAAAAGTCAAGAAATTTTACAGAAATAAGTTATAGAAAAATAATAGGCAAAATCACAGTAATAGGCAATAAACCAGATATGTCGATATAATAAACAAATAGAAGAGAGGAAAATTTCTAAAATGACTACATTCTGATGAGAAACAAAGGAAAGGAAGAAAAAATTCTAAGTCACATCGACTTTGAAGCCAGAAATTGGAAGGGTTAAATAGAAGGATGATATGGAGGACAAATGTCCTATAAAGAATACGAAAGCAGATGATTGCATTTTCAGGAATCCTTTTGTGACATTCTTTTAGTAAATTACAAATGGACACTGTAAAATGTTAGCTGCTTATATAGCAATTATCTCAAAGATGGCAAACTTGCACATTTCCAGCAACTAGAGGATGCTGTCATGAGAACATGGGATAAGGCACACCGAAAGCAGATAAAGATGCAAGGGAAGGCAAACAACGTAATTGCTTATGCGGAAAATAGAATTTTTCATAGACAGCACTTCCGGGAGAATATACAGATGGATATGGAAAATGATGGAGAATAACTGGGCTAGAGCAGGAAGTTTTCTAATTAAATCTAAACACTGAGATAATATAAACTGAAGCGAAGAGAGCGATCTTTAAAGATCTTCATTTTTGCAGCTTTCTCTCATCTCGGGTATTAGAACTCCTTATATATAAAGAGGGATTCACCTCTTCCCTGAAGTAGAACCTGTCTTCTCTAAAAGACAAAGCCTCACTTTCTTCCCTAACAACCATTATATATCACATATATAGAGATTACCAGTATATTTTTTCTACTATTATATATCATATATAGAGAGATTACCATTATATCTTCTGTAACTACTATTATATGTCATATGTAGAGATATTATAGAGTATATACGAAATCAGAACTGACTTACTTTCTTGTCCACTCTCTGGATGCAAAGAGTTGTTCTCTGTTATGAAACAATTTTCAGAGCTCATCTTTATTCTCAAGATTCCTTAGTTAATCTGAGGTCACGCTGATCTAGAGTGAAAGTCTTTGCTGGAGCTCTTGTTTGGTCTCTGAGATGCTGAGGCATCTCAGAATTTATACTCCCTGATGGTGTCTCTGCCCCCTTCCTCTTACCACCTACTTGCTTGACTACATTATTTCTCTCTAATTTATGCTCCAGCAGCCCAGACAATGTACAGTGTGTTGTTGTGGTGAAGTATGGTTTTCCCTGTTGTCTGAAATGTGCTTTCTCACAACTGTAAGGTGTAGCAGGAGGCAAGTGGAATTTTCCCAGACTCTGAGACATCCTTCCTTAAATTTCTGGAAAACAAAAATAGTTTAGGAGACAGCATAATCTAAGAAAAGAGTAAAAGTTAGAGATTCCCTGTCTTTGAGATGAAAATAATTTGGAGAAAGAGAGTGTAGTATTTTCCAGGAATCCCGTTCATTCATTTATTCATACATTTAACTGATGTTTACTGAACAGCCCCTATGCACCTAACACTGTCTGGAACCATGGGATTTATTATTGAATATGAATTTTAAGATCTCTATGTTCATGGATCTCTCTCCAGCCTGGAAGAGTTTTATTTAGAAAGCTACAAATTGGTTCTTGAAAGTGTGTCATTCACTTCTTCCCTGGGGACTAGATGTACCATCTAGTAAGAAGTTGTTTTAATGCAGGAAACAGAAAGCTTGTGGTTTGGAACTTCCTTGCTATGCTGTAAAACTGTTTATCTTAAATGATCTGTTTCATTTATCTCCTGCTAATTTTCTCGTCATTATTCACTGACATTTAAACTGCTTTTATTTTACCTTGGTAACATCTTCTTCAATTCTTCCCCTCTGGTCTATGTTATTCTCTTCAGATACCTCTGAGACTTCAGTCATTTGAAGTATAATTATTATTTAAAAATACTGCTGTGGTATCAGTCTCATTCACATAAGTAATGACAGTCAACACAAGATAAATGCAGAATGCTATGTATAGTGATTTAAGGAGCGAAATCAAAATACCACTCTGGTTAATAATCTTGGTGCTCAAAATTTTATTACTAATATCATTTCTTTAGAATAAAGACATTCTGCTTTCTGAATAGAGCCTTGATGCAAATTTGATGCATAGGTGGTTTGGAAGTTATCGTTTACAAAAGTTAGCTGGCCCATTAGATGCATTTGTCTATCTAATACACAAAGAGGTACATGTTGACCCTAAAGGCTCCCTTTGCTTCCATTCTATTTTTCAGTTAATATCTTAGTAACTTTTTCACGTGGCAGCCAGAAACATTGTTTTATAATTAGGTTATATTATTTTGTAGAAGTGTTTAACTCCTTCCCCCTTCACTTTAAAAGGCTTCCTATCAAAAGTACCATAAAATCCAGAGACCTAATAGTTGAGAAGGCTTTATACATAATATGGCCCCTGGTTATGTCTCCTACCATTTTTCCTGTTATTCACTCTCCTCTCTGACAGTAACCTCCCCCTTAAAAATGCCAAGCATCCTACCACTACAGGGCTTTTACATTTTCTCTAAAAGATTGTTTTTCCATCAACCTGCATGTCTGGCTCTCCCTTTAACTGACTCACCCTTTAGCTGCTACCTGCTCAAAGAAATCGTCACTTGTCATTTTATGTAAAATAGAACCTCACACTCTGTGTCTCTACAGATCGCAGTCAATATCTGATATTATATCATGGTTTATTATCTGTTTCCCTTATGAGACTGCAAGCTGCTTGGGGGCAAGAGTTTTGACTTGTCTCCTCTGTGCCTCTAACACCTGCCATAGTAACTGGAATCTAGCATGTATTCCATGAACTAACTGAATGAGTGAATGAATGAAAAATGTGTATAAAAATAAAAGTTCTAAAATATGCAGTGCTATTTATTGGGGTTTGTAGGATTGTTTGGTTAAGTGTATGGCCTTAGATTGCCACATGCAAAGAATAAGGCAATACATAGGGATGGACGTGAGGTCATTTATAAAGGTCATCAGGCATGGTCTTGTTGAGGAGGTCATATGTAGAATTAAATAAAAATGAGAGGAAAGATTTAACCTTGGAAAATTCTGAGAACAGAAAGAATAAGAGCAGGAACAAACTCTGTAAAATAAAAATAAGTTTATCTTCTTTAAGGAAAAGAATGAAGGTCAGTGTAGTAAGCCAGTAGCACCTCAGGAAACCGATCACACAAATCCACTGAGCTTTGGCTTTGTTATCTGTAAACTAAAAATATAACGTCCAATTTATGAGGTTTTTATGAAGAAAAATTATGAATTATAACGTGTAATATAGTATTTGGTACATACTATGCCTTCAATGATATGTAAGGGAGTGACAGTTTGATACATGTCATGAAAAGAGAAAGTTCCTCATTCGATGTAAGGAATTCAGAGATAGTAACTGAGAAGTCATAAGATAATTGCTGGTGCAATGTGACGTGTCTTTTCTCTGAGAAAGAGACAGGAAACTGCAGTCTCCTACAACCTCCTCTAACAGGTTTCATGGCACTAAGACTCATGTGCTCAAGGTTTCTTGCTTCTTAAACCATAATCGAGTGAATGAATATGTATATACACACAAATATACACACACATATATATATGCACATGTTTATATATATGTTATATGTAAATATATCTTTTACATATATGCCCTAAGCCACAGACAATGATACCTAGAAATCGTATTTTTAAACATTGCAACATAGATCAAAATCGATTAACTTTATTTTGTAGTCATTTTTCTTTGCCCTTTTTTATTTTTTTGAGATAGAGTTTCACTCTTGTAGCCCAGGTTGGAGTGCAGTGGCCTGACCTCAGCTCACTGCAACCTCTGCTTCCCGGGTTCAAGCAATTCTCCTGTCTCAGCCTCCTGAGTAGCTGGAATTACAGGCTTGTGCCACCACACCTGGTTAATTTTTGGAATTTTTTTTAGTAGAGACAGGGTTTCACCATGTTGGCCAGGCTGGTCTCAAACTCCTGACCTCTGATGATTCGCTCGCCTCAGCCTCCCAAAGTGCTGGGATTACAAGCACGAGCCACTGCACCTGACCTTTCTCTGCCTTTTTATAAATGGGAACAGTCCACGTATTTTGTTGAAATCAGCACTTGGGTGTGTGAGAGGAGGCAGCCACTGTAAACAAAAAGGCAGTCAATTTGCCGAGCACATAGTTGTCAGCGGCCTCCTAGATAGCCACTGGGCCCCTGCTGCTCAGGGTCTTCTGCAAGAGCCTGAATTAAGGAACTTTTTCTTCGTTTCTCTTCCCTCCTTTACATAATTCTATTTTTCTTAAGTGCCAGAAATCTCTTTCAGATTTGAGAAAACAATCAATTTAAACTCACAATGAATAGTGGTTGCCCGGCACTGTCCTAGCTGCTACCTGTTGTTAATTATCAACAGCAAGCTACTTACTAATTTTTAAGAGTATGCTACTTCACTTGTGAGAATATCCTCTTAGGTACAATAAACTCTATGCCCACGGTACTAATTAATACTTGTTAAGCTGAAGAAACATACCTCTACATGTGAAATTCCAGAGAGAAACAAAGCAAAATGTAGAGGGTCAAGATGCAGTGTGGGAGAGATTTGGGGATCGGGGGTTCTTCAGTGCCCCTTATTTATCAAAACATGGAAGCAAACTTCTTGCGTCCAGCCCTGATGGGTTTAATTAAACAAAAACAAACACATAAAGAAACAAATCTTGTGCAAATAAACCCTTTTCAATCTGTTTATAAAACACAGATGTCAATAACATGTAACTTTTCATTTTAGGGAGACATTATTTGTGTCTTCTTTCATAAATAATATGTAAAAATTAAGTTAATTTCTTTTAGGGCAGACATTATTATTCACATTTCATAGTTTAGCTGAGAAAACTGAGGCTGAGAGAAATTAGTGGGGGGACAAAGTTGGCAGAAGCCATTTAGGGCACCAAAACTCAATGCAGTTCTCCTTCCTGTGTGACCTTATATGAAGATTCTGGGATGAGGCGTCAGAAAGGAAATAAAGATGAGGTAATATGAGCTAGATGCAAAGCGTGCAGAGAAGGCGGAGTACACCGTGCTTATCAGACAGCTGCAGCAGCAGGATGCTTTGGGGTACATGTGAACAGGGACCACAGACTTCCGACCTAAGACAATTTCCGGAGACAATTTGCTCATCTTTTTTTTTTTCCTTTCAATGAGTGAATTAGGTTTCTGAATGGCTTTAATCTTCTTGTGAATCAAAACTTCAATTTAGAATACATCATCCTCTGTTAATACAAATTATGCAAATCGGTAACATTTATTTTTAAACTGCAGGTGCCTGTGTGTTTTCGAATTGTTTACCGTACAGGGTCAGTGAAGGTAACCATGAGTAAGTGGAGTATTTCCAGTTTTAAACACTTTCCTATTTTCTCTACTCTTCAAGTCTTTGAACTTTCTAATTTTCCTCTTCAATGGAACATCTCCTAAAACACAAAAATGAGCGTGGAAGGTGTGAGCTGGCATTTTCTTCTTTTTGACTTGAGTTGGTGAAGGTAAAATACAGTGCTTGTGTACACATAAACTTGAACTCTGAAAAGTTTGACTGTTTCTGAAAGTAAAATATATAAAAGAAGAGCTATACTAAAGATGAGATATAATGCTTAACCACATCTGAGTACTTTACCTAAATTAATTCCAAATTTATCCATATAAAACATTTTTGGAGATTACTCTCAAAGATAATGGTGTGAAAATGGCAAATATACCATATAGAATTTTTGGGTAGGCCAGGGCCTGGGCTACTATGTCGGTATAAAATGTATCCAATTGTACTTGGATCTTGCTTGATAGATGAATTATGAATTTGAACAGAACTGCTTATCCCACTTCCTGTGGATCTATGTGCACCTAACTTACCTAGTGAGAGAAACGCCTCCAGGTGGAAGACATTCTGGGACTTTTATCTTTCCTCTGACCAATCAACCAATGTGAAGTTCAAGTGTATTGAAATACTTCTGATGGATTGGATCGGACTTCACAGAAGCGAGATATTAGGAAAGGAAAATGGAACGCTTGAAAGGGAATTCACAAGAAAGTATGAGAGAGGTCGAAGCAGACATGAAAAATTATAACAGCATAATGTGAATAATTTTTGGCTGTCATATATTTGACAAAATAAAGTAAAATAAACATATCCTAGACAAACGTCTCTTCCAAAACTGAAGCAAGACAAAAATAAAGAATTAAATATTCTATAACTATTAAGTTAATTGAATCCGTAATAAATACACTCTTTTGGGGAAGGAACAAAACAAGACAGCTAAGGCTGGTATGGTGGCTCACGCCTGTAATCCCAGCACTTTGGGAGGCTGAGGTGGGTGAATCACTAGGTTAGGAGTTCGAGACCAGCCTGGCCAAGAAGGTGTAACCCTGCCTCTACCAAAATTACAAAAATTAGTCAGGTGTAGTGGCAGGTGCCTGTAATCCCAGCTACTCCAGAGGTTAAGGCAGGAGAACTGCCTGAACCTGGGAGGTGGAGGTTACAGTGAGTTGTGATCACCCCACTGCACTCTAGCCTGTGCAACAAAGCAAGACTCCATCATCAAAATAAATAAATAAATAAAACAGAAACATCAAAAACCCTGTGTTCAGATGGTTTTATGTTCTAATATAACAAACATTATGAAAAAATAGCAAATTACAATTTATTTGAAAGACTATAAGAAGATCAGATTAAGGAAACCCTACAATCCGGTGGCTCACTCCTGTAATCCCAGCACTCTGGGAGGCCGAGGCGGGTGAATCATGAGGTCAACAGATCGAGACCATCCTGGTCAACATGGTGAAACCCCGTCTCTACTAAAAATACAAAAAATTAGCTGGGCATGGTGGCGCGTGGCTGTAATCCCAGCTACTCAGGAGGCTGAGGCAGGAGAATTGCCTGAACCCAGGAGGTGGAAGTTGCAGTGAGCCGAGATTGCGCCATTGCACTCCAGCCTGGGTAACAAGAGTCAAACTCCGTCTCAAAAAAAAAAAAAAAAAAAAAGAAAACACTGCAATCAAAAGTTGAACAATTGTTCTTACTTATAAAAATAGATGACGAAAACTTAAAATTAAATTTAGAAAATTGTACTCAGCAACATACAAAAAATAATACACCACAGCAAAACTTGGTTTATTGAAGGAGTGTAATGTTGATTTTTCAAATCAGTCAATACAACTTGCCACATTGACAAATTAAGAAAAAAATATATTTCAGAAGATAAATCATATTTGATATCTTTAATCATCAGTCAATAATAAAAGTCTATAGCACACTAAGAATCAATGAACTGCATTATTCAACAGGTTATAGATTATAGAAAATGGTATCCACAAACTACATCATACTTAATGGTGACCAATTGAGAATGTTTCCTGTGAAATCAGAAATGAGATTAGATGCTCAGTACCCCCATTTTTAAGATAATATTTCCTGATATAACATGCAGTAAAGCTAAATAAATAAATAGAAAAATAAATATATAATGATTGGGGAGAAGAGTAAAATATGTTTTAATTATTATTTTTTAAATTTTGAAATAATTATAGATTCACATGAAGTTTCCTTTAAGCTTTTAATTTAATTTAATTTTTTTTTGAGACCGAGCCTTGCTCTGTTGCCCAGGCTGGAGTGCAGTGGCACTATCTCTGCCTCCCGGGTTCAAGCAATTCTCCTGCCTCAGCCTCCCAAAGAGCTAGGATTGCAGGCACCTGCCACTATGCCCAGCTAATTTTTGTATTTTTAGTGGAGATGAGGTTTCATCATGTTGGCCAGGCTGGTCTTGAACTCCTGACCTTAAGTGATCAGCCCACTTCAACCTCCCAAAGTGCTGGTATTACAGGTGTGAGCCACTGTGCCAGGCCCCCTTTAAGCTTTAATCCACTTCTCTCATTAGTAACATCTTACAAAATTAAGGCGCAATATCACAACCAGGATATTGACACTGACACAGTCAAGATACAGAACAAATCCATCACCACATGAATCTTTTTGTTGTCCTTTAAAGCGAAATCCATTTCCCATTTCCCTTTCCAAGCCCTGGTTTATTAAGAAATTGCCCAGCTCTATTCCAGAGTGGCTGTTCCTTTTTACATTGCCATCAACAATACATGAGTGATTCAGTTTCTCCATGTTTTTGCCAGCATTTGATGTTGTCACTTTATTTTAAAAATAGCCATTCTGATAGGTGTGCAGTGATATTTCCTTGTAGGTTTCATTTGCATTTCCCTAATGGCTAATGATGTTGAATATCTTTTTGTGTGCTTAGTTGCTGCTTATATGTCCTCTCGTGAACTATCTGCATCTTGTGCCTGTTCTCACTGATTTGTTTGTGGTTTCACTGTTGTTTTTGAAACAATCAATATGAAATATGAACCCATATTTTCAACTGTTGTTTCTCATACTGCTTGTGCCTGTGGATGTCATTGTTGACATATTTCTATATAAGATTCTGCCCTCAAACTAAAATAAAATAAACCTGAATTTTATTATGCAATCAAATTAGGCAGGACCACTAATGCAAATTCTGTAGTAGATTTTAAACTAATATCTAATAAAATCAAGATTATTTTTAAACTCTAATGTTTAAAACTAATATATAACATACGAACTTTTTAAAAAGATTTCACATAAAAACAATTCACTAATTAGAACAGAAGTGAACTATACTTAGAGGGAATTTTTAATTATGTGACATCAAAGCAGCTAAAAATCTCTGCTATGGTCTCTGCTGTTGTATTAAGACAAATACAACGAAGACAGTTAAATAAGAGAGGCAAAGTCAATTAAATGTGAGTTGCATTAGTGCAGGTGAAACCTTTTGTTCATGCGCTATATTCGCAAGATTAAACCTCTTCTGCAACTAAAAACCCAGTGATAAAGATATAGGGTGCTTTATACTGCTTAAGAAAAAAGTATATTCACTTCTGTGGCTAAAATAACTGTCCAATACTAATAGAACAGGTACAGCAGGAGCTCTACTCTAGAGAATTGGCCTGTGTAGTTGTTTTTATCTGCATAAACTTATGGCACTGGGAAATTTATTCTGGGTAATTCAACTGTATTGAATTTTTCCCTATCTATAGTGAAGAGTGCTTCAATTGTCTTAAACACTAATATGTCATTAATTTATCAATAAGTTCGTACATTGCACAATTTTTTTAATTGCTTACAAGATTCTAAACAGTGTAGTGCATGCACTGTAGGGGGAAAAAGAGAAATGTGTGACCTGGTTCTATTCCTCTAAGTCCTGATGACCTAGATAGAATACATAAGCCCGCAAAATTAAACACAGTAGAAATCACAATCAGTAGGACAATGATAAAAATACATTTTATTGTGATACTGCAGTGTTTCCCAAATAAAAGGTATAGGTTAAAAATTCTTTTTTCTTTTTTTTTGAGACGGAGTTTCGCTCTTCTTACCCAGGCTGGACTGCAATGGAGCGATCTTGGCTGACCGCAACCTCCGCCTCCTGAGTTCAAGTAACTCTCCTGCCTCAGCCTCCCGAGTAGCTGGAATTCCAGGCGTGAGCCACCGCGCCCGGAAGATTTTTTTTTTTTTTTTTTTTTTTTTTGAGACTGAGTTTCGCTCTTGTTACCCAGGTTGGAGAGCAATGGCGCGAACTCGGCTCACCGCAACCTCTGCCTCCTGGGTTTAATCAATTCTCCTGCCTCAGCCTCCCGAGTAGCTGGAATTACAGGCCTGGGCCACCGGGGCAGGAAGATTTTTTTTTTTTTTTTTTTTGAGACGGAGATTCGCTCTTGTTACCCAGGCTGGAGTGCAATGGCGTGATCTCGGCTCACCGCAACCTCCGCCTCCTGGGTTCAATCAATTCTCCTGCCGCAGCCTCCCGAGTAGCTGGAATTACAGGCACGAGCCACCGCGCCCGGAAGATTTTTTTTTTAGACGGAGATTCGCTCTTGTTACCCAGGCTGGAATGCAATGGCGCGATCTCGGCTCACCGCAACTTCCGTCTCTTGGGTTCAATCAATTCTCCTGTCTCAGCCTCCCGAGTAGCTAGAATTACAGGCGTGAGCCACCGGGGCCGGAAGATTTTTTCTTTGTTTTTTTTTTTTAGACGGAGATTCGCTCTACTAACCCACGTTGGAGTGCAATGGCGCGATCTCGGCTCACCGCAACCTCTGCCTCCTGATTTCAATCAATTCTCCTGTCTCAGCCTCCCGAGTAGCTGGAATTACAGGCGTGAGCCACCGGGGCCGGAAGATTTTTTTTTTTTTTTGAGACGGAGATTCGCTCTTGTTACCCGGGCTAGAGTGCAATGGCGCGATCTCGACTCACCGGAACCTCCGCCTCCTGGGTTCAATCAATTCTCCTGTCTCAGCCTCCCGAGTAGCTGGAATTACAGGCGTGAGCCACCTGGGCCAGAACATTTTTTTATTTTTATTTTTTTCAGACGGAGATTCGCTGTTGTTACCCAGGCTGGAGTGCAATGGCGCGATCTCAGCTCACCGCAACCTCCGCCTCCTGGGTTCAATCAATTCTCCTGTGTCAGTCTGCCGAGTAGCTGAAATTACAGGCGTGAGCCACCGGGGCCGGAAGATTTTTTTTTTTTTCGTGACGGAGATTCGCTGTTGTTATCCAGGCTGGAGTGCAATGGCGCGAGCTCGGCTCACCGCAACCTCCACCTCTTCGGTTCAATCAATTCTCCTGTCTCAGCCTCCCGAGTAGCTGGAATTACAGGCGTGAGCCACCGGGGCAGGAAGGTTTTTTTTTTTTTTTTTCCAGATGGAGATTCGCTCTTCTTACCCAGGCTGGAGTGCAATGGCGCGATCTCGACTCACCGGAACCTCCGCCTCCTGGGATCAAGTAATTCTCCTGCCTCAGCCTCCCGAGTAGCTGGAATTACAGTCGCGAGCCACCACGCCCGGAAGATTTTTTTTTTAGACGGAGTTTCGCTGTTGTTACCCTGGCTGGAATGCAATGGCGCGATCTCGGCTCACCGCAACTTCCGCCTCTTGGGTTCAATCAATTCTCTTGAATCACCCTCCCGAGTAGCTAGAATTACAGGCGTGAGCCACCGGGACCGGACGATTTTTTTTTTTTTTTTTTGAGACGGATATTCGCTCTTCTTACCCATGCTGAGAGTGCAACGGCCAGAGCTCCGCTCACCACAACCTGCGCCTACTGGGTTCAATCAATTCTCCTGTCTCAGCCTCCCGAGTAACTGGAATTACAGGCGTGACCCACCGGGGCCGGAAGATTTTTTTTTTTTTTTTTTTTTGAGACGGAGATTCGCTCTTGTTACCCATGCTGGAGTGCAATGGCGCGATCTCGGCTCACCGCAACCTCCGCCTCCTGGGTTCGATCAATTCTCCTGTCTCAGCCTCCCAAGTAGCTGGAATTACAGGCGTGAGCCACCGGGTCCGGAAGAGATTTTTTTTTTTTTTTGAGACGGAGATTCGCTCTTCTTACCCAGGCTGGAGTGCAATGGCGGGAGCTCGGTTCGCCGCAACCTCCGCCTCCTGGGTTCAATGAATTATCCTGCCTCAGCCTCTCGAGTAGCTGGAATTACAGGCGTGAGCCACCAGGGCAGGAAGTTTTTTTTTTTTTTTTTTTTTTTTTGGGACGGAGATTCGCTCTTGTTACCCAGACTGCAGTGCAATGGCGCGATCACGGCTCACCGCAACTTCCGCCTCCTGGGTTCAAGTAATTCTCCTGCCTCAGCCTCCCGAGTAGCTGGAATTACAGGCGCGAGCCACCGAGAGATTTTTTTTTTTAGACGGAGTTTCGCTCTTGTTACCCAGGCTGGAATGCAATGGCGCGATCTCGGCTCACCGCAACTTCCGCCTCTTGGGTTCAATCAATTCTCCTGTCTCAGCCTCCGGAGTAGCTGGAATTACAGGTGTGAGCCACCGGGGCCAGAAGATTTTTTTTTTTTTTTTTTTTTTTCAGACGGAGATTCGCTCTTCTTACCCAGGCTGGAGTGCAATGGCGAGATCTCGGCTCACCGCAACCTCCGCCTCCTGGGTTAAATCAATTATCCTGTCTCAGCCTCCCGAGCAGCTGGAATTACAGGCGTGAGCCACCGGGGCCAGAACATTTTTTTATTTTTATTTTTTTCAGACGGAGTTTCGCTCTTGTTACCCAGGCTGGAGTGCAATGGCGCGATCTCGGCTCAGCGCAACCTCCGCCTCCTGGGTTCAGGCAATTCTCCTGCCTCAGCCTCCCGAGTAGCTGGGATTACAGGCACGCGCCACCGAGATATTTTTTTTTCAGACGGAGTTTCGCTCTTGTTACCCAGGCTGTAATGCAGTGGCGCGATCTCGGCTCACCGCTACTTCCGCCTCTTGGGTTCAATCAATTCTCTTGTCTCAGCCTCCCGAGTAGCTGGAATTACAGGCGTGAGCCACCGCGCCTGGAAGATTTTTTTTTTTTTTTTTTTTTTTGAGACGGAGATTCGCTCTTCTTACCCAGGCTGGAGTGCAATGGCGCGATCTCGGCTCACCGCAACCTCCGCCTCCTGGATTCAATCAATTCTCCTGTCTCAGCCTCCGGAGTAGCTGGAATTACAGGCGTGAGCCACCGGGTCCGGAAGATTTTTTTTGTGTGTGTGACGGAGATTCGCTGTTGTTATCCAGGCTGGAGTGCAATGGCGCGAGCTCGGCTCACCGCAACCTCCACCTCTTCGGTTCAATCAATTCTCCTGTCTCAGCCTCCCGAGTAGCTGGAATTACAGGCGTGAGCCACCGGGGCAGGAAGGTTTTTTTTTTTTTTCCAGACGGAGATTCGCTCTTCTTAGCCAGGCTGCAGTGCAATGGCTCGATCTCGGCTCACCGCAACCTCCGCCTCCTGGGTTCAATCAATTCTCCTGTCTCAACCTCCCGAGTAGCTGGAATTACAGGCGTGAGCCAATGGGGCCGGAGGATTTTTTTTTTTTTTTTTTTTTTTTTGAGAGGGATATTCGCTCTTGTTACCTGGGCTAGAGTGCAATGGCGCGATCTCGACTCACCGGAACCTCCGCCTCCTGGGTTCAATCAATTCTCCTGTCTCAGCCTCCGGAGTAGCTGGAATTACAGGTGTGAGCCACCGGGGCAGGAAGTTTTTTTTTTTTTTTTTTTTTGAGACGGAGATTCGCTCTTCTTACCCGGGCTGGAGTGCAATGGCGCGATCTCGGCTCACCGCAACCTCCGCCTCCTGGGTTCAATCAATTCTCCTGTCTCAGCCTCCCGAGTAGCTGGAATTACAGGCGCGAGCCACCGATATATTTTTTTTTTAGGCGGAGTTTCGCTCTTGTTACCCAGGCTGGAATGCAATGGCGCGATCTCGGCTCACCGCTACTTCCGCCTCTTGGGTTCAATCAATTCTCTTGTCTCAGCCTCCCTTGTAGCTGGAATTACAGGCGTGAGCCACCGGGGCCGGAAGATTTTTTTTTTTTTTTTTTTTTTTTTGAGACGGCTATTCGCTCTTCTTACCCAGGCTGGAGTGCAACGGCCAGAGCTCGGCTCACCACGACCTCCGCCTTCTGGGTTCAATCAATTCTCCTGTCTCAGCCTCCCTTGTAGCTGGAATTACAGGCGTGAGCCACCGGGGCCGGAAGATTTTTTTTTTTTTTTTTTTTTTTTTTTTTGATACGCAGTTTCCCTCTTGTTACCGAGGCTCGAGTGCGATGGCACGATCGCGCCTCAATGCAAACTCCGCCTCCTTGGTTCCAGCAATTCTCCTGCCTCAACCTCTCGAGTAGCTGGAATTACAGTCATGAGCCGCTGGTCCCAGATGATTATTATTTTTTTTTTGTTTGAGACGGAATTTCCCTATTGTTATCTAGGCTGGAGTGCAATGGCAGGATCTCTGGTCACCGCAACCTCCGCCTCCTGGGTTCAGGCATTTCTCCTGCCTCAGCCTCCTGAGTAGCTGCGATTACAGGCACGTGCCACCATGCCCAGCTAATTTTTTTTTTGTTTTTTTCCAATATGAAGGAATTTATTCAGGCTCCCGGGCGAGGTTCTGCTTTCCGACAGGAGAGGCCAGAGAAGTCGCAATTTTTTGTATTTTTAGTAGAGACGGGGTTTCACCATGTTGACCAGGATGGCCTAGATCTCTTGACCTCGTGATCCACCCGCCTCTGCCTCCCAAATTGCTGGGATTACAGGCGTGAGCCACCGCGCCTGGCCAGGTATTTTTTTTTAAAGTTTTTAATTTCTGGTGAGTATCAGTCTATAAAACTAAGAATTATATGGCTGCCAACTGACTGAAAACAATACTTTACGATTTGAGCTAGTGAAATTGCCACATATGATCTTCTAATTCCATTGTCTGTCTCAAGAATGATTTTTTAAAATGATTTCTTTTTGAAATGCTACATTCTCATTTGAAAGAGTTTCACACAACCTACATGGGAATCTGGATTGTCATAAGACGTGTGGTTTTAAAATGGTACGTTTGTATTTCTGTTGTGTACATCAAGATCAAACATTCATTTCCTGAACTGGTTCTCCAGAACACAACTTGACTTGTAATGAACACTCAATAAATGATTGGTTGGATAATCAAATCAACATCTTAGTTTCATCAATGTTGATTTTATTTAAAAATAATTGATCTTCTGTACTCATCAATGAAACAGAAGGATGAGGGAGGGAGAGCAGTTGAGACTGAGATGATGACAAGCAGACCTCATTCTGCAGTGGATTTCCTACACTCTACACTTCTGAATGCTTGGAAACTCTTAACCGCACTCGAAAAATGTTGGCATTTCCTACGCAGAAAATGGAAGTTAAAGAAAGTCCATATTTCTATATTACAATAACTTACACTATAAAACACAGATGACATACATTTCTTAAGCTATTCAATTCATAGATAATGGAGACACATTTAGGTGAGCAGATCTAAAAGAAGTGTTAAGCTGAGTGTGATTGTGAGATTCAGTCTAATATCTGATACAATGATTTTGTAATGATATCAGTTGACATATCTGTTGAAATGAAAGGTGGGAGAGTTTCTCATGAGCTACTGAAACTTATTGCATGATGCTGAGAGAGAGGCTGGTCCATGTGATTAGGTCAGATGTGTTTGCTAATTGTGGCTTAGGAAAGTGAGGTTCCTAACCACTCTCAGAGACTGGGAGATAGGGACGCTAAATTTTATAACATTTACATTTAATACATATTTAATAATACATAATAAAATCTTTAAAATGCCAGTTTTGTCTTTTCTCTAGTTTGTAATATTTTGTTTTCAGCAAACCATTGTTTTTAGAACATACATTTTGTGTATTTTAAAAATGTGTTAAAAATGTTAGACCAAGTCTCTTTTTACCACCTTCCCTTTTTATCTACCCTTTACTGCCATTTACATCCACACATTCACCCACACATGCACACACACATACTGACCAAAATTAGTTTAGAAGGACAAATGTGATCTTTGAAGTAAAACGTCAGCCTATATTAGTAAAAGCGTCATGCCAGTTTGAATTGTATTTATAATCCACCCCGCCCCCTTTTTTTAAAACATGACGTTTCACTCTGTTGCCTAGGCTGGAGTGCAGTGGTGAGATCTTGGCTCACCGTAAACTCCACCTCCCAGTTTCAAGCGATTCTCCTACCTCCTCAACCTCCTGAGTAGCAGGAATTACAGGCGCCCTCCACCATTCCTGGCTAATTTTTGTAGTTTTAGTAGAGATGAAGTTTAAACGTGTTGGTCACGCTGGTCTTGAACTCCTGACTTCAGGTGCTTTGCCCGCCTCGGCTCCCAAAGTGCTGGGATTACAGGCGTAAGCTACTGTGACCGGCTTTATGATCCTTTTAAGAAGAAAGAACTTCCCGGATTTTTTGAAGAGACTATTCTGTATCCATTTTATAATTTTGTGGCCATCAAAAAAATATGTCCAATCATAGACACAGTGAATATAATAAATGGTAGTTTAAAGTGTTGACTCTTGGTCAGGTGTGGTGGCTCACACCTAGAATTCCAACACTTTGGGAGTCCTAGGTGGGTGGATCACTTGAGGTCAAGAGTTCGAGATAATCCTGGCCAACATAGTGAAACCTCCCTCTCTACTGAAAATACAAAAATTAGCCAGGTGTAGTGGTGCATGTCTGTAGTCCCAGCTACTTGGGGAGGCTGAGGGAGGAGAATCAGTTGAATTTGGGAGGCCAGGATTGCAGTGAGCCGAGATCGTGCCACTGCACTCCAGCCTGAGTGACAGAGCAAGACTCCTTCTCAAAAATAAATAAAATAAAATGTTGAATTTTACAAGTCTTTGTTCCCATTCTAATTTTTTAATGCAATCACACCCTCTACCAAACAGCCTTATTAAACTAATTCACTCATAATAAAATTCTTAAGTAACCGGAGAATTCCACAGGAATTTATATTGCTCTTTTATGTTTAAGAAAATTAAGAGCCTGAAAAAGCTGATGTGTTCTGTAAAATTGAATTATTTTCTTTTTCTTGTTTTTCTTTTTTTTTTTTTTGAGACGGAGTTTCGCTTTTGTTACCCAGGCTGGAGTGCAATTGCGTGATCTCGGCTCACGGCAACCTCCGCCTCCTGGGTTCAGGCAATTCTCCTGCCTCAGCCTCCTGAGTAGCTGGGATTACAGGCACGCGCCACCATGCTCAGCTAATTTTTTTTGTATTTTTAGTAGAGACAGGGTTTCACCGTGTTGACCAGGATGGTCTCCATCTCTTGACCTCGTGATCCACCCGCCTCGGCCCCCCAAAGTGCTGGGATTACAGGCTTGAGCCACCGCTCCTGGCGAATTTTTTCTATACAGTTCCACTGGTTTGCAGTGTTTTACCTTTGTATTAAAGCATACAATAAAACTTCGGTTTTATGTTGGTTGATGAAAATTTTTCTTTTAGCTACTGCTGCTGAAACCATGGGAAAAAAAGGGTTAATTTCCAGAACGAATTAATCATTATTTAAATGTCAGAGAAAAATTGCAAGAGATGGTGTTAAAGAGGTAGAGAAAGTGTTATTTAAGGCTACTGCAATAGAGGGGAAAGATTGAATTCCACTCTGTTGAAACAAGAGGAGGGAGAGTTTTGCATGAGCTAGTGAAATCTACTGCATGATGCTAGGGGAGAGGTTGGCCAGTGTGATTGGGCCAGATGTATTTGCTAATTGAGGATTAGGAAAGTTAGGTTCCTAACCTCTCACAGAGACTGGAAGATAGGGGTGCTCTCTTTCTAGATGATTACCTTGCACTGGGATAGCTCCCAGGTCCTTGGGAGAGACATTTCTGCATTGTGAAACTGGCCAGAGGCTAGGGAATGATTTATATCTCAAAGGGGCAATTTCAACTTCACTGAAGTGAGTGATCTTAAGAAGTGCAAGTGAGGGACCCAGAATCAGAAGAAAACCTGCTTAAAGTTTTGTCTAGCTGGGGAGAAAGTTCAGGCTATTGTCTCATGGTCATAAGCAACAGATGAGAACAGTATGATTTCTTTTAAACATGGTGATGTGACACATTATTTCACACATTTATACATCATACATTATATAATTAATATAAGTCCATCAGTCTTGGACTTCTAATGAAACAAAAATGTGTTTTTGTTTTGTTTTATTAATAGCATCAACCAGCTAGTGAGACAACAGGGAACAACCAGGTCCTAATTTAGACAGGATCAGAACTAGAACTAGAAACTAAGAAACTGGAACGAGGAATCCACCCTTCAGAACTCTTTTCAAGTCAGGAAATTTGCTTTCTGGAGAAAGCCACCAAAAGTCTGAGCTGCACATTTGGGAGCCCCAGGGACTTAGGGGAAGAAACAGTGTTTTTTAAAGCTTCTCAAAAGTGGGGACCCTGGTTAACCACTGAGGTTGTCTGGAAACCCAAAAGACTGCTTCCTGAAAGAAAGGATAAAACAGAATTAAACTTGTCATAACACGTACTATAGCGTAGAAACTCCAATCCTTAAAGCAGTATTAAGATGCTCACTTTGGTTGCACACGTTCTAAAATTGGAAAAACACAGATAAGATTAGCATGGTGCCCGTCCAAAGATGACATGCAAATTGTGACACATTTCCTATTTAAAAAAAATAATATTGAGGTATTAATACCTTAAAATTGTTTTATTAGTAGTTCTGAGACTACGAATTCCCCCAGGCACCTGACCAAGGAAATTTTTCTCTAGGGTAAGATAAAATCAGCTGAGGAGTCAGCAATATTATAGGTTTAAACCATCCTTAAGTAATATTTTACCCCTTAAAACATAATTGAAATAAATTGTCACTGAACAGAAGAGCAATGCTATGAAGTCATAAGCATTTCAAGACTCAAACTCTTAAGAGTCTGGAAGAAACAGATATAGCACAAATCAGCACATCTAGGTGACAACCAAATACTCGTAAAGGAAGAGAGGTAATGTTATGGCATCTACATTGAATAAAGTATTATACTTTGCCATATTTTGTTTGTCTCATAAGACATTATATTCTTTATAGCTTGCAAATATTAGTTTTTTTAAAAAAATCACCATACTTGCATGTTTAATAGGACTTGATTCAGGATGACTTTATATTCTGATTTACAGTACAAATAAGAAGAAAGCTTTTACAATTACATTAGGAAATGATAAGGTGGAATAGAACTGACCCTATAGAAGCCGGGTGTTAAAGGACCTCCAGATTTCATCCAGTATACCGTGGCAATAATACAGCTAAGCTAAGAGAGAAGACACTTTGGATGATCTATTAAAGACATATGGTTCCATCATGTAACCGTATACCCTGGAGGAGTCAAAGATGAGGACTTTGAATCTGGGTTCAGTGAGTCAGAGTCATTCCTAGTGTGGACATGTCACTGCTCGGATTGTGATATTTAGGTGGCACACATATTTCACACAACATGGTCCAGAACTGCAAGAAACTGCTTCATTCCATGCTCTATTAAACGTTAGTTTTTTTTTTATTATTGCATTTTAGGTTTTGGGGTACATGCGAAGAACATGCAAGATTGTTGCATAGGTGCATACGTGGCAGTGTGATTTGCTGCCTTCCTCCCCTTCACCTATATCTCGCATTTCTCCCCATGCTATCTCTCCCCAACTCCCCACCCCCCCGCTGTCCCTCCCCTATTTACCCCCAACAGACCCCACTGTGTGATGCTCCCCTCCCTGTGTCCATGTGTTCTCATTGTTCAACACTTGCCTATGAGTGAGAATATGCGGTGTTTGATTTTCTGTTCTTGTGTCAGTTTGCTGAGAATGATGGTTTCCAGGTTCATCCATGTCCCTACAAAGGACATGAACTCATCATTTTTAATGGCTGCATAATATTCCATGGGGTATATATGCCACATTTTCCCTGTCCAGTCTATCATCGATGGGCATTTGGGTTGGTTCCAGGTTAGTTTGTTCTAATGTTCATGGTTCAATTCAGTTCAGTGAGAGGAGTATTACTGTTTACATAATTTTCACGTTAATAATTAACTTTAAAACTTAATCACTCACAGACCAGATGTGGTGGCTCATGCCTGTAATCCCCACATTTTGGAAGGCCCAAGTGGAAAGATGGTTTGAGCCTAGGAGTTCAAGACTAGCCTGGGTAACATAGTGAGAACCCCTACTCTATAAAAAAATCAAAAAATTAGTTGGGCATGGTGACGGGTGCCTGGGTTCCCAACTACTTGAGAGGCTGAACATTGAATGAGCCCAGGAGGTCAAGTGAGGCTGCAGTGAGCTGTGATGGTGCCATTGTACTCTAGCCTGGGGCAACAGAGGAAGATCCTGTCTCCCTCCCTCCCTCTCTCTCTCTCACATACACATACATACACACACACACACACACACGCATGCACAACTAGTCATTCACAAGAGGTGCAGTTAAGCCTTAGTTCTCTCTGAGTGACTTCTGACATAGTGTGTACAGATAAGGTTTAATCTTTATTATTTAGGAAGTATATTACTTGAGAAACAGATTAAGCTCCTGTAGCAACAAGACACCAAAATATAATGTCTTAGTAAGAAGCACTTTATTTCTCTCTTGAGTAACAGTGTGCAGTTGAGGGATCCCGGCTGCTGGGAGGCTCTCCTCCATGCCTTCTCCCAGACACCCATATTTAGTGACTCTTACTCGCATCCATGCTCAACATGTGGCCTCTATATCTGGTTCCATGAAAACTGCAACAATGTTATTTTCCAGGCAACTTCAAGGGGGAGAGGAAGTGTAGGCAAGTTTGATCTTTAAAATGGTAACCAAAGGGTAGTATGGCTATATAATTTATTGTCTAAACCAGAGCAACTTTGAAGAAAAAAAAGCGGGGAGTGCTGAAAATACTTATATACTTTTTGAAATATGTATTAATTAGCTGACAAGTTATTTTTCATTGTATCAGTAGATCTAAAAAATTGTTCTACAGAAAAAATAGTTTCAAAAATAGCTTATGTTCACATGCCTGCTGCCATGGAAAGGAAAGTGTTGGCTGTGTTGCAGGCATCCTGAGAGGGCTGAGAAAAGAGAGACTGGTTATATTACTGGACATCGTTCGGATATCAGCTTCCATTACAGTGGGAGCCCCTCTCGCTGTGCCCACACAGATGTCTCCTGTACTGTGAGAAGAAATCAAGGGAGAATCTGGAAGCACAGAAACTATCCAGGCCTACTTTAATGCAACCATTAATACCATAGCTTAATAGAAAAAAACTGGGATTAATTCTAAACTAAATAGGGTGATAGGAAGACTGACAGAAAACCTAGTTTTTAGTTGAGTCATCATGTATCCTGCTAAATTTCAAGGAGTGATTCTTTTGGAACAAGGAGAGAGGAAATGCTGTGTAAGTCAATTGCGTCTGTCTCAGTGCCTCCATGACTTCCCTGCTTCAAATAATGATTTCTAGTCCTTTAAAGACATAAACAGAAACAAAATACTTACACAGTGTAAGCAAAGGAGTATCATTTCAGGATAAGACTCAAGGGCAAACTGTTGCTGTTACTGATGCCTTTTAATAATACTTATATAATAATTGTGCTATAAAGCATGTATGTTACCATGAAGCTATAGAAATATCACCAAGAAATGCATTTAATTTGAAACTAAATAATCTCTGGGGTTTATTACCAACAATGATCTTCTGTGGTTTTATTGTGTTAGCCATATTAATGAATGACAAAAATATGTTTTGGATATAAATATGGGTAGAATATTTTGAAACTGACTCAAGCAATAATTCTTTGTCTTAAATATAATATTTCCATTTTTAGAAGCAATTAGCTAGAAGAAATATATTTCTTAGAATCATACCCAAATCCAAACATAAAATATAATTCCAGATCTATCTTTCTCCAGCCCAGGCCTCTCCTATTGTCCCATTTGTTTCATGTGTGTGAAAAAAACAGGAAACTGCTAACCGAGACAACAATGCAACGTGTCAAAAGTAATCAATATAACAAAACATAATTCTGTTTGATATTTATTCAAAACAGTGGGCCAGGCACGGAGGCTCACGCCTATAATCCCAGCACTTTGGGAGGCCACAACAGGTGGATCACAAGGTCAGGAATTTGAAACCAGCCTGGCCAGCAAGGTGAAACCCTATCTACTAAAAATACAAAAATTTAGCTGTGCATGGTGGCGCATGCTTGTAGTCCCAGCTACTCCAGAAGCTGAGGCAGGAGAATTGCTTGAACACAGTAGATGGAGGTTGCAGTGAGCCGAGATCACGCCACTGTATTCCAGCTTGGGTAACAAAGCAAGACACTGTCTCAAAAAAAAAAAAAAAATGCTATATGACTTGCTTTGGTTACTGTTTCAGAGTCATTAACTTGAATAGTTTGCATTGAGCTCTTTCATTGTACAATTTCTCTTTGATATATTTATGAAACTTTATCATGCCATGTTACTAGCAAACTATGATAGAAATGGAAATAAAAGATATCAAAATTACATTTCCATTTTGCTTTTGAGACAAGGTCTCCCTACCTTGCCTAGGCTGGAATGCAGGAGTGTGATCACAGCTCACTACAGCCTTGCCTTCTTGGGCTCAAGCAATTCTCCCACCTCAGCCCGCTGAGTAGCTGGGACCACAGGCATGCACCACCATGCCCAGCTAACTCTTAAAATCCTTTCTAGAGATGTGGTCTCACTATATTGCTCAGGCTGGTCACAAACTCCTAGGCACAAGTGGTCCTCCTGCCTCAGTCTGGCCTCCCAAAGTGTTGGGATTACTGGCACGAGCCACTGACCCAGGCCTCAAATCCCATTTGTTACACAATTACCTTGTGCCAAATGATGGTCACCCTTAAAGTATTACTTAAAATAAGATTTTCTTTTAAAGCACATTTTTTGAACTGTAGAAATCTGATCTGCCTTAGAGGCACTAAGTCAGTATATTGAGTGAAGCCTGGACTTCAAGAGTATTAAAAGTTGCACAGAGAGTTGGAGGGAGGCAGGGATTCTGGCTGGGTTGGTGTGCTGAGACGCAGCTAGTGCATCCCTCTCCTCTCTGAATCAGAGTTCAAGTCCCGCGGACACTGCAGCCATGAAGCAGAAACGGTCCCCCGGTCAGTCGTGGCTACATGTCAGTGCGTTCTGATCGGGGACGTGCAGGGTGGGAAGCCCACGATGTTACAAGTGTTAGTGAAGGATTGCTATCCAGAGACCTATGTGCCCATGGTGTTGGAAACTTCCACAGCCTGTTTGGAGACAGAGGAACAGAGGGTGGAGCTTAGTCTCTGGGATACCTCGGGATCTCCGTGCTACGACAGTGTCCGTCCACTCTGCTACAGCGACTGAGACATTGTTTTCACATCAGCGGTCCGGAGACAGTGGACAGCACCAAGAAGTGGGGGACAGACACCATAGATTACCGTCCCAGCGCCGGCGTTTAGCTCCTTGGCTGCGAGCAGACCTGCGGCCTCGATGGAGCTGTCCCGCCGGAAGCAGGCGCCCATCTCCTATGAGCAGGGTTGTGCTGCAGCCAAGCAGCTGGTGCAGAAATCTACCCGGAAGGCTCGGCCTTCACCTTAGAAAACAGCATCCACAGCATCTGCGGGAGGCATCCACGGTGCATCTGAGCAAGCCTAGCCCAGTGCCCCGAAGAGCCCTGTGCGACGCCTCTGCAAACCACTGCTCCGCCTCCCCAGTGCCCTGAACTCATCTCTTCTACCTTCAAGAAGGAAGAGGCCAAAAGCTGTTCCATCATATGAAGCCAGATCGGAGGGGGAAACAACCCCCTATTTCCTCCTTTGGAGTGCAGAGGCACGGGGAGAGGGAGGATGGGACGATTTAGGACACCGGACATGCGTTTTTCTGATGGCCACGGAGAGGGCTTTGGAGGAGACAGGAATGGGGTGAGGCAGGAGACGGCCAGGCATGAGGACCTGACACTGAGAGAGAACCAGCATACCCCGAGCCTGGCACTAGGCTGTGGAGGGGGCGACTACCCCAGTGCCCCCCACTCCAGAGGAAGGAAAGCTGTGGGGGGTGGGGCATGCTGGCCTCATGGGCGTGGGGGCCTACAGCAGCCTCACTTTCAGCATCATGCCTCTTCCACACAGCGTTTCCACGCAGGCCAGGGCACGGGAGGGGTCCCTGAGCCCTTCCCTTCCCCTCTAAGGAGGCAGCAGAGGAACGGAGAGTGGGGAAGCCAAGTGGCAGCCCCCTTGGGGGCTTAGCCCAGGGGCTTCATAACTGCAATCCGAAGTGCAGGAGCTGGTCAGAGCCGCTGAGAAGGAAACCTCATCTTTGCATAGCCCATGCCTCACAGAGTGGTGACAGCACACATTCACATGCTTCTCACCTAAGTCCCCGGAGTTGAAGCCCCAGACCCCTTTCTCTTGCAGAGTGTAGGGGTGGTGTTGGTGCAGAGGCGGGGCTGGGTGGGGGTCACCAGATTTTTTTCTACCCTTAGAGCAATACAGCTGGCATTTGTTTTATAGACTCTTGTCTTTCAAATTGGGGGAGGGGAGGTGTTTCAACCTGTTATGTGTTCTGTATTTAATGAAGAAAATCTCTTTATTAATGAAAATATAATACAAATAAAGAACAAAAGGTGCACAGATGATTTCAATGTTCTACTGTTGATAAGAAACAGAGCCTGTGGGAATGAGAGAAAAATAGTGTTGTATGTTAGGCTCTCCAGAGAAACAGAGGCAATAGGATATGGAGATGTGTGTGTGCATACAAGTATGTAGCATAAGCATTGGCTCATGTGCTTATGGAGTTACGGAGCCTGAAAAGTCCCACTATCTCTGCTGGAGACCCAGGAAACCCAGTGGTGGTATTTCCAGCCTAAGTCTGAAGGCCTGAGAATGAGAAGTGAAAACAGGTAAGGCCTAGTCCAGGAGCAGGAGAAGACCAATGTCTCTCCTCATGCAGTCAGGCAGAGAGAAAGAATTCCATCTTCCCTGGGCTTTTTGTTCCACTCAGGCCCTCAACAGGTTGTAAGATCCCCCACCCACACTGGGGAGGGCACTCTGCTTTACTCGTTCCACAGATGCTAACATCTTCCAGAAACATTTTCACAGAAACACCCAGAAATAGCATTTAACCAGATATCTGGGCATCCTGTAACCCAGTCAAGATGAAACAAGAAATCAGCACCACATCATCTTAATCAAGCAACAAAAGACTCTTCAAAATTGCTGTACTTATTAATAGATAAGAAAATTACCTTGATTCTGAGAGCGACAGGGGAGATTAAAGAGATGAAAAACTGGCTGGGCACAGCGGCTCACACCTGTAATAGGCAGGCAGATCACTTGAAGTCAGGAGTTCAAGACCAGCCTGGCCAACACGATAAACACCGTTTCTACAAAAATACAAAAATTAGCCAGGAGCGGTGGCAGGCGCCTGTAACCCCAGCTACTCAGGAGGCTGTGGCGAGAGAATCGCTTGAACCAGGTTGCAGTGAGCTGAGATTTGGCCATTGCACTCCAGCCTGCACGACAGAGTGCAACTCTGTCTCAAACAAAAAATTAAATAAAAAGTGAAAAAGAGAGGCAAAATCAGGCACAAGAATAAAGAGTAAGATGAAGAGACTAAAGTGTCTAACCCGTAAGCCTGAATTCCAAAGCTTGAGCTAATCCTCCAAAACACAGGAAATGCTACTTGCTTGTGAGGTTATGTGCGCTTTTCACAAAAAGCAGAAAGTGTTTGCACGGGTTTGTGCAGTCCTGAGAGGCAGAGAGGAATCTGTCATTTGCAGGTATGACGACAGCTCAAGGTAGTTATCCCAGACATTCAGGAGGGGAAATTAGATACGAGATCCAGGGGTAGATGCTCACTGAGTTAGTCGGTCCCTGAATCACCATGCAGGGGAAACCTATGCTGATATTTGGAGCTCTTTTTTTGTATGGTTCCTTCCTTAAATGTGAGATGCTCCCTTAGCCCTCCTAAAATAATATTTCTCTCTCTTCGAGTCAGGGATATCTCCAAGCTCTGTCTGGGTTCTGCTGACTATGGTGTGGTCGAGTAAGTATCCCCAGGAAGAAATCAGGGGCTATTGTAGGTCCTACATGCTTTGGTTTTCTTCTCAACTGGAGAAAAACAGTCCCTAGTTGCTGATTGTCTAATGTTTGAAAATGATAGTTTTGTATAGTGTGTCTAGTTTATGGTGGAATCAGTCATTAGCCCCTGATTAGAGATGGACTCTCTCATCTACTGAAATTTTCACTTTAAAACTTTTAAAACTTTAATATTTGAATTTTGTTACAGAATAGTAATACATTTTCCTAGGGTAAAATTCATAAGTAATCTATAGTAAAAAAAAAAAAAAAAAAAAAAAAAACTTCCTCCCCTTTCACTCACAGGGGTAACTGATGTTACAAAATCTTTGTGTCTTTTAGAGCCACTATATGTATCTACAAAATAAAACACAGGAAACTCAGCCATAATAAAATAATGGGGTCTTAAGGAATTCAATCCCACAAAATATTAGTTCAAATTTATTGTGAGATTGATAAAAATTATATTTTTGTTAAACTATTCCTCTCACACAAAGCACGAAATAATTGTGAAACTTACAGCACAGACTACTGACTAGTGAACTGAGTAACCTCATTGATTTCGAGGCAGTGACTTCTATGTCCCCGTCCCCATCTCATTCCTTACAAGTCATGTGTAAGAGTCTCCTTTGTTCTGTAATTTCTCTGACACTTGTGATTGGAATTTTAAATTGTTGTCAAACTGGCTAATGTGAAACGTCATCCTGTTCTATGTATACTAGCATTTCCCTCATTACCAATATTAAGCATTATATAAATACGTCACGTTTTATATTTTCATATTATATTTCCTATAATGTCTGTATCCTTTGTCCATTATTTAATTGAGTTATTTGTATTCTTTTTTATATATTCTGGATATTAACACATTGCTGTCTCTATGTTGGTTATATTTTATGTTTTCTTCCAGTTTTTGGGAAGTCTTTTTATTTTCCTAAGATAATCTACTGAGAAACATAAGCTGTGAATATTAAAGTTATCAAATGTTTGAGATTAATTTATTCATTAGTTCTCTATGAGTCTCTTATTTAAAGAATAATATTCTTTTTTTAACTTTTAAGTTCAGGAGTACAAGTGTTGGTTTGTTACATAAACTTGTATCATGTAACATGATACGTAAACTTGTATGTACATAAGCTTGTATCATGTGAATATTAAAAACACATGTGAACTTTGAAACTGCGACAATGTTGAGATAGACATAGAATATAATTATGATGTCCTTATAAATGTCTTTATAATATCTTTAATATTCAGAATTGTTTTTCTATGTGTTATGTGGAATAAGTATAACTTTTTTAAAGGTAAGAATTTCCAGCCCCAAGCCCTGTTACTGAAGAAGTCAGCATGACGAAAATGATTCAACATGACCATTGAGTAAATATCCAAATTGAATATAAAGAATCGTATGGCAGTTATCAGCATAACTAAATCATGAAACCGGATTTAAGGAATGTTGGTGTGTAGCAAATGGTAAACATTCAAATAATAGAGAAATATGGGAGACTTAGATTTTGAGAGGAGTTAGGTGGATTTGGCAAAGGAGGATAAGAATCATCATCGAATATTTTATACGTAAAATATACTTTATCTACATTTTATCTATACTGAATGTAGATGGCCAATGTATAAATAGTTACTAGTATTAGTCACTTTGAAAACTGTGCCAATGTAGAAGTAGAGGAAAATATGCCTGAATGAAATAGGTTGAGAGCGAATGGGAGTAGAGTCATCGAAGACAAATAATTTGACAAAAACAGCTAAAAAGGAGAAAAGGGGTTTTAGATGGAAGCCAACTGGGGTGAAGGTAGTTGTTGGTTGTTTCACATTAAGTGAAATAACTTCATTTTGTTGTTTTTTGATGTGAAGGACTTGGTGGAGGAATTAGAATCTCAGATGCAGTAAAAGCGGCAAGAAAATTGCTGGGATGATAGGCGTGAGTAGATAACAGGGGTGGTGGTTAATATGGAGCGTCAGCTCGATTGGATTGAAGGATGCAAAGCATTGTTCCTGGGTGTGTCTGTGAGGGTGTCACCAAAGGAGAGGAACAGTTGAGTCAGTGAAGTGGGAGCTGCAGACCCACCCTCCATCTGGGTGGGTGCCCTCTAATCAGCTGCCAGCGCAGCTAGGATAAAAGCAGGCAGGGGAACGTGAACGGGCTAGACTGGCTGAGTCTTCTGGCCTCCATCTTTCTCCCGTGCTGGATGCTTCCTTCCCTCAAACTTCAGACTCCAGGTTCTTCAGCTTTTGGTGGGCTCTTGGACCCACACCAGGGGTTTGCCAGGGGCTCTCAGGCCTTCAGCCACAGACAGAAGGCTGCACTATTGGCTTCCCGACTTTTGGGATTTTTAGGGCTCAGATTTGCTTTATTGCTCCTCAGCTTGCAAACAGCCTATTGTGGAACTTCACTTTGTGAGCATGTGAGTAAATCCTCTGTAATAACTCCTTTGTATATATGCATTTATCCTATCAATACAACAGGACACAGGACCTAGTAAGAAGGGTGGACATTATTTAGAAGCAAAGACAGTTCGCCCATATGAAAAGGAGAGAGAACAGAACGTAGGTATAGATACATGAAGGTGAGCAGATGTAGCGATTGCGGATTTTGAAGTTCATGTCAAATTACCACTTTTCTTACAAGTAAAATAGAAAATAAAGCCATCAGCAAAGACTGAAAATGGGAAGGAGAGAAAATAAATATGAACTGTTCCTCTGGGAGAGGGTGAGATAATGGAGCAGGGAATATTATTTTTTTCTGGGAAATATAAAGATACAGGCTTTGTGATCACAAATTTAAGTTGAAGCAAATCAACCTGATTCCGTCTTATTCTATTTTAAATTTCAGTTTTACTTATTAAAAAATTTGAACATAATGTCCATAATTCTAGTATCATACAGAAGAGATTCACTGCCCTAAAATTCCTCTGAGCTCCACCTTCTCATGCATCTGTCCCCCAAAACTCTTGGCAACCACTGATTTTTTTAACTGTCTCCATAGTTTTGCCTTTCCCAGATTGTCATGTAGTTGGAATCGTACAATATATAGCGTTACCTGATTGGCTTCACTCAGAAACATGCATTTGAGATTCATTCATGTCTTTTTATGGCTTGATAGGTCATTTCTTTTTAATGCTGGGTAATATTTCATTATTTGGATGTATTACAGTTTATCCATTTATCAAATGAAGGACATCTTGGTTGATTCCAAGTTTGGCAATTATGAATTAAGCTGCTATAAACTTCTTGTGCAGATTATTTTGTGGACGTTGTTTTCAATTTCTTTGGGTAAATACCAAGGGGCATGATTGCTAGATTCTATGATGAGAGCATGCTTCATTTTATAAAAAGCTGAGGAACTGTCTTCCTAAGTGATGTAACATCTGCATCCCTACCAGCATCAGCAGCCTTTGGTGCTGTCTGCCTTTCATATCATCAGGCTTCATAATTCTTCTGCACTTACTTTTAAAATGAAAGTCTTCGATTCATCCCCTGCTTTGTTGTTTAAACAATCTTGAATAAGTTCCTTCGAGTCTAAAAATCTCCAGAAAATAAAAGTGTTAGCTATATATTGAGAGCTGAAGGTTGCAGAGCAAAAGAGTAACACTAAATTCATGATGATATAAAACCTCAGCTGAAAATTTCTAATAGCTAAAGAAGAGGCATGCTATTTCCATATACAGTTCCTTCTCTTTTACATGTGTAAACTTAAGATAGCCTGGAGTATTATATTCTTAGGAAAATCAGAGTACTTCAAAAAATTGTTGTTTATAATGTTTAGAAATTTAGACCTAACATCTCCATGGTAGACTAGAGTAGACTTAGCTAAACAGAGCCATTTATTAGCCATACTTATATGGCATACATTATTATACATACTGTTTTAGACAGATTCATTATAAACTACCAAAGGAGAATAAATAGTGTAAAACTACTTCGAGGAGGTATCCAATAAAAATAAGATAATTGTGGGATTTCTATTACCCACACTAAATTTAGAATACTAATAAGGTAATAAAAATCACTGGTATGCAAAACAACTCACAGTGGTGAGAAGCATAAAAATACCAGGTAGTAAATTTCAGTTAAAAACATTACCATTCATTAATGAGCTCATAAAATGAAATGCTTGAAACCAAAGTACTTCAGTATCTCACTGTTTGGTTTTTAAAGGGTGTTTTTTGTGTGTTTTGCTTTGTTTCTTGCCCATGGCCTTCTTCCTATTAAAACAACAGCCAAAGGCCAATTAAAATGTATATGAATTTTATATACAGACATTTTATAGAGTTAGATATTGATGTTTGTAATTTATCATTGTAAATTATTCACAAAAATAAAGATAAAACAAAGGGTGAATTTGAAAGGAAGGAAATATTAAGGGAAGTAGAATAAGTGGAGTTTACCTAAGTCATAAATTAGATGACGAATATTTGCAAGCAGGAGTTCCTCAGCCATTTCCCCACAGGAACCAAATGGGTTCATCGTGTGGATTGTAAGTATGGTTACCGCCTGCTTGTGTACCTTTTGGAAAGCACAATGAGGGGAAGGTCGTCGTTGGGTTTAGAGCATGTGAATGTCTATCTCTTTCTGAAAGTGCATAAAGAGGTTGGGGGACTGATTCTCCAAGACAATGAAGCACAAAGCAAAGAGTATGTATGTAGAAGTCACAGTACTGGATTTAGTTCTTATTTGGTCATTTAACTGTACAAGACTCTGGCAGCTAACTGAACTTTTCCAACATCATCATCTCATCTGGAAGTATGAATATTAATAACTATCTCACCAAGTTGTTGTAAGAATCAGTATATTCACATACATAATGGGACTTGCACAGGGTTTGAAAATAGAAAATGCTCAATAAATGAAACATACTAATCTTATTAAGCTGTTATTGACCATCAGCCATAGATAAGGGGATGTTCTCTCGAGAGTTAGAGAAAGAAATTTGGCATTACTGTGGGCTTTTAATAATTATTAGTGCAAGATAATAAGTTGTTAAATGTCACTATTTTAAAAACTATATACACACCTATATATATATATATTTTTTTCAGGGTCCAGAGAAATAGAATCAATAGGACATGCAGAAATATACAAGGAGAGATGTATGGTGGGAATGAGGTCACATTTATTATTATGGAGGCCCACAAGCCCAATGCTCTGCTGTCTGTGAGCTGGAGAACCCATCCTCTGCTTTTTGTTCTGTTGGGGCAGGCCCCCAGTGACTTGGATGATGTCAACCAACAGTGGTGACAGTGGACCTCTTTAACTCCTGATTGTTTACTAGATGCAAATGCTATTAAAAGCATTTCACAGATACCCCCAGAAAGAATGTTTTTCCAGCTATCTGGGCATTCTTTAACCCAGTCACGTTGACACATGAAATTAACCATCAGGCCAGCACAGAGGCTCACACCTGTAATCCTAACACTTTGGGAGGTGAAAATACAAGATGTACTTGAGGCCAGGAGCCAAGATCAAGATCAGTCAGGGCAGCATAATGAGACCCTGTCTCTACTAAATAAATAAATAGCTAGCTAGCCAAGCATGGTGGTACACACCTGTAGTCCCAGCTGCTAGAGAGGCTGAAGTGGGAGGATATCTTGAGTTTGGGAGTTTGAGGTGACAGTGAGCTACGATGACACCACTGCACTCCAGCCTGGGTGGCAGAGAGACTCTGTCTGAATTAAAAAAACATTAACCATGACAATATGTACATTCACATTATACCATTTGAACTACTACAATGCTTGTTGTGTATATATCACCTATATGGAACTGGTCATATAATTCCTTAATTTGGAATTATTGCTGATTGCTTTATCCTCTAGCTATAAGACCCTCTTTATAAGACTCTGAAAGATTTGGATAGAAATTTGGTTTTATCTCCAATAATTTATAGCACAAATTTGTCTTGTAAATAAAATGCAACCACTAAAGACGTAAAACAAGGTAAAATATTAGCTTTATTGTGAACCAACAATGAAAATTTAATCTTAGTACATTTTGAATCATGTGCATTTACTTTTGTTTTAACGACAGTCACTGAAATTAAAATGAATCATGCATGGATACATCAGTTGTTTGAATGACAACAGAAGGGACTTTTGTTAAAAACTTTTTTATATTTAATAATATTTGCTACTACTCTTTTATAAAAATTGCAAAAAAATTATGTCTACAATACCTTATTAGCTGCTTTAATTGTATTCTGGCAGTAATTCCACAATTCTTCTTCTTCTTTTTTTTCTTTTGAAACAGAGTTTTGCTCTGTCACCAGTCACCAGGCTGGAGTGCAGTGGCACGACCTCAGCTCACTGCAACCTCTGCCTCCCAGGTTCAAGCAATTCTCCTGCCTCAGCCTCCCGAGTAGCTGGGACTACAGGCATGTGCCAACATGCCCAGCTAATTTTTGTATTTTTAGTAGAGATGGGGATTCACCATGTTGGCCAGGTTGGTCTCGATCTCTTGACCCCGTGATCTGCCCATCTTGGCTTCCCAAAGTGCTGGGATTACAGGCGTGAGCCACTGTGCCCGGCCAATTCCACAATTCTTTTATTATGAATTGGAAAACATACCACTTACAGGAGGTGGTAATATTTAGACATTGAACTATACATGGAATAAAAAAGCAAATAAAACTATAATTTTCATTAGATTCATTGAAATATATTTTTTTTGCTTTTTAATACTATAATATTAAATATTGAACTTTTCAGTGTGTTGTAACATTTAGAGCTGTATCAGAATCTATTTGTATGGTTTGAAATGTTCCATTTTGTAAAACAACAACAAAATAACTCATTGAATAAATTTTCAGCATGATGCTATATTGGAGAAGGAAAATAAGTATCTGAATACTTAATTCTTCCAGCATTCAGTATAGCCTTTTGGCTGCTTCACTATAAAGACATCCAAAGAATGGCTTTTATTACAGTAGATTTGACCTCTTCACATTTAACTCACATGTTGTGGAATCGTGCTCATGCAAGATTAAAGTTGTCTGTGACTTTTAAAAAAACACAAATCTCTTTGGTGGCTAAAATAATTTGGAAATAATAAAAGGTTTTGTCAAAAATGAGTGATTATCAGTGTGAATAAAAATTTAATGGTATACGTAAGTATTTTAGTTTCTGAGTATAGTTTAAAAGTTCTTTGGAAGATAATTTCTGCAATATGTAATTTAGAAAAGTCTTTTTAAAAACATTTTAATGGACAGATATATTTTAATTTTCAATTTGCTTTTATTTTTGAAGGACATTTTCACTGGAAATAGAATTCTTGGTTGTCCTTTCTTCCCCATCTCTGGCAATAAAGCTAATGTTTTAACTGGTTTTATGTCTTTAGTGGTTGCATTTTATTTACAAGACAAATTTGTGCTATAAATTATTGGAGATAAAACCAAATTTCTATCCAAATCTTTCAGAGTCTTATAACGAGGGTCTTATAGCTAGAGGATAAAGCAATAATTATATCATTTCACTCTCTTCTAGCCTTTGTTGATCATAATGAAAAGTTAGCCAAAGGGCCTATTATTGTTTCTCTGTGTATAGCAAGTCAGTTTTTCACAGGGAATCTTGATGCATAGAAATTTTTCTCTTTCACCTAGTGTAATTTTTTTTTTTTTTCTGAAATGGAGTTTTGCTCTTATTGCCCAGGCTGGAATGCAACAGTGTGATCTTGGCTCACTGCAACCTCCGCTTCCCAGGTTCAAGTAATTCTCCTGCCGCAGCCTCCCTAGTAGCTGGGATTACAGATATGTGCTACCACACCAGCTAATTTCATATATTTAGTAGAGACAGGGTTTCTCCATGTTGACCACACTGGTCTTGAACTCCTGACCTCAGGTGATCCACCCACCTCAGCCTCTCAAAGAGCTGGGATTACAGCTTGAGCCACCATGCCCAGCCATCTATTTTATTCTTGAAATTAATTTATAGAGCTCTCTATAAAGTAAAACTGTGACTATACATTGAGGAATAATTATGAAGACTATTGTTGCAAAATGTACTCCTGATATTAATCAAATATTTAAGAACTAATTTCTAGCATCATTTTGTGTCTGAACACATAAGCTTATGTGTGTGTTCATGTGTATGTGTGTTTCTGTAAATTTACAAGTACATAGACCAAAACTGCATCTTAATAATCTACATGAATTTTTAACATTTTAAAAGATGATCCAGAAGTTATGATGTTTACATATGCCAGAGGTAGATTTCCTATGATCATACAAATGAAAAGGATTTTACTATCTTTTTCACGTGTTTAGCAGAATATCTTTAGTACTTTAGTTTTGTGTGCAAAAATGGGTTTGTTTTTTTAGAGAATGTTAAATTGTGTTGTTGCAAGTCACCATTCCAGGTTGCAGGCAGCTTTTCATCAATAGAAGATTCGATTCCTTTTAACAAGGGACTTCTTGTTTTCTCTGTAACTTTCTCCAGCTCCCTCCTCCCCCAGAATGACTTACTCAAAACTTGGCAATGAGAACTAGTACCAATGGGAGATTACTTAAAGATATTATTTTTCACAGAGGCTATTTTTTCTTCTGTTGACATATAATAAGATCCGTCAGTTCTATTCATTTGTGAATTGTCACCACATGTTTTCACTGTATGTAGTTGACAATGCTGAATCAAAATTGATATTATATTACTTTTTGGTAGAAACTTTTGTCGATGTTTGAATTTATTTTTTTTCATGTTGTATGTACTTTTTTGTCTAATATTTATTCTAGGGTTGATGATTAAAATTAGTGACATCTTAATGAAGATATCACACATATATATAATGTAATAATAAAATTAAAGAACTTTGGTTTAACCTGAACGTAACAGCAGATGGAGGAGAAAGGCTTTTTTTTATTCTTGATTATCTTATACATAAAATGAATTTTGAAAATAGTTATAATTTTAAACTTTTATCTTAGTAAAGTATATATATTTTTCTATTTCTACAATATTACATAAAGAGAGTACTTCATAAACCATTGTAATATATTTAGCATGGGAACATACCTATTAGCATGGGAACAGATGTATATTTTATTATAGATTTCAATTTATTCAGAATTATCTCTTTAATGTCCAGTGACCCAGTTAGTTTTTTAAATGAGCATTTCTCCTAGGTATCATTCAGAATTAGCAAGACCCATGAAATGTAAAATACTATTTATATTTCATAAAGTCTTTGATTACCACTTCATCATCGGTTAACACTAATTGGGTTTAGCAGTTCTTGAAAAACTGTAGAAGATGGGGGCAACTTTTGTGGTTTAGAGTGAGTAATCTTTGCTGGATTCTCTTAAGGGATTATTTAGCACTGATAATATAACTCCTTTTGTTTTTACAATGAACAATAAACATTTTTATAGAGAGATATGTATAGATACAATGTTAGTTTTTAAACCATTAGACATACACAAAGACATTTGCAAAGAATAAAGTTTGGATGTATGCTGGGCATGGTGGCTCATGCCTGTACTTTGGGAGGCCTAGTGGATCACTTGAGGTGAGAAGTTTGAAACCAGCCTGGCCAACACAGCGAAACCCCATCTCGACTAGAAATACAAAATGAGCCAGGCGTGGTGGCACACACCTGTAACCACAATTACTCAAGAGGCTGAGGCAGGGGAATTGCTTGTACCCGGGAGACGAAGATTTCAGTAAGCAAAGGTTACGCCACTGCACTTTAGCCTGGGCAACAGAGCGAGACTTTTGTCTCAAAAAAAAAAAAAAAAGAGGCCAGGCGCGATGGCTCACGCCTGTAATCCCAGCACTTTGGGAGGCCGAGGCAGGTGGATCACGAGGTCAAGAGATCGAGACCATCCTGGCCAACATGGTGAAACCCTATCTCTACTAAAAATACAAAATATAGCTGGGCATGGTGACACGTGCCTGTAATCCCAGCTACTTCTGAGGCTGAGGCGGAAGAATCGCTTGAACCCAGGAGGCGGAGGTTGCAGTGAGCCAAGATTGCGCCACTGCACTCCAGCCTGGAGACAGAGCAAGACTCCGTCTCAAAAAAAAAAAACCAGAATAAGGTAACATGTATATACGAAGAACATTTAAATACTGATATATTCCTTCTCCCAGTTAAATAAGGCATTACATTCTGCCCTTTGAGATCAGTGTAGAGGAAGAGGGTCCTTACAATATGAAGAAAGATTTATCACTGCATGCTAAAACGTCAACATTGAGTTTTCTCATAATGTAACGATATCCCAGTATATGGTTGGAAAAATTATCATGAAACAAGTTTGGATCATTCTATATGTTGAAAAAAAATACCACATTCTGCTCACACTTGTAATCCCAGGAGTTTGGGAGGCCGATGCGGGTGGATCACTTGAGATCAGGAGTTCATGTCCCTACTAAAATACAAAAATTATCCAGGCGCAGTGGCGAAACCCCACCCCTACTAAAAATAAAAAAATTATCCAGTCCCAGCTACTCAGGAGGCTGAGGCAGGAGAATTGCTTGAACCCGGGAGGCAGAGGTTGCAGTGAGCTGAGATCTCGCCATTGCATTCCAGTTCCGGCAACAGAGCAAGACTCCATGTCAAAAAAAAAAAAAAAAGTATCATATTCTATGTGATAAAAGTAACTATAAAGTGGATATATAAATATCAAGCCTTGAGTTTATCAACTCACCATGATTCAGATTCAGAGAAAATGGTACTGCAGGTCTGTGAATATTACTGTGGAGGTGATGATTGGGTAAATATCTTCATTTGGATTTCAATCCAATTAAAACCATAAACAAGCAGCTTTATTAAATGAAGGTATTAAACAAGATTCATAACTTTTTCAGTATTTTAAAAAGATCAATGAGAATTTAACTTACAATTTAAGTTGCACAAACCAACTAAAGGTCACTTTTCAAACTACAAGTGGAACTATTAAAATCAATACGGTAAGACCTATGCTCACATGCTGAAAATGCTGAATTACAGAAACTGGGCAGGCAAATTTCTTATTATTTGAGAAAATTGTTCTGTTAGAAAAAGTCTTACAAATACAGGAGAAATTATAAAAGATTCTATGATTTATTAACTGTAGCAAAAGTTAATAAATTACATCTGGAAATTCAGCTTATATTTGGAAAAACTATGGGTATGTCTAAACATCTCAGTGCTGATGTATTTATTCATAAGTATTACTTTGATATAGATGCGATATTCATTGGAATCCTTAGTAAACTGCCTAAGAAGTGAATCTATTCATTTATTTAGAATCATCATAAAAGCAGTTATGGGCAGATATTTATTTGATGTTTAAATTAATACTTAAGAGTAATTTGTTAAATTCAGTGCTGTTAACTGGGCACTGAAGCAATTATTTCTATTCATTTAACAGCTTCTTCATAATATTTAGTAAATATAAAATTGGCTTTCAAATGTATATTGCTGACTCGACATTTGTGGTAAATTACTTTTCAGGGAGTTGGTAATAATTATAGGATACATTGAATAATGTATTAGCAAAAGTAATCTTTATTTGAGGGGATTTGTATGGGGAACATAGCCCCCACTGAGAAACTCAATCCAGAGATTATGTCCTCCTTGTATATGTCATCAAAATAATTGAATATTGTATCTTATATATAGTATTAGATTGGAATGGTATGTGTGGCTGTTGTCAGAAAAGTGGCATACATCTTACAGGTGTTTAATTATCATCTTTAATAAGTACTACTGCTGAAAGTATGATTTATAAACATATGCTAATTACTGTGTTTTTCAGCACTGCAAATTATTCACTATTACGTGATACCCGGTATACTAAATGAGTTGAACATAATAACATACTACAATGACACACATTGTCTATATTTTGAACCATTTAGTAGTTTTGACAAATAGTATTAAATTGTCATGCTTTAGTCAATGTTACTGTTTTGAAGAAAGCACAAATTACAAAAGGCCTATTGAGTTTTTTGTTTTGTTTTGTTTTTGAGATGGATTCTAGCTCTTGTTGCCTGAGCTGGAGTGCAATGGTGTGATCTCAACTCACCACAACATCTGCCTCCAGGGTTCAATCGATTCTCCTGCCTCAGCCTCCCAAGTAGCTGGGATTACAGGCATGCACCACCACACCCGGCTAATTTTTGGAGTTTTTAGTAGAGATGGGGCTTCTCCATGTTGGTCACGCTGGTCTCAAACTCCTGACCTCAGATGATCCACTCACCTCAGCCTCCCAAAGTGCTGGGATTACAGGTGTGAGCCACCTTGGTCCCCGGCTGACTTATTGAGTTTTTAAAAGGAGAGAAGCTTTAGAAAAAAAAACATCAGTTAGGTAGAATTTAAAAGGCTAAGATTGATGTTTCTTCCCAAGTATTCAAATAAATGAAAGCAGGTTTTTCTGAAGGCACTCCTTCAGTTAACCTGAGGTTGTTTTTCTTACTGGTACTGTTGAAGTGTTTGCGCCTGGGGCCAAGATTATTGAAGATCTAATAAGCAAGTAAAACTGTTAACAGGGCTTATTGCTTCTTACCACCACATCTAAATACACAAAAGGACTGGCTATTTTGATTTCAGTGGAGGACTATGGCAAACCAATAATTTTTTCCCAGGACTCCAGTTCAACTGTTACACATACCTTAATGTGCTCATCTCTCTTCTGCCAGAATGGTTCTCAGTTGAATTACTGATCATCTCCAACCATGATGCATTTAGTCTTTAGTATGTGCTCAGAAATACACATAGACCAGAAATAAAACAAATGTATCAAAAGTCATTTTCTAAATTGTAAGAATTTGTTTTTTCATCATTAAAATGAAATTAATAATAGCATCTACTTCATAGAGAAAATTAAATTATATCTCTTAATTCTACATATACTTATTTATTTATTTTAATTTAATTTTTTTTATTACATTTTAGGTTTTGGGGTACATGTGAAGAACATGCAAGATTGTTGCATAGGTGCATACGTGACAGTGTGATTTACTGCCTTCCTCCCCTTCACCTATATGTAGCATTTCTCCCCATGCTATCTTTCCCCAACTCCACACCCCCGCTGTCCCTCCCCATTTGCCCCCAACAGACCCCAATGTGTAGTGCTCCCCTCCCTGTGTCCATGTGTTCTCATCATTCAACATCCACCTATGAGTGAGAACATGCAACGTTTGATTTTCTGTTCTTGTGTCAGTTCGCTGAGAATGATGGTTTCCAGGTTCATCCATGTCCCTACAAAGGGCACAAACTCATAATTTTTGATGGCTGCATAGTATTCCATGGTGTATATCTACATATGCTTATTAAGTGCTACTATGTGCCCACAGCTTTTCAGGTACTGGAGATTACAAAATAGGGGGAAAAAAGTACTAACCTCTTTGTGTGCCCAAAAAGCAACACTCAACATATTATTTCCATTTTCTCAGACAACAACAATAATCATCATAGACTTCTGTGACTAAATGTTGGGAGGGGTTTTCCCCACATATCAAGCAGTGGAAACCAGCTGTCAATTCAGTTCTGATGCTATATACCTGGAGATAGCATTGGATCTCACAGACAGAGGGCTCAGTCTTCAGACTACCCTATTCAGACACTAGTCATCAGTGCAGACCTCCAGAACTTCCAGCCAACCTGGCTTCAGGTTGGGGTTCCCATGAACTCTCTTTGGGTTCAATTAATTTGCTGGAGTGGATCACAGAACTCAGAGAAACATATTTACTGGCTTATTATAAAGGATATTACAAAGGATACAGACATAGAAATTCACAGGGCAAGTTATACGGGAAGGGGCACAGAGTTTCCATGCCCTCTCCAGGCACCTTTATGTGTTCATCTTTTCAGAAGCTCTCCTAATGCAGTCTTTTTATGTTTTTATAAGGGCTTTACTATGTAGACATGGGTAATTAAGCCATCAGTCCTTGGTCATTAAGTTAACTTTTAGCCACTCTCTCCTCCCTGAAAGCCAGGGGTGAGTTTGGAAGTTCTAATCCTCTAGTCAAGCCTTGGTCTTTCTGGTGACCACTCCCATCCTGAGGCTACCTAACGGCTACCAGTCATCAGTCCCTCAGTAGCATACACAAAAATCACTTCAAGATTCTGAGGATTTTAGGAGTTGCATTCCAGGAAATGGGGACAAAGACCAAATATATGTACAGTTTACACTATCACACTCCTGGAGAAAATCACTCATCAAGTAACCACACAAATATAGATTTGCAATTATGACACATGCTACGAAGGAGAGATTCCTAGTGTTTTCCATGCATATGTGAGATGGATTGGATTTGAGAGGACAAGTAGGCTGATTGATATCCCCTGAGCAAGTGATATTTAAGCTCATATCTGACGAAAGAGTAAAAGTTAAATAGGAAAATGCAGGGACCCTCCACAACAAAGAATTATCAAGGTCAACATGTCGATGCTGAGGTTGAGAAACTTTTATGTCTAGGTAGCGGTAAGATGGTGAACTTTAAAATCCATTATGTGGATGTTTAGAAGCCATGTTTTTTCTCTAGGAATGATGAAGCAGCATTGGCACAAAAGGTTGGGGAGGGTAGAAAAAGTGGTGGCAGTGACTTTTGGATTTTCATATTGAAATAATTCATTTTGGTTGTGGCACGGAGAACTAATAAGGAAGAAACAGGCCCATGGGATGCAAGAGGACCAGTGAGCAGGTTATTTTGTAGTGGAAAAAAGGCAGGATAATGGTAGATTCAATCAGGGTGAGAGCCAGCAAGGGGAGCTGAAACGGGGAGCCAGGCCAGCGCCACGAATCTCAGAGCCGCGGCTTTAGCCAACGCAGCGGCTCCGGAGGCAGATCAGATGAGACGGTGTCCCCTCTTACCCAGCAAGAAGACCTGAAACAGGGAGTGAAGACAGGAGATTCCCGAGCAAAAAAAAAAGCGCCACTGCAAACACAACTGAAACCGGGACGGTCCAGCTCTGTGGAGGAGGGGCATTCTCCATAGGCACCCTGCTGTTCCCAGGGCAATCTACCAAGGCAACCCGCCACTACAGAGACTCTGTCACTACAGGGGCGGGCCAACATAGCGGAAGCAGTTCTAACTACACCCAGAAGTTCACACGGAAGCTGGGTGGAGCCCACAGCAGCCTAGCGAAGCCTCTGCAGCCTGAGTGTGACTAGGCTGCCACCATGTGGGCAGGGAAAACAGCAACCGCACAGGGGAACATCATAAAACCATAACTCCCTGGGACAGAACACCTGGGGAGAAGAGCAGGGGGTTTATGAGTTCTGCCACAGCAGACTTAAAATTACCAAAATCAGAAAGACAACAACTACAAAGTCAACAGGTGGATAAATCCACAAAGATGGGAAGAAACCAGCGCAAAAAGGATGAAAACACCCAAAACCAGAACACTTCTCCTCCTACAAGGGATCACAACTCCTCACCAGCAAGGGAACAAGACTGGATGGAGAATGAGTGTGATGAAATGACAGAATCAGCTTTCAGAAAGTGGATAATAAGAAACTTCCGTGAGCTAAAAGAACATGTTCTAACCCAATGCAAAGAAACTAAGAACCTTGAAAAAAGACTTGACGAAATGCTAACAAGAATGGACAACTTAGAGAGGAATATGAGCGAATTGATGGAGCTGAAAAACACAACACGAGAACTTCGTGAAGCATGCACAAGTTTCAACAGCCGAATTGACCAAGCAGAAGAAAGGATATCAGAGGTCGAAGATCAACTCAATGAAATAAAACGAGAAGGCAAGATTAGCGAAAACAGGGTAAAAAGGAATGAACAAAGTCAACAAGAAATATGGGACTATGTGAAAAGACCTAATCTACGTTTGATAGGTGTACCTGAATGTGACAAAGAGAATGAATCCAAGCTGGAAAATACTCTTCAGGATATTATCCAGGAAAACTTCCCCAACCTAACAAGGCAGGCCAAGATTCAAGTCCAGGAAATACAGAGAACACCACAAAGATATTCCTCTAGAAGAGCAACCCCAAGACACATAATCATCAGATTCACCAGGGTTGAAATGAAGGAGAAAATACTAAGGGCAGCCAGAGAGAAAGGTCGGGTTACCCACAAAGGGAAGCCCATCAGACTCACTGCAGATCTCTCAGCAGAAACCCTACAGGCCAGAAGAGAGTGGGGGCCGATATTCAACATCCTTAAGGAAAAGAACTTTCAACCCAGAATTTCGTATCCAGCCAAACTAAGCTTCATAAGTGAAGGAAAAATAAAATCCTTTGTGAACAAGCAAGAACTCAGAGAGTTCATCACCACCAGACCAGCTCTACAAGAGCTCCTGAAGGAGGCACTACAAATAGAAAAGAACAACCAGTACCAGCCACTCCAAAAACACACGAAAAGGTAAAGAGCATCAACACAATGAAGAATCTGCATCAACCAAAGGGCAAAACAGCCACCTAGCACCAAAATGACAGGATCGAATTCACACATAACAATATTAACCCTAAATGTAAACGGACTAAATGCCCCAATCAAAAGACACAGACTGGCAAATTGGATAAAAAGCCAAAACCCATCAGTGTGCTGTATCCAGGAAACCCATCTCGCATGCAAGGATACACAAAGGCTCAAAATAAAGGGATGGAGGAAGATTTACCAAGCAAATGGAGAGCAAAAAAAAGCAGGAGTTGCAATTCTCATCTCTGATAAAATAGACTTTAAAGCAACAAAGATCAAAAGAGACAAAGAAGGACATTACATAATGGTAAAAGGATCAATGCAGCAAGAAGAGCTAACGATCCTAAATATATATGCACCTAATACAGGAGCACCCAGATACATAAGGCAAGTTCTTAAAGACATACAAAGAGACTTAGACTCCCACACAATAATAGTGGGAGACTTCAACACACCATTGTCAATATTAGACAGATCAATGAGACAGAAAATTAATAAGGATATCCAGGACTTGAACTCAGACCTGGAACAAGCAAACCTAATAGACATTTACAGAACTCTCCACCCCAAATCCACAGAATATACATTCTTCTCAGCACCACATCACACCTACTCTAAAATTGACCACATAATTGGAAGTAAATCACTCCTCAGCAAATGCAAAAGAATGGAAACCATAACAAACAGTCTCTCAGACCACAGTGCAATCAAGTTAGAACTCAGAATTCAGAAACCAACCCAGAACCGCACAGCCTCATGGAAAATGAACAACTTTCTCCTGAATGTTGACTGGATAAACAATGAAATGAAGGCAGAAATAAAGACGTTCTTCAAAACCAACAAGAATGAAGACACCACATACCAGAATCTCTGGGACACATTTAAAGCAGTCTCTAGAGGAAAATATATAGCAATAAGTGCCCACATGAGAAGAAAGGAGAGATCTAAAATTGACACCCTATCGTCAAAATTGAAAGAGCTAGAGGAGCAAGATCAAAAAAACTCAAAACCTAGCAGAAGACAAGAAATAACTAAGATCAAAGCAGAATTGAAGGAGATAGAGACACGAAAAACCCTTCAAATAATCAATAAATCCAGGAGCTGGCTTTTTGAAAAGATCAACAAAATAGACAGACCACTAGCCAGACTAATAAAAAAGAAAAGAGAGAATAACCAAATAGATGCAATAAAAAATGACAAAGGGGATATCACCACAGATGCCACAGAAATTCAAACCATCATCAGAGATTATTACAAACAACTCTATGCACATAAACTAGAAAACCTGGAGGAAATGGATAAGTTCCTGGACAGCTGCCTCCTCCCAAGCCTAAACCAGGAAGAAGTCGAAACCCTGAATAGACCAATAACAAGGTCTGAAGTCGAGGCAGCAATTAAGAGCCTACCACCCAAAAAAAGCCCAGGTCCAGATGGGTTCACAGCAGAATTCTACCAGACATACAAAGAGGAACTGATACCATTCCTACTGAAACTATTCCAAATAATCCAAAAAGAGGGAATCCTTCCCAAATCATTTTATGAGACCAACATCATCCTAATACCAAAACCTGGCAGAGACTCAACAAGAAAAGAAAACTACAGGCCAATATCCATGATGAACATAGATGCAAAAATCTTCAATAAAATACTGGCAAGCCGATTACAACAGCACATCAAAAAGCTTATCCACCATGATCAAGTAGGATTCATCCCGGGGATGCAAGGCTGGTTCAATATACGCAAGTCTATAAATGTAATTCACCACATAAACAGAACCAAAGACAAAAACCACATGATTATCTCAATCGATGCAGAGAAGGCCTTTGACAAAATTCAACAGCCCTTTATGCTAAAAACCCTCAATAAACTAGGTATCGACGGAACGTATCTCAAAATAATAAAAGCTATTTACGACAAACCGACAGCCAATATCATACTGAACGGGCAAAAACTGGAAGCATTCCCTTTGAAATCTGGCACTAGACAAGGATGCCCTCTCTCACCACTCCTATTCAATATAATACTGGAAGTTCTAGCCAGAGCAATCAGGCAAGAAAAAGAAATAAAGGGTATTCGATTAGGAAAGGAGGAAGTCAAATTGTCTCTATTTGCAGACGACATGATTGTATATCTAGAAGACCCCATCATCTCAGCCCCAAATCTCCTGAAACTGATAAGCAACTTCAGCAAAGTCTCAGGATACAAAATCAATGTGCAAAAATCACAAGCATTCCTATACACCAATAACAGACTTAAAGAGAGCCAAATCAAGAACGAACTGCCATTCACAATTGCTACAAAGAGAATAAAATACCTAGGAATACAACTAACAAGGAATGTAAAGACCTCCTCAAGGAGAACTACAAACCACTACTCAACGAAATAAGAGAGGACACAAACAGATGGAGAAACATTCCATGTTCATGGTTAGGAAGAATTAATATCGTGAAAATGGCCATACTGCCCAAAGTAATATACAGATTCAATGCTGTCCCCATCAAGCTACCAATGACCTTCTTCACAGAACTGGAAAAAACCACCTTAAACTTCATATGGAACCAAAAGAGAGCCCGCATAGCCAAGTCAATTCTAAGGAAAAAGAACAAAGCGGGAGGCATCACACTACCAGACATCAAACTCTACTACAAGGCTACAGTAATCAAAACAGCATGGTACTGGTACCAAAACAGAGATATAGACCAATGGAACAGAACAGAGGCGTCGGAGGCAACACAACATATCTACAACCATCCGATCTTTGACAAACCTGACAAAAACAAGCAATGGGGAAAGGATTCCCTGTTCAATAAGTGGTGTTGGGAAAACTGGCTAACCATATGCAGAAAGCAGAAACTGGACCCCTTCCTGACACCTTACACTAAAATTGACTCCAGATGGATTAAAGACTTAAACATAAGACCTAACACCATAAAATCACTAGAAGGAAACCTAGGCAAAACCATTCAGGACATAGGCGTAGGCAAGGACTTCATGACCAAAACACCAAAAGCATTGGCAACAAAGCCAAAATAGACAAATGGGACCTAATCAAACTCCACAGCTTCTGCACAGCAAAAGAAACAGTCAATAGAGTGAATCGGCAACCAACAGAATGGGAAAAAATTTTTGCAGCCTACCCATCTGACAAAGGGCTGATATCCAGAATTTACAACGAACTAAAACAGAGTTACAAGAAAAAAACAAACAAGCCCATTCAAAAGTGGGCGAAGGATATGAACAGATACTTTACAAAAGAAGACATACATGAGGCCAACAAGCTTATGAAAAAATGCTCATCATCACTGGCCATTAGAGAAATGCAAATCAAAACTACATTGAGATACCATCTCACGCCAGTTAGAATGGCGATCATTAAAAAATCTGGAGACAACAGATGCTGGAGAGGATGTGGAGAAATAGGAACACTTTTACACTGTTGGTGGGAGTGTAAATTAGTTCAACCATTGTGGAAAACAGTGTGGCGATTCCTCAAGGACCTAGAAATAGAAATTCCATTTGACCCAGCAATGCCATTACTGGGCATATATCCAAAGGATTATAAATCGTTCTACTATAAGGACACATGCACACGAATGTTCATAGCAGCACAGTATACAATAGCAAAGACCTGGAACCAACCCAAATGCCCATCAATGATAGACTGGACAGGAAAAATGTGGCACATATACACCATGGAATATTATGCAGCCATTAAAAACGAGGAGTTCGCGTCCTTTGTAGGGACATGGATGAACCTGGAAACCATCATTCTCAGCAAACTGACACAAGAACACAAAATCAAACATCACATGTTCTCACTCATAGGTGGGTGTTGAACAAGGAGAACACATGGACACAGGGAGGGGAGCACTATACATGGGGGTCTGTTGTGGGGGAGTGGGGGGGACAGCGGGGGGGTGGGGAGTTGGGGAGGGATAGCATGGGGAGAAATGCCAGATATGGGTGAAGGGGAGGAAGGCAGCAAATCACACTGCCACGTATGCACCTATGCAACAACCTTGCATGTTTTTCACATGTACCCCAAAACCTAAAATGCAATAAAAAAAAAAAAGAAAAAGAAAAAAAAAAAGAAAATACAGCAAAATACAAATGAAAAAACAAAAACCTTTTTCTCTTTTTTATCTGCCATTGTACTGAGAATTTTCCAGTTTTCCAAAGTGTAACTTTTAACAGTGAAAATGTATTCTGTTTTTATCAGTGCCTCACAATCATTAACTGCATTATTGCTGCATAGTTTGATTTCCCCCCACGTTTGCTAAATAAACATCTTTGTTGCAACCCAGAAAAAAAAAAATTATCAAACATAAATTTAAATTTGTATACTTTAACATCTTATGGTATTTAAAAAGCTAAATATATTTAGAACTGATAAAAATGTGAGAAAACAAATCTTTCTAATAATTATAAAATGTTTTCATGTATAAATACTGATATAAAACAGCTCAAACTTACTTTCTAGGTTTTCTCTAGAAATTAGGATTACTGGCCAGGAGCGGTGGTGCATGCCTGTAGTCCCAGCCACTTGGAAGGCTGAGGCTGGAGGATCAAAAAAAAAAAAAAAAAGAAAGAAAGAAAGAAAAGATGGTATCGATATTGTCAGCCCACTCTTTTCCCTGGACCTGGCCTCTCCAGGTGTCAACACAAAATGAGCTGTTTACAATTGCTCAAAGTTACCTGGGGCACAGTGGGCCTTGGTCTTCTTCCTCTTCTTGGTCCTTTTTAGTCTCTGCAATAAATTCAGATAGGGACAGACAAAATTAAGCCATTCCCCTACACCCATAACAGTCCACTGTCTAATCCCTGCACAGGGACCTCAGGCTCCTCAGCATGAGAACAGGATAATGTGAGAGATAGACTTCGGGAGGTCTCAAGGCCAATCATGATAGAGATTCCTTGGTTTGTGTCTTAGAACCAGTGGTGAAACATCCCTATTCTGGTGGACCATTATCCCTTTATCCCAAGTTTGTACAAACAGGAAGAACCTCACAGACATGCTTGGGAACAAAACTTACGAGAAACTTGGTAGCTGGCAAGAGACATTTAATTCAGATTGACAGACAACTCGTGGACATGTGCTGCATAGCTTGGTGTGCGTTTGCAACACCTGCCTTGGGTTTCAATGTCCTGACAGTCAGTCCAGGGTGCCACAGGCATGGTTTGAGACTAGAGAGAGAGAGCAAAGCTCACTGACCCACCCCATGCCCAAGCTTCAGACTGGAATCCAGAGTGATTGAAATCTACACTGATGGATAGGTTCAGCCCACAGTGATGACAACCCTCAGCCCGGCCAGCAGAGCAAGGCCCAGAGATTATGGGGTCTTATCTGGGACACAAACTGGAGCTTTATCAACTTCACAATGGAGTACTCACTGCCTATGTCAACAGCCAAGTCGACTTGCTGCTCCTCTAATGAGTGCAAATTGCTCCTGTAAGACTCATGGAAAGCGGATGTGCCAGAAGGAATTGAGAGAGTCGAATAACCTTCATCCCAGGACTCCTGGGGGGCTCCCTCCTCCACAGACTCCTGCAGATTCCTAATGAGCCAGGCAGGACAGGGACGACAGAAGATTAAACCAACAGAGATTAGACAACAAAGTCTCCCAGCTGAGCTGATGGAAGTCAGAATGGAGTGGTCATAGAAAGCAAAGGCATTTTTCCTTCAAGAGAAAAAAAACTATCCTTCTAAATGCAGGGTGGAGGGTGACTACCCTGGGGACAGAGCATAAATGAGCAGCATGTGCTCAGTGCATTTGCCACAGATGAGCCACTGCAGGCCACCCAGACTCTCCCTGTAAACTCTCATCGTGACTTGCAGCACGAGAACCAACACGGGGCTTCAACTGCCTCGCATAAGTTGTGTTGAATTTTACATGCAGCATTCAAGGGAACAGAGCTCTTGAGGCATTTCAGACACCCAGATCTTGGGTATTAAGGGCCTCCTTTTTCCAGTATTTTGATATAATATGTATATTTTTTTAATTTCTTCTCTTGCACAAATCCTAGCAAACATGCTAACAATAAATGGGCAGAAAGCATATATATATATATATATTAATATATATACATATTAAAAAATGTATATATATTTTAATAGTCAACTGGATTTTTATTGAGAAAAGCTTTCAAACTCTATTGAAGACGACAACAGAAAATCTAAACAAATGGAGTATATATGTGTTTCATGGACTTGAAAGTCTAAAGTTGTCAATTTCCCATAAATTATTGAATTGGATTAAATCAATTCGAATAAATATCACAGTTGATCTCTGGAGGGAACTTTTCTATTAATTCTAAAAACTACATGAAATAAATTTTCACAAATAATTAAGATACTTTTTCTGAAATAAGAGTAACAAGGTTAGTTCTAGCATAGGAACAAACAGAAAAATGGAAAAAGATAGTAATCCCGGAAACAGACTCCGAACCTGGTATACAGTAGGTGTATCATCATGAATCACTCTGGAAACTATGGATTATAAAAAACACAGTGTTGGCAACACTGGCTGATATCTAGTATCAACGGATGATGTCCCGTTAAGGCCGTGAGGGCCCCTCCAGGACTGCCAAGCTCCCAAGGAGGGGCAAAGAGGAGTCAGAGCTGGCCTCACCCACCATAGCCGCCAAGAGGCCAGGATGTACTGGCGGATGGGGCCTGCCTGCACCCCGGGGAGGCGCCCACCCCGGACCCCCACCCCTCCTCACTGTGAAAGACTAACTCCTGCAACTGGAATGCGGGGACGCCCGCCGACGAGGAGGCCGCCGTGCTAAGCCGGCAGAGGTCATGCCAGGCGCCAAGTGCCATGTGCCCAGCTGCTGCTGGCTGGGTGGGCCAGGGAGCCTGCCAGCAGACCCCACACAGCATGTCCGGCCCAGGGCAAAGCCTCCCTCCTTCGCTCTGCGCCCATCCCAGCTCGCCTCAGCCCTATTATCTCAGAACCAATAAAAATATTTCCAAGAGCAAAAAAAAAAAAAAAAAAAAAAAAAAGCAGCCTGTAATCACAGAACAGGTCAAAGGCATAACCTCCTTCCAGCTGCTCAATCCTGGAACATACACAGTGAAAATAAGAGCCCAGGAAATCTACGATAAATTATGGAGAGCCTGGAGCAGCCCCCAGCGCTTAGAGTGCGATCAGGAGGAGGGCCCGCACACCCGAGCCTGGCGGACGTCACTGCTCATCGCGCTGGGGACGCTGCTGGCCTTGTTCTGTGCTGTCCTGCTCTGCAAAAGGTACCTCGTGATGGAGAGACTGTTTCCCCGCATCCCTCACATGAAAGACCCCATGGGTGACGGCTTCCGAAATCACAGGCTGGTGATCTGGGAGGCGGGCAGAGCCGGCCTGGAGGACTGCCTGGTGACGGAGATACAGGTCGTGGGGAAAACCTGAGACCCGGCTCAGGGCCCTGGACGCACGTTCCTAACGGTGGTGGGCACGGGAGAGGCCCCTGCTGTTCAGTCCCAAGCTGCTGGGAAGACGACAGAACAGAACTGTGTGTGTTTATTTCATAATAAACTGCTTTTTTACCCACTCAAAAAAAAAAAAAAAAAAAAAAAAAGATCGCCGCCACGAGAGGAGCCGCCGCCATGTCTGCGCATCTGCAATGGATGGTCGTGCGGAACTGCTCCAGTTTCCTCATCAAGAGGAACAAGCAGACCTACAGCACCGAGCCCAGTAACTTGAAGGCCCGCAACTCCTTCCGCTACAACGGGCTGATTCACCGCAAGACTGTGGGCGTGGAGCCGGAGGCCGACGGCAAAGGTGTCGTGGTGGTCATGAAGCGGAGATCCGGCCAGCGGAAGCCTGCCACCTCCTACGTGCGGATCACCATCAACAAGAATGCTCGCGCCACGCTCAGCAGCATCATCAGACACATGATATGCAAGAACAAGTACCAGCCCGACCTGCGCATGGCAGCTATCCGCAGGGCCAGCGCCATCCTGCGCAGCCAGAAGCCTGTGATGGTGAAGAGGAAGCGGACCCGCCCCACCAAGAGCTCCTGAGCCCCCTGCTCCCAAAGCAATAAAGAATCAGCTGGCCTTAAAAAAAAAAAAAAAAAAAAAAAAAAAAAAAGGTTAACCAGCCGTAAGTGGTTACCGCCTTTGTCTGGGGGAACTTAATAAAATGGCGTTTTCTCGACTCATGGAGACTGCATATTGGTCAGCTCAGTATTAGCTTATTTGGTGAGCGCTGCCCAGTAGGAGCTGTCCAGATGCTGAAAAGAGAAGGTCAAACAGCTGAAGTTGTGCCAAATCTTTGGAGTGTTGATGGAGAAGTTACAGTCACTGAACAGAAGCCAGGAGAAGTTGCTGAAGAACTTGCAAGCTCCTATGAAAGAAAGCACATCAAGGTGGCGGAGATGCATGGCGAGCTGACTGAATTCAACGAGCGCCTGCACAGGGCCCTGGTGGCCAAGGAAGCCCTCGTGTCCCAGATGAGACAGGAGCTCATCGATCTCCGGGGACCGGTGCCTGGAGATTTGAGTCAAACATCCGAAGACCAGAGTTGTCAGATTTTGAAATATCAAACCGGGCACTGATCAACGTCTGGATCCCCTCAGTGTTTCTCTGGGGCAAAGCAGTGAATGCATTCCACGTGTATCACGTGTATCAGCTATTTAAAAATGTGAAAACCATTCTTAGTGTGTGGGCCATATGAAAAGAGCCAGCAGGCCAGGTGGCCAGCCCTGTTTGAGAGGAGTGCGTCTGGAGGGAACAGTGTGTGAGAGGAAGACAGAGCATCTGCCTGGATCTTGCCGGGCCTAGGGCCTGTGTGGGCTATCTCCACCATGCTCCTCCCTGTGGAAGCTGCTCGGTGTATCCTGCTGGGGACATGGCAATGCTGCACTGAGACATCAGAGTCACCTGTGTGCTACTAGAGGGGACCATGCTGTTCCTCCCTGACTGCTCTGCCATCCCCTGGCCAGGGCAGCAGAGAGAGCCTTCCCACAGTTACTCTGATAAATCAAACCGCAGTGGATACCAGCAAAAAAAAAAAACAAAAAAAAACACAGGAGTCTATGCCTCCTGGGTTTAAACACATGGGGGAGAACAGGCGAAACCAGGAAATCCCTGTTTGCTGAGTTCACCTGGCTCATCTGATTGCAGGTTCCTATTTTGGGAGGACTAAGAAATTAAATCCATACAAGTGTCACAAATCACCCACAACATTGTCAATAAGGACAATTTGTAGCTGGGTGAGTGGAAGAAAGAGTTCTAGTCATCACTTCCTCATTTTCCCTGGATCTACAGTCTCCCGGTGTCACTATTGAACTAACAGCCCACAGCTCCACAGCATTACCTGGGGGGCACTGGCCCTTTTTCCTCCTCTTCCTCATCATCACTTTGACTTTCTGTAAATAAATTCAGAGAAGCAGGTCACGTTAAGCAAATCACACTTCACATATGACCAAATCAGTGTTTAGTCATAGCACAAGCACAGAAATGTTCTCAGGGCAAGAATACAAATTCTGACAGGACTATTCCAGGTGCCCTAGATGAAGCCTGGTGAGTAGATGAGCCTGCTTTCCAGACACACAGGCCAAAATCTCCCTGTACATGTAGACCATAATGCCATATTCTCTGCCTGAGTCTATGCAAAGTTAAACCGTATTTTTTCCCAGAAAATCTCCAAAAATTAGTCAAACTATTTTCTGGGAGTGTTACTGCAATACTGACTTATCTCACAAGGTAGCAAGGTCATTGAATGGTTAGAGGCATCTATACATGAAACTGGACTGATAAGTAAATTCTAACAACACTTGCTTTGAAAAGAATCTGTGATCTTTGCACAGTGGCAGTATCGTAGCCAATGAGGTTTATCCGAGATGCGATTATTGCTAATTGAAAACTTTTCCCAATACCGCACCATGATGACATGCAATACAGTCGGCATTGGCAATTTTTGACAGTCTCTAGGGAGACTGAATAAAAAAAGACAAAACAAAAACAAGCAAAAAAGAATCTGTGGGCCGGGCATGGTGGCTCACGCCTGTAATCCCAACACTCTGAAAGGCTGAGGTGAGCACTTCACAAGGTCAGGAGATCGGGACCATCCTGGCTAACACGGTGAAAGGCTGATCTCTACTAAAAATACAAAGAAATTAGCTGGGCTTGGTGGCACATGCCTGCAGTCTCAGCTACTCACGAAGCTGAGGCAGCAGAATCATCTGATCCCAGGAGGTGGAGGTTGTAGTGAGCTGAGATCATGCAACTGAACTCCAGTCTGAATAACAGAGGGAGACTCCATTCCCCCCCAAAAAATAAAATCTGTGATTTCAAAGGACAAGGCAGATGAACCATTTAAGGTCAGGAGTTGAAGACCAGCCTGGCCAATATGGTGAAACATCATCTCTACTACAAATACAAAAATTAGCTAGGTGTGGTGTGGGCACCTGTGTACCCAGCTACTCAGGAGGCAGAGGCAGGAGAATCACTGGAGTCTGGGAAGTGGAGACTGCAGTAAGCCAAGATGGTGCCACTGCATTCCAGCCTGGGTGACAAAAGGAGACTCCATCTCAACAACAACAACAAACATTACGTGATGCTATGAAGAAATATCAGATCGGCCATTGCATGGATGGCGTGGAGAGCCAGGGCTGAGCCTTGCTTTATGGAAACATATCAGCAAGGTAAAGAGGAAATGTTTTCATCCTCATTTCAAGGTGACCGTGCAGCTAAGCAAGCTGACTTAAAAGAGATCAAGACTGAAGCTCAGAGCAGTGAAAACTGGGGAACAATATCCCCCCAAAAATAGGCAAGGCTCCAGTTTCCTTAAAAAGAAAGAGAAACTCCATGGACATTGTTCAGGGACAGATGACATAATTACAGGTGATGAGATATATCAAATCAAAGCTAGGAGACCTGATAGGTATCTACTGTACACCTCCTGCACTCAGGTGGCCATGAGTTTGTCACACTGGCCTGGGGTCTGGTAACTTGATACTTGGGCCTGGGAGACAAACACATATCATAAGCTGAGGATGAGATAAAAATTCCCTGGTATCTGTGTTTAGCATCCCATCATACGTTTTATTCAAACTGATTTCTGTGTATAGAGCCTGTCTTCAGAGTTGATCTTCCTCAGCCTAGACAGAGGTACCAAAAACAAGGAATGTAGACGTCACCTGAAACAATGATTAGAGCATCCTCCACTACATCGTGAGATGATTCACTCTCTACAACCAGCACAGAGTAGACATTGTCTTCCTCAAATGTGATTTTGTTGGTGTCTCCGTGAGGCTGGCTGGAGTCAGTAGGGCCACAGCTATTTGAACGAGTGATGACACATTCCTCCAGTGAGTCCTCAGGGACTTTCTTTACTTCAACCTTTTACACCTCCCTGAGAGCTAGATGGGAGAGAGATGACAGAAGATTAAACAAGGAGGGATTGCACCTCAGGGAGTGCTAGCTGGTTTTCACAGGAGGAGTAAGAGAGTGGTCCCAGAAGGCAAATGGGAGGTTCCCTTTGAGAGGAAACAGGCAATCCTCCTCTCTGAAACAGAGCATGGCTGCCATTGGAACCAGAGAGAAAGAGAGCAGCTGCCACTCATCACACTGGACAGAAAGGAGCTGAGAAGAAAAGGGACTCAGTTATCCCTGTATAATTCAGACACGGCGCTCAGCACATACAAAGAACCACAACAGCTGCCGCACCCTGTGTCTAAGTTGGGTTGAACTGAACATATTGTGGCCAAGGGAATGCAGGCTTTCGGCCCATGGTAGATGCCAGAGAGGGTACGCTTCTAGACCTTTTCCATACTTTACCACCCATTACTTGCTCCTGATTATTCAGTGTTACCTGGGGGCACGTGATTCCTGTATGTTCTCAGCCTCTGCAACATGAACGACTTCATCCTCATCTTTGTCATTTTCTGCAAGTACAGACGTGTTAGTTCAGATATTTCCCATTTCACACTCTGCAAGGACAGTCAGCCCAATGTGCACAGGGACATGAACATCTGTGTATGGGTCTCCGTTCCACTGCAAGCTCTCATGTTTTCTCTTTAATAAAATGCCCTGGCATGGTTTCCTGATCTGCCAGGCAATGCATTTCTGATCCAGAGGGTCACCATCAAGATGAGGCCAAACGTTGAAAAGGCCTTCTGCTCCCACATCACTGGAGGCTTGTGCAGCCTCTCTCTGGACTTTGGCAGCTGTCTCCCCCATCCTGATACAGATCTGATTCCCAGGGACAGGCTTGCTGTCCTGTCACAGTTCACATTTACAACCTGATTCATTCTCTCAGGAGAGGACAAACAAACTTGTCCCACAATTCTCTGCACATCAGGTGACTTCACAGGCCCTCCAAGTGGCTTCTGCTGTTATTCAGGGACATTCTTTCCATGGGGAGTGCTCCAGTCTGACCCACTTCCTACCACCAAATGCCCACACATCAAGGGCTGTCTCCAACACCACACAGTGAGGGACTTTATCTCATTTTGATAAGCGGTCATAAGTGTTCGCACATTTGAATGCTTCAGACACTGCAAGATGTCTGCCTTTGCAGATGGAGAGAGAGAAATTTACCTGCCTTTGCAGATGGAGAGAGAGAAAGTCAGGAAGGAGAAATCAATTGCTTCCTGACAGTTACTAGGAACACTGCTGAAGACACAGCCTGGGAACTTCGTTCTTAATTCAGAGCTCTTTCCACTCCAACAAACGCCCTACTGTCACAGCTTCCTTCCTGTCCCTTACAACGGGACAGATGCTGCCTGTTCCAAAGACCACCTTCCATCAAGGAAGGAGGGACATTTGCAATACTGTGACTGCCAACCCCATGGGTTTCCCATCTCTGTTTCTCATTCAGAAAGTCCTGGTCATATCGTGGCCACATGTCTAGTGGAAGAAAACACCACTGATAAAACTGTCATTGTGGGCTGGGCACGGTGGCTCACGCCTGCAATCCCAGCACTTTGGGAGGCCGAGGCAGGTGGATCACGAGGTCAAGAGATCGAGACCATCCTGGTCAACATGGTGAAACCCCGTCTCTACTCAAAACACAAAAAATTAGCTGGGCATGGTGGTGCATGCCTGTAATCCCAGCTACTCAGGAGGCTGAGGCAGGAGAATTGCCTGAACCCAGGAGGCGGAGGTTGCGGTGAGCCGAGATCACGCCATTGCACTCCAGCCTGGGTAACAAGGGTGAAACTCCGTCTCAAAAAAAAAAAAAAAAAAAGAAAAGAAATAAATATAAACACAACAAAATTCATCACTGCAGCAGCAGGGCTGTGCTCCTCTGAGATAATAGCAATTCACTCTTTCTTGGCTGGAATGGGGGGTATGCTTCTTGCTTGAGGGGCTTATAGTTAAGCCAAACACTGGAAGAGAAGAAAGAGTTTGCCAGGCTGAGAGGAACACAGGGCTCCTGGAGTTGGTGGGGTGGGGGTGGGGCCAGTGCCAGCACAAAGACAGGGGAGCAACTGGGCAGTGGGTGTTAGGGCAGGAGCTTCCTGGGAAGGGAGCGAGAGCAGCTAGGAGACTAGAGAGAGGAGGTCTGAGGAGACTTCAGGCTAAGGAGTTTGGCCTCTTCTCTCAGGAATGAAGAGTCACAGAGTGTTCTGAGGAGAGAAATGCCCAGGATGGGTTTGCAACAGCTCCTCTCTCAGTAAGGTGGAGGAAAGTGAGCACCTCTACTCAGTGGATGCTGAGGTGCCACTGGGCTTGGTCTGCTGCTGGGAGTGCAGATCACAAGTTGCTTCAGCTGTCAGCCCTTTCAGGGGTCAACTCAGCTGCAGAGAGCCCTTCCTTTGAGGTCATGGTCTTTTCTGGGGTGGTTCAAATCCAGTCCTGATGGCTGACAGTCTACAAGGGCCTGGCCACCTCAGCCAATCTCAGACAACTCAGAACTATACTAGTTCTGGGGCTCACCATATGGTTGGCCAAGACTGCTTTGGGGTCAGATTCTCCATCTGCTCACTCCTGCCTTCTTTCCATTGTCTCAACCCCTGCCAAATGATCCCACTAACTATAAACACACCACATGCCAAACTCCAATGGAGAGGCTGCCTTTTGGGAGCCGAGCTGAGACAACCACTCAGGAGGCTGTAGCACTAACTCCATTGGAGAGGATGGGTGTGGGAATATCCTCCCCAGTTTCCACACAGAGTAGAGACCGCTCAGTTCTGGAAGGAGAGATCTATCTCTACAGTAGATCAGGCCTCTGATGGTTTCTCCAGAAAACTCCAAACCCACACACATCAGAAAGTGTCAGGTAAAATGAAAACACAAGACCTGGGCTCAAAAGTTCTGTGTCTTAGTTTTGGATCCCATAGAAATCCACCCTGATGCAAAGATTTGAGTGCAAGCAGGATATTTAGCCAGGAAATACTGGAAGGGGAGTGAAGAGGTGAGAGAGGGAAGGGAAGGCAGCCAGACAGGGGTCCACCATCAGGCAGGTTACTACTCTGAGAACTAGCTCTGGGGCTCACCACATGGCTGGAAGAGGGGATGCTTCTTGTCTGAGGGGCTGATATTTAAGCCAAACACTGGAAGAGAAGAAAGAGTTTGCCAGGCCGAGAACGACACATGGACACTGGTGCTTATACCTCTGCTGGCACCTCTGGGAGCCAGAATAGAACATGTGCCTCAGAGCTGTCACTCACAAGGGCAGGGGAGCTGAGGTACTTATGCATCAACTCCTATCAGTCACTGACTGACAGTGGCTACTCAGGGGTTTTAATTCTCCAGGCACTTCCCGTCCTTTGTGGGTAGGATATAGTTCTGCTTCTAGAAATTATCCTGAAGCACAAAGGCACAGATGCTGGCAGGTGGAAGGTGGGTGTGGGGGATATACTCGGGGCTTGGTTATCTGTCTCCATTTCCTAATGACAAGAGCTTAGAGGCCTCATCCATGCAGAGCTTCAGCTGTTTAGTCATCAAACAAGGAAAACAATACCTGACTTTTAATTGTTGCAAGGTTTAAATGTGACTTTGATTTAATTGTCAAATAATATCTTTAAGAATGGCTGAAGTGAGAGACAAGTAGACATATAATATTAATCACATTCCCTGAACCCCCAAACTGCATTCCCAAGTGTGGAGAGGCCACAAGTCCCCTTCAACTCCTTTAAGATAGAAGCAACCTTCCGAACTGGAATATTCAGAATCATGGTTGGTGAGTCACCTGCATTTACCAAAAACAATATTCTGCCAACTACCTCTGGACCTATTCAATGAGGTATTGGAAAGATATCTCAGCATTCAGAAATGTTACTGCCCCATTTTTCAGGGATAACATTTAGGAACAGCGAGGTCAGTGTCACCTGGATGGTCAGCAGCTGAATGCTGGATGGAGCACCCTCCTTCCACCCTCTGATGCTCACTGAGCCCAAGGCTTTTTTTTTTTTTTTTTTTTTGAGACAGAGTTTTTCTCTGTCACCCAGGCTGGAGTGCAGTGGCATGTTCTTGGCTCACTGCAATCTCCACCTCCCAAATTCAAGTGATTTTCCTCCTCAGTCTCCCAAGTAACTGGGATTATAGGCGCATCATGATGCTCAGTTAATTTTTGCATTTTTGGTACAGATGGAGTTTCACTGTGATGGCCAGACTGGTCTTGAACTCCTGACCTCAGGTGATCCACCTGCCTCGGCCTCCCAAACTGCTGAGATCGTAGGTGTGAGCCACTGTGCCCAGCCAAGGCTTTTTCTTTAATTACCTGAAGGAAGGCAGATGGAAATGCCCAGTTTGAAGAGAAACTTTCTACAACTATGCATTTCCAATGCTCAGTGGTGAAAGAGTCAGCTGGAGTGTTGAGTAATGGTGAACTGTGTTCCCTATTAAATAGAAGGTAAATGATTGCCTTGCTTCGAGTTTCCTGGTGTGGTGATTCATTTGCAACGCATGGGGACTCCTGATAAGATACTACCATCATGGAAAATCTTCAAAGAGAGGCTGGATATCTAGCTGTTCCCTGAGCACCAGAGGCCAGAAAGGGGACTATACCTGGAGGCTCAAATAGACTACAGATGCAGCACTTCAATTTGACCATAAGCACTTTTGTGCAAAATACCAGGACTGTGATACTTCCCACCATGTGTGAGAAGAGTCATCCAGTTTTCAGGACCACTGCTACAAAGTACTGGTGGAATTTCTCCTGTCCTTGTAAGAACTCTCACTCCTGAGTCTCAGATTTACTTTTAACCAAAAGCCTTTGATTAGATTCCCCATGAGGTTAATGGAAGCTTAAATCCATCACAAGACTCTTTAGAATTTAGCTGGAGATTCCTCCCTCTCTGTATTTTTATCACTGTCACAATGGCCTTTTCTATAATTGAGTGTTATATTCTAGACATTAATCATTTTAATTTTAAAAAGAGATAACATCTGAGGGCCTACTTTACTCTTCCTAAGCTTCTTTCGGACAGCACTGAGTAGGTAAAGCCTTAACTATGTCCTCTGGTTGGAAAAAAACCACACACACAAACCTTATACATTTCAGACTTTATGATCTGAGCATAACAAGAGCTGAGCCTTTGATTCATATTCTATTCCATCATGAGTACAGCGGTGCTGAAGGGATTTGCATGTTTAAAGAAGTGTTCAGAACAACCCACATAATGAATTCTGAAGGGTCTTCATGGAGAAATTGCTATTCATCTCCACCACTGATGTCTGCAGCGGGCTCTGCATTTTCTGGGGATCTTGAGTGGACACCAGTGCTCAGCAGCAGCCAACCATAAGGCATATGGGCAGAGGCCTCCATCTTGCTTGGACTTGGGAGGTTAAAGAGGGTAGGTTGAGTGGCTTGCAGGCTGCACCAACTGGTGGACAGATGGTGTGTGCAGGTGTTGAGAAATAGGTGATGAAGCTGGTTCCTTCCCTTAAATAATTTATCACAGAGCACCCTCTTTCCTAGGAGTCCCAAACCAGAGGGATCCAATTTCCTGATTTTAAGTTGGCAATTGCATGGATCATCACATTTTCTTGTGAAAAAAATGTGAAGGTAACTGAACTGGGAAGGTAAACTTTGGCCACAATATTAGTAAGAAATTCTACATTACGATGTTCCAAGGTCTGTCATTATTAAAACTGCAGTGTATCTCAAGCACCTGGGAGGGCTATGGTTGGGTTTACTTAAAATTTGACAAGAAAAGGTGAAGGCACATCAGTCTTGCACGTTGAAATCACTGTTTCTCAAAGGGTTGTGTGAGAAGGAGCTGGGACTTGGCTGGGAAAAGCCTTAGCTTTGCTTTGGCTTGGTCTTACTCATCAACGCCACATTTCCCCTGCAACTATGTCAACACGGTGGTCAGGACCTTCTCTGTTAGTCGCTGTCTTTGATGTCTGGGAGCTCTGCTTCTCTCTCCGTCCCCAAGGGCCTCTTATCAGCCCCCTGCTAGGCATTCTTTTTCCTCGGTGTTCTGTTAGTAATTGCTACTCCATGAGACTTCTCATTTAGCCTAACAGGTGGTCTAAGCCTACGGTATTCACTGGTTGAAGAGAGAAATTGATGGAGGGTAGTGGGAAAGGACATGACCTTTAGAATCAAGACTTTGAATTTGAGTCTCTGATTCCATCACTTATGAGCTGAGTAGCACTGGACAGGCACTTAGCCTCCCTAAGCCTCAGTTTCTTCATCTTCCTTAAATAAGATCATGGTTGCTCCTTCTCCAGGTCTCATGGAGATCATGCCTGCAATGCACACGGTGGTGACTCAGAGTGGGCCTGCTGTAGATATTAACCAGTACCCAGAACTCTCAGTGTGGTTCCTCTGTATGTTGGCTGTTGCAGGGTGTAGAGTAGCTGAATGGATCTTCACTTGATTTGGAAGTGGCCTGACTTACACCACAGGCTGTGTGGTGCCTGAGAAGCTCCCCTAGGGAGGATAACGAAGCAGATGTCATCCATGGCAGCTACAGGCCTTGCCTCGAAACTCCCGAGCACCCACCCACCTGGCTGCACAGCTGCCTGCTCCAGGAGGAGAAAAAGGTGCCAAGGGTGTATTTCTTTCATAGGTGATTAATGTTTCCTCCAGTAAAACCAGATGCTTAACTAGTTGTTATGTCATCAACATCATCATTATTATATGAGGGAAATTTTTAACATTTTAAGTTGGTATCTTAGAGGGCAATCATATTCTCCCACAGAAAATCCTGATTTCCACAGACCAATTGTTCTGACTCAAGGCAAGTGTTTCCTTTTTTTCAGCGGTTATTTCTAAAAAAAGAGGAACCAGCTTACTCTAGGCCTTCTCCTTCTCAACATCTTGGGAAAGACATTGGACCTAGACTCAAACGAGCCAGCTTTGACCCAGCTCTGTCTCTTGGGAGCTGGATAACTCTGAGTGAGTTGGTTAATTTTCCTGAGCCTCAGAAGCTTAACTTTTTAAAATAGAGTGAACACATCCAGCTGCCCAGAGACTGTGAAGGTGGCATGAGATTGGGGGAGGGTAGGAGCTTTGCCAGGCTCTGGCTGTCCCACAGCTTGGGGGCCATGGATACAGGGAAGTGTTCATGGAACAGGTGTCAGAACTCATCTCAAAACCCATATAAACCTTTCAGGGCATGGAAAGGGTTTGGTTCTTCCCAGGGGTTTGGTTCTTGCAAAGGTACACATCTGTTGATGAATAGGAGAGCAAAGTTTTATTATTGAAAATATTAAACCAGTGCCTTTGTCACCTCATCGGTCACATTTCCTTCCAACTCATCCACTATGAAAGTGAAAGCGAATCCATGAGGGGCAGGTTGAGAAGCTTTTCCTAGATCAGTGCATCTGTGCCCAGGAGCTGCCCAGAGGTCTTATTACACATTCTAACTCAGAGGGTCTGGAGTGAGGAGGGAGAGCTGAGAGCCTGCATTTCTTTCTTTCTTTCTTTCTTTCTTTCTTTCTTTCTTTCTTTCTTTCTTTCTTTTGAGACAGAGTTTCACTCTTGTTACCCAGGCTGGAGTGCAATGGCGCGATATCTCGGCTCACCGCAATCTCTGCCTCCTGGATTCAGGCAATTCTCCTGCCTCAACCTCCTGAGTAGCTGGGATTACAGGCACATGCCATGATGCCCAGTTAATTTTTTGTATTTTTAGTAGAGACGGGGTTTCACCTTGTTGACCAGGATGGTCGCTATCTCTTTTTTTTTTTTTTTTTTTTTTTTTTTTTTTTTTTTTTGAGACGGAGTCTCGCTCTTGTTACCCAGGCTGGAGTGCAATGGCGCGATCTCGGCTCACCGCAACCTCCGCCTCCTGGGTTCAGGCAATTCTCCTGCCTCAGCCTCCTGAGTAGCTGGGATTACAGGCACGCGCCACCGTGCCCAGCTAATTTTTTTGTATTAATAGAGACGGGGTTTCACAATGTTGACCAGGATGGTCTCGATCTCTCGACCTCGTGATCCACCCGCCTCGGCCTCCCAAAGTGCTGGGATTACAGGGGTCTCTATCTCTTGACCTTGTGATCCACCTGCCTCGGTCTCCCAAAGTGCTGTGATTACAGGCATGAGCCACCGGGCCTGGCCCAAGCCTGCATTTCTTACAAACCCCCAGGCGATGCTAATCTCCTATTCCAAGGACCCCTCTTTGAGAGTCCAAGGCTAAGAACAAAATGCCTTTGACCTACTTTGAGGCTTGGTTCTCTCCTTCTTGAGTCCACAGCAGACAAATAATTTTAAAATCAGGTTTTGGAGAAAGAGAGAAAGAAATTTTAAGCTCCCAAATCATCCCTTACATATTGAGAATGAGGACTGATAGACTCAGACCCTAGAGGTTTTCCATGAGCCATGGCAAGGAGAGGTTACAAGAGGCCACGTGAAAGCATTGCACACAACAAGAAGCAGATGGGAACAACTTCCTGATTTCTGAGAGGAGGGCCAGAGGGAGAGGGAGAGGAGTAGGTGGGGCCCTGGCTAGCTTTCCTTAGGGCTGAATTTAGGAAGAGGGAGGGTGTGGAAACATCTGGGAGGTGTTTTCTGAGACTCCAGAGACTCTTGAACACATGTTCCTATTTCCTTCCCCAGCACGACCCCTCGACCCCCAAACACAGCAGCTCTACAGCCAGGATGGGCATGGGATTGGGATGCGGGGTTTTGACACTGTGTTTTGAGTTTTCCTCACCTCCCCCATGGTGAGGAAGGGAGCCGGGCATCACTGTGGGCGCTGCGGGGGTGAGTGCAGTCACTGAGGGATGAGATCATTGTGCCTGCTGTGAGTTGGATCCGCAGTCCCCCGAAGGTGAGAGGGGGACTCACAGTCCTGATCGAGGCCTATGCTCTACGGACACTTCAGCAAAGGGAGCTCACACAGCTGACTCCAAAGAACTAGACAGAACTGTCACCCTGCAGTGGCACCAGAAGATACTGTCTCGACCAGGGGAGTGGAGATGCCCTTTACCAGGGAGTCACAAATACAGGAGCCCTGCAGAGGGACCAGGCCTCCCCTAATACCTGAGGGACATACACATTTTCTGGAGGTGCCTTGAAGAGGCAGAAGAAGGATAAACAGCTGAGGTGGAAGATGCCTCTGGATAGGCTAAGAGCTGACAGATGCAGCTTACACAGAGGAGGCCGTTTCTCTCCACAAGCCGACTTGCACAGCCTCCCCCAGTCATCAGAGAGAAAAAGGTGGGAGGAACTTCAAAGCTGAGCCCAATTATAGGAAATAAAGAAGTCATTTGTTCTTGGCACATGGGAACAGTGGTGTAGAATGTCAGTCCTGCTATAGTACAATTTAATCAATACACAAATAAAACTAAGTCTTACCACACTAAATTATTTAAGTCATATGCTTATACTATGTATTTTAACTAATAACAATGATAGTAAATCGGATACTTTATTTATTGAATTTTAAAATTGAACATTGTGTTATACACATTTCCATATACCATCTAGATTTCTTACTCTTTATTTTGGCATATTCAACCTTGTTACCATTTAGTGTGAAAAATGGCAAATACGTGTTTTTGTGTATATATGCTTTGTGTATGTGATATATGTGCTGTTGTGTGCTAAGTTGTGTCTACCTAAAATTTATGTATTAAAGTCTTAACCCCCCAGTAACCAAGAAGGTGACTACATTTGGAGATAGATAGAATCTTCAAAGAGGTAATTAAATTTAAATGAGGTCATTTAATGGAGGAACCCTATTTAATATTAGGATTCAGACACACACACAGAGAAGAGCATGTAAGGTGTCCATCTGCAAGCCAAGGAGAGAGGCTTCGGGAGAAAGCAACCTGCTGACACGTTGATGGCAGACTTGTGGCCTCTGGAATGGTAAGAAAATCAGTTTCTGTTGTTTGAGCCTCCCAGTCTATGGTACTTTGTTATGGCAGCCCTAGCAATTGAATACAGAGAGTAAATATCTATTACGTACATGTCAAAGTTCCCTTTATAGGAAATGATGAATTCAGCAGTAATTTAATAAGACATGACTTAGAACTGTAAATTCCTGCTCACCCATTTGATGAATATTTATTGGGGACCTTCTGTGGATGAGCTGTGGTGCACATGATCTGCTTCCTCACACGTACACCTGTAAAGTCACCCAACACATGAATGCAAATTGCTTTTGAGAGGGGAAGCTCAGTGAAGTAGCATTTAAGCTAGGTTTGGATGGGAGAGACAGAAGAACATCTCATTTGGGAGGAATGCATGAGAAATAGTATGGAGCAGACAGGTAGACATGTTCTGGAAATAGTGATTAGATAGTAGGGCAGGAATATGGGCAGAGCATAAGGGGAGGGTGAGAGACGGTCAGGAAGGTCAGGCACTGGCCAGATCGTGCTGGGCCTTGAAAGCCAGGCCCAAAATCTGGGGTTATTATTTTCTAAATAGGGATTGAGAAGTAATGGAATTTTTCAAAGCTGGAAAGTTGCATGATTACAGTGGTAGATTAACCTCCTAGAAACATCTGGAATGCACTAGAAATAGGAAAATAGATGGACTTTACAGTAATCCAGACTGAAGGCAACTCAGAAGAGGGCAGGAATGGGAGGCATCCAGGAGCCAGAGAAGAGAGGATGCTTGGGACCTGGTAGCCTCCCTTTTTTTTTTTTTTAATAGGTAAATAAAATACTTTCCCATAATTTGGTGCCTTTCATGGTACTGCTACCTGCCAGGCTTGAGAGAGTGAAAAGCTGGAGGTCTCTGCCTTTTCTGTGGCTGCCCGGGACAAACCTCACTGGTACTGCTGAATGAGCATCATTAGCACAGTTATATTAGAACTCAGTTCCAGATAGTAGCACTTGAGAATCAAGATAGAGAGTGTTATTGTTAGTGGGAAATCAGTGGGTCAGTGGAAGAGCTAGAACAGTGAGTGACAATTGTCATGCTGGTTACTCTCAGCATTGGCACAAAGGGATATGGTGTTGGGATAACTGAATTTGCACTCAAATATTTTGTCTTCCCACTGGCTGAAGTTCCACTGCACAGAGATTATGCTTTGGGTCTGTGGCTCTTGAGAGGTGAATGCCCTTTATGAGGAATGAGAACTAAGATTCTCCAGGACCGGCTGGGATAGGGCCTTGGACCTGGTGTCTACCTGGTCCCAGCCCCTTGAGATGAATCCATCTATTTCGTATTAGCCTGTTCAAACAGGCCCAGCTGGGATAGGGCCTTGGACCTGGTGTCTACCTGGTCCCAGCCCCTTGAGATGAATCCATCTATTTCGTATTAGCCTGTTCAAACAGGCCCAGCTGGGATAGGGCCTTGGACCTGGTGTCTACCTGGTCCCAGCCCCTTGAGATGAATCCATCTATTTCATATTAGTGTGTTCAAACAGGCCTAACTGGGATAGGGCCTTGGACCTGGTGTCTACCTGGTCCCAGCCCCTTGAGATGAATCCATCTATTTCATATTAGCCTGTTCAAACAGGGCCTCCAGCTTGCTGTCTTGGCTGTCTTGGATTTTTGTGTTTCTTACTCTGAAATTCTAATTTCTTGATGAAGATTTTGATGGTTACAAATTGCTGTTCTTCCTCTGGGCCCTGGAATGGATAGGTGTCCTGGTTAGGATTTTCCAGCTCAGCCCTAAAGAAGAAGGCTTTGCCTGAAGTTTCTGGTTCTGGCAAATGTCTTGGGTCCACACCTGAGCTAATAGGTTTAACTTCACCCCCTGGCCACAGGTATAAACTCAAGAGTGAACTCTCTATGCCAAGTAAGCCACACAGGCTGCAGATATTAGAAAAAAAGCTGCAGTACTTTTCTGAAAAGTGATCTCTGCTCTCCCTTCCTGAAGGTGGTGGAAAAAACTTGTAATCATGAGAGCTGCTGGGATCCTTTGGAACCCTGCATGATGCTGACCACACAGAAAGAAGATGAGAAAAGCAGAATCCAGAGGGCTTGACATTCTTACTGGGCCCCAATATCAAACAAATTCAAAAGCTTCCCTACCTCTGGACTTCCGGTTATGCGATCCCTGAAAGGTACACATGTGTGGCTTTCCCAGGAAGGCTTTAGCTAGGTTGGCTAAAATGTTAGCAAAGTCTGACCTTGTTGGCAGAAAGAATTGTGTTTTACTATGTTTGTACCTTTCAAAGACCTCGTAGCCCAGGAGACTTCATAAATGGTAGAGAATTTCTTTCAAACCATTGTCAAATAAGACCTCTCATCTCCAATTAGCAGAATGTCTCCATTCTAAAAGTCTGGGAGGTTTGCTTCATTTTTTTCCTTCTAAAAATATCTACATGAGGATTACAACAATTATGAGGATTACTAACAAGAAAAACTCCTGAAACTTTTAAGAATGGGATTTGCATTTGCAAAATGATTTGCAACCAGACCTGCCAGGTAGCACTTCACAGAAATCAAAAAGTGGGTTTTGAATATCTAGATCATATTTTTTTGGCAACAAAATTCAAAGCAAAATCATGTTTCTAGCTGTCTGCAGTAGACGTGACTGAACTCTCAGAATAGCTCCCACAAATGCTGAACATTTTCAATAAAAGTTGATGTGGCTGGAAGAGTCACATTTGCTTGACTTACCTTAATTCTCTAAATCAACTTATTGCCCAAATAGCTCCTCAATTCACGTGCCCTCATGCTGTGGCCACCTCTAGTTGCCAGAACCTGCTCCTTCACCCTAAATAACTCTGCGACTGCGGCAGAGGTGTTTGGGTTGATTTAAGATGGTGGCATATCCCCGTTTCTTCATTCAGAATTTCTTTCCTTCAAAGGAGACTTTGTGTTTCCCAAGTTTCCTTCTTCTGCTTGTATGAATCTAAAGTGGATCTGAACTAAAAGTACTTGCTGAGTGGTTATGCTCCCAACTGTAATTTGGAGTCAAGGTACAAATATTTTATATTCAAAGAGTCACTGAAGATTTGTGGAAGGTTTTTAAAAATAAAATGAATACACTCATTTTCTTGGCCCAGGTAGACTATAGCTGGGGGAAAACAAAAATACAGGACAAGCCCTCAATCATGAGTCTTTAAAAAATGAATCAGGATTTGTGTTTTGGGATAATCAGGAGTCCCTGTGGTATCCTTTAGAGGCAAGAAACACCAGCCTGAAGGAGAAGCATGAAACAAAAACAAAAGCCACCCAAACGCTCCAATGTCATTTTAAACCAACCCAAATTCCAGAGGTGCAGTTTCAGAAGGGAGCATTTCATGCCCTGGCAGAAATTAGGTGTCAAGCTAGAGAGCCAGTATTCAGATGCCTGTGGCTTCCTTTCACTGCAAGAATAGATTTAAAAAATAATCCAGTCTTTGGCACGGTGTCTCCAAGACGGAGAGACCTGAGTAGCCCCTTTGCTTCCGCTGTATGTTTGTTGCCCCGAGCTGAGGGCTTTGTGAGCTCATAGGCTACTTCAAAAGCTGTTGAAAACAGTCAAAACAGAAATTGAATACATGTGAATTAAGAATTTCCTTTTTTATATAAATTTGTGAATTTTTAAAAATAACATCTATTGGTTTATATGGAGGGACCTCGTTGAGCAATTTTCACTGGACGGAGTTTCAGCTTGAAAGAACAAAAATAGAAGGAAAGTGTGCAGGCTGTTTTAACCTTCAAGCATGGCCACACTTCGGAGGATGATCACCTGAGAATTTCCTGAAGACTCTGTAGAAGGACATTTTGATTACAAATCATTTCTGACATTCATCAAGTACTCAAATATATGTTTTAATTGTGCCTGGTGCATATTGCTTCTTTAACAAGGCACCAATCTTACTCTAAGCAAAGTGTACAGCAATTTTGAGATAAGAAAGAAGTTTCTGAGCTTTTATGAGGTGACTGCCAAGATCAGCACCTGTGGGGTGCTGGGTACATTACCCTTGAGTACATGCTCTGAAATGACATTATTTCTTCTTTTCCTTTATCCCAAATGGTTTCATTCTTTAAATTTTTGTGGGTTTTTTTGAGTTGGAGTATCACTTTCTTGCCCAGGCTGAAGTGCAGTGGTGTGATCATAGCTTACTGCAGCCTCCAACTCTTGGCCTCAAGTGATCCTCCCACCTCAGCCTCCTGAGTTGCTGGGAGTACAGTTGCTGGGAGTGCTGGCTAATTGTTTTTATTTTTATAGAGACAGGATCTTGCTATGCTACCCAGGCTGGTCTCAAACTGCTGGTCTTGAGTGACTTCACCCTTGGCCTCATACAATATTGACATTGCAGGTATGAGCCACTGCACCTGACCAAGGGCTTCATTCTTAATGTCTAGCTTCTATCCTGGATTCTGGATCCTTTGAATAGATTCGACCTGTGACAAGTTTCAAAACATCAGACGTATGCAAACTAAAACCCTAGATCCTAGTTTTACCTGTTAAATTGGCAAAGATTCTAAAATTTGTTAACATCCAGTGTTGGCCAAAGTTTCGCTAAAATATGTGCCCTTGTAGATGGTGTGGGAATAAAATGAGTATAGCTTGTGTGGACAGATTGGTAGCACATGCTTTGTCTCCACAATTCTTCTAGTTCTTCATCCTACAACTATAGAAGTGAACAAAGATTTACATCTCACATTTACTGTAATAGCGGAAACATGGAAACAGCATGCTGATCAGCAGGAGACTAGTTACATAAAGCATACTCATACAAAGGAATTCCACGCAGCCATGAAAAAGGATGGCTAATTGGAATGTGTAGGCATTGAGGGGTCTCCAAGACACAGTGCCTGGAGAAAAGCAAAGGGCCATAGTTGCATATTATCTTACTATAATCAGTCTTGTTTAATTTTTTTTTTTTTTTTTAAATGGAGTCTCGATCTATCATCACCCAGGCTGGAGCACGGTAGTGCTATCGTGGCTCAGTGCAACTTCCGCCTCCCGAGTTTAAGCAATTCTCCTTCCTCAGCCTTCAGAGTAGCTGGGATTATAGGCGTTCTCCACCATGCCTGGCTAATTTTTGTATTTTCAGTAGGGATGCGGTTTCACCATGTTGGCCAGGCTGGCCTGGAACCCCTGACCTCAAGGGATCTGCCCACCTCAGCTTCCCAAAGTGTTGGGATTAGAGGCATGAGTCACTGTGCCCAGCCTTTTTTTTTTTTTTAATAAGCAAAAAATCCATCTGTGGCCATGACTCTACATTTCCTGAATTAATCCACACTATTTCTCGTTTACCACCTGGTCACCTCAGTCTCTGATAATCTCTTAAGCATGAGAGAGAAGTCTTAATTCTTAGCGTTCCTGTGCTCAGGTCTTTCCCATCATATCAAAAGTACTATGTTATGTTCTGTGAAATTCCCTGGGCTCCAGACCTCTTCCTTCTTAGTGATGCTGTCCTGGTCCTCTGAACACTTCAGCTGTCATGTCAACCTTCATGAATGCCATCATATTTGTTTTCTATTTCTGTATAACAAATTGCCACAAGCTCAGAGGCTTGAAACATGTTTTTTTAAGTCATAATTTCTGTGGTCAGGAATCCTGGCACAGTGTAGTAGGGCCTCTGTCTTAGGACCCACAACGAGCTGAATTAAAGGTGTTGTCTGGGGCTGGGATCTCATTGCAAGGCTCAGCCAGGGAAGGCTCAGGAGGCTGTTAGCAGAATTCAATTCCTTGCCTCCTGTTGAATTGAGGACCTGTCCCTAGCTAGGTGAGGCCATCTCAGTTCCTTTTCACATGTGCCTCCCAATATGGCCCCCAACATACCCCTTGCTAATTTACCAAAGTCAGCAAATCAGAGTTGACCAGCAAGATGGAGGTTCCAATTGTATATAATCTTGGCTGTGACTCATCTACCAGTTAGAAGCAAGACATGAGTCTCACCCACACTCAAGGGGAGAGGATTATGTAAGGGTTTAAATAACAGGAGGTGGGAATAATTGGGGGTCACCTTAGAATCGGCCATAGTCATGAAGTTGTATGATTGACATTTGGGTAGCCTAAAATGAATGCCATCAGGAAAATCTAATAATCAAGGATGATTTTCCCCAAGGGTCTTTTCATCTCATCACTTATTTACAACTTCCTTGGAGTCTTTCCAGACCACTCTTCACCCAGCCTGTGCTCATTCCTAGATCTCCTTTTCTTCTGGGCTTCATCTGATGATACCAACATGTGCTGAAAGATTAATTCCAGCCTTTTCTCTTTGTGTCCTCCACCTGTATCCTGAGGGTTCGGGGAAGTCACTTGGGAGTAAGGAGAGTGGGGATTACATGGCAATTAGTGGGTAATCTGGGCTCCTTCTGGCTCTGGGTCCCAGCCCAAGTGTCACCTTCCTGCCACCCAGGCTCAGCTCACCTACTGTACCCCTGCACTGCTACTCATTATATGTCATGTTTCCTCTTTTCTTTTCTTTCTTTCTTAGTTTTTTTTTTTTTTTTTGAGATGGGAGTCTTGTTCTGTTGCCAGCCTGGAGTGCAGTGACTCGATCTCAGCTCACTGCAACCTCCATCTCCTGGGTTCAAGCAATTCTTCCACCTCAGCCTCATGAGTAGCTGGGACTACAGGTGCATGCCACCACGCCTGGCTAATTTTTGTATTTTTAGTAGAGACGGGGTTTCACCATGTTGGCCAGGATGGTCTCGATCTCTTGATTTCATTATCCACCCACCTTGGCCTCCCAAAGTGCTAGAATTACAGGCTTGAGCCACCACGCCTGGCCTCCTCTTTTCTTTTCTTATAAGAACCATTGCCCTCTTAAGTTCCCTGGTGAACTTCCCTGGGAAGGTGAGTCTAGAACCCAGCGGGTGTTTCACAGAACATAACTGAACACTTTTGCTATGACAGGGAAGACCATCACCCTCTGAAGTTTATTTTCTTCTTTTTATCTGCTTTTCCCCTAGAGGGTAAAGATGCGGGGGTCTTGTTTTTCCTCATCTACTGTAATATTTCCAGGACCTGGAATGGCTTCTAGCACATAGTAAACATTTAATAAGTACAGTGAAATAAATAATTGGATTAGTCATTGAGTAATCCATGTGCCCTGTGAATCCAGTAGGTGGAGGAAGCACCATTGCTGCCCTGGTCCTAACGGTCATTTCTCATAACTATTTCTTGGGTAGTTGTATAGCTATGAGCCTAAACCTTGCAATCCTAGTGTTACTGACTTTTGTCTTGCTAATATCTAAGCATTCCTTGTCCCTCCCTCTCTTCTCACTAATCATTAAGGATTACAATGGCTAGACTAAGACACACTCTAGGACATCAGCCCACAGGGTAGGATGGGATCCCGGAAGTGCTTCCCATCTCCTGTCTCTGCATTGGTCAGTGGCTGGCTAATGTCTGACTGGAAGAAATAGCTGCAAAATTTGGAGCCTGACAATTGCCCCTGTTGACTCGCATATTTGTTGCCACAGAGGGCATGATTATAGACAGAAATTGAGAACGGCAGTCATGACACGTCAGCCTCATAAGGTGCTCTGGGTGTGTCAGGCCGTGAGTGCTGTGATTCTTCTGTGGCAGAGTCTCCCTTAATCCTCACAGCAGCCCTTCCTGGATGGCAGGTGGAGGTGGTTCCCACTGAGGCATCACTAATTCTAAAAACAACTACCTGGTCAAATGTAAATGCAATTTCTAAGCCAGCTTATTAGGCTAATGTCAGTGAAAATAATTTTAATAGCATTCCTGCATTAAGAAGAAGCCTTAATGAAAACACAATTTTAACATAATTAGATTGAAATAGTTCAGCCCTGCATACATAATCTGAAATGATCTTACTTAAGCTCACCTCGCACATTGACAAGTCACTGTTGTAAACTTTTAAGAAATGGATTTCTAATATTTGATTTTTCTTAGTGTTTATTCAAAATTCAATTTTACCATTAAAATTTGCATTATATGGCTCATTAAGGCAACATCCTTCTCATTACTGTAACAAGAAGACATGTTCAAACAAAGGCACTTTGGAGTGGTTAGGCCTTTCTGAAGGTCCACACCTCACAGGCCTTGTTTGAGCTGGCCAGTGTTTTTTGCTCTTAGTCATGGGTATCTTCTCTTGCAATGATAAGAATGGACATTTTCCATCAAATTTTAAGTCCTTAAAAAATAGCTTATCTTTTCATTGACCCCCTTCTTTTTAGAGTCTATTTCTGAAAACCAATGCTTCCTTTCAGTAGCATGTCCCTAGTATCTCTTCTAGTACCTGACTTGAAAAGGAAGTCAGTGACAATGTAGTCACATTAGGCCAGAGCAGAAAGTCCAGACAGAACCACTCACTCATGAGCACAATGAAAAGTAGAAGAGCTACTATGCAAATCAACTTCAGCAAAAAGGAAGAGACATGGTGTGCTGTCCAATAGGATGATTCCAGCTGCCACTATCAGAACATCTGGCAAGCAATGTCTTAGATAAACAGGGATTATTTTTGCTCATATAACAAGCCTGGAGGTGGGAAGTTACATGTCTTGGTTGGGGCTGACTGACGTCAGTGCTCTGGGTCAGGAGCTCTGCAGTTCTCTCAGAACTGACCTCCTGATACCTAAATGACTGCAGTAGCTCAGTGCATCACATCTCCATGGCACAGTCACTGTCAGGGGTAGGGGCAATGTGTGGCTGCACTCCTCTGCTCACTTCCTGTTCTCTCATTGCAGAGAATCAATCCTTCCCAGAATCTTCCCAGCAGAGCTCAGAATTTACCTTAAGTCACTTTGGCCAGGACTGTGTCACAAATCACTACAGCCCACTGGTCTGGCACGTCTTGTCTGAGATCAAGGATCTCCCCTCAAGACCTGAATAAGTCTGGGAATCTGTAAGTTAAAAAAGGGGGGTATATTGCCCAAATAAGTGGACAACCACAATGGCTGCAGCATGTGCAGAAAAGGGAGAGGAAGTAGCCAGATGGGAAAAGAAATAACACAGGGAGTGGAAGAAAGTTCCCCACCAGTGAAGGCTTCATGTTATTGGGGTACTGATGAAGAACATGAACTAAGGAAAAAGGAGTCACTCAATAACTTAACGCAATGTGTGATTCTAGGCTGGCTCCTGGACAGAAAAAGGACATTGGTGAGACAAGTGGTAAGACTGCAGCAGCCCCAAAGGCCGGTTCACAGGGCTGCATTACTACTAAGTTTCTGGTTTTGATACTTGCACAGTGATTATGTAAGACATTAACTTTTGAGGAAGTTGAGTGCAAGACATATGAAAGTTCTTTGTACTATTTTTTACAACTTTTTAATTAGTCTGAAATTATTTCAAAGTGAAAATGAAAAAATAAAAAATCTCAAAACCAATAAATTGATAAATTTGTATGAAATAGTTTTTTAAAGCTAAGAGCATAAATTGAGGAACTACTTCAATCCATAACTTATAAATATAAGAGGAATTACCAAGAATATAGCTGACAGGGCTAAAAGCTGTGTAAGTGACCCAGAAAGAAAGCCTGAGATAATGCCAATTAACTATAATTAGACAATCAATGGAAACATCATAGATACAGAAGGCAAATAACTTATGTTTAAACACTTTGCTTCTGTCCTCATCTTTCACAGCTAGAGTCGGATATTATCAAAAGTTGAAACATATCCTCAGTAAAAATGACTATAATTTTATAAAGGTTTTTCTTCTTTCCTTTTGTTTGTTTGTTTATCTCTCTCTCTCTTTTTTCTTTCTTTTTTTTTTTTTTTAAGAGAGATGGGGTCTTTCTGTGTTGCCTAGGCTAGAGTGCAGTGGCTATTCTCCAGCACGATCATAGCACACTGCAGCCCCAAGGTTCTGGCCTCAAGGGATCATCCTGCCTCAACCTCCTGAGTAGTTGAGACTACAGGTGCACTGCACCACACCAAGCTTTCATATTGAGACAGAATCTCACTTTGTCTCCCAGGCTGGAGTGCAGTGGTGTGATCGCCATTCAATGCAACCTTTGCCTCCTGGGCTCAAGTGATCTTCCCAGCTTAGCCTCCCAGGTAGCTGGAACTACAGGCTTGTACCACCACGCCTGGGTAATTTTTTGTATTTTTTGTAGAAACAGAGTTTTTCCATGTTGCCCAGGGTTGTGTTGAACTCCTGAGCTCAAGTGATCCACCCACCTTGGCCTCCCAAAGTGCTGGGATTACAAGTGTGAATCATGACACCTAAACTCATAAAGGTTTTTTACTATTTTATTTTAACATTAAAGAATTGTTTAGAAATTATTACTTCCTGCAGTGGGAAAATACTATCTGAATTCTAACGGTGTGTCATGTCTTACTTCAACATCTTTTTCTTTTGTTAAAGTAAAAATACTTTAGTTAATTCCATTAAAACGGTGTAAATACGGTGATGCGATTTTCTGAGATCATCTGTGTAGCTCTATCTAGCTGCCTTTCTGTTTATCTGCCTATCTACTTGTCTTTCTGTCTGTATATACGCAAAGATGGATGTTTTACACAGTATTTACCGACCTCTAACATTGGTTGTTTCAGTTTACATAAGTTTGGGCAATTTCTCTTGCTTTCTTTATACTGCTCTGAATTTTAAAAATTCAGACATTTTCTTTTTTTTTTTTTTTGGCTCTTATAAGAGCCTTTGAGGCGAGAGTTGCGCAGCCTCTCAGGTGGTGTGATGGCCCTCCGAGGCCCGCTCCCGTGGATACGGTGCACCAACTGGATGTCCTTGGGCATGATGGTGACCCGCTTGGCATGGATGGCACACAGGTTGGTGTCCTCGAACAGCCCCACCAGGTAGGCCTCGCATGCCCCCTGCAGCGCCATCACGGCCGAGCTCTCGAAGCGCAGATCAGTCTTAAAGTCCTGGGCGATCTCACGCACCAGCCGCTGGAAGGGCAGCTTGTGGAGCAGCAGCTCAGTGGACTTCTGGTAGCAGCGGATCTTGCGCAGCGCCACTGTCCCGGGTCGGTGGCGGTGAGGTTTCTTCACGCCACCCGCGGTGGGGACGCTCTTGCGAGCCACCCTGGTGGCCAGCTGCTTGCGTGGCGCTTTACCACCTGTCGACTTGCGCGCAGTCTGCTTGGTCACTTTTGCCCAGGCTAGAATGCAGTGGCATGATCACAGCTCAGCTCCCTGCAGCTTCCATCTCCTGGGCTCAAGTGACCCTCCTGCTTCAGCCTCCTGAGGAACAAGGACTATAGGTGTGAGCCATCATGCACGGCTAATTTTTAAACTTTTTGTAGAGATGAAGTTTCCTGTGTTGATCAGACTGGTCTTGAACTCCTGGCCTCAGGCCTTGGTCTCCTAAAGTGCTGGAATTGCAGGCATGAGCCATAGTACCTGACCATATTATTAATTAAAGGATTTTTTTCTTTAGTATGCTTATTTTTTTTCTATTTCTTTTGAGAAAAGTCTGTTCATGTCTTTAGTCTTCCTTTTTACTGAGTTGTGCTCTATTAATTTACATATTCTGAATGCTCTCCTTTTGTCTGTTAAATATGCTGCAAGTATCTTCTCTCAGTTGGAAGGCTTGCTTTTGTTGTCTTTGAAATGTACTCAAATTCATCAAACTTTATTTTGATAATTTATACTTTTTTTTTCAATTTTTTTATTGCATTTTAGGTTTTGAGGTACATGTGAAGAACATGCAAGATTGTTGCATAGGTACACACATGGCAGTGTGATTTGCTGCCTTCCTCCCCTTCACCTATATCTGGCATTTCTCCCCACGCTATCCCTCCCCAACTCCCCACCTCCCGCTGTCCCTCCCCTATTTCCCCCCAACAGACTCCAGTGTGTAGTGCTCCCCTCCCTGTGTCCATGTGTTCTCATTGTTCAACACCCGCCTATGAGTGAGAACATGCAGTGTTTGATTTTGTGTTCTTGTGTCAGTTTGCTGAGAATGATGGTTTCCAGGTTCATCCATGTCCCTACAAAGGACACGAACTCATCATTTTTGATGGCTGCATAATATTCCACGGTGTATATGTGCCACATTTTCCCTGTCCAGTCTATCATTGATGGGCATTTGGGTTGGCTCCAGGTCTTTGCTATTGTAAACAGTGCAGTATATAAACATATATATGTGTTGAATTTTATATAAATATTTTATACTTTTTATATCCTTTATCTTTGTATATTTCTTGACAGTTTTATATTGGTATATAAGATGTACATGTTTGACACTAAAATTGATACGACTTCATAGGTTAGAAATTGCTTTCAGCTCCTGGAAATAGAGGCTAGAAATAACAATAGCTTCATAAAACTAAAATATCATGTCTGTACCATGACAAAAACTAGTTCATTGTCTTCAAACCATATTCCTTTTCCTCCTGGGAACACAATTAAACTACCCTTCCCAAGGTTAGTGGGAGGGTGAGGGGAGAGATGGGGATGGTTAATGGTACAAAAAAATATATAATGAATCAGACCTAGTATAGATAGCACAACAGAGTGACTATAGTCAATAATAATTGAATTCTAGATTTTAAAATAACTTAAAGAATGTAATTGGATTGTTTGTAACACAAAGGATAAATGCTTGAGGGAATGGATACTCCACTTGCCATGATGTGATTATTATGTATTGCATGCTTGTATCAAAGTATCTCATGTATCCCATAAATATATACATCTACTGTTCACCCACAAAAATTAAAATAAACAAACTACCCTTCCCAGACTTCTGTACAGCTGGGCACACAATGTGATAAAGGTTCAGCAGTGAGCTATGAGTAGAAATGGTGTGTGCCACCTTCGGGACTGGGAGATAAAATCCTCCCACAGGGATACTGCACTTTCATCTGAATCGAGTGGACTCTAAGACTCAGAGGATAACAGAGTCATAAAATAGAAAATCAGATGCCTGTGTTGCCATTCTGAGAGAATCCGTCAGCAGAGTCATTCAACCCAAACAAACATCTAATTTGGACGTATGCATGAGTGGAAATAAACTTTCACTGGGTTAAATCACTAAAATGGGATTGTGGTAGCCATTAGCCTACCTTGAATAATATACACACTCACTAAAGTAAACCCAAGTTGAGCAGTCTAGGACTGGTATGATGGCTTAGTAGAGTCATGAGAAATCTGAGCTGTTATCATTCTGTTTCACCATCCTTAACAAGAATGGTAGAGCTTAGCACTATCTGTTCTGCTTAGTCTCTGAACCTTGTGGGGCCTCCAGGCTATTATCCTTTTCATGGTTATAACATGTCTGGAACCTATTTATTATGTAACCTGTGAACAATATAGCAAGACGATGTTCATAGCATAGAAAGAAAATGTAGCTGAGTCTCATACAATCTCAAAAAACTATTTAGTCTTAGAGCGACATCATTGGAGAATATAAGAGGCTTGGCAAATTTTTTTTGCTAACGATCCAAGTTTATCACTCATGAGAAACTGAGGAGATGAGAAGACATGCTCACAAACATCACATAATTTTATAACATTTTGTGACAATATATCTTGTATACTTACTGCAGTAAACTTCAATTCCTATAAAATTTATGTCAATACACCCTTTCACCAAGCTACCAAACCTGTCCTTGATGAAAGTGCTTTAGCTCAGGCTTCCTCTGTAAAGATTGTCTCATGCTCTTAGATGGCAGCTAGAGCTCAAGTCATTATATTTAAATTCCAGGAAACTGAAGCAGATTAGAAGAGAGATAATCCCAAAAGACAGAGCGTTGAGTGCCTTACTGAAACCCTTGCAAATATTAAGTTCCAGATGTCTCTTAAAGTCACAGTGATACACATATAACCTGAGTGCTTCCCAAGTGAGTAAAAGGGGGGAAGTTACATACAGTGAATGCAGAGAGGACTTGACTTCCTCAATATTCTCAGACTCTTTGAAGTTAAAGATGAAAAATTTCAGAAAATCTGAAGAAAGAAGCTTCAAGGTATCCTGATCACATCTGCACAGAAGAAAACTCCCAACAGCGTTAAAGCACACGAGGAGATAAGTCCTTGCCCAGAGCACTTGCATTCTCTTATCTTTAATAGCACACCTTCATCTTCAATATATCCAGGAAGCAATGTTGCCTGCCCACCGGTGGGTCCCCTCATGCTGCCAAGATGTTTCATTGGTCACACTACCTAAATATTTTTATCTTTTAGAACCAAGAGTTCTGCTGAGCTCTGAGGACAAGCCCAAAGCCCTCTCCATGAGTATACTGGCATTGCCATCTAAGAAAATGAGTTTTGAATTAAGAAACTGCTCACTTGGTGTGGTCATTTGTCTTATTTGACATTTACTTAATGATACCATAACATGTAAAACTCCATTCTTAAAATCTCAGCAGGAAAGAATTTACTTTCTTTTCTGAGGCTTTGTGAAGGATAACTATTTCACCTATTTATTCTAGTTAGACTCATGCATAAAATAAACCCTCAATTATCATTCATCAAACTTTGTATCATCTTTGTCTTCTCAACTTGAGGAATACCTCATTCATATAACTAAATGTTCTAGCCATAAATCCTCATCCCAGAGACGCTGCCTTAAATTCAAATCTTGTCTCTACCATTTAATAACTGTAGACTTTGGCAAGTCCCTTCACATTTAAAAACCTCAAATGGTAAAAAACAAAAACAAATACAAAAAAACACCAAACCTCCATCTGTAAAAGAGGCATGATCATTATTATCTACATCATGGGGTTGTTGGTCTGAGATTTGATGCTACTTTCAAGCTAACCCACTAACCTGCCACTGTTTCATAGAGGCAGACAGAAGACACATAATTACTTGACTCCTGGATCACGTGAAGACTTCATTACTCATGATACAGAATATAGCATGAGCTTCATGTTTGCATGAAACTTGTCCCCTTAATTCCTAAGGGGGCAATGCAGAAGTGGGTCAAAGTAGATGTTACCTACACTGTGACTTTTTGCCACAGATGAGAAACTCCAAATTGAGAAAACCACAATCCTTTAAAGGTCCTGCAAGTAAATCTGTCCAAAAGGGAAACATTCTCTTTATTATCCTGGCCAGTGAACAAATTTGCCCTCTGATTTAGAGGAAGCTACTATCGCTATCATTTAAAGCTATTTTTGACAGAAATCTTCTTGGAAAGATAGTCTGGAACAAAGAAAGCCAGTGCCTCTGCCTGTAAGACATGCAGAAATGCGAAAGAACCATGGAGAATTGTCTCCCAACAGTTGTGAAGATTAAACAATGTGGAGCAGTGTGATGGTTTCTATTAAGTGTCAACTTGATTGGATTGAAGGATGCAAAGTATTGTTTCTGGGTGTTGCTAGAGAGATTAACATTTGTATCAGTGGACTGGGAAAGGAAGACCCACCCACAATGTGGGTGGGCACCATCCAATCGGCTGCCAGTAGGGCTAGAAAAAGGCAGAATGGGGAGGAAGCTGACTTGCTGAGTCTTCTGGCCTTCATCTTTGTCCCATCGTGTATGCTTCCTTCCCTCAAACATCACTGGACTTACATCAGTGGTTTGCCAGGGGCTCTCAGGCCTCCAGCCACAGACTGAAGGCTGCAATGTCAGCTCCCCTACTTTTAAGGTTTTGGGACTTGGACTGATCCACTACTGGTTTCTGTGCTTCTCAACTTGCAGATGGTTTACGGTGGGACTTCACCTTGTGAGTATGTAAGTCAATGCTCCTTAATAAACTCCCTTTCAATGAGTCCATATCCTTTGCAGGTATATGGATGAAACTGGAAATGATCATTCTCAACAAACTGACACAAGAACAGAAAACCAAACACCACATGTTCTCACTCATAAGTGAGTGTTGAACAATGAGAACACAGACACAGGGAAGGGAATATCACACACTGGGGCCTGGCGGGTGGGGAGCTAGGGGAGGAATAGCATTAGGAGAAACACCTAATGTAGATGATGGGGTGATGGATGCAGCAAACCACTACCATGGCACATGTATACCTATGTAACAAACCTGCACGATCTGCACATGTACCCCAGAACTTAAACTATAATAAATAAATTTTTAAAAAATAAACTCCCTCTCACATACACATCTATTCTATTAGTTTCATCCCTCTAGAGAACCCTAATACAAGCAGGTAAAGCATTCAGCACAGTTTCTGATGTACAGTAAGCACTAAATAAATGTTACTTATTATTATTATCCCAGGCATACAAATTCTTTCAATGCCCTATTGGTAGTACACTGTCAAGGAATCTTCCAGGGCCCCGGAACTATTGTACTGCTGAAGATTCTGCCTTTATCTTTTCTGGAATCACGGATGATGTCATCAGGAACTTCCATGAAGCTCCAGAACAATTCACCTGTCTACCTCTTCATAGTCTAGGAGCCCGTCTTTTGCCATTTCTTCTCAGAAAGCTGCTGGTTAAACACTAGACAATTGTGGTCTGTGTGTGCCAAGGGTTTCCTGTGCCCTGCCTTAAGCTGTACTTGAGGTTGGCCTTCAATATTATGGCTGTCCCAGCCCCTGCTGAATAAGTCTTGATTCCTAGCTCCTCACCAAGGGCATAAACTGAGCCCTCTATGAAGATGTTAGCTTTCTACTCATATTTGGTTGTGGCAGAGATCGGCATGGTGTTCACCCAACCCACCCCTTCTTCTTCTTGGGCACATAGCTAGACTACATTTCCCTGCTTTCCCTTGCAGTCAGGTGTGACCAAATGTCCTAGTTCTGGTCCATGGATTGTGATGAAGGGATGTGCACCGCTTTTAGGCCTGGCCCATAGAAATATCCTACAGGAATCCTCCATGCTCTTTCTCTTTCTTCCTTCATGTTCCAGCTAGATGCAGAGAATATGGCAGAGGACTCTTGAGACCCCAGGGAACAGTGGGGCCACTAAAAGTAGAAGCTCAGGTCCCTCATTGTGTGGAACAGACCCCCCTCAATAAATCATCCCCATCAACATATTATTATGTTAAGCCACTGAGATTTGGGGGTTAATGTAACAGCTACACTGCCCAGAGTATTATTTGTGCCTTACCCTGAGCCTATGGCCCTACGTACCCCAGCTAGGTCCCAGGTGATTAGGCTGCCAAGAAACCCTTAGTAGAGAAAGTCAGCTCACACCCCACAGAAATCTATTCTTTCCTAGCATGGGGGGTGTTCATGGAGAATTATCTGAGTTCTATTCCACAATCCAAATGTGATGCAGCAGAGGATGCTTCTGGCTGTCCTTCCAATATCTGACCACTTTCTTCCCACCAGGGCCCCGAATCTACATTCTCTGGGACCCTAAAGTCTTGAACAACATCTTATCATTTGAAATAAATGTTCCTGCTCCCTTACAGCAGGAGACCACACACACCCCTGTCATTAAATCTACTCCTGGAATATATCCAATTTAGGAAAAAGGGGTTGCTCTGGGCATAATCCTCATTTAGCTTTCAATATCAAACCCTTCTACTCAGCAAACTTTCCCTTCCTATAGGGTGCTCTACAATCTAATTCATAATTTAGTTATTTCCATATGTAGGATAAGTCCTGGTGTAGATAAAAAAAAAAAATGTGATACAACCACCATTGTTACTCACTCCCCGTCTCTCTTTCCCCTGGGCCTACATTTCCTGTGTCCTTTCCTGAGTGAATATGGCCCCTACCTAAGGATCCATCAGCTTTCTACAAAACATGAACAGATTTTTCATGCCCAGATAAGCAAAAAGTTGTGAGTTAAGGGTGAGAGGAACAAATAAGACATTTCAGGAGGGAAAGAGGAAATAATAGATGAGGATAACTTTTTAAAAAGAGAGACAGGGAATAGAACATATGTTTCATGCAAAAAAAGATACCTGAAAAAAAATTCTCTCAGGACCAGATAGCTTGCCTAAATCATATGCCAAATCATATCCTGTGGTTTAAGACAAACCACTATTCATATTAATTACATGCTACACCCAACCAACAGGTATAAAGTTTTATGAAGGGCTAAAGCGTGACTCAATAACGAACACCTGGATTAGTGGCTTTGGCTGTGGATGATAGTGGTAGGATCTCATCCTAGCTCTGCCACTTTTTAACTGGGTGACTTTGGACTAATTATCTAGCTACCCCAACCCTCACTTTTACACCTTAAAATGAAAACAAAAATACTACTTATCTTATAGGTTAAATAAAATAGTGCCTATAAAGTACTTACAGCAGTGATATGTACAGTCAGTCCTTATTAAATAAATGAGCTATTTGTGGTAGAGACGTTTACTGCCCTCTGAATATCCATGTGTTCTCTGATTTTTCTTAGCCCTTTAAAGTCGGAGAGACTAAGTACCTATTTCTGTGCAATCGACCGTGAGTATGTAGTGTGTCACTTCTGAGCCAAAGCATTTGAGAATGAGTGTGTGACCTTTTGGTTCTTTGTCTCTGGACAATTGATCATAGAGGCCACAAGATAAGCCGACAATGGCACAGGATGGAAACAGTCTGGGCTACTCGGTCTCCACATGGAGGACGGTCACCTTGAGAAGTCACCAGCTTTTATCAGACTTTCCATGAATGGAAAATATGCCTTTGTTGGGTAAAGCCAATGAGACTTCAGGATTCATTTGTTACTGCAGCATGACGTAGCTTACCCTAAATAATACACTGTTATAATCCAGTCACATCTTAGGCACAATTGAACAAATTCAATTATATGAATATGGCCCCAAAGAAATGAGAAAGAAGGAAGTAGCATTCTGCCCCCTTTCACTCAGTAAGTGCGTGGCCACGTGTGAGTGTGAGGTAAGAGACATCAATGCGTAGCTGCACCCTCATTTGGCCCTTATTTTTACTGATTCTTATAGTGTAACCATCTCACTGGCTACACGTAAAGCTAGGTTTTAAAGATACATATTTTTACATATAATACAGCCCTAAACAGACAACTCTTTTGTCCCATGTTCATCTGAAAAGCAAAAGTTAGAATTCTTGTCCAAGACTGAAGAAAAATATGGCTATGCTATGCTTACTAAGAGAAAGGAAACCTCTTGCCAGCATGGCACTTTTCCTAAATGATTTTCAAGGATAATTTTTACCACGGGCTTCCTAACTTTAGATCCAAACCTCAGTGTGAGATGTAACTGCGCTTGATTCATGTAAGCATTAAATTATAATGATGAAATCAGATGGTCATATAGAATTATTAGACTGGAGTAGACATTGAAGAAATGTTAACTTCTAACCTTTGCCACTATGTTTTATGAATGACATATTTCAGAGACCCCAAACCAGTGGATGCCCTTCGGATTGGGGCTACTGAATCCAAGGCAGGGTGGAAGAAAAATGTTTATGCCATTCCTCTGCATCACTACCCCACCCCCTTGTGTTAATGTACAAGAAGCAACTTCCAGACTTTTTACCTAATGGCCAAGAGTTAATGAATATGTCTTCAATCTCTCCTTCTAACAAAAGACATGAAAACCCCAATTAAAGTCTAGAACATTCATAGAGTGATATTTTTCTTAACCAATAGGGTTATGTTATCCCAAAGGCCAGAATCCAGTCAAGTACCTTCTTTGTACTTTATGAGCTCAGCTGGCATTTCGGAAGAGATACTTCCATCTTTGTATCTCTCACCCATGGGATGGGTCCTTCAACAGGCAAGTACAAGGGTCTGGGTTCCAGATGGAAACATGAGACTCCACACTGGGCTTGTCTCTAATGTGTATTCTCCATTCCAAAGAACTCCACGTTGTGCATTAACAGAATTTTGTCCTGCCACGAGCAATGCTGACACAATTTGTCTTTTGGTACTTTGCTTATGTTCTCCATCACCCAGAAGCTTGCAAAGGAAGAAGAGTGATTGCAAACGTCACCTCAATCTCTGGCATCAAGAAAGGCACACCTAGTCTTGGGACATAACCTGTTAAATGTTTCTCTTATAAACTGCCCTACCTCCCTTTCTTATCCTTTGCAGAATTACAAGAGCTGTGATTCATCTGCAAATAAGTTATGAGAGCTATATGTAGTCAAACTCAGTTTCTTTCCTAATAATTGTTATGGGAAAGGGAGCCTCTTATGTGGTTACATACTGAAGTATATAACTCTTGAAAAAAATTATATTGTTATGTTATGATGCATTTCTTTATTGCACAATAGAATAAAACATGTAAAATCTGATGTATTTGATGTTCACAAACCAAAACTGTTTCTGCTTGGTCTTGCTATGAAGGTAAATGCTACAGAAATGGATATTTATATATTTCTATTTATATTATATACACATAAAATGTGTAAGTATACTTATACAGAATATGTAAAAGGTATTTTGGTGAGTCAAAGCCTAAAATACTTAATGTAACAACATGAGCCAAAACTTTTGTGTTTTTATGAATAGCATGGAGTTCATCTTCAGATTAAATCATGATACAGCCATAGGGTCATGGAGGCAACCAGTATATTTCAAATTAGTTCATTTTAAATCACCACTACAAACAAAAATACTGAACTATGAATCTGTGAAGTGTTCATTCTGAGGGTAATGTTGCATATGTATTTTTAGTCTCATGTTGCAAAGGAAAAATAAAACATACAAATGCATATTTTATGAAAGCTACTCCATGAATCTTATTAAGAAATTACAGTCCCTGGGCTGGGTGCAGTGGCTCACACCTGTAAGCCCAGAACTTTGGGAGGCAGAGGCAGGCAGATCACAAGGTCAGGAGATCGAGCTCATCCTGGCCAACATGGTGAAACCCTGTCTCTACTAAAATACAAAAGAATTAGCTGGGCATGGTGACATGTGCCTGTAGTCCTAGCTACTCAGGAGGCTGAGGCAGGGGAATTGCTTGAACCCAAGTGGCAGAGGATGCCCAGCCAAGATGATGCCACTGTTCTACAGCCTGGGCAACAGAGCAACTCCATTTCAAAAAAGGAAGGAAGGAAGGAAGGAAGGAAAAAAGGAAGAAGTAAGGAAGGAAGGAAGTGAGGGAGGGAGGGAGGGAAGGAGAGAGGGAAATTACAGGATCTGTAGTGCACATTCCATGCTGCAAACCTGTGGGATTTGCTTTATTATGAGATAAATTCCTATCTTATCCCAAGTTTCCATTAAGATTATATATGCCAGCTGATTCCTGGCCCTCCCCACACACAGCAGTGATTGCAGCAGTACACATACATCTGCTGATTTATTTTGGGGGCAAGGGCAGTTTCCATTTGTGACAAACTACCTCATGTTAGTTAATATTATGCCAAATCCAGTCAAATTTCTAAAAATACACCAGTGACTATTGATTGTATTTATCACATTACGTTGTGACTAAAGTCCACTCAATTTATTTTGTTTCTTGAAAAAGAAAAAAACTTTCTTTCTTGTAAGGTCAGAGGAAATTTTCAGGGAGAGGAAAGCTAGTTAAAAACCAGTATGTATGAAACACGTGGTCTGCAGCCCCAGCCTCTGGAATCTCTACCTGAAGTATCAACAATACCCGTGTACCCATCAACACACCTGAAGTCCCCGATGCATCCTTCTACAATTTCATTTTCCTCCTTCCCCTGCCCCCGTAAAGTCAACACTCTACTGGAATTGGTATTCAGCATTCCCATGCACGCCTTGATGTCTTTACCACATATGTATGGATCCAAAGCACAATGTTATTGCTTTGCATGCTTCTAAATGCTACATAAATAGTATCAGAGTGTGTGTATTTTTCTACATCACGCAAACTCAGTCAGGACAATATTGCCCCCAAGGGAGTGAAAATTGGTTCTTGTTGAGTGGATCTTACTCTGCTGAGATATAAAGCACAGATATACATAGAGTACATAAAGAGATGTACAATATCTCTTAGCTATTAAAATTTCATGGGAAGGATTAGAAAAAAAGTCTAAAAAAGGCTCTTTGGTGGGTGATAATGAAAAAAAGGTTGAGAAACACTATTCTACATTTTGCTATTTTCTTAGTTTTATGTCTGTGAGAGGTGTCCATGTTGATATATGTAACTCCAGTTCATTTCTTTTCCACTATGCAGAGCACTCCAATGCACGCATATACCATGAATTACGTCTCCATTCTGCTGTGGATGCCACTGTTGGTTGGTTCTGTAACTATGAGCACTCTCCAGCATGTCTCCTTGTATACACACAAGTGAGTTCTCCTGGGATGTACACCCAGCAGAGGCATTGCTGGGACCTGAGTAGCTGCACGATCAGCCTTGCTAAATGTTGTTTAGGCAGTCACAGAACCTGCCCAGACCCAAGGGAAGAGACAGGAACCCCACCTCCCGAATCTAGTTTCAAAGAATTTGCAGATATCTTTAATTTATTCCTGGGGTGGGTGGGGCATGGGGAAGACTTTTTCCCTACCTCCTCACTGCCACACAGCATGGAATAAAAGAAAAATGACTCCTTCTGTCAACACTCTTTATCTTCATCTAGTCACCTATTTTTGTAGACATCGTATGTGCATGTTTGCATGCATGTCCTTAAAAGTGGTTTCTGTGTCTAGAGAAGAATATTCTATGTGTGTTTTGAAAATCAACATTCAATTTATTAAAATTAGAAATTCAAATATCTAATTATTTAAGTTTTTAAAGGCTTAAAATTTTGTCCAATGTACAAAGCTAGTAAAACTTAGTAAAAACTAGTAAAGCTTTTAAAACCCTTTTTAAAAGACCTTAAATAATGTTGGTTCAATGTAAAATCTAAATAAATGCCTTTAAGCATTTTTAACTCAATTTATAAATTTATAGATTCAATTTCTTCTCCTTTTTGAAAACTACAATTATCAAACAAACCTTTCAAGTACTTAAGTCATGCTTACAAATCTAATAAATTAAGCTTATAAACAGAACAATACTTAAGCATATTAAATATTCTAAACCAGCGTATAAACTTAGCAAGATTTCAATTTAATATCACAAATCTAAATTAATTACTCAATGACATAGTTTAAAATTTGAATTAAAAGGCTGTCCCAACACTCTAAAGGGATTACATTTCTTAAACATTACAAATACTTTAAAATCTAAATATTTACTAATGCTTTAAGACAAAAATATGATAATATTACTATTCTGATTATCTGAAACACTTCTACCCTTAATCCTAAATTTTCCTGGAGTTAGAGGCTACTAATCCACTAAAGAAGTTTATGTTATGCCACACAGTTTGGAGATTTGCTTCCCGTGTAATTTTTGGCATTGGCCAGGACATGACTGAATGTTTTACTATGATGCTGATGGAACTAGTCAGGCTATATTTATTCTTCTAACAGCAACTTCAAAACTTTCAGATGGATGGGCACATCCTATTCTTCTGATGTAAGTCACATTTTCAAGCCAGATTAGATTTTGTCACCCCCGCTGAGGTCATTTACCTCATTTAATTTTGCATATTTTTGGCTCATCAGGTACATGCATACACTTTCCCTCTAACTCAGAAAATGTTCAAACTTGATTCTTTTCATGTAATTCTTATCTCCCAGGACCATACTCCTTTGCAGAAGTTGAAAACTCCGCTAGATGAACTCTAGATCTCTTATGAAGTTATCTGGCCATTTGGTCACAGGCCCCAAGGTCACTCTACAGAGGCAGAGCCAGCTCCTCTGGGCCCATGTATGGGGCCTCACAGATGGGATAGAAGAATGACCCCAGTCCTTATGCATTGGTGATGATTTCTAGACACACACTGCAGCTCACTGCCCTCACCCTTCCTTCCTCAACAAAAGTACACAGAAAAGACTATACTAATTGTCCAAAGTATTTCAGAAGTGTATGGTTTTCCCTGCAATCTCCACAACCACTTTCTCTGAAAATCAGTTTTACAAAATGAGTTAACTTTTTCTGGCTAAGCCACAAACAGAACACTGACATCTAGGGGGTGGGGGCAGTAATTTACAGAATTTGTATCATGTACCCAGCTCTGTACTAAATGTACTTTAGATGCGCCCTCTCAACTTTATGTTTACAATAGCCCTATTAGGTAGACACGCTCCCACTTTTACAGAAGAAGAAAACTGAGGCCTGGAGAGGTATATTATGTGAAACCAGGTCCAACAAGTCTTCTAACTGATGACTAGAATAAAACAGATTTTATCTAGGTAAGGCACATTTCATCAAACTGAACAATCTTTAAGGTTTTCAATGTTTCATGTTACCCTTTAAAGCAGGATTCACCCATTCAGATAGGTGAATTTTATGGTATGCAAATTATACCCCAATAAAACTGTTTTTTTTTTTTAAACTGGTTGACTTCTGCTTTTTAGATGGCATAAGCATGGTCACTGGCCATGAATAATTCTTCTCACCTAGAACAAACCACCTCATGTCTTTTTATAAAACTCCTCTTCAAATATTATTTATGATCCGTTCCGCTCAGTATCATCAGAAAAAGCAACAGAAAACCTACTGATGAACTGGACAACTCTGCATGCAAAAGATGTAGCCCCATAGTTCCTTGTTGACACTTTTTCACAAATGGAGCCCTTTGGCTAAACAGAGACCGCCAAGGCTGTATGGTGAGATACAAACAGTTCTGAAGGATTCTTTTTCAGCATACTTACGGAAAAGAAAATTCATGTTTGACTTGTTATCTATGACCTCAGCTGTAAAGATCTGACACCAAACCACATGAGCATATTTGATCTTTTTGAAGCAATTAAATATGAATGCTGTGTGTTTTCATTTATAAATCCCAATGCATGATAACTAAGAGTCACAGCGTGGAGCTACTCTCACTTTAACATCTGCTTGACTGTGTAACAAATTTAAAGATATATATTTTTTAGCATAGGCGGTATTCCTTTCATCCTTAGAGAACTCTAAAAGACACATAGAAAGGTTTTAGTCTCCTCAAGGTGCAGCTCAATTGGTGGCAATTAAGGAGCATGGAACATTTAGCTGCTTCCTTCAAGGGTATTACCAGCTGGATCAAGGAAAAGGGTAGCTTTTTCTGACTTTTCCAAGTTAAAGTGGTGTAAAAGCTCCTTGAAGAATGAGTGTGGCTCATCAGTGAAAAATGCCAGAAAAAAAGCATCAGATAACCCCAAGAATATTGTCAGTCTCAGGTCTGTCCTACAAACTCACCAGAGTAAAGCTGCAAAAGAAAAGGAAGAGAGAGTATCAGAAATCATTTCCCCTGGGTGGAAACAGTGGTTTTCTGTCGCATCAGATGCTGGTCACTTCCCAGTGAGCCCTTATCAGGCAGTTAAAACAAAATGAAAGAAAACAGTTTCATCTTTGTAATTAATGTGCTTGTTTCCTTACTTAAACTGCACTGCCCAGGCAGTTAATCTTTGCTCAATATCCTTTTGTCTTCTCATGTAATTAAAACCTACCTTCTGTGTGTAAAGGCACAGGGTGCCACATGCTGACTAGGAGAACAAACCTGAAAGCTTGTGGAAGATGAAAAATGATAGAGGGCAGAAAAGAAATGGGAAGGGAAAAAAGAAAAGGAAGGGATGATAAGGCTGAGGAGGTGACAAGGGAGGGAAAGGAGAAAAGTTGGACTTTGAGAAAAGATACAGCATCAATAATCTCCCAGATTGACGATGTGTTGGAAGCCAACCCAGCACTTTTTAAGGAAAGCATTACCCTAGCCTATAGGTGACCACTGGGTGGGTGTGCCTACCACCATGTAGAATCCAAATAGATTTCTTTTCAAGCGAATATTCGAGTTTCACAACAGGAAGTCAACATCGCCCCTGTCTCTGTTTATTTGAAAGCATCCGAATGCAACTATATTGATAACACGGAATCTCTGCATGCTGACTACCTGCCAAAAAGGATAGCTACTCTGCTATGGTTTGAATGTGTTCCCTCCAAAATTCAGGTGTTGTCAATGTGATGTTATTAAGAGGTGGGGTCTATAAGAGGTGATTATGAGGTGAGGGCTCCTTCCTCATGAATGGAATTAAAGCCCTTATAAAAGAGGCAATATTTGGTTGGCTTGCCCTTCTATGTGAGGGTCATGGGAGGATGCAGCATTTCTCCCCTCCAGAGGATGCCATTTTGGTATAAGTAATTGAGCAATGTTAAGGGAGTTGATAAAAAGTGGCCCAAATTGTTTCTGTGGTGGCTCAAGTTGTGATATGAACCCATCTCTCTTAGTGTACTGGATGCTGTAGCATGCATTTGTGTACTAAACTCATCCATAGTTTCACATCATTTTTTCTACCAATAATTCCTTTTAATATAATATTTCTATAATTCTTAGTGCTTATTTTCTTGGCACAAATGAAGTACATATGCATGGTAGAAAGTATAGAGAATACAAAAGAGAAAGAAGAAAAATTGCCTCCCTCCTTCTCTCTCCCTTCACTCCCCACCCCTCAATACCTCAGTTAATATTTTGAAGTAAATTGTTTCCTTCTTTCTTCAATGCATATGCATATATAAAGTTGTTTGATAAAATGTGATATTGTCATAATACTGGTTTACAAGCAACTTTTGAACACCTTCCCATGTCACTATGTATTTTCATACACCATTATATTTAGTAGTTGCATAGTATTTTATTATTTATTTAATCAATCACCTTTTGCTGGATATTTCAGTGGTTTCCAAGTTTTCACAAAAAAGGTACTACAGTGAACACGCTTGTAGCCATTTCTTCAGATAGATTCAAATTCATTTGCTTCCTCTTTTTTATTTTTTGAGACGGAGTTTCGCTCTTGTTACCCAGGCTGGAGTGCAATGGCGCAATCTCGGCTCACTGCAACCTCCGCCTCCTGGATTCAGGCAATTCTTCTGTCTCAGCCTCCTGAGTAGCTGGGATTACAGGCACGCACCACCATGCCCAGCTAATTTTTTGTATTTTTAGTAGAGATGGGGTTTCACCATGTTGACCAGGATGGTCTCGATCTCTTGACCTCGTGATCCACCCGCCTTGGCCTTCCAAAGTGCTGGGATTACAGGCGTGAGCCACCGCGCCCGGCCCTGCTTCCTCTTTTATCATAAAAATAGAATTGCAGACCCCAAAAGGATGCAAACTTTTAAAGCTTTGATATTTATTATCAAATTATTCTCTGAAAGGGTTATGTCAATTTATGCATCAATTGACAGTATATGAAAGTATCTGTTTCTTGACCTTCGGCCATACTAAATGCTTTGCTGTTTGCTAAGCAAGAATGCATTGCAAAGTTACCGGATTTTTCCTCTCTTTGGTAATTGGTAGGAATTAAGTATTTTTTTATTTTCAATTTTATAATTTTTTCCTCTTACCTGCTGTCAGTATCCTTTGTTCATATTTTTCCATTGAAATGTTCCCCTTTTTCTTATTGATTTACAACGGTTTTTATATGCTAAGAATCACAATCTTTGGCATACACATTACAAACATTTTTACAGTTTATCATTGTTAAAGTCAGACTTTGACATAAATAACTTTATTTTTTTTTACACAAATCATCAATTGTTTAACTATTTCTAGCTTTTGTGTGATGCTTATATACTTGGAACTTGAGTAAGAGTTTTTCCGTGGCCAGAAATTGACACTAGGGCCAAAATGCTAACTACACTCTCTTCTAAAGAAAGACACAAATACTTGGAACCAGAGGCCTCCTCACAGAGCTTCCTAAAAGGGACGTGAACTGTTTTTGCTGCCCTCTCTCTTCAATTTCTCTCCCACTGTCCCTGACAATGAGAAGATTGCAGAAGGGTAGGAGTTGAGGGAAGGGGGAAGGTGATAACCGGGTCAGAGCACACAATAGCTTTTTCCTCACTTCCTCCATGGAGATCCTCACCAATTCTGAGTCTAAATGAGGGACAGGCACAAAGAGGACCACTGGTTGCACGTGCCTACAAGAAGAATGGAAGGAGAAGAGACTGGAATCTGAATACTAGTTGGACATGTGCTCAGGCAGATGTGCTTTTCTGTCTTTGGTTTACCCAAGCAAAGGAGAGAAAACAGGAGGGAGATGCCAGGAAGGAGGAAAGGGGCTGGCTAGCCCCCCTGCTGTCCTCCATTTTGCTGGTCAAGGGAATATGGCCAACCCCAGAAGGCTGCCTTCTGCAAGAGGGGAGCCAGTAGCAAGTGTCTGTAGCTAAAGGGAAAATGGAAGAGAATGTGCTGGGCTCATGTTGCCACATCAGGGAGCTGTGCAGTAAAGCGGCCCTCAATGGTGCACATAAAGAACACATCGGTGCCCCGTGGAAAGGGCCCAACCATCGGGATGTATGTCACACAGATGACCCTGCAGGAGAGTCAGTGTTGGCCAAAAAACAAGCAAAACCATGAGAAATAACAATTGAAAACAGTTAGGCAGAGACTTTGTCTCTCCTTTTCCATCTTCATTGATGTAACAGACCAGAGGGGTTATGGGAAAGGGAGAGAAGGCGTTCCAAAGAAGAACATTTTCTCTGATCTTGTTTTCCATGTTTCACATTAGCATCACTCTAATGACAAGGCATCTGTTGTCCGGGGACATACGGTGTTACTAACAGGGTAACTCATTCTAAAGGATTAATATCCAGTTAATTAATACATCATGAACATTTTCTTGAGGAAGGAGAAGAACCTGAAAAAATGGACACAGGGCAGGTATGTTTTGATGAGGAAGAGAAATCCAACTAAATCTGACAGTTTTCCAAGAAAGGAAGGCAGAGGGGAGCCCTAAGAAAAATGTACCCTGCCTCCTAATTCTGGCTACTGCCAATCCTAGTAAAAATGGCTCTCACCAGGACACAAAAGTCAGGTTTGACTTTATGGCTTGTGAGAATGGGCACCTAGTGTTTTTTACTCAACTGTTTATTCAGGGAATTTGCTTTAAAGGTAACCCACAGAGCACCTGCAATTGCCTGGGGTCTCTGTGCTAAACTGGCTGATGATGCATAACCCATGTCATTGAGGCAAAAGAGAATGTTCTTCAAACAAAATGGAATTTTAACAGAAAGCAGTAAACAAAGGAGGACAACAAATCTGTTGGCTCTCATTGCCCCACTTCTCCAAAGGCTGTTGACCTTGAGATATGAGAGTAATGTGGACACTCAAACTCCAAGGACAAAGCAACTTTAGCCCAATTTGATTCTGCAGAATCATCAAGGGTACCTTCTCCCTGTCCTTTCCATGTGCATAATGGACAGCAGTACCATCCTTTGAACCCCTAGAAGATATCATTGTATCTTCCTCATGGGTTTCCTGGAAGGTTACATAAAATAAAGAATTTTACATGTTTGGTACGGCACCTGGTATATAATACATACTCAATAAATATTATTACAGTGTCATTAGCTCTGCTCCTATTCCTTTCACAATGACCTTCCACCAATACAAACTAGAATAATCAGTGACCCTCCAATACTTTACATGTCAAAATCATGTCCTTTGCAGCACCATGCATGCAGCCATCATCCTAAGTGAATTAACACAGAAACGGGAAACCAAATACATCATATTCTCACTTATAAGTGGGAGCTAAATATTAAGTACACACAGACACAAAGATAGGGACAACATACATCGGCGCTTACTTGAGGGTGGAGAGTGGGAGGAGAGTGAGGATTGAAAAACTACCTATCAGGTACTATCCTCACTACTTGGGTGATGAAATCATTTGGTGGACAAACCCCAGTTACACACAATTTACCCATGCTACAAACCTGCACAGGTACCCCCTAAGCCTAAAAGTTGGAAGAAAAAAAATAAAATTATGCTGGGCCTTGTTAGGAGGTTGTGCTCTAATTCCATCCACGTGTTGAACCTGGACTTGTCACTTCTCACCTCAGATACCAGTTCGATCCAGATTGAATACCTTGCACCTGAAAGGGCCATGCTTCTGAGCACCAACAGGCCTTTATATATTCTACTTTCTCTGCATGCCACTCCTCACTACAGAACCCTTCCCTTTTCAAATTCTCATTCCTTTTCCATTTCCTGACCTCCCTGCCACCATCAACTGCCATCAGCAGACCAGGGTCAGATGGTGTCACAATGAGATCCCCCAGCACCCTGTGATTACAACTGTTCTGACGCTTCTTTATCTGTTGTCCTCAGCTTTTCACTTGCCTGTGTTTTCTAGCCAGGTGCTTCCTAAACTTTAATGAACACACAGATCACCTGGGCCTCTGGTTGAAATGAAAATCCTGGAGGCAGACCGGTGGCTCAAGCCTGTAACCCCACTACTTTGGTAGGCCGAGGGAGAAGGATCACTTGAGCCCAGAAGTTTGAGAACAGCCTGGGAAACATAGCAAAACTTCATCTCTACAAAAAAATACAAAAATTAGCCAGGCATGATGGCATTTAGTCTCAGCTACTCAGGAGGCTGAAGTGGGAGGAAGGCTTGACCCCAGGCTTTTGAGGCTGCAGTGAGCCATGATCATGCCACTGCACTCAAGACTGGGTGACAGAGTGAGACCCTGTCTCAAAAAAAAAAGGGAGAAGAAAAAAAAAGAAAATCCTGATTCAGTACATCTGGGTGGGGCCGACAAGCCTACCATTCAAACAACCTCCCAGATGACATTGATGCTGCATTGATGTCAGCTCACTGACGTTAAGGAGCTCGTTGTATAGGACCTTGATGCTTTGAGTACCTTGATACTTTGAGCACCTTGGTACTTTGAGTACCTTGCTACTTTGAGTACCTTGATACTTTGAGTACTAAGGTGCTAGACAATGAGCTCCTTAATGTCAGTGAGCTCCTTGACGTCAGGAATCCTGAGTCCTGAAGTCTCTATATCCCCATTCTTGGTGTTATAAAAAGGTAAAAGGATTTTACCTTTTGGAGAACACCGAGTCCGTTCTCCAAAAGGTAAAATCCTCTTCCTGAATGTGAGTTAAATGAGTATATGATTCAATGAACATACCAGGATGCTCTGTCCCAATTACCCCACTTCTGTAAAAGCAGGTTTCCTGTTCTTGCCCAGTAGTATGTTACAAAAAACATTAACACCAACATCTGGACAAGTGCCTGATTCGGGCATGTATGTACCTATGCAACAACCCTGCAGGACGCGCACATGTACACTAGAGCCCAAAGTACAATTTTAAAAAATAATAAAAATAAAAACATTTACTCCTATTGTGCAGCTCACTTCACATCTCATTCTTTTGTTCTGACATGAGAATGAGATGTGAAGTGAATTAACACAGAAACAGAAAACGAAATTCATCATGGTCTCACTTACAAGTGGGAGCTAAACTTTAAGTACACACAGACACAAAGGTAGGAACAATATGCATCGGAGGAAGACACGGCGAACTCTTGTGCTCTAATTCCATTCACGTGTTAAACCTCATCTCTTGTCACTTCTACCAGGAGTATTTCTGTGTTAATTCACTTCTGTTAATTCTGTGTTAATTCGCTCCTGTCTTCCCCCAGCCTGGCTGTGTGTGAACAGGCAGTGTGGGCTCTGGAGCGAGCTAAAACTGACAAAGCCTTCAAGGCTCTTCTGGACGCCCAGAACCCCACCAAGCAGCATTCCTCCACGCCGGAGTCCTACCTCATCAAGCCGGTTCAGAGAGTGCTCAAGTACCAGCTGCTGCTCAAGGAGCTGGTGTCCCTGACGGACCAGGAGAGCGAAGAGCACTACCACCTGTCGGTCAGGTGGCCACACCTCCGGGCGAGCGCCTGCAAAGGGCGGCGAGGGGCTGCCAGCCGCGTCCTGGGCTCACCAGCTCACCTCTTCCCAGCCTAATAGCACGTCCTGCGTCACTTTTCAGTTCTGCGATGGTTAATCTTAGGTTGACTGTGAATATGTGAACAGAGCTTAGGTATATGGTCGCTCCTTTAGAGCCTACAAAATACTTTGGTAAAAATGATCTCATCCGGGTAGCCCCATACTCCTCCTATACAGGGACGGTTCCGTCTTCACTTTTAAAAGAAGTAAATTATCTCAGGTCACATGGCTGTGAAGCAGGGCTGCTGGAACTGAAAATCAGGCCTGTTTTCCTACCGCTTGGTGAAGTATTGTGGAGTTTGCCGGCCGAGCTGCTGGCCGGACTTGTTGGGTGAGGCTGCACCTTGTGGAGATATCTGAGCAGAGCGCGGCTCCAAAATCGAACTCCCAATGATGGGTTACGCTTTCAAGTCGCCGCTGCTGTGTTATTGCTTGAACCTCTGAAATGACTGGCCTGCCTGAGACACAATTTGTCAAAAACACAAAGCCTTGCAGCCTGATGGTAAATAGAGGATCTGTACAGAGGGCTTTATTTGGATTGGAGACAGTGACCTGTTCATATATTGAAATTAGGAGGTCTGGTTAAACCATAGGTGATAGAGTTTCTGGGGAGAAAGAGACTTGTTAACATGTTAGTATTACTGAATAATAAATACTGAGAAGAGTAGAAAAAATTATTTTTAAAATCGTTGCCATCTACAAGAGATGCTCGTTTGAAGGGAAAAGTTTCACGGATCATGAAAATTTGTCCTGAGAACAGATTTTCCCTACACAGCTAAGTAGCAGCAGCTTCTGCCATATACCTCTTGAAGATAAAAGCATCAATAAAAATAACAATAATAAAGTTGAAATTGTAAGGCTGGTTGCGACGGCCGAGAGCTCAGACACACCTCCTTCCCTTGCCTGGAGCTCGGACGCTCCCCCCTCCCTCAAGGAGAGCTCGGACACACCCCCTTCCCTTGCTGGGAGCTCACACACACCCCCACCCCCAGGAGCCAGGGGAAAAAAGCCCTGCCGGGACCTACCTGATACCATTTTGTCCTATCCGGGCCCCACTCCCTGCCTGCCATTTTATCCTATCTGGGCCCCACTCCCTGCCAGCCATTTTATCCTATCTGGGCCCCACTCCCTGCCATTTTGTCCTATCCGGGCCCCACTCCCTGCCTGCCATTTTATCCTATCTGGGCCCCACTCCCTGCCATTTTGTCCTATCCGGGCCCCACTCCCTGCCATTTTGTCCTATCTGGGCCCCACTCCCTGCCATTTTGTCCTATCTGGGCCCCACTCCCTGCCATTTTGTCCTATCTGGGCCCCACTCCCTGCCATTTTGTCCTATCTGGGCCCCACTCCCCGCCATTTTGTCCCACTCACCTTAGGCACAACCAGTCAAACGCCTCCACTCCCTATAAAAGCCCACATCTGAGCGGAGTCCTGAGACTTCTCTGGCCCCTCCTGTCGGACCGCAGAACCTCGTCCGGGAGCCTGAATAAAACCCTTCGCATTGGATTTTTTTCGTGCTGGCCTCAGTTTCTTCATCTTACACTCGGCGAGAACAGACCTTACAGAAATACGTCATAAGTTTGAGACCAGCCTGAGCAACTGAGCAACATGGGAAGGGAACCTCAGGTTAAGAAAAAAAAGAAAAAATTCAGGCAGCCGATGAGGGACACTGAGCCACAGACATCAGCCAGGACATGGATGAGGAAAGCCCTGTCAGTTCACACGCATGCCTCTCTCATGGAAATCCCGAGGCGGAAGGATCCCGAGGTCAAGAGATGATTGGGGTGCCACAGCCTCCCAGCGAGGGGCCCATCACACACCAGTGGAGCGTGCAGATGGAACCTCCTGCGCCCTGCCACTATGAGGAGCTGGAGAGGCTGCCCCGTGCAACTGAGCCTTATCTCCCCGGAGCCCTGTTCCGCTGCCCTGTTGCCTTCAAGCAGGAGATCCTTGTCCAAGTGATCGGAACCCTAGAGCTGGTGGGAGAGATCGAGGCCTCCTCCACGTTCAGCCTCTGCAGCTCCCTCTCCATCTCCTTCAACAGCAGCAGGCGTTTCCACCTGTATGGCAGCAACGCCTCCCTGGCCCAGGTCGTCATGAAGGTTGAGGTCGTGTATGAGAAGCAGGTGCTCTGCCTCTATGTGCTGAGCGGCATCGGGGGGCTGCTGCTGCTGATGATTTTCACAGTGCTGTACAAGGTTGGCTTCTTCAAATGGAACCTGAAGGAGACGACGGAGGCTGACGGAGGTGTCCCAAATAGAATCCCTGCAGGAGACTCCAGGCAGCTGGCATCTGAGGAAGAGGCCGGGGATCCAGGCTGCCTGAAGAACCTCCACGAAGAGGACACGGGGAGTGGCAGTGGCAAGGACTGAGTCCAGGCCTGTGATGCGCCGCGGGTCCAGGACTGGAATCAGGACGTCCAGGGCCACTCTGCCTCTGCCTGCATTCCGCTGTGTGCCCTCGGGGGAGTCACTGCCCTCACTGGGCCTCAGTTTCCCTATCTTGAACATGGGGCTCATGCCTGCCTGCCTCCTTTGCGGGCTCATAGGGTGGACCTGCTGAGGGACTGGCCAGGAGGGCTGCAGAAGTGAGGACTCGTCATGACCAGACGGTCCTGGCTTCCACCAGCCTCTCCTAGTTTCTCTCCCTGGAAGAGAACGTCTGATCTAAATGTGGAGAAACTGTAGTCTCAGGACCTAGGGACGTTCCTGACCCTCACACCTGCCCTGGGAGGTCTACAGATGCCTCCACCCCCGAGAAACTGTCCCTGCACGCTCCCCTGCACTGGAGTCGTGTCTTCTGCTGGCAGACAGCAAATGTGACCCATGTCATTACATGACTGTGGCACACGCCTTACTCTTGGCCAAAGACCAAATTTCTTGACATGCCTTCCAGCACCTTGCAAAATGAGACCCCTGCGGCCTTCCCCAGCCTATTCTAGAGCTGTGCTGCCTCCCTGTCGAAGCTCCGGTGATACTAGCCTTTCTCCCAGGCCAGGTTCCTTCCTGTCTACCTGCGTTCACCCTGACAGCTCCCTCTGCCTGAACCTTCCACCCAGCCACCCCTCCTTCTTTGGCCGGCAGATCCCAGCTCACACATCAGACTCGGTTGGGTCCCCATGTCTTTCACACTTCCACCAGCCTGCACTTATCCCTCAAAGCACATGTCATGTTGTTTCCCTGTTTAATGATTTACCTACTTAGCAGCTATCTCTCAGTGAACTCTGTGAGGGTAGAGGCCATACTCATCTTGTTCACCTTGGGACGCCTGCTGATATGTCAGGGCATGGGACATCTAGTAGGTGCTCGACATAATTTCACTGAATTAATGATAGAGCCTGTGGGAAGATATAGAAAAAGGGGATGGGCTGGGCACGGTGGCTCACACCTGTAATCCCAGCACCTTGGGGGGCCAGGGCGGGTGAATCACCTGAGGTCAGGATAAGTTTAAGACCAGCCTGGCCAACATGGCGAAGCCCCATCTCTACTAAAAATACCAAAAAAAAGCCGGGCGCAGTGGCTCATGCCTGTAATCCCAGTACTTTGGGAGGCCAAGGTGGGAAGATCACAAGATCACATGTTCAAGACCAGCCTGGCCAACATGGTGAAACCCCATTTCTAATAATAATAATAAAAAAAAAACAGAAACAGTAAACCAAATACATCATGATCTCACTTATAAGTGAGATCTAATTTTATCCAGGTTGAATAACTTGCACCTAATTGTTCCAACATGTGATTCCCCTTTTCCAATTACTATCAGTGAGAAGATGAGAGAGACAGGGCAAAGTGGGACAGATAAGCAAAAGAAAGAGACATGGAAGGAGAAAAGGAAGAGGGTGGTTGGGTATAAATAAAAGGAGAGGAACAGAGAACACTGGAGGAAGGAAAAATGGCTGCTTCTACCCTCATATAATTTCAGCTCACACACACTATCTTTACACACCTGGACTCCCTCTCACATACCTTCCCCATATGCTGACCTCTACTTTCTTCATTTCTTCATTTATCCATTCAACATACCTATCTTGCATTAGCCACCGAGCCAGGAATAGATTGATAGGCAAAAACTAATGTAAACTTGGAGTTTACAACCCAGAGTAAGTAGAGGGAAACACTAATTAAATAAACAGCCAATGCAAAATTGCAACAATGTTAAAAGCAAAGGAGGAGTATGGAGGAAGAGTCGGAGAAGGCTTCTCTGGGAAATAGATGGTTGAGCTGAGAGCTGACGGGGAGTAGCAACTAAGCAGGTAAGGAAGGGAATGGAATTTGATAGGCAAAGGGCACCATATGTGTTAAGGCACTGTGGCTAGGGTGAGCACGGCACATTAAAGAAACAAAAAGGCCAGAGAGTGGAGGGTTCTGGAAAAGACGTCTGGCCAGACAGGAAAGAAGGTATGTAATAACCAGCCTCCAAGATGATCCCTGACTCCTGGTATTCATGCCCTTGTGTAGTCCCATCCCAATTAACTGTACTGGGGTCAGTCTGTGTGACCAAAAGCAAACGACAGAATTGATGGCGTGGCACTCTCGAGATTAGGTTACAACTGTGGCATCTATGTTGGCCACTTTCTCACTTCCCTCTATTTTAGAACACTCACTCTGAGAAAAGCAAGCTCCCGTGTTTTGAACAGCCCTAAGGAGAGGTCCCCATAGTCAACAGTCAGCAAGGAACTACGTGAATAAACATAGAAGCAGATTCTACAGGCCCAGTCAAACCTTGAGAAGAAAGCAGCCCTGGCCAATGGCTTAACTGCAGTCTTGTGAGTGACTCTAAGCCAGATCCACCCAGCTAAGCCGCGATTGGATTCCTAATCTTCAGAAACCATGTGAAATAACAAATGTCTGTTGTTTTCAGCTGCTAAGTTTCAGAATCATTTGCTACACAGCAATATGTATGGATATGTATCTACTGCTACACAGCAATAAATAACTAATGCAATAAGCCATGAAGTAGCTCGTTAGCATGTTAAAGAGTGTGGGCCCTTGTTAACTTTTTTCATGAGGATAAAACGGGATATGGTAGTTAGTGTCACTTCAGAAAATAGAGGGAAGCTCCTGGAAATTCTGGGGGAAGTGGCAAGCCTATTGTGAATGCAGAGTTAATAGTAGGGGCCCTTCAATTGTTCACTGCAGTTCATCATCATCCATCAATCTAGGTTAAGTCCAGGTACCATTGGCTCAAACAAGTTACAATAAAATATGTCTTTCAAAAGGTTAATATATTTTAGTGGCTTTTAAAACTTACTTTGGTAGTTAATCATAAGACCCTAAGTTATAGTACTGACTCTTGCTGTCTATCCCTTAATAGAAACTTAATAACTGAACCCTTATTAAGTCTTATTAACTCAGATGCGAGACTATTCTTCAGTATCTTGCAGCTTTTTGCAGGATTTCAGGCTTGTTTTTCTACCTTAGGGTTCAGTTTGAAAGTGAGCTATCTCCTCGAGGTCTCTCTTTCTCTTCAGTAAGTGGGAGATTCCTGGGAGGTGAACAATGAGAACACATGGACATGGGGAGGGAAACATCACACACTGGGGCCTGCCAGGGGGTGGGGGGCTAGGGGAGGGATAGCATTAGGAGAAATACCGAATGTAGGTGATGGGTTGATGGATGCAGCAGACCACCATGACACATGTATACCTATGTAATAAACCTGCACGTTCTGCACATGTATCCCAGAAAAAGAAACAAGATTTATGTCAACATGGTCACATTTCAAAATGTGTACTTTTTAATATAAAATCAAACTGTATAACTATAAAAAAACTAAACCTATCTATAAACCAAGTTGAATCCAGCTGTTTTGTGCAGAAAGTAAATTCACTTAGCTGTGACTAACCATTAAAAATCCTCCAGTGAACTTTGATAATATACACTAGAAATTTGATCATTAGAGAAGATTTTTATTAAGTAATTCTATTTTTATTAAGTATTTCTTTTTTTAATTTTATTATTATTATTATTTTGAAGAATAAAAAGGAAGAAAGAAAAAGAGAAAGAAAAAAAAAGAATGAAGAAGAGGAAGAAAAAGGAAGAGAAAGAGGGAGAGAGAATGGGAGTATTGCTCTATTGCCAAGGCTAGAATAAATATTTCTACCTAAAAGCAAAATTAGTTTTCACTGGAGAGAAGAGCATCATCAAGTACAAAGATACTCAAGACTCATATACTCACAACCTTTCCCAGATCCTTATGTCTAAGGTGAGAACTCAAACGACCAGTGAAATTACTAGCTATAGTGGACCACCGACCTACAGTGTAAACAGTACAGTCTCTGAGCAGAACCCCGAGGTCTTCAGCACAGCAAGGTACCTCCTTGGTAGTGGTGATTTTGAGATGACAGGTAGCACATAGCAGACCAGAGAAGGAAAGAGAAACAGGTCAAACTTCTGCTGAAATGCTTGTGTTCGTCTTTTCCCTAGAGGCTCGAGATTTTTAGTTTTCAATAATTAACCACAATATTGCTCCTCAAAGATGGAAATGCCTAGAGAAATTGTACTTAGAAGGAAAATTTTGTAATGACTATTATTGATTTTACATGGTAGATGACCGGGAAGCAAGAAAGTGAAAGGTACAGTTGCCTCTGAGTTACAAGGAAAGCAAAGATGTAGTGTGTGACCTGCCCAGGGACGTGCAGTGGCGCCTGTGCATGGTTCTCCCACTTGCAAGCCTAATGTTGTGACAGATACAGTTGCTAAACATTCCGTCATGTTAACTGCTGATGTTCCTGATGAAGGCGGATGCAGGAAGGAATCAACCATGTTCTGCAGTGGTCTCTGGCGGGCATCTGTGGTCATTGCACCTCAATTATTCATGCGTACACTGGAGTTTACCAAGAGAAGAAGCTTTCTGTGAAGACCAGAACTGGATGATGCCTTAACAGATGATCCAGTGTGAACCCCTCATTTTACAGAAGGAGAAAATCAACTCTAGAATAATGGGATGCTTCAGGGATGATTTAAAACCTTAAGCTTAGGTCTCATTACCTCTTCAGGTGCCGAACCATCAAATAACAATAGGTGTACAGCTTCCACCTTAGGGACTTAACCATTTCCCCTAAACCTGCAAGCTGGGTATTATTATTTTCTTCCCCCAAATAAATTCACCTGAGTCTCACAGTGAATAGGAATCTTTCTTCCACCCTGTCTTTCTCTGTCCCGTTTTTGTTTTCCCATTTCTTTTCTCTGTACTTCTCAGACATACTAGAGGTACAAATGGCTATGCTGCTGAATCCACTGCCCAAATATTGGCAGGTGAGATCACAGGGCTCTGCCTCCCTGTAACTGGTCTTTCCTGACATGGTGGCAAAGATGGCCTCTGGCAGTTTCAGATCTTTTTAACCACTTTAATAAGCATAGTGGAGAAGAAAGCATTTTTCCTAAGCAATCCCCCAGAGTCCTGCACAAGGCTCTCCTAGTTCAGCCCTGGGCCATGTGATCATACTCAGAATCAAGGACCACATGGCTCCCCAAGTGTGTGCTGAGCAGGCAAATCAAAATATTATCTACTAGATTCCGAGAAGTATAAAGGTGATTTCCACTCTGTTCTCCTAGGTGCTTTCTCAGCAATGGTGCTGCCCTTCCAAGGAGAAACAGGTGTGCTCAACCATATCAGACAGCATCAAGGGCTAGAAAAAAAAATGGGCCAGGCATCTAAGAATAACCAAGCAAAAATATTCATATAAATTAAAGTTCATATTTCTCATTAAGCCTCTGAATCCACCAAATGGTCCAGATGTAAAGAAAGCTGGCTGGAGGGTCATAGGAAACAGGTGACATCATCACTAGTAGACCTTTAGGATGGTTCACACAAGTGACTTTTTCTCCTTTTCCAGTCTGTGCCAAGTGTACTCTGTTAAGAGCAGTCACTAGCCTTTCAAGCCAGAACTCCAGCCACACACTGGCCTAAACACTGAAGAAATAAGGAAAACTCTGGTGAAGGACACAAACAGGGGCACCTATACTTATCATACAGAGGGATGGAGGTTCACAAAAGCCTAGAAGAGGACGGGGTCATGTCTGTCTAGAGCTGAGGTCGGGCAAACATTTTCTATAAAAGGCTGGGTAGTAAATATTTTAGCCTTCGTGTGCCGTGTGGTCTCTGCTACTACTCAACTCTGCTGTTGTGCAAAAGCAGCCACAGACAATATGTGAACAAATGAGCATGGCTGTGTTTCAATAGAAGTTTATCTACAAAAACAGGTGATGGGCCAGCTTTGGTCAATGAGTCGTCATTTGCAAACCTCTGGCTTAAGGGTGAGTTTATTTTACATATGTGTTTCATATATGAAGATATTTTTGGATGGTTGACCTATTAGGACTCTTCATTTAAGCTATTTTATAATTTTGGGAAGTAGAGTGTTTTTGCACATAAGTTCTCCTATTATTTCCCGCAATATTTTCAAAAGAATCCCTCCCTCTGGCTGCCACAACTTTATTTATAACATGACTTTGCGATGTTGTGTTTACATATTCCTGTCTGTATTGTGTGCACCTTGAGGAAGGCTCTATGCCTCACTCACATTGCCCTGCACAGTGTCTGACCACTGCTCAAAAGAATGTTTCATGAATGAATAAATGGACAGATGGATAAATGAATAAATCCTAGTCAAGCGTCATGAGATCACAAGATGAGGTCATCGGTTATAACTTTACAAAATTTTATTTAATGCTAAACTAAAAATCATGGTCACTTTTAGGAAAATGTGCACTGTCCTAAAAATCAAATCCTGTTGCCAAAACCATCCCATTTTACTAAAAGAAGTTGAGATATAAGAACTATATTTTTGTCTTTGGAGATAGAAAATATTTTGATATCATAATGATATTTTTGTCTTTGGAGATAGAAGATATTTTGATATCATAAAACTCCCAAACAGCTTTAAGCACCAACTGGAAAAAGTTAATTGATTATTTGAAGATTGAATGATCTCTTTACCTAGAGTACAATGACCCTGCCCTTTATTTCTCCCCACTCCAATTCATCCTTCCTATGAAAGAATGTCTTTCTTCTGCATAAAGAGTTCTATGGGCTTTAGGCAGAGAGGAGACAGGCAGGCATGCCACATGGTGTTATTTGCAATCCTGGCTCCAACCTACTCTTCTATTTATCTCCTTGTATTCATATCCACAGAACAAGGACACTCCTCTCCCATAATATTGAGCTTTTCATAATTTCCCTACTACAGCCTGAGGCTCCACATCCTGGTGTATGAAATACTGCAGTAAAATCTGCTGCATTAGGACATTGACTCAATATCCCTTTCTTCCTTTTCTATGCTTATGGAAGCCTGATTATGTTTTGGTTAGAATGAGCCTAGCTAAGTCTACCTAGAGCAGGGGAGAGGACAAGGAGTTAAACTCTTTGCTAATGAATAAATTTTGCCAATGAATACATTTTGAATAATACATAAAAAGTAAAAGGAACTCTGTTTCTTACCCCTGACTGAAAACTGGTTTATTCCTTCTTTTACACGCTGTTCAGTTGGGAGGGGAAGTAGTAATGTTCATGGCTTTGGCTGACAAAAGCAATATTTTTTCTAGATTTTGTGTTGTCTTCAAGAATCCATGACATTATTTAGAAGTATTTTACCCCACTGATGTCCCATGCATTCCACTACAAGTGGCATGACATTGAAAGGCTTAGACAAAATACTTCCTTTATCAAGAAAAGGTTGCTTGGCCAAGACACCCAGCAGGTAGAATCACTGCTATCTAATTCTTTCATATCCCCTACAGTTTGACTGCATCAAGTTACCCATAGCTTCTAAAGTTACATTTTTAAAAAAAGATTGACTTTGCATTTTTGTCGAGTGGTTTCATGACAGTAAGCGTGCCATAAGAGTAATTCTACATTTCAAAACTCTAAGATGGATGGAGCAAGAATTTGGAGAGCAAACAACCTAAAAACGGTTTAGTCAATGAGGTAAAGGAATCCATGCAGTTATTTCAAGGAAGCTGTTTTTCCACCTGAAAAGCAGAACTCACTCTCCGAAGCCAGGGTAAGCAATTTATCAGTATCTTCACTTCATTTTAGAGTAAGTGATAAATGATATAGTCGTCCAAAGGTCTTGGGAAGAGTCAACTTTTTAAGGATGATAAATCATCTGATGCTAACCATTCTGTTCAAACCCTCACTTACAGATCAAAAAGAAAACCACAGTCTCTATAAAGACCCCACTGGAAGATTTTTATAATAAATTACCCAAAGAATGGGGTATACTGCCTTCATCCCAAAATTCCTCTACCTGTTTGGAAAAATAAATTCTGTAACACTTCACTCATATGAGAAATGAAATGGATATGACAATTGTGAAATTTTGACAAATAGAAGCTATTAAGTGTAGCTTTTTAGATATCCATTAAAATCACACCCAATTTTTAGGTCACTTTTTTTTCTGGCTCTGTCTCCTTTTCAGGGTGACTGGGTTGAAGATGTGGCTTTGCAAAGTTTAACTGAAGCAAACCTGTAGGTTCTTTAGCCATGTGCCTGTCCCCATCAGCACTGCCCCAAAGTTTCAGGCACATTAGCTTTGGCTTTGGACATGCCTGGAATCAAAAAGTTCTGTGGTACTATGGAAAGTTCCAAGTTCACCAGACATCTTGTTGAAATCTCATTTCTCCAGCTTGTAGTTTTTCATCACTGAACCACATCATGGTTTTTCATTGCAAAGAGGTCACTGCATTGTAATTAATTAACTATTCATATAATACCTTTTAGATATCCTGAATGCAGTTACCAACATCAGCAGTTCATATTTCAGGGTACAGAGTCACAACTTATAAGAATATTAACTACATCTGGAGGGGAAAATATATTAGACCCATCAGGAGAGCAAAATGCTCTTGAATGAAAAATCATACTCCTAGTGTCTATGATATGTAGAACTCTAGGTGCCACATATACTCTCTTTATTCAGTAGCAGCTAAGCAGGTGAGAAGAACCTAAAAGATAAAATGATGCAAATGATATATGCACCTCAAGAAAATCCTCCACATTGAGTTTATTGGGTCATTACAGTTGTCCCTAAGATAACAGACTTATAAAAACTGATTTTATGAGACTCATGGGCTATTTCACCATTTCAGTTACATTTAGTTTTATAACTGAATTAATAATGAATGATGTTTGTAATTTGGGAAAGATTATAAATACTACTTGAGTTGATATTTTCAAGAGGTCAATGTATTTTAATTGCTATGTATAGTTATTCAGTTATTCTCATTTTCACAAATGAAACATATGATCCACAAAATAGTAGCCCCATGTAAAAATGTATGCATAAAGAATCATTTTTCTCTCAAATATGTGACCATCATGATAATGTATTCAGAAGCTGGCATCCCATGAGGCGTATCTTGGTCTCCACCCAAAGGAATTTATTTCCATACTGATGTTCAAAAATGATCTTATAAAATAATGTCTCGTCTATAAATAAGTCCTACAGAACACATAACATCAATATGTTACAGTGGGACTTGAGTACATTTTTTAAAGCATTGCTAACAATAAAACTTTCAGGGAGAAAGAAAAATATCATTAGGCCTTTTTATTGGTTTGGGAAGTTTTCATCCATCTGAATAAACCCCCTCTATGAATGAAGCACTATCTGATATTCTATCATAAACCTTTGCCTAGTAAGCTATCTCCATCTTTTGCTTACTTTAAGGATTTAAAAAATTTTTTTCTAGAGATGGGATCTTGCTATGTCACCCAGGCTAGTCTTAAACTCCTGGCCTCAAGCGATCTTCTCAGTTTGGCCTCTCAAAGTGCTGGAATTATAGGCATGAACCAACTTTCCAACTGCATTCCCTAATATTTATATGCTAAACAACTCTTTCTGCCTTTTAGCTACCATTTCCTAAGCTTACTGAACTACACACTTATTTCTTCTCTCCTACTGTTTTCCACAAAACCACCTCTAACACTCAAAGGCCTGTTTCAGAAATTAGCTCCTCTGAAGCTTTCCAGCTTGACCTTGTTTACTATGAAAAATCTCTTACTTTGGGTCTCTCTGAGCACTTCTTTTAATCTGCAAAATACTATTTTGTGCTGGGTAAAATACTCCCTCCTCAAAGAGGCCTTCTCTAACATAAATCTAAGTGGTTTTCTCTATCATTATATTCTGATCATTTCTTTCATTGGATGTATCATAATTCATAATTGTATTTTCATGTTTAGTTATCTTATATCCAACACTTACCACAGTGCCTACTGTATAGTAAATATATGAATAAATAAATACATGGTCCTAAAATTACTCCCTTTGCATTTTATTGAACCCAAATTCAGTGCCTGATATGTCTTCCTGAACATTCTATAACCCCCTCCCATTACTAGGCATGAGCAGGCATTCAACAAATGACTAAGAAAACACCTATATTCAAACTATAACAGAATTAATTGATATGTGCTTACTAGGTACCAAGCAGAAAACTAGATGCTTTAAAAACATTGTGTCTGAGGTTCTCAAACTGGTATCTTAGGACACCCTTGGACACATTATAAAAGGTCTGCAAAGCCTGGAAAAATTAATTTTTGTGTTTTTATTTAAAATAATAATCTATAAAGTTTTAATGTGCCACATTTTAGATCATCAATGTCCTCTTTAAACAAGAAACTATCTCTTATTTTCAGATCTTTTGTTTTTTACGATCACTTTGGCCTCCAAGCAATCTCCCAGAGTAACAGTGTTTAGCTCACAGTGTGTTGATAAGCACGTCTGGCTTCCTCTGTGTTGGCATGCCCTTAATGTTCCAATGACAGCAATCAGCCCACATCTACCTTTTGAAGTCACCCTTAATTCTTGTATTAAGGAGAATGGCAAACCTTTATATTGTGGTAATAATTTGTCCCTGAAAGATGTGTTCATAGAATTAGACATTCATTTCTAGAGTGCTTGTTTTTAGAAACTACGACTTTATTTAACATAATAAAATTTTCATAGTGTAATGGAACAAAGTATGACATTAATAGTCATGAGTTAACATGAAAACAGTAAAGGATTCATTGGACTTTCTCAATAAAGGATAAACAGTCTCACAGGGCACTGTAGAAACAAAAAATTCTGAAGCAATTTAAAAGAGAAAAACGATGGGAGAGTTGAAATATCACATAACACTCAGTAATCTGGTCAAAGCTGTCAGTGTTCACAGATTCATGCTTAGTAACGATACGTTGCTTGAGTTTCCTTTTTGTTCATACCAATTTGCAACATTTAGTATTAAGTGAAATAAAATACTTAATAAATTTTTTTTGTTAAACCAATTCTTTTCCTTTATTTATTTATTTATTTATTTATTTTTTTGAGATGGAGTCTTGTCCTGTCACCCAGGCTGGAGTACAATGGCACAACCTTGGCTCACTGCAACCTCTGGCTCCCAGGTTCAAGCAATTCTTCTGCCTCCCAAGTACCTGGAACTACAGGCATGCACCACCATGCCCAGCTAGTTTTTTGTATTTTTTTTTTTTTTTTTTTTGAGGCGGAGTTTCGCTCGTTACCCAGGCTGGAGTGCAATGGCACGATCACGGCTCACCGCAACCTCCGCCTCCTGGGTTCAGGCAATTCTCCTGCCTCAGCCTCCTGAGTAGCTGGGATTACAGGCACGCGCCACCATGCCCAGCTAATTTTTTGTATTAGTAGAGACGGGGTTTCACCATGTTGACCAGAACGGTCTCGATCTCTTGACCTCGTGATCCACCCGTCTCGGCCGTTTTTTGTATTTTTAATAGAGATGAGGTTTCTCCAGGTTGGCCAGGCTGATATCCAGTTCCTGGCCTCAAGTGATCCACCTGCCTCAGCCTCCCAAAGTGCAGGGATTACAGGCACAAGCTATAGCATCCAGATGAAACCAATCCTTTTCCATTTTTCAGTATTGTATTTTGAGGTTCAACCCGTATTTATTATCACATCAAAACAATGAATTAAGTTTATTACTAAATTGGAAAAATAATGACAATAACTATAATGACCTAAATGATGGTCTATTATGCTTTAAATGTGAAGAATCAAATCAAGTAAAATATGTCATTCCAATATGTCTTTTAACTACTATATATAACATCAGTAAATTGATTCAGGAAAACTTCATCCATACAGTTTATTTAAAATTATTAATTTAAATTGTATTGGCCTATATCTATTTGTGTTTGTCTACATCTACTTTTATTTGTATATGCTTAAGTGTAATCCTATGAAAGCAACATCCTATGTGATTCAGCTTCAGAATGTACCAGACTCAAAGAATCCCCATCTAAACATTCATTCCTGTTTTCCCAAGGTTCTTAAAAAACTTAAAAGATATCCACAAAGAACTTCTCTACACTTACTTTTTAATTTCTTGGCTTCGCATATTCGCTAATATATCAAAACTGGTGAAGTTCTCACTTTACCACCTCAGAAGACATTTCTCCCTTCTATTCATGAGTTCATCTCCAAAATCTTCCACAATCACCTCTTCTCCCGTTTCCTCTGCACTTAGCCCTTTCTCCTAAAGTTTTTCCGCTAGTCTCATCCCTCACCATCACTATTCTAGACTCCTGAAGTAAACGCTGAACACATAGCTTCTCCTACTCTGAGAACATTTTTCTCCATGATTCACTCTGATAAGGGTTGGGAGACAAGGTACCCACATTGGAGAATCAGAATTGTTTTACAAAGGCAGATACTAAGTTGATACTTTCTTTATTGGGCAGGGGAAGAAAAAGTCTCAGACTTATGAATCCCATCACCTAGATAACATTATAATGCTAAAAAAAAAAGTTAAAAAATGCCCATGGGAATTTTCTTTTAAAGAAGTCTGTATGATCTCCTTCAAAGATACAGTAAATGTTTATAAATTACAAGGTGCTAAACAATATTAACAGTATGCTAATACTTGAGCCTCTCAAAAGGACTATAAATCAATATATATTTTCATGTAGATAGCATAGCTTTGCATATATCCCTTAAAAAAATTAAAGCAATTTAATTTTGGGATGGTAAAAATGGTGGCCTCTGAGGAGGAGAACTGGGCAAATGAGGGTCAGAAATAGGAAAGAGATTCTTCAGCATTTGCCCTTTAATATTTTCAAATATTTTATGACTTTATGTATTACCTATCCCAAAATGAAATTGCTTTAAATTTTTAAGGGAGAGTGTTATCCACACATTGTTACTCAAGTGCTAGAAACATTGTGTTCTGTTGGATAATGCTCATACCAACTAGACAAGATCAGTATGATCATTCCCAATCTACTGACAGAGACATTAAGGCTTATAGAGTTTAAGTGACTTGGCTAATTTACACAGCTAACAAGTGGCAGGACAGGAATTCAAACTTGGAACCAAAGGGCCCCAAAGTCTGTTACACCTCACTATACTACATTACTTCAAAACAAACCAAAATAGGCAAATGACCATAGCAATGGGGACCAAAGAGTTTTATCTGCCTGATGTGATAGCAATGTTTTTGAAATAATGAAACATTCCAAGCTTATCTCAAGAAATGGAGAAAATGCAGTCTTAAAAAGTATGGTAGATTTACAATAGCATTAAAAACTTGAAGTACCTAGGAATAAATGTAATAAAAGGTATAAGGCATCCATAGCATGAAAATGATAAAACATTACTGAGAAAAATTAAGCAACACCTGAATAAATGGAAAGCTACACCACATGCATTGATGAAGAACTCAGTATACAGAAATACAAAGACCCAAAATTCCTGAAAAGCCAAGCTAGAGGACTTATATACCTGACTCCAAGACTTACTCTAAAGTTACAGCAATCAACACAATGTGGTATTGGCATGTTATCTACAGCTGTATCACCAAAATAGCAGAGAGAGAAGAAAAAGGCACCTACCATGATCAAATCATTTCTGACAAAATTTCCAGAGCAACTGAGTGGAGAAAGTACTTTCAACAAATGACCCTGGAACAAGTGGGTGTCTGTTATGACCTTGATGTTTGTGTCCTCTCAAAATTCATGTGCTAAAATCCCAACCCCCAAGATAATGGTATTAAAAGGTAGATCTTTTGGGAGGTGATTAGGTCATGATGGTGAAATTCTCATAAATGGGATTAGGACCTTCATCAAAGAGACCCTAGAGAGATACCTCTATGTTAAATGATGAAAGGTGTGACGTTAAAGCACGAAGGAGCCATCTGCGAGGAAGCGGGTCCCTCACCAGCCATTTAGTCTGCTGGTGTCTTGATCTTGGACCTCCCAGTCTCTAAAACGATGTGAAATAAAGCTCTGTTGTTTATAAGCCACTCAGTGTATGCTGTTTTGTTCTCGCAGCCTGAACGGACTGAGACGATAACCATATTAAAAATGATGAACTTTAACTGTGTTCCATACACACATATTATCTCAAGATGAATTGTAGACCTGAATCTAAAAGCTAAACAATAAAGCTAATAGAAAAAAGGTAAAGATTATTTGAACTGAGTGCAAAAAGCCCTACCCTTAAAAGATAAAAGTAATAAATGGAAACTCCACACAAATTGGATACTTCTACTCATCAAAAGATACCATCGAGAAAATGAAAATTTAAGGCAGTTTTAGAGAAAAAAAATAACAATACATACATTCAACTTGTATCCAGAATGTGTAAAGAACTCCTGCAAATCAATTTCAAGAAAAACAATTCAATAAAAAATGAACAAAAGGCTTGAACAGACATGTCAAAAAAAGAATACGTATGAACAGCCAATAAATGCATGAAAAGATGCTCGAACATCATTAGTCATCACATAAATGCAAATGAAAACCAGTGAGACACCATGACATAGTCACTACATATTCACTAAATTTTGAATTTAAATTTAAAATTTAAAAACTAACAACACCAAACAAACATTGGTAAGGATTCATAGCAGTAGGAACTCTCATATATTGCTGATGGGAATGTAATATGATAGATCCATATGCCAGTTTCTTAAAACAATTGAACATAAAATTACGGTGTGATCCAGCAATTCCCAAGGACTGAACAAATAAAAACGTATGTCCCTATTTCTCCACATCCTCTCCAGCATCTGTTGTCTCTAGATTTTTTAATGATCGCCGTTCTAACTGGCGTGAGATGGTATCTCAATGTAGTTTTGATTTGCATTTCTCTAATGACCAGTGATGATGAGCATTTTTTCATATGTTTGTTGGCCTCATGTATGTCTTCTTTTGTAAAGTATCTGTTCATATCCTTCACCCACTTTTGAATGGGCTTGTTTGTTTTTTTCTTGTAACTCTGTTTTAGTTCATTGTAAATTCTGGATATCAGCCCTTTGTCAGATGGGTAAGCTGCAAAAATTTTTTCCCATTCTGTTGGTTGCCGATTCACTCTAATGACTGTTTCTTTTGCTGTGCAGAAGCTGTGGAGTTTGATACACTGTTGGTGGGAGTGTAAATTAGTTCAACCATTGTGGAAGACAATGTGGCAATTCCTCAAGGACCTAGAAATAGAAATTCCATTTGACCCAGCAATCCCATTACTGGGTATATATCCAAAGGATTATAAATCTTTCAACTATAAGGACAAATGCACAAGATTGTTCATTGCAGCACTGTTTACAATAGCAAAGACCTGGAACCAACCCAAATGCCCATCGATGATAGACTGGACAGGAAAAATGTGGCACATATACACCATGGAATACTATGCAGCCATCAAAAACGATCAGTTTGTGTCCTTTGTAGGGACATGGATGAACCTGGAAACCATCATTCTCAGCAAACTGACACAAGAACACAAAATCAAACACTGCATGTTCTCACTCATAGGCAGGTGTTGAACAATGAGAACACATGGACACAGGGAGAGAAGCACTATACACTGGGCTCTGTTGGGGTGAAATAGGGGAATGACAGTGGGGGGTGGGGAGTTGGGGAGAGGTAGCATGGGGAGAAATGCCAGATATAGGTGAAGGGGAGGAAGGCAGCAAATCACACTGCCATGTATGCACCTATGCAACAATCTTGCATGTTCTTCACATGTACCCCAAAACCTAAAATGCAATAAAAAAGTATGTCCTCAAAAACACTCAATTAAGAGTGTTTATTGCAGTTTTATTCATAGTAGCCAAAAATTACAGACATGCCAGTTACCCATCAATAGGAGAATGGAAAACAAATTGCAGTATATCTATATCTACACTATGAAATACTATACAGTAAAAAAAGATGAATGAACTATTAATACATGCAACAACATGGATGAATCTCATTATACTGACTGAAAGAAATCAGATACCAAAGAGTATATGCCCAGTGATTCCATGAATATGAAGTTCTAGAACAGACAAAATTAATCTATGGTGATAGAAATCAGAATAGTGGTCGCCTGGCAGAAAGGATAATTAATTTAGAAGGGTTACAAATAAACTTTCTGGAGTGATGGAAGATTCTATATCTTGACTGGAGTGTTGGTTATGTGGGTGGTCTTATTGTCAAAACTAATCAAATTGTACACATAAGATTAGAACATTTTACTGCATATAATTACACTTCACTAAAAACAAAAAAGAAAAAGGTGTGGTAGGAACAGCTGGTATAACATTTTTTTTATGACATTGTTCCGTATGTTTTTATTTTTCTTTAACTGTGGTAGCCCTGTGAAATGCTACTTTTAAAATGCAAGTCACAGAGGTAGGAGCTACATCTATTTAACTTACTTCCATAATACCAATCACGTTGCCAATTACTGAAGAGGTTGTTTAGTGAGGGGGAGGAAGATAGCTAATGATTAAAGAACAAAAACTTCCAATTAGTGTAGAAAAAGAAATTAGCAGAAATTGAAATGATAAATATCTTAGAGCATTTCAATTTAAGGTGTATCATTTATGAAGCAATCTGCAAAACCTAAATATGCAAAACCTCAGTTAAATAGTTTCTAATTATGTGAGTAAGTTTGCATTCCATTTCTTGTCTACTTCTGTTGAGTTCAAAAGGTACTATCTGTTATTTGAGTTTAAAACAGATGTATTTACCACCACAAGTGTCTTATGTTCTCTATCAGAACACAGGGAGGGAGTGTGGCAGGTAATACACTGACAATATTTTAATGTTGTTTGAGAAGTAACAAAACATGAAAGCCTATGGCCACTTCTTCCTAAAAATATGGCATAATTAAATGAAAATGATCAGTTAAAGCTCCTGACCAACTTCTTTGGTAGTTCATGGCCAACAAAACTTGAAAATACAAAATATTTTGACTGGGTGGGCTATGATTGCTTAAAAAGCGAGAGTGAAAATATCTGTAGTTGTATTAGATATCCATGGTGAGAATTCTATCTTGAGAGAACAAGGTCAACCCTTAATAAGCCCCAAAGGTAACAGAAAACAGCCAAGCAATGCAGATTCATGACTCATGGGTAAAATTGAGTATCTATAAAAGACAAAAGCATTAGAGTGCAGTACCTGAATCCTCAAACCCAGGGGTGTCCATAGAGAAGAGAGTGAGGGGACTCTCAAAACTTACAGGCGTTTGTGGAATCTCCCCCTAAATACCAAAGAGAGCCTACTATAAAGGGATACATCCGAAGGAGAAAATGGGATTAATGGGAAAGTCAGTGACAAAAGGTCTAGTTATTTTCTCAGATTTCCACTGAGAGATAAGCTATTGTAACTCAGACAAGTGAGAACTGTTCCTTAAATGATGTCTACAGAAAAGGTAGTAGAAAAACAGCATAAGAAATCATGTATCAGTCCACTATACTAAAAAAGAAAACAGAATCATCCTGTTGAGGAAGAGTACCAGATAAATGTAAATTACTGTTATTATTTTCAATAATTCTGTCAAACTCATCTTAAAAGATCCTTTCTGCTGTTTTGGGCACTTTGGTATATCTGAATTTTGTGGTTGTGATGAACAAGTGGCAACATGTACTTATCATGGGTTATCAGTAAAACGGAGCGAAAAGCAGCACTTTGTAAATTATTTTCGGATCTGCCTTTAGAAAGTTTGCCCACAGATAAAAAAGGATTACAGTGAATCTCAATTCAAATAGCTGATGTAAAATTTTATAGCTAAGGCAGTGTGTAACAAGACCAGTAAACATTCCTATAGATTTTGAACAGTATTTATACACTAAGGAGTACATTTTTAAATTAATCAGGAGAAAACAAATAGTAAGCATAAAGTTGTTTATGCAGCAATAATCAAAGTAAAAGAAAACTAAAAATAATGTATGCCTAACAGAGGAATAGTTTAAAACATCACAACACTTCAATTTAAATACCAGCCATTAAAAACTATCATACTAAAGAAATGTGTAATACAAGAGATTTTAAAATACCATGAAAAATGAATAGTTAAGATATATATATATATATATGATACAAATACATAATGTATATATATACAGAGAGAAAGACAGGAAAGCACCCAAAAATTGACATAATCAGGTTTTTCTTTTTTAACAAATGTAATGCTATTTTATATTAAAATAAATGCTTATAAATTTGTATTTGAAGCACAATTTATGACATATTCCATTTAAAATGTTGACTGTAATAGATACAGTGCTAAATTCCTTACACAGATAATTTACCCTCTAATTTAGTCAAACCTTCCAAAATAGCCAATAATAATTTAAGGTGTATCCTGCTACATCTCTCATCATGCTGGCAAACAAACACTTACATGTGGGAAAGAGGGTCTATTTTTTTCTACAAAACTTATATTATACTCTACATTTTCCCCAGAAGATAGTTTTCTCCCTTCACTTGGTAACATATCACTCCATCTGTCCAGGTCAATATACATAACTTTTCTAGTAATAATTCACACTAAGAATTTGTACAGTTAAAACAGCCATTTTTCTATTATGGAACATTCACGTTGTATCCAAGTTTACAGCTGTAAGAGAAAGCTGCCTGGATATATATATAACTTATGTTATGGTGTGTTTAATTTAATAGGATACATTCCCAAAGCTGGGTAGCTGGATCAAAGACATATCCATTTTTAAAATTTTGACAATTAAAAGATAACTTTCCATAAAACTTTTACATTTACCTTCCCACCAGCAATACACAAATGTCTGCTTCCCCAGATTGTTACCAGTACTGAATGTTATCAATCTTTCAGTTTTTGCAATTGGACAAGTTAAGATTATATCTCAAATCCACATTCCCTTGAATGTTAAGGAGATTAAGCTGCCTTTCATTACTTTATTAACCATTTGCATTTCACTTTCTATAAAAATGAACATTCTTTTTTATTGTGTCGTTTTTCCAATATATTTCTGTGGGTTCCTTATAAATTGAAGATATTAACATTTTACCTGTCATATGACTGCACATATTTGGCCCAGTTTATTTCTTGTCTTTTGCTTGTTTTATTATACATTTCTGATTAAGAAACATTTTTAAATTTGTATATCTATTGATTATTTTCTTGATTCCCTCTAAGTTTCACAACTTGATTCCTAATCTCTACTCACCCACAAGTTTACAGAAATATTCCCCCAAATTTTCTTCTAATATTCATAAATATTTCATTTTATATTGAGATTTATTAATTCACCAGGTAGATATTTTTATAAGTGGTATAAGGTAGGCATTTATATTAGTTTCCTTCCAAATGGACAGCAAATTTATACCAACAACATATAATAATTTATTTTCCTATTGAATTATAATGCCAGCTTTTCCAAGATTAACTTCTACACTATTGGATATGTGCTGAGGTTCTTTGTATGTCCCATTTCCTGGTTAATATTTCTTATGCCATTGATATTTTGTTTTCATTACCATAGAATTATGATAAGTTTTATCTGAGAACACAAGATCCTTACCCCGATTATTCTTCTGAAACATAAATTTTTTTGGCAATTCTCATTTCTTCAGCCTAAATTTTACGATATTTTTTGTCATTCTAAAAATGTCTTCATTTGGATTCTGATAGGAATTATTTTGCGTTTACATATGTTTTTGGCAAATAATTATGTTTATATAATACTAAGTCTTCCCAATAGTACATGGTGTGTTTCTTCATTTATTTAGGTATTGTTTTGTGTCCTTCAATAAAATGTTAAGTTCCTTACTCTTACTGATATAATCCTAGGTATTTTATAGCTTGAAGTAATATTGTGAATTGTTTGTTAGCCATTTTCTTACAAGTTAGAAACTGATGTTTTAGACATGTTTTGTGCCTTGTTCCTACATGCACAGACAAGACAAGTTCAGCAAGAGGGCCAGTCTAGGTGTGCGTGAGGAAGTGCCTCATGGGATCCCCCTCATCTATCCTGGAGTCATATGATTTACATCTGGTTACTGGGCAAGGAATAACACAGAACGCTCAGGCATGGACACAGCTCCATTCATCATGCCCAATGTCTGCAGTCTGCCCGATCAGCCTGATCTAAGTATTGTTCTTCTAGACATAGCTCTGTGCAACAAGAATGAGGGAAATTTCCCAGAGTCCCTGGAGCATTGCTAACTAATAAGCCCTAGACCGGCTGTGGCAAGCGTTCATATCATCATTTGCTGAAAAGTTTCTTCTCTGTTGGTTTGGAAGCTACTAAGTGTATGTGTGTGTGCAGGTGTGTGTTTACTTCTAATCTAAAGCCATTTGGGGAATCTATCATTAGGGGAAAAATCAGCAACCTGGTCAAAAATTGATTTTAGGGCCGGGACGGCCAAGATGTCGAAGCCCAAGAAAAGAAAGCTTGAGTCGGGGGTGGCGGCGGCAAAGGAGGGGAGGGAACTGAAGAGGAAGATGGCGCTGAGCGGGAGGCGGCCCTGGAGCGACCCCGGAGGACTAAGCGGAGCGGGACCAGCTGTACTACGAGTGCTACTCGGACGTTTCGGTCCACGAGGAGATGATCGCAGACCGTGTCTGCACCATGCCTACCGCCTGGGCATCCTGCGGAACTGGGCAGGACGGCGAGGCAAGACGGTACGGGACGTGGGAGCGGGCACCGGCATTCTGAGCATCGTCTGTGCCCAGGCCGGCGCCCGGCGCGTGTACGCGGTAGAGGCCAGCACCATCTGGCAACAGGCCCGGGAGGCGGTGCGGTTCAACGGGCTGGAGGACCGGGTGCACGTCCTGCTGGGACCGGTGGAGACTGTGGAGCTGCCGGAGCAGGTGGATGCCGTCGTGAGCGAGTGGATGGGCTACAGACTCCTGCACGAGTCCATGCCGAGCTCCGTCCTCCACGCGCGAACCAAGCGGCTGAAGGAAGCCGGTCTTCTCCTGCCGGCCTCCGCCGAGCTCTTCATAGCCCCCATCAGCGACCAGATGCTGGAATGGCGCCTGGGCTTCTGGAGCCAGGTGAAGCAGCACTGTGGTGTGGACAGGAGCTGCCTGGAGGGCTTCGCCACGCGCTGCCCCATGGGCCACTCGGAGATCGTGGTGCAGGGACTGTCCGGCGAGGACGTGCTGGCCCGGCCGCAGCGCTTTGCTCAGCTAGAGCTCTCCCGCGCTGGCCTGGAGCAGGAGCTGGAGGCCGGAGTGCGCGGGCGCTTCCGCTGCAGCTGCTATGGCTCGGCGCCCCTGCACGGCTTTGCCATATGGTTCCAAGTGACCTTCCCTGGAGGGGAGTCGGAGAAACCCCTGGTGCTGTCCACTTCGCCTTTCCACCCGGCCACGCACTGGAAACAGGCGCTCCTCTACCTGAACGAGCCGGTGCAAGTGGAGCAAGACACGGGCGTATCGGGAGAGATCACGCTGCTGCCCTCCCGGGACAACCCCCGTCGCCTGCGCGTGCTGCTGCGCTACAAAGTGGGAGACCAGGAGGAGAAGACCAAAGACTTTGCCATGGAGGACTGAGCGTTGCCTTTTCTTTCAGCTGCCTCCCAAGGCAGAGAAAGGGAGATCCCACGTGCAAGTAGGGAAAATATCTGTCTCCCTTTTCCCTCATAGCCTCTGGGGAGGGAGAGTGACTTCATTCTCCGTTTGAAGAGATTCTTCTGGTGATGTTTATTTAAAAAGTGATCCCCCTCAACAACGGATACAGCGTGCTTATTATCGGGCTTTTAAGCCACAAAAGCATGTAGTACCAAGCACTTGTATTTCCGTATATTTTGTCTGGCAGGGGAGGGAATGGGGAAGAACATGGATGAAAATATCAGTTTTTGAAGGGTCCCTGCACATCCCTGACATCTCACACCTTATCTAATTCTGAAGCTGGGAAGAAAGGGTTCGTTTAGACTTCTTAAATTTCCAATACGACTTTAGTATCTTTCCAGAGCCATATTTTCTCAGTCTGAATTAATTCCCCATTCCTAGGTGCCTGTGGGCTATGGAACTTCTTCCTCATTGTTTTCTAAGTAAACTTTACTACTGGTAATGAAGGGGAAGGCAATGAGGAAGCAGTTTAAATAGCCCCGTTCTCACACACACATAGGGTGCTAAAGTTGATGAACACATTAATCCGTTAAGTAAAATAGTCTTTGTAAAGCATACCTAAGAAACTCAGAAGGTGCATTTAGGAGAAAGAGACCGGAAAGAGAAATAGTCAGATTTTTAAAAATTCTTGTCTCTACTATTACAACCAAATATATATATATATATATATATATATTTCATGTATGTCCCATAAATTTTTTTTAATTCTCATGAAACAGGCTGGTAGAGGAGGTTTCTGAGCCTAGCCCAAGGGCTTATTCATCACTATGGGTAAATTATTTAAACTCGATTAAGGAAAATATTTTCCCAGCTAGAAGAAATGTACTCATTCTCATTTAAACTCTCTCATTTGGAGGGATCATGTGAGTTGGCCTACTTACAACTAGTGAAAGTTCCCTTTTTTTTTCCTCTCTCTGTTTCACGCAGCCAAATGTGAAAGTTGTGAGTTTTAGGAAAATCACTTGTAATAAAGTGTAAATCATATTATCAGATTTATTTTGCTGTTTTCCTCCTTATCCTTGTAGTAAATAAAACATTGACATTCTCACGTTTTGTAGATAAAGTAAAAGTCTTGTGTGCTGTCTATGAGTTATAATGCTTCTGCTTTTTTAACATTGTCAGTTCTTAAGTGTTACAACCTCTTCAGAATATAACTTCAGGACAATTCAAACTATGCTTAATGTGTGGTTTTTGACATGCTGTATGCTAAGAAAATAGGTGTGAAAAACTGATGTTCTGAAATAGCCTAATGTTTATTGTAAAAAAAATTGGTTTTAAAAATGACTGAAGACATTTTACCTAAATGTCTAAAAACATAGAACTAAATAAGTTGTGTTACATACTTCCAGAAGAATCTGATACATCTGTACAAAGAATCGGTCCAGTCTATATAAAAGATATTTCAAAGAACATTTCACAACATTGCAAATGCTCATGTTAGCATATGAAGTTAAACAGAAATCTTTTGAAATTGCATATGTAAGTTGATATGCTTTTAGAGATAGAACAGAAAATAAAATAGGTAGGAAGTATATACTAATATGCTATATGCGAAGGGATCATATGTGTAAGGGATCATACTGCTTTTTATTTTCCAGACTTTTACACTAATCATAATCAGATAAAAATAAAAACAAACTTTAAAGGATCCACTGTCTTTTACATGCATACTTTATAGGATGGTTAGAGCTGTTTAGACTTCCACCTAATCTTTCTTTTCCTCATTTACAATATGTATTAGTTTCCTAGGGCTGCCATGACAAAGTGCTGCAAACTAGATTGCTTAAAAGAACAGAAATGCATTCTCTCAGTTCCTGAAACTGGAAGGCTGAGATCAAGACATCAGCAGAGACAGGCTTTTTCAGAAAGCTCTAGGAGAGGGCCCTGCCTCACCTCTTCTAGCTTCTGAGGGTTGCCAACAACTCTTGGTATTCATTGGTTTATAGATGTGCCATCCCAATCTCTGCCTGTGTCTTCACATGGCTCTCTCCTGTGTCTGTGTCCAAATTTCCTTTATCTTATAAAGACACAGGTCATTGGAGTAGGGCCCGCTCTAATCCAATATGACTTCTTCCTAATTTAATTACATCTGCAAAGACTGTTTCCAAATAAGGTGACATTCACAGGTTCTGAAGGTTAGGACTTCAACATATCTTTAGAGAGGACACAGTTGAATTCACAACATCCCACCCTCTTGCCTGCCAAAACTCATGCCCTTTCCACATGTAAAATATGCTCACCCCATACCAACATCTCCATCTCTGGGATCTCTCTCTCTCTCTCTCTCCCCCACCCCCACCCAAATTCTTGTGATTGAATCTGTAAACTAAATGCAAGCATGACTACATCCAACTACTGGACAGCCAATGCCAATATAATCAGATCTTTACAAGACTAAAATTAAAGCAGAATGGTCAGCTCAGATCTTTACTCCCAGAAGAAAACTACTGTTTCTATTAGTGATACAAAGCCAAGGGTGAATTCCTCATTGGCTGAAGCCCTCATCTCTCTCAAAGAACTGTGGGAAAAAACCTATCAAGGGCTTCCTGGGGCAGCACGAATAATGTGGATTTGCCATCTGGGCCACTGAGCGTTACTTTGACTCTTTGGCCACCAAGCAGTACTCCCTGATTTTAAAATCACACTGCTCAGTCAAATGTTTCCATGTCTGCAGAAAAGTTAATATCACCCCTTCAGGAAAGGAGTTATCATTCTCAGTTAATCCCTGACAGCAGCATAAGTGAATTAGCCAAGCTCAGAAACAAAATAAAATAGTTTTTGTTTTATTTTAAACCTATTTAATAAATATGACATGCATAGCAGCTAAGGCGACAGCCACAGCTAGGATATTATTATGAACATAAATAAGCAGAGCAGTTTGTCTAACCCACAGGTAAGCAAGTTTTCAGACTGATTAGGCAAAAATTACATGCGAAAATGCTGAGGTATTGGGACAGAGCCAGGAAAGTCAAGTTGTTGAAAATTAAGTCAACAAATTAAAAGGCTGGATGCAAGTTGTAGGTTTCAAGGTTGATGGGAATATGTTGCAGTGTAGTAGAAATAAGAGTAAACTCCAAGTCAGGAAGCACCAAAATGCACCCAACTGCACAAATTCTTTTTTCTTCTTCTTTTTTTATTGCATTTTAGGTTTTGGGGTACATGTGAAGAACATGCAAGATTGTTGCATAGGCGCACACGTGGCAGTGTGATTTGCTGCCTTCCTCCCCTTCACCTATATCTGGCATTTCTCCCCATGCTACCTCTCCCCAACTCCCCACCCCCCATTGTCATTCCCCTATTTCCCCCCAACAGACCCCAGTGTGTGGTGCTCCCCTCCCTGTGTCCATGTGTTCTCATTGTTCAACACCCGCCTATGAGTGAGAACATGTGGTGTTTGATTTTGTGTTCTTGTGTCAGTTTCCTGAGAATGATGGTTTCCAGGTTCATCCATGTCCCTACAAAGGACGCAAACTCATCGTTTTTGATGGCTGCATAATATTCCATGGTGTATATGTGCCACATTTTTCCTGTCCAGTCTATCATCGATGGGCATTTGGGTTGGTTCCAGGTTTTGCTATTGTAAACTGTGCTGCAATGAACATTCGTGTGCATGTGTCCTTATAGTAGTACGATTTATAATCCTTTGGATATATACCCAGTAATGGGATTGCTGGGTCAAATGGAATTTCTATTTCTAGGTCCTTGAGGAATCACCACACTGTCTTCCACAATGGTTGAACTAATTTACACTCCCACCAACAGTGTAAAAGTGTTCCTATTTCTCCACATCCTCTCCAGCATCTGTTGTCTGCAGATTTTTTAATGATCGCCATTCTAACTGGCGTGAGATGGTATCTCAATGTAGTTTTGATTTGCATTTCTCTAATGACCAGTGATGATGAGCATTTTTTCATATGTTTGTTGGCCTCATGTATGTCTTCTTTTGTAAAGTATCTGTTCATATCCTTCGCCCACTTTTGAATAGGCTTGTTTGGTTTTTTTCTTGTAACTCTGTTTTAGTTTGTTGTAAATTCTGGATATCAGCCCTTTGTCAGATGGGTAAGCTGCAAAAATTTTTTCCCATTCTGTTGGTTGCCGATTCACTCTAATGACTGTTTCTTTTGCCGTGCCCAACTGCAAAAATTCTATGTACCCGTGTGAGCAAGGCAAACACTCCAGGCAGAACCAGCTTCATAATTTGTGGAACCCAGTGCAAAATCAAAATGCAGGGCCCCTTGCTCATAATTAAGAATTTCAAAAGGTTGAAAGAGAACATTAAACCAAACACAGGGCTTTTCTAAGCACGAGATCCTGTGTGACTGCACAGGTTGTGCGTGTCTTCAGGTTTCAATTTTTTAATCAGTGAAATGGGAAACTCAAGATTATATATGCCTTGCCTCCTTCGTGGAGTCATTAGGGTGACAGACAGAGATAATATTTTTTTAAATGCTTTGCAAGTTTTAAAGTTTTTTATTCAGGGCAGATACCATGGATATATAGCCTGAAAATGTAAGTAGAGGTGTCCCTTGGAAACCCCCTGTCCACTAACAGGAATTGAATAACTTAATACAGAATAGCCAAATACTTCACCTATATTTGGTGCTTTATAATTGACAAAATTGAGACTGAGTCCACTGTAAGAATTTTCCACTGAATCAAAAGAAACCAATTCACAAATTGTAATGTGATTCCCTTGATTGGATCCCAGAACAGAAAAAGGACATCAGTGGGGAAATTGGTGGAAACCCATAAAAACTGTATGTTATGGTTAATTAACAGTAAAATAGTGCTGTTAATTTTTGTCCTGAAAAGGCACTACAGCCATATAAGATTTTAACATTAGAGAAACCTGGGTGAAGGTTGTGCAAGAATTCTCTGTACTATCTTTGCAACTTCTCTGTAAATATAAAATTATTCCAAAATAAAAAGCTTGGCTAAAAAAAAAACTAGTCCAGTTTGTGTGTAACAGAGAGGAAATGATTCTTACTTACTTGATGGCAAAATAATAAGATTAGCTTCTTTATTAGAATATAAAAACCTGTCCTAAGTTATCTTAGATAGCTGTTTAAATTATATATATATAGATAGACAGATACAGACGAGAGAGAGAGAGAGAAAGAGAAGAACAAAGGAGAAAACATAAATGGATAAACAGATAAATAGAAATGGCTTCAAGTTTTACTGTGCATGTATATACTACACATTTGAAATATTTCTAATTTACCCACAGGTTCTATTTTAATTCCACAGTCTTCTTCCTTTAACAGGTATCACTTTATATTTTCTATTAATATTTTTCTAATAATTGTAAGATTAATTCCTGCTTATTCCAGAAAATACAGAAAAATACAACCCCCAAAACATTATCTGTAATCCTATCCCTGAGAAGTCAACACAGTCAACATTTTGACTCATTTTCTATTACACCCTGTGTGTGTGCATGCATGTATACATCAGGCATGCTATAGAATAATGGAGGCCATTCTGTAAAAACTTGCATTTACAAAATTACATTTTATGGAACATTGGGTTCTAGGGACAAAAAAAGATGAGAACATGATGTACTATATTCTCCCTCCTGGAGAGTCACTCTGCAAAATAGCATAGTAAAAGCTATGCTGCATAACTTTTTAATCTCAGATTTCTGTCAATGTATTAAATTCTATTATTATCCAACAGAATACTCCTTGGGAAACTCTACTATATAGGGCTCTGTTCCAGATTTTTTCCACTTGACATGATGTTATGAGTATTTTCCTGTGTTACTGTAAATTAATTGCACATATCTTTCTTGTGTCTACAAGTATCACATCATATAAGCATACCACTATTTATTATACCAGCAGTTGGTAAAACATTTCTGAAAAGGACGGGGTAGCGAATATTTGAGGCCTAATGCGCCCTATGATGTCTGTCCTACAGTTCAAGTCTGTTGCTCAAGTGTGAAAGTAGCCAGAGATACTATGCAAACAAATGGATGTGGTTATGTTTCAATCAAACTTTCATATAATTTTCATGTGTCATAAAATATTCGTTTTTGAATTTTTTCAACCATTTAAAAATGTAAAAAACCATTCTTAGCCCACAGACTGCACAAAAACAGGTGGCAGAGCCTATTTGTCCTGCAGGCCATAGTTTGCCAACCTATGTCCTTGTTTTGTTCCCCAATTTAAAATAATATTATATTGGGCATTTGGAAAAACAAATCTGTGCCTGAATTTCCAATCAGTTCCTTGAAATAGATTCCTAATACATTTTTAGATGTGAACAACTAGGATATACGATGAGAATATATGATGCACTGGATGCATGCGGCTAAACTGATTTATTGAAATGTACGATGCTCAACAGCACTGTCCAGAAGTGTCTGTCTCACTGTAATCATGCCAGTTCTGACTATTAAACATATTTTAACTTTTGATAATTTGATAGATAAAAATTAATATCGTGTTTTACCATTCATTTCTCTGATTACTAGTGAGGTTGATCAATTTTTCACATTTATTGACCATGTTCATTTCCTCATTTGTGACTTATCTGTCATGGTCCATTTTCCCATGTGTTACTGAAATATTGTTTCTTTCTCTGATAAGTTCACATGAGTATTTTATATACTTGGCCTATTATTCCTTCTTACCCTTAGCAAATACTTGTTTTTTTCGAGACAGGGTCTCACTCTGTTACCTAGGCTGGAGTGCAGCGGCATGATCACAGTTTACTGCAGCCTTAACCACAAAGGCTTAAGTGGTCCTCCCACCTCAGCCTCCTAGGTAGCTGGGGACACCGGCATGTGCTACCACACCTGGCTAAGCATTTAAGTATTTGTAGAGATGGGGTCTTGCTATGTTGCCCAGGCTGGTCTGGAACTCCTAGGTTCAAGAATCCTCCTACCTCGGCCTCCCAAAGTGCTGGGACTACGTGTGTGAGCACCCAGCCAGCAAATACTTTCTTAATCTGTTGACCTTTTGATTTTGATATTTTCTGCTGTAGAGATAATCTTGAACTTCATACATTGATTATAGATTGACTATAGACATGAACTATAAATTGATGTACACTTATAAATCTATCAATTATTTCCATCTCGACTCCTCTTCCTCTGTTTTTGTAGATGGAAAGTAATTTTTTTGTCAAAGATTATTTGAATAATCAACCAAATGTTCTCCTCAATTTTATTATGCTTCTGTGTCTTACATTTAATTATTTCTATCATCTGGCATTCATTTGATGTATGGTATGAGGTGAGGCTCTAAACTGGTTTTCTACAAATTGCTTTTTCAAATTTGTTTTTCCAAATTCAATTTTCCCATCACCATTTACTATATAATCTACTTCTTCCTAAATGATCATTATTTTCTCTTATGTAAATATGGGGGTCTAAATATGGGTAAAAATGGGATCTAAGGTGGAGGTACTGACAAGGGGCATAACTGAGCCATCCCAATTATCTCCCCTTCCTTACCACAGCTCAAGACTATTTCAGCTATTGTCACTTAAGCATACATTTGAACATCTGTTAGTGTTAACATGTAAGCTAAAAGGCCACTCCACTTAATTACTCCAAGCTCTTACTTCTCAGAAGAAATTAAGGACACCTTGGGGGTATTTGTGTTAGGAAAGATATTCCCGGCATATTAATGAATAATATGTGACAGAAACCATGCACAGATAATTGGCATCAAGTTCACTAAGAGAAAAGAAACATCAGTGAATTTCAAAAATAGCTAAGAGTAAGTGTAAAGGACGCACACTATAGGAAAAAGTTGCTAGAACTCCATGTATCATCAGTCTCATGTTAGCTATAACTTTGCCCTTGTCCTTGGCCAAATGCATTAGCAGAGTCTTAACAGAAAACGTGCTCTGTGTGAACAGTACCTTTTTCTTCCCTGGTCACTTTCCTTGGGTACGTTATAAACACAGAAATCCTCAAAAGCATATCAGCAGGAAGAAGAAACAGCAGCAACCCTATCCGGACCAAATCTCAAATTAATTATATAGACCTGGATGTACAAACTACGGCCCCCCAGGCCAAATATGGCCCACAGCCAATTTTTGCAAATAAAATTGTATTGGAGCACAGCCATGCTCTTCCATTTACTTATTGTCTGTAATGGTTTTTGAGATGCAATGGGTGAGGTGAATAATTGCAACAGAGACCTTATGGCCTACAAAGCCAAAAAGATTTTTTCTTTTTTTTTGTTTTTTTTTTGAGACGAAGTTTCTCTCTTGTTACCCAGGCTGGAGTGCAATGGCGCGATCTCGGCTCACCGCAACCTCCGCCTCCTGGGTTCAATCAATTCTCCTGCCTCAGTCTCCCGAGTAGCTGGAATTACAGGCGTGAGCCACCGAGGCCGGAAGATTTTTTCTTTTTTTTTTTTTTTTTTGAGACCGTGTTTCGCTCTTGCTACCAAGGCTGGAGTGCAATGACGCGATCTCGGCTCACCGCAACCTCCGCCTCCTGGTTTCAGGCAATTCTCCTGCCTCAGCCTCCTGAGTAGCTGGGATTACAGGTACGCGCCACCATGCCCAGCTACTTTTTTGTATTTTTAGTACAGACGGGCTTTCACCATGTTGACCAGTTTGGTCTCGATCTCTTTCCTCGTGATCCACCCGCCTTAGCGTTCAAAAGTGCTGGGATTACAGGCGTGAGCCACTGCGCCTGGCAGATTTTTTTTTTTTTAATAAGACTGGGTTTCACCATGACGGCCAGGCTGATCTTTAACTATTGACCTCAGGTGATCCACCCACTTCGGCCTCCCAAAGTGCTAGGATTACTGGTGTGAGCCTCAGCCCCGGAAGTTTTTTTTTTTTTTTTTGAAACGGAGTTTCCCTCTTGGTACCCAGGCTGGAGTGCAACGGCGCGATCTCGGGTCACCGCCACTTCCACCTCCTGGGTTCAAGCAGTTCTCCTGCCTAAGTCTCCCAAGTAGCTGGAATTACTTGGGAGTAGCTGGAGCCACCACTCCCGAAAGTTTTTTTTTTTTTTTTTTTTTTTTTGAGACGGAGTTTCGCTCTTCTTACCCAGGCTGGAGTGCAATGGCGCGATCTCGGCTCACCGCAACCTCCGCTTCATGGGTTCAGGCCGTTCTCCGCCCTCAGCCTCCTGAGTAGCTGGGATTACAGGCACGCGCCACCATGCCCAGCTAATTTTTTGTATTTTTAGTAGAGACTGGCTTTCACCTTGTTGACCAGGATGGTCTCAATCTCTTGACCTCATGATCCACCCACCTCAGCCTCCCAAAGTGCTGGTATTACAGGCGTGAGCCACCGCACCCGGCGAAACCTCATCTTTAAAAAAAAAAAAAAAATTAAGTGGAAAGGGTGGCCCAAGCCTGTAATACAAGCACTTTGGAAGGCTGAGGAGGGCGGATCATGAGGGCAGAGGTTCGAGACTAGCCTGACCAACATAGTGAAACCCATTCTGTGTAAAAATAAAATAAAATACAATAAAATAAATTAATAAATTACCTGGGATGTGCTCGCTTCGGCAGCACATACACTAAGCTTGGAATGATACAGAGCAGATTAGCATGGCCCCTGCGCAAGGATGATATGCAAATTCCTGAGGCTTTCCATATTTTTTTTGTTTTTAAAAATCAAATAAACTTAAATTTAAAGTTAAAGTTAAAAAATAAATTAGCTGGGCACGGTGGTGGACACTTGTAAACCCAGCTACCTGGGAGGCTGAGGCAGGAGAATCGCTTGAACCAAGGAGGCAGAGGTTGCAATGAGCCAAGATCGCAGCATTGCACTCCACCCTGGGTGACAAGAGGGAAACTCTATCTCATGAAAAGGCGGGTGAGGGGGGATTTATCTAGCACCTCGTTTTTTATAAGTGTGGACACTGAACTCTCTGATTTCTTTTCTTTTTTTTTTTTTTTTTTTTTGTTTTTTTTTTTGGAGAAGGACTTTCGCTCTTGTTACCCAGGCTGGAGTGCAACGGCGCGATGTCGGCTCACGGCAACCTCCGCCTCCTGGGTTCAAGTAATTCTCTTACCTCAGCCTGAGGTGTAGCTGGAATTACAGGTGTCAGCCACCGCGCCCGGAAGATATTTTTAATTTTTTTTTTTGAAATGGAGTTTTGCTATTGTCACCCAGGCTGGAGTGCAATGGCACGATCTCGGCTCACCGCAACGTCCGCCTCCTGGGTTCAGGCAATTCTCCTGCCTCAGCCTCCTGAGTAGCTGGGATTACAGGCACGCACCACCATGCCCAGCTAATTTTTTTGTATTTTTTTTTTTTTAGTAGAGACGGGGTTTCACCATGTTGACCAGGATGGTCTCGATCTCTTGACCTCGTGATCCACCCGCCTCGGCCTCCCAAAGTGCTGGGATTACAGGCGTGAGCCACCGCGCCTGGCAGTTTTTTTTTTTTTTTAATAAGATGGGGTTTCAACATGACAGCCAGGCTGATCTTTAACTATTGACCTTAGGTGATCCACCCACTTCGGCCTCCCAAAGTTTCAGGATTACTGGCGTGAGCCACAGCGCTGGAAGATTTTTTTTTTTTTTTTTTTTTTTTTTTTTTTTGAGACGGAGTTTCGCTCTTGTTACCCAGGCTGGAGAGCAATGGCGCGATCTCGGCTCACCGCAACGTCCGCCTCCTGTGTTCAGGCAATTCTCCTGCCTCAGCGTCCTGAGTAGCTGGGATTACAGGCACGCGCCACCATGCCCAGCTAATTTTTTGCATTTTTAGTAGAGACGGGGGTTTCACCATGTTGATCAGGATGTTCTAGATCTCTTAACCTCGTGATCCATCCCCCTCAGCCTCTAAAAGTGCTGGGATTACAGGCGTGAGCCATCGCGCCCGGAAGATTTTTTTTTTTTTTTTTTTTTTTTTTTTTTTGGCACGGAGTTTCGCTCTTGATACCGAAACTGAAGTGCAATGGCGCAATCTCGGCTCACCGCAACCTCCACCACCTTCGTTCAAGAAATTCTCCTGCAATTTTTTTTTTTTTTTTGAGATGGATTTTCGCTCGTTACCCAGGCTGGAGTGCAATGGCGCGATCTCGGCTCACCACAACCTCCGCCTCCTGGGTTGAAGCAATTCGCCTGCCTCAGGCTTCCGAGTAGCTGGAATTACAAGTATGAGCCACCGCGCCCGGAAGATTTTTTTTTTTTTTTTTTTTTTTTTTTTAGTGAGACGGAATTTCGCTCTTGTTACCCAGGCTGGAGTGCAATGGCGCGATCTCGGCTCACCGCAACCTCCGCCTCCTGGGTTCAGGCAATTCTCCTGCCTCAGCCTCCTGAGTAGCTTGGATTACAGGCACGTGCCATGATGCCCAGCTAAGTTTTTGTATTTTTAGTAAAGACATTGTTTCACCATGTTGACCAGGATGTTCTGGATCTCTTGACCTTGTGATCCACCTCACTTAGCCTCCAAAAGTGCTGGGGTTACACTCCTCAGCTTGAGACTGGACATCTATCCCTGGGCCGTGAGGCAGGGCTGGCTTGTCTGGCCCATTTCCTGAGGTGGAGGGACAGCTCTGAGCTGCTGATAGCTGCAGGTGACATCGTCCCTTCTCAGCCAGTCCCCAGCCTGTACTTTAACTCTTTTCTACATTTCTACATTTCCCTTAGTGTCCTTAAGCTTTGGTTCAGGGTGAACAGTCCATTTGCTGACCTCAGTTTGTTCTGTTGACTCTTGGGGGTTGGAGCTGGAATGCAGCAGAGTGACTGTCAGACTGATCCATGAGAAGGCTGGCATAGCTTGGTGAAGCAGGGCTTCATAGAGACCGCTGGGCCTAGGAACTCGTGGAGGCTCTCGGGTGGGCCTCTTGTTAGCCACAAGTCTGTTTCTCCTCCAGAGTCCATGTATCTGTCAGCTAAAGGGGCGTTTCCTGCTGGAGGTAACTGACAGCTCCTTGGGGACCCTGGCCCCTGCCCGCAGCTTCCTGCCTTAGGAGCTGAGCCTGGTGCTCACCATCTGGCCCCTGCCTTGCAGTCTTTGTTTTGATTCAGGGGCTTTGAGTGTCTCTGGTGCTTCACATCTAGGTTTCTGTCTCACTCTGCTGGGCGCCAGCAAATCCCACAGCCATGTCCGTCTTTGGCTTGGACACCGCTGGTTGGAGCTGGTGGTGGCAGCTTTGCCTTCCCCTGCCTGAATTTGTTCTTAGGGGCTCTTGCCATGAAGCTGCATGGTGTGGACTGAGCTGCTGCCTCTGAGCTGCCTTTGTCTTAGCTTATACCCACCCACTTTCTCACACAGAACTGAAAAGCTCCATCATTGGCAAGAAGAAGCCAGCAGCAGCTAAGAAAGGGGTAGGTGGGGAGAGGGGTTAGGAGCTGGGTGCAGGCTACCTGGGTTTGCCCCTTGACCTTACCACTTACCGGCTATATGACTTTGGTAAAGGCACTGTGCTTCTCCGAATTGAAGATTGCTATCTTCAAGGGCTGCTGGGAGGGGCTGGTGAGATGGAGCACATCTAGTGCTTAACGGAGTACTTGGCACATACTTGGCCCTGTCAGCATTAATTGCTGTCCTCAGGCTTGGCCTCTGCCAGGGCTGTGTGAGCCACCCACGCCCAGCTCCAGCAGAGGACTGTTCTCTTGGACATGCTGGTTGGGCTTCTATTTTTTACCCTAAACTTTAAGAAGGGCCTTTTCCTGTGGGTGTGGCTAGAGTGCCTGAGCCTGGGAGGGATTGGAGGATAGCGAGATTGGCAAAGCACCTTACCTGATTGTCTTCCCAGCTGGGTGCCAGGAAAGGCCTGGGGGCCCAGAAGGTGAGCAGCCAGAGCTTCAACGAGATTGAACGGCAGGCCCAGGTAGCAGAGAAGCTCCGAGAGCAGCAGGCAGTCGATGCCAAGAAGCAGGCGGAGGAGTCCATGTAAGTGTTTGCTGCCGGAGCCTCAGGCTCATGTGGGGCTTGGGGGTGGGTAGGTTGGGCAGGTCAGGATGGGTGGTGGCCGCTGACACCTTTGTTCTCTCTAAGGGTCGCCTCCATGCATCTGGCCTATCAGGAGCTCCAGATTGATCGTAAGAAAGAGGAAAAGAAGCTACAGAATCTGGAAGGGAAGAAGCGAGAGCAGGCAGAGAGGCTGGGCATGGGCTTGGTATCTCGAAGGTAAGTCTCGGCTCCGGGTGTGGCAGGGAAGTACCATTGTTTTCTGGGAACCGTTGTGGGGCCTTCCCAGCATTATGGGATTCTAGGCTTATTGTTTCTCCAAGTCTGAGTAGATGACTTGGCTTATTGTCTTAAAGTACCTAATGCAGTGCTGGGCATAGTAGATATGTGCTCAGTAAGTTGAATGAGTTAATAGGTGTGTGAGTGAAACACAGGATCAGGTGTTATTTCAGTATCTTCCAGAGACTAGGGTGGTTTTTCTTTTTCTTTCTTTCTTTATTTTTCTAAAAACGAGGTTTCACCATGTTGGTCAGGCTGGTCTTGAACTCCCGACCTCAGGTGATCCGCCCACCTTGGCCTCCAAAGTGCTTGGATTACAGGCGTGAGCCACCACGCCTGGCCTAGGGTGGTTTTTCTTAAATGCACTTTGAATTGTGGGACGGTTTATTTTTCAAGACCTCCCTGAGAATTGCAGTGCATCTAGTATCATCCTTAATTCCTGTCTGGAGATGCCATTTGTGCTACCTGTAATACCCTAAAATATCCCCTCACATTTCAGATGCCCTCAGTGTGGGTGGAATCCTTCCTGTTTGAGAACCACTGGGTTTGCTGTGGTTTTCTCTTTCTTTTGAGACAAGTTCTTGCTCTGTTGCATAGGCTGGAGTGCAATGGTGTGATCTCGGCTCACTGCAACCTCTGCCTTCCTGGGCTCAGGTGATCCTTCTGCCTCAGCCTCCTGAATAGCTGGGACCACAGCCAGGAGCCACCATGCCCAGCTAATTTTTGTATTTTTTTGTAGAGACAGGGTTTTGCCATGTTGCCCAGCCCGGTCTTGAACTCCGGGCTTAAGTGATCTGCCTGCCTTGGCCTCCCAAAGTGCTGGGATTGCAGGTGTGAGCCACCATGCCTGGCTGCTATGGGTTTTTTTGTTTTTATTTTTGTTTTTGAGATGAAGTCAGGCTCTGTCACCCAGGCTGGAGAGCAATGGCATGATCTCGGCTCACTGCAACCTCCACCTCCCTGGTTCAAGCGACTCTCCTGCCTCAGCCTCCTGAGTAGCTAATTATAGGTGCCCACCACCACACCTGGCTAATTTTCGTATTTTTAGTAGAGACAGGGTTTCGCTATGTTGGCCAGGCTGGTTTTGAACTCCTGACTTCAAGTGATCTGCCTGCCTCGGCCTCCCAAAATGTTGGGATTACAGGCGTGAGCCACCGCACCTGGCTGAGCCAGTAGTATTTTATTTCCTTTTATTCTGTGTGCTGCTAGCATAATCCATAGTTAATCAGCAGAACTTTTTTTTTTTTTTTTTGAGACGAAGTCTTTGTCATCCAGGCCAGATTTCAGTGGTGCAATCTCGGCTCACTGCAGCTTCTGCTTCCCGGGTTCAAGAGATACTCCTGCCTCAGCCTCCCAAGTAGCTGTGATTACAGGCACGTGCCACCACGCCCAGCTAATTTTTATATTTTAGTAGAGATCGGATTTCACCATGTTGGCCAGGCTGGTCTCAAACTGCTAGCTTCAAATGATCTGCCCATCTTGGCCTCCCATAGTGCTGGGATTACAGGTGTGAGCTACTGCCCAGGCAAAGTATAAAATTTTAACTTGAAAGGATGTTGGGACTCCTTCCTTTTCCTGCTTCAGTCACATAGGGATGACTGGGTTGAGGGATGACTGGCTGGGTTAAGGGGTGACTGACTGGGTTGAGGGATGACTGGCTGGGTTAAGGGGTGACTGGGTTGAGGGATGACTGGGTTAAGGGGTGGTTGGGTTAAGGGGTGACTGACTGGGTTAAGGGGTGACTGGCTGGGTTAAGGGATGACTGGATTAAGGGGTGACTGGGTTAAGGGGTGACTGACTGAGTTAAGGGGTGCCTGGGTTAGGGGGTGACTGGCTGGGTTAAGGGGTAACTGGGTTAGGGGGTAACTGGCTGGGTTAAGGGGTGACTGGGTTAAGGGGTGACTGGCTGGGTTAAGGATGACTAACTGGGTTGAGGTATATGAACAGTTTTTCATCAGTGCAACAGAATTGTTTACTTAAACCCAGCTCACCCTATTTAAAGCCCTATTGCAAAATATTTATTCGTTGGGGTTCTTACAAAAAAAGTTATAGATATTTTTAAAGGAATTTATTTAAATCAAATTAATCCTTAAACTGTCCTTGCAGAGCCTGACAGAGGAGAGAGAGGCATCAACCCTAGACACTTTTTCTTTGAGAAACCAGACAGCAATTCTAGGTCTTAGTGCATAAGGCCAGCTTTGTGCTTTGAGGTGCCTTTTTTTTTTTTTTTAAATAGTAGGATGATGAAGAACTTATCCTTTGATGTAGTCATGGTCATTTTCCTGGTTCTGGGGCATTTTTCTGGGGCATTTTTTCCTTCTTTTCTTTGCTGTGTGCATCTGTCTAAGTGAAGGATGGGGTTTGTAGTGCACAAGGCAGGGAGTTGAGGACAGAGAACACTGGCATTGGGGGCACGTTATTAAAATTAAAACATGGGCCGGGCACGGTGGCTGATGCCTGTAATCCTAGTATTTTGGGAGGCCAAGGCGAGTGGATTGTCTGAGCTCAGGAGTTTGAGACCAGCCTGGGCAATGCAGCCAAACCCTGTCTCTACTGAAAAAACACAAAAAATTAGCTGAGTGGGGTAATGTGCACCTGTAGTCCCAGCTATTCAGGAGGCTGAAGCATGAGAACTGCTTGAACCTGGGAGGCAGTGGTTACAGTGAGCTGAGATCATGCCACTGGACTCCAGCCTGGGTGACAGAGTGAGAATCTATCTCAAAAAAAATAAGCAAATAAAATAAAATTATAACAGGCAAACTGTTATTGGCTAGGTAACTCCTATGTTGAATAAACAAAGCTGATATATAAAGAATTCTGAGGTGTGCTTCACAGGTCATCACACACAGCTTCTGGCCTTCTGCTGGGGTCTGGCCCAGCCCTGTGCTTGGGTAAGGACAGAAGGCTCTGGGTGATGCCCCGTGAAGGAGAACCCAGCAGCTGGGCGTTGTCTTTTGTGTGGTGATGCTAACGCTTATCCACTGGTCTCATGGCTGGCTCTGCTTTGCTGCACAGCTCTGTCTCTCACTCCGTGCTGTCTGAGATGCAGGTGATCGAGCAGGAAACCCCAGTGAGTGCAAAATCTTCTCGCTCGCAGCTGGACTTGTTTGATGATGTTGGTACTTTCGCCTCTGGACCCCCCAAGTAAGGCTGTTGTCGAGCTGTAAACTTGGCTGCTGTGTTCCTTGTCGGGCTTCTCTGAGCCTAACTCTACTGTCTCCCTAGGTACAAGGACAACCCCTTTTCCTTAGGAGAAAGCTTTGGTTCCCGCTGGGATACAGATGCTGCCTGGGGTGTGGACAGGGTAGAGAAGGAGCCAGAAGTGACAATCTCAAGCATCCAGCCTATTTCAGAATGGTAGAGTGGTCTTTTTTTTCTTTTTCCTTTTTTTTTTTTTAAAACAAGCTGAAGGTAGAGAAGTCTAAGGCAACACTGTCTAGTAGAACTTTCTGTGATGGTGGAAATGTTTCCTGTCTATCTGTGGTGTTCAGTATGGTAGTCACTACTGTGTGGCTGTGAGCCCTTAAAAGGTGGTTGGTGTAACTGAGGAACTGAATTTCTAACGTAATTTAATTTCTGATCAATGCAAATAGCCACATGTGGCTGGTGCCTGCCTCATTAGACACTGCAGCAGTCAGGGGTTTGGTTTGAGCTGTGCTTTGTCGTCACAGAGGGCCTGGCAGCTCTTTTGCTTGGGGTCCATTTCTCTGGCAGGAGGGGCCTGATTTTATGCTTCAGTCCTGACTTCCTTTCAAGGGTTTTATGTCTCCAGCCCTCTTCTTACTTATTTTTTAAAAACCCTACTCCATCTTAATCTGGGATCTGTTTAGTTGACAAATTATCTGCGAGTTACCTACTTATAAAAGGAGAACGTAACTACTTCACAGGGTCTCTGGAAATACCTGGCCCAGTGTCCACAAAGTCAGCGCTAGATGAGAGTGACCATCTCCCTTTTCACACCAGGATGCTTTTGAGAGTAAAGGGGGCAGTTTGCTAGTCATAGTTATGACGAGTGGTTTAAAGCCAGGCAGACCGACACATGCTCATTGTAGCACCAGGCAAGTCATCACTAGGCATAAGGTAGCGGCAGCTGTGTGGGCTCTTGAATGCTGGTGAAGCTGTAGTGCTGTGAGGCAGGAGCCTAGGCCACTGCAGACCGTGGTCCACCCCGCCTAGTGCAGGTTTCTATGCTCTCTGGGTCTTGGCCTCAGTGTGGAGAAGGGAGGCTTCTCACCAGGGGAGAGGGCCCAAGTCACAGAGCCACAGACAGAATGGGATCCGGTAACCCGTCTCCAAAAGGCCACTGGAGCTTCCTCTGATCTCTGTCCTCTGCCTCCCCTGATGGTAACGAGAGGGGCCTGAACTGTTCCCCATCTTCCCTTCAGGGCCACAAACCGGAGGGAGGTGGAGAGCCGGAGCACAGGCCTTGAGTCTAGTGAGGCGCGTCAGAAATTCGCAGGAGCCAAAGCCAGCTCATCTGACATGTTCTTTGGGCGGGAGGTGGATGCTGAGGTAGGTGGGGTTGTCTGCCCTGGGGCCGAGGCAGCGGGCAGAAGCATGAGCTTTCTCCCTGCCTCTGCTTTAGGCTTTATAGCACCAGGCCTGGCCTGTGTGAGTCCTTGGGTTCTCGGCCCCAAGATCCCCAGGCCTGGCCTTTTCCTTACCACAGTATGAGGCTAGGTCTCGGCTGCAGCAGCTCTCAGGCAGCAGTGCCATCAGCTCTTCAGACCTCTTTGGGGACATGGATGGAGCTCACGGAGCAGGTAGGGCCCCGGTGGGGTGGCAGGCACCAAACGAGGCCTGGGAGCAGAGTGGGAGAGCCCTCCTGTGACTGGGAAGAGCTTGCTGCTGGGCTTGGGGTCACCCTGCCCTTGCTTTTACAGGAAGTGTATCTCTGGGGAACGTGCTGCCTACAGTGGACATTGCCCAGTTTAAGCACGGTGTCAAGTCTGTGGCTGGGAAAATGGCTGTGCTGGCCAATGGTGTGATGAATTCCTTGCAGGTGAGGCTGGGGTGGGGCCTAATGAGGAGTGCTGGGAGGTTCACCCTTCGCCACCACATGGAGACATTACTACTGCTCAGCCCCTCTCAGCCTTAGAGCATTTTCGGAGGAGAGCAGTGGCTCACGCCTGTAATCCCAGCACCGGGAGGCTGAGATGGGTGGATCACCTGAGGTCAGGAATGCGAGACCAGCCTGACAACATGGGAAAATCCCATCTCTACTAAAAATACAAAATGAGCTGGGCGTGGTGGCGAGCACCTGAAATCGCAGCTACTCGGGAGGCTGAGGCAGAATTGCTTGAACCCGTAGGTGGAGGTTGCAGTGAGCCAAGATGAGACCACTGCACTCCAGCCTGGGCAACAAGAGTGAAACTCTGTCTCAAAAAAAAATAAGAGTCTAGAGAGAGGCATTTTCTTTTCTTGGAGGGCAGCTTCCTTCCTTTCAGCTCCACGCCAGGGCCAGGCCTCTCCAGGATGCTGCTGCGTCTGTCATGCTCTTCCCCAGCCTCGTTCTGTTCCACTCTTTCTCTTCCCTTCCCAGCTTCTCTGAGGTCAGGCAGGGCTTCTCCCTTGCTGGGTGCCTGAGTGGCCCCTGCCCCAGCTCTCACCGTGGACCTCCGCAGACTTGCCGTGGGTGCGTGCTGGGGCAGTGGTTTGCTGGGAAGCTGCTGGAATTTAGAGCCTCTGACGTTGTTTCATTCTCTTCCCTCACCCCCAGGATCGCTACGGTTCCTACTGATCCAAGCTCTGTGACTCAGGCGTACGGTGGTGACAGTAGCAAGAACTCCACAGATCCCAGGTCGTGGATGCTTGCCTTGTGAAAGCTGGGGAGGATTTGTTACTTTGTATGTGTGGTGTGTGCGTGGGGTAGCCTTTGAGGCCACCTGTGAGGGGAATGGTCAGTACCGGCCCTTGTCCTCTGCCTGTGGACTGAGCCCCTTCTTCCCCCCACACACAAACCGTGTGTTCGCCTCTTGTCCTTCTGTCCTGCCCCGACAGCTGCTGCTCACTTGTCCTGCCACACTGGGAGAGGGGTTCCCCCAGGATGGCTTATTCTGGGTCCAGCCTTTCCACAAGTAGGGAAAGTGGAAGGTAGAAGGTTTTGCTGGCTCTAGGGTTCTTCTAGCTCAAGGGCTTGGGCCTCCATCCTCCAGAACCGGGGGAGGCCTGGAAGGAGTTCACTGTAGACCCATCCTCTGGGGAAAGAGGCTGCGGACTTGTTGCTGCTGCTGTCAGTGGCCTCTTCTGGGTGCCAGGAGAGGGTGAGGGAGGGGAAGGACCTTTGTCTGGGCTTTACTAAGGGCTGGGAACTTTACCTGATACCTAAAGGTTTCATTCAGGATCAGATTGGAGGCCTGAGTGGTTTCCCGTCTCACCACCACTTTCTACAGTAAGCACTTGGAAGATGACTTCCAGGAGTCTCAGGGTCCTTCTGTACCATCTACTGTGGGCCACAGGACCCTCTGTGACATTCTGTGTCCCTTCTTCCCCTGGTTGGTGGCCACTGAGGGTCTGGTCTGCTGTGTGTCAACTCTGGATGCTGTGAGCTGATGCTGGCCAGGGAAGCAGATGGTGTGAGGGGCAGAGGCAGGCTCCTGGGGCTCAGCTCCTTCCTCTGCATCATTCTGGGCTTGGGGGCCTGGACAGCACCCGCCAGTGAGAGCTTGCGGGCCTCGCCCTCTGGGAGCTGAGCCATGCACTGTGCCATTCTTGGTGTCATCTTCCCCTGCTGCGCTGGCAGTCTCGGCCCAGCCCCCACCTTTGGGTTGTAGGTTGGGCTCCCAAGCAACATAGACCACTCTTCCCCCTTGCCCCACCCCCAAAGGGACATGACTTTCTTTCTGGACTGTTTGTATTGAAACGAAGTGGTGTCAAAATAAAGCCCCTGCAGGCCCTGGCTCCCTGTTGGTCTGAGTGAAGCAGTGTCATCTGGATCCTGCCTCCCTGCACAGGGCTGGCCCCTGGCCTCACTCTTGGGGCTCCCACTGGTAATGGTAGGGCATCAGTACCGAAGCTGAGGGCACTCTCTCCAGGGTCTCCTGCTTCTCTCTTCTCTGAAAGCCAAAGGCCCCTGGCTCCTTGGCTCTGTGCTGCCGTGAGGTCCGGCCTTAACCTCACCACCCTGTGGCATGCAGAGGAAAGAGCTGGCATTAGTTGGCCCTTTAACTCACTGGCTGGGGGCGGGCAAGCAACCTCAGCAGTCATACCCCTTGTCACAGCAGTAGGCTTGACTGGGGATGGGGTTCAGTGGAGCTTATTTAAGGCTGGGTATGATGGCTCATGCCTGTCATCCCAGCACTTTGGGGGGCAAGGCAGGTGGATCCCTTGAGGCCAGGAATTCAAAACCAGCCTGGCCAACATAGTGAAACCCTGTTTCTACTAAAAGTACAAAAATCAGCCAGGCATGGTGGCACACCCCTGTAATCCCAGCTACTTGGGAGGCTGAAGCATGAGAGTCGCTTGAACCTGGAAGGCGGAGGTTGCAGTGAGCCCAGATAATGCCACTGCACACCAGCCTGGGTGACAAAGTGAGACTCTCAAAAAAAAAAAAAAAAAAAGTATTTATGTACATACATAAACACAGACTTTAATGGGACCCTTTAAATTCAGGAAGAAAAGGTGTATATGTGTGTAAACCCTTAGCTTGGCCACTCCTTTCCCTCAGGGATTCTGAAACGTCTCTGCCACCTGAAGAGCTCTTACGGTAGTTACAGACCACTGGGCTGGGAAATGGATGATGATTAGAAAGGATGGGTAGAAGGAAACCTACAGTCTGAAATCCTAAGCCAGGGATTTGCAGAGTGCAGGTTTGGGACTCATACAGCTTTGTAATGTGCATTGTCAATAGGTTGATCAGTCTGAGGACACCAGGATTTGAGAACCGTCTCTTACGGGCTGTAGGTCACTGTGGGCCTAGAGAGCTCATCACACAGCCTGAGCTTTTTTTTTAAGAAAGGGTCTCATTCTGTCACTCAGGCTGGAGTGCAGTGGCTTGATCATGGCTCAGTGCAGCCTCAACCTCCTGGGGTCAAGTGATCCTCCCACCTCAGCCTCCCAAGTAACTGGGACTACAGGTGCAAGCTACCATGCCTTGGTACTTTTTTGTTTTGTAGAGATAGGGTCTCTGTATGTTGCCCAGGGTGAGCTTGAACTCCTAGGCTCAAGCAGTCGGCCCACCTTGGCCTCCCAAAGTGCTGGGATTACAGGCAATGAGCCACCACACCCTGGAGCTTCTTAGGGGCTGCAATGCTCATTCCTGGCCTCAGCCCTGCAGGGGTTTGGGAGGCAGTTGCTGTAATGATCCATTCTGGGTAGGGATGAGGCCAGGGCAATGTGTATGCCTACACATTGGTGACATCCCCCTTCAGAGGAGGCAGCCCTGTTCTGCTTGGGCCTCTGGGTGGGTTTGGCTTTCTGCCCTCCCCCGCCTGCCCCCAGACCTCAATCCAAAGAAGTTGAAGACCACTTGTCCTTACCTGCCTCCCGTCCTGGCTGGGATGTGTCTACCCCAGGCTTGTGTCTTTCACAGGTGCGTGCCACTGCCCTAACCCCAAGCAGGTGCTTGGCAAGTGTTGACTGAAACTCTGGCTCAAAGCCTGTGCAGTATTAACCCTTTGTGGCCACAGTTTTCAAAGTTATGGGAACCTGGCCTTGAACCCTCTGAACTTGTTTCCTAAAGGCCGTTCCAGCTGTGAGCACGTCTCCTCTGGAAGGCTGCTCTTGGGAGAAGCTAGGCCCCTCTGCCCATTATCTGAGGCAGGTCCCACGCCAGAGTGGGCCACTGGCCCCTACCTCCTAGTCCTGCCAGAAAAGCACCAAAAATCCAAACTCCCCCTTTCCCTTCTCCCCCTAGCCTGGGAGCTTTAGACTCACAACTTAGCAGACATGAGGGACTTCATTCATTTCACGTTTAGCTATTAGACACAAAGGGGACTTGAAGCAGTTTTTGCAAGTGAAATTGCCTTGCCCACCCTTCTCCGTCCTACCAAGGCTAGTGGCTGTTCTCCAGTAGAAGGCCACAGCAGCCATGTCCTCCTGGTACTTGTGTTGCAGGTGTCACCCTTGATGGTGCAAGGCCCTGCGTGGCTATGTGGGTTCTCCCCTTAATGGAGTGGCTGTAAAGAGATGAACCTTATCAGGGGACTGGCAGAGGCTGGCTCAGAAGAGACTGCTCTTAAGAGGATAGCAGGACTAACAGGCTATGGCCGAGTCCCCCTCCTAGTGAAAAGGTGGCTTCAGCACAGTCTGTCAGCCTAGGGCTTGAGTGGAGTTCACAGGCTGACAGGGCCAGGGAGAGCAGGCGGTTCACCTTCTGGGCCACTGGCTGGGCTGCTCATCAAAGCCCCTCTGGCTGGTCTTGGGGCTGTTATTCGCCTTGTCAGCAACAGAAGGCAGCACGGCAAAGTGCTGGAGAGGAGGCTGGGTGGGAGCAGGTACAGGGTGCTGTAGGCAGGACCCTTCAGACTCCTCAAGTCTCCGACTCATCTGTCTCTTCGGTGGAGCCATCACTCTCTCCGTCCACTTTTCGGGAATGATGGAGGGGTCTCCAGGGGGAGCCAACCCGGGGAGGGGTCTGGGAAGGTAGGCAACTGGCCTCTGGACTGGCTGTGACGGAGTTGACCAGGCTCGGGACCTGGGCCAGCCTGAAGAAGGGAAGAAGCCTGGAGGGCAGCGAGAGTCCTCCTGTCCAGAGAGCAGGACCTCCATGCTCACTCTAAAGACTACGGGAACCTCTGGGATGCAGCCCCCAAAAGACTCAGAGGGAGGGACATCTCAGGGCTTTGCTGGCTCCCACACCCTTCCCTGGCCAATGCAGGATGTTATAGACAAGTGCTCTTGGCCCCAGATGGGGCACAGACGGGTCCGACCCGTCTGGCCCCCCACAAGGGGGCAGCATCTTCCCACTTGACACTTAACAGCCGTTCCAGCTCCTCGTCCATGGCTGGGTCATGCATCAGATCCCCCTTGTCAGGCAAAGCTCCTAGGAGATCATTGGGAGCACAATAGTTAATCTGATGGCCCCTCAGCCAGGTGACAGATGCCACCAGGCCCTTCACCTTCAGGGCTGCCTGTCCTGCTGACCCTGGGAGGGCTGATCTAAAAATGTGAGAACTGCTAGAGGGGCCAAAGAACAGTCGCAGAGCAGGAAGGTCCTAGTTGCCGCTTAATACATTTATTGAATCCTAATGCCTACTTTCCCCTCCTGGGGCAGAGACCACAGCCAAGGAGACATCCCCAAACAAATATGATCCTCTTTTAAGGCCAGGTGGTGGTTGTGACCTGGTCCAACAATCAAGGTGACCCCACTTTGAAGACAGATGGTAAAAAAAAAAAAAAAAAATGCTGCCTCTGCTCCTACAAGGAGAATCTCAGGGGCAAGAGAAGGCTGGGTCAGGACCAGAATCACCCACCTGGCATAGGCTGGTTTCCAGTTTGACCAAAACTTCAGATGCCTCCTGGCCCCTCTTGCACTGTTTGTGTTTTTCAAACTACATCCTATGGGACCCTCACATCTGGGGGGGCGCCCTGGGGACTAAGGGAACAGGGCTGACCTTCTCCATGACTGGTCTCGACCAGTGGGTCTCTAGATTTCTATTTCATACGCTGCAGATGCGGGTGAGGCCCGAGATCACATGCTTCTTTCTGTCTCCCATTCCACCCAGCCATCCAACGTTAGTGCTCAGTAAAAGTGGCTAAATGAGGCCAGATGCGGCTCATGCCTGAAATCCCAGCACTTTGGGAGGCTAAGGCGGGTGGATCACCTGAGGTCAGGAGTTCAAGACCAGCCTGACCAACATGGAGAAACCCCATATTTAATAAAAAATACAAAAAATTAGCTGGGAGTGATGGTGGGCGCTTGTAATCCCAGCTACTTGGGAGGCTGAGGCAGGAGAATCACCTGAACCCAGGAGGTGGAGATTGCAGTGAGCCAAGATCACGCCATTGCACTCTAGTCTGGGTGACAAGAGAAAAACTACATCTCAAAAAAAAAAAAAAAAGTGGTTTAATGAGAGAGAGGGAGAGTACCTTTTTATTTTATTTTTTTTAAGACAGAGTCTTGCTTTGTCACCCAGGCTGGAGTGTGATTATGGCTCACTTGGCTCACTGCAGTCTTGACCTCCCAGGCACAAGTAATCTTCCCACCTCAGCCTCCTGAGTAGCTGAGACCAGTGGTATGTGCCACCACACCCAGCTAATTTTTCTTAAGAGATGGAGTTCTCCCTATATTGCCCAGACTGGTCATGAACTCTGGGGCTCAAGTGATTCTCTTCCTTAACCTTCCCAAAATGCTGGGATTATGGTGGAGCCACCATGTCTGGCTATTAGTGTCCTATTTATTTATTTGAGACAGAGTCTCGCTCTGTTGCCCAGGCTTGAGTGCAATGGCACAGTCTTGGCTCACTGCAACCTCTACCTCCTGGGTTCAAGTGATTCTCCTACCTCGGCCTCCCAAGTAGCTAGGACTATAGCCGCCTGCCACCACGCCAGACTAATTTTTGTATTTTTAGTAGAGACGGGGCTTCACCATATTGGTCAGACTGCTCTCGAACTCCTGACCTGGTGATCCACTCACCTTGGCCTCCTGAAGTGCTGAGATTACAGGCATGAGCCACGGTGCCTGGCCGTGTCCTTTTTATGTTTGTTTATTTAGAAATGGAGTTTCTCCCTTGTTGCCCAGGCTGGAGTACGACCTCGGGTCACCACAACCTCTGCCTCCCGGGTTCAAGTGATTCTCCTGCGTCAGCCTCCCAAGCAGCTGGGATTACAGACATGCGCCACCACGCCCAGCTAATTTGGTATTTTAGTAGAGATGGGTTTTCTCCATGTTGGTCAGGCTGGTCTCAAACTCCCGACCTCAGGTGATCTGCCCTCCTTGGCGTCCCAAAGTGCTGGGATTACAGGCATGAGCCACCGTGCCTGGACAGTGTCATTTTTTGAGATGGAGTCTCACACTGTCACCGAAGCTGGAGTGCAATGGCACAATCTTGGCTCATTCCAACCTCTGCCTCACAGATTCAAGCAATTCTCTTGCCTTAGCCTCCCAAGGAGCTGGTATTACAGGTGCCTGCCACCACGCCCAGCTAATTTTTTGTATTTTTAGTAGAGGAGATGGGATTTAACTATGTTGGCCAGGCTGGTCTGGAACTCCTGACCTTGAGATCTGCCCGCCTCAGCCTCCCAAAGTGCTAGGATTACAGGCGTGAGCCACCGCGGCTCACAGTGCCCTTTGTAAAGCCACCGCAGCTGGCAGTGTCCTTTTTAAAGGCCCTTAGAAAAAAGGGATGAGGTTATTCCAGGCTGTGACCCAGTTGCTAAATGGCTTTTCCTTCTCCTTCCTAGTGGCGGCTGTTGCTGGGAAGGAAGGGTGGTTGTAACTAGGAGTATGAAAGAGTATGGGGGACGGGCGCGGTGGCTCACGCCTATAATCCCAGCACTTTGGGAGGCCGAGGCGGGTGGATCACGAGGTCAAGAGATCGAGACCATCCTGGTCAACATGGTGAAACCCCGTCTCTACTAAAAATACAAAAAAATTAGCTGGGCGTGGTGGCGCACGCCTGTAGTCCCAGCTAGTCGGGAGGCTGAGGCAGGAGAATTGCTTGAACCCAGGAGGCAGAGATTGTGGTGAGCCGATATCGCACCACTGCACTCCAGCCTGGGTAACAAGAGCAAAACTCGGTCTCAAAAAAAAAAAAAGAAGAAAGAGTACGGGGACAGATCCCACCCGCCTCCCTCTTACTCTTGATTCCGGACTCTTTTGCCTCCTCTTTTTTCTTTTATGAGACAGAGTCTTGCTCTTGTCATCCAGGGTGGGGTGCAATGGTGCCATCTCCACTAACTGAAACTGCTGCCTCCCGGGCTCAAGCAATCCTCGTGCCTCAGCCTCCAGAGTAGCTGGGATTACAGGCAAGTGCCACCACGTCCGGCTAATTTTTGTATTTTTAGCAGCAGCGGGGTTTCACCATGTTGGCCAGGATGGTCTTGAACTCTTGACCTCAGGTTATCCGCCTGCCTCAGCCTCTCAAAGCACTGGGATTACAGGTGTGAGCCACTGCACCTGGCCTGTCTTTTGCCTCCTTTCTAGTCCTAGTCCAGCAGGTGATCTCGGCTACCCATCTCAGTTAGTTGAGGGCTCCCCAGACTTGTGCGTGCCTCAAGCACCAACTCAGAATAACAAGGCTGCGAGTGGCATGCAGTTCAGCCTGGTGGGGTTTGTGCTTGTGTATCCTACAGCGTCCCCTGGCTGACTGTATACTGTGTAAGATAAAAAATATAAAGCATCCAGCACAGTACTTAGCCTGCTGTGGTCGGCATTTAGTGAATGTTAACTTTCCTTCCCTTGATCCCATTCCCTTAACTGGCAAGAGGAAGGAGGATGCCATGTATCTTCTTTGAGACTCAGGCACCTGGGATCCCAAGCACAGCAGGAGGATCTCTCGAGTCACAAAAAAATAACCTCTTGCTGGGCGCAGTGGCTCCCAACTATAATCCCAGCACTTTGGGAAGCCAAGGTGAGGGGATCCCTTGAGCCCAGGGGTTTGAAACCAGCCTGGGCAACATGGCAAAACCCAGACTCTACAGAAAACACAAAAATTTTCCTGAATGGTGGCCCATGCCTGTAGTCCCAGCTACTAGGTAGGCTGAGGTGGGAGCATCACTGGAGCCCAGGAGGTCAAGGCTGCAGTAAGCTGAGATTGCACCATAGCACTCTAGCCTGGGCAACAAGGTGAGACTGTCTAAAAAACAAAAACAAAACTCCTTAAATTCTAGTAGAATGGAGGCTTGCTGGCTCTTCCCTTAGGATAGCAGTGGCTGTGGGAGGGGGAACAAGAGCGAAATTCCGTCTCGAGACCATCCTGGTCAACATGGTGAAACCCCGTCTCTACTAATACAAAAAAAAAATTAGCTGGGCATGGTGGCGCGTGCCTGTAATCCCAGCTACTCAGGAGGCTGAGGCAGGAGAATTGCCTGAACCCAGGAGGCGGAGGTTGCAGTGAGCCGAGATCGCGCCATTGCACTCCAGCCTGGGTAAACAAGAGCAAAACTCCGTCTCAAAAAAAAAAAAAAAAAAAAAAACCAAAATCAAGTGGGCGCGGTAGCTCACGCCTGTAATTCCAGCTACTCGGGAGGCTGAGGCAGGAGAATTGATTGAACCCAGGAGGCGGAGGTTGCGGTGAGCCCAGATCGCGCCATTGCACTCCAGAGTGGGTAACAAGAGCGAAACTCCGTCTCAGAAAAAAAAAAAAAAAAATCTTCCGGGCGCGGTGGCTCACGCCTGTAATTCCACCTACTCGGGAGGCTGAGGCAGGAGAATTGATTGAACCCAAGAGGCGGAGGTTGCGGTGAGCCGAAATCGGGCCATTGCACTCCAGCCTGGGTAACAGGAGCGAAACTCCGTCTCAAAAAAAAAAAAAAAAAAATCGTCCAGGCACGGTGGCTCACGCCTGCAATTCCAGCTACTCGGGAGGCTGAGACTGGAGAATTGATTGAACCCAGGAGGCGGAGGTTGCGGTGAGCCCAGATCGCGCCATTGCACTCAGCCTGGGTAACGAGAGCGAAACTGCGTCTCAGGAAAAAAAAAAAAAAAAAAAAATCTTCCGGCCCCGGTGGCTCACGCCTGTAATTCCAGCTACTTGGAAGGCTGAGGCAGGAGAATTGCTTGAACCCAGGACTCAGAGGTTGCGGTGAGCCGAGATCGGGCCATTGCATTCCAGCGTGGGTAACAAGAGCGAAACTCCGTCTCAAACAAAAAAAAAAAATCTTCCGGGCGCGGTGGCTCACGCCTGTAATTCCAGCTACTCGGGAAGCTGAGGCAGGAGAATTGCCTGAACCCAGGAGGCGGAGGTTGCGGTGAGCCGAGATCGCGCCATTGCACTCCAGCCTGGGTAACAAGAGCGAAACTCCGTCTCAAAAAAAAAAAAAAAAAAATATTCTGGGTGCGTTGGCTCACACCTGTAATTCGAGCTACTCGGGAGGCTGAAGCAGGAGAACTGATTGAACCCAGGAGGCGGAGGTTGCGGTGAGCCGAGATGGCGCCATTACACTCCAGCCTGGGTCACAATAGCAAAACCCCGTTTCCCCTCGGCCTTCTGTCCCCCAGGCTGGAGTGCAGTGCTGCGATCTCAGCTCATTGCAACCCCCGCATCCCGGGTTCAAGCGGTTCTCCTGCCTTGGCCTCCTGAATAGCTGGAACCGCAGATATGCACAAACATGTCCAGCTAATTTTTTTTTTCTTTTTCAGGCTGGAGTGCAGTGGTGCGATCTCAGCTCATTGCAACCCCCGCCTCCCAGGTCAAGCGATTCTCCTGCCTTGGCCTCCCGAGTAGCTGGAAACACAGGAATGCACCACCATGGGCAGCTAATTTAAAAAAAAAAAAAAAAAAAAACGCCGGGCGCGGTGGCTCACACCTGTAAACCCAGCGCTTTGGTAGGCCGAGGCGGGTGGATCACGAGGTCAAGAGATCGAGGCCATCCTGGTCAACATGGTGAAACCGTGTCTTTAGTAAAAATACACAAAATTAGCCGGGTACGGTGGCGCGTTCCTGTAATCCCAGCTCCTCAGGAGGCGGCTGAGGCCGGAGAATTGCCTCAACCCGGGAGGCGGAGCTTGCCGTGAGCCGAAATGGCGCCTTTGCACTCCATCCTCGGTAACGAGAGCCAAACTCCGTCTCAAAAGAAAAAAAATTAGCTGGGGGTGGTGGTACATGCTTGTGGTTCCAGCTACTCAGGAGGCCAAGGCAGGAGAATCGCTTGAACCTGGGAGGCGGCGGTTGCAATGAACTGAGATCGTACCACTGCACTCCAGCCTGGGGGACAGAGTAAGACACTGTCTCAAAAACAAAAAGGCCGAGGGTCGTGGCTCACGCCTGTAATCCCAGCACTTTGGGAGGCGGAGTCCGGTGGATCACGAGGTCAAGAGATCGAGACCATCCTGGTCAACATGGTGAAACCTCGTCTCTACTAAAAATACAAAAAATTACCTGGGCACGGTGGCGAGTGCCTGTAATCCCAGCTACTCAGGAGGCTGAGGCAGGAGAATTGTCTGAATCCGGGAGGCGGAGGTTGCGATGAGCCGAGATCGCGCCATTGGACTCCACCCTGGGTAACAAGAGCGAAACTCCGCTCCTGTTTTTTTTTTTTTTTTTTTTCAGGCTGCAGTGCAGTGGTGCCATCTCAGTTCATTGCAACCCCCGCCTCCCAGGTTTAAGCGATTCTCCTGCCTTGGCCTCCTGAGTAGCTGGAACCACAAGCATGTACCACCACCCCCAGCTAATTTTTTTTCTTTTGAGACGGAGTTTGGCTCTCGTTACCGAGGATGGAGTGCAAAGGCGCGATCTCGGCCCACCACAACCTCCGCCTCCTGGGTTCAGGCAATTCTCCTGCTTCAGCCTTCTTAGAAGCTGGGATTACAGGCACGCGCCACCGTGCCCAGCTAATTTTTGTATTTTTAGTAGAGATGGTCTTGATCTCTTGACGTTGTGATCCGCCTGCCTCGGCCTTCCAAAGTGCTGGGATTATAGACGTCACTATAATTGTCACTTTTCTTTCACTCTCTGAATAAAGTACCTATGCATATATATTTGTGAATGGATCTTTTGTTTCTTTTCAAATGCTTTATTAGCAGTATTATATAATCATTTGGGTTTATTTCCATCTTTCTTTCATCCACAGGCAGCATATCACAATTTGGGTCATACCAAAGATATTTCTGTATTATTTTAAACCCCTTTTATTTTCCTTAATAGTGTTTGATTGATTTGAGGAACATATTATTCAACTCTCTGAATGTCTACCTCTTTACTGCAAAGTGAGCAAAATAACATTTACTTAATAAACTAGTCTAAGGCATAACATTGAATTACTATGTGAAATTTTGCTGGCCCAATGCCTGACACATAATTACCTGTCATTTAATAGAGGTTTATTTGCAGCAACATATCATCATTGTTTCCACTATTACCACTGCCGTCATCATCATCATCACCTCCTATAGTTGTTCCAGCAAGAGAATGGCTTGGATGTAACTAATACAGAAAATAAGAAGACTCTCTTTTGTTACTTTTTATTGATTCATAATACCTATGAACACTTTTGGGGTACATGTGATATTTTATTACATGCATCATATGTGTAATGATAGGTCAGGACATTAGGAAATTTAGGACGTTTATCACCTTGAGCATTGATCATTTCTCTCTTTGTTGGAAACATTTAAATTCCTCTCTTCTAGCTATTTTGAAAAATACAATATGTTGTTGTAAACTGTAGTCACCTTACTCAAACAGTTTTTTCTCTTCACAATTTTTCACAATTTTGTCTGTGTTTCTTTGTTTTCCTTTTTGACTTTGTTGGAGTGAAACCACAGCCTATGCACATTCACTATCCTGAAAAGATTCTTACATGAAGAAGTATCTGATTCCTTCCATCATTTACCATACGTCCTTCTTAATCTCATTAACACTCAGCATGCAGGAGTACTTTACGTTACTCATAGCTCTTGAAATTATGCTCCTCAGTATTCTGATCTAACGTATAGAGAAAACAGAAGTAGAATTTACAAGGTCTATTCACTTTGGGAAGGTTAGTACAAATGAGGTGTTCAGTTTCTTATAAGGATATAGCCTACAATTTAGGGAATTTGTCGCCAGAAGAAATGTGATATTTAAATGAGCAATTTTTTTATTGTTCTAAACAGCTAACCACATTAACAGCAAACTAAACTGGAGGTAACATTATATATATTTTTTCACATAGAATACTGAATATCTATATATGCTAATATTTTACAAATGAACAAATCCACATATTGCTGTTTCTTGTATTTAGATTTATTTTCTTGTATTAACTGAATTCAGAGGAAAGTCTTAGAAAGCACAAACAACTAGGCACTGATCTAAATTTCTGCTTAGATTAACTCTCATTTTCATCACATAAGAATAAACGTCAGGATCAGCCCATCTTATTATTTCTGCACACTTCACTCAAATCATATATTTGCATTTGATTTGTCCTAAAAATTCCTGGCACACACTTAAAATAAAGATAAAATAAAAGATTTTAAAGGTGAGGCAAATAACCTTCTCACCGTGAACAACTCGAACTCGATATTTTGCATCTATCTCTTTGGTTAGCCATGTGTTTCTTTACTATTTTGAATACTCCCTGTAGCATGTGCTAAGTACTTCGTATGCAGTTTCTGATTTAAAGTTTTTCTCATGACAATTTAGTGGTAGGTACCATTATTATCACTAGGTTCTATTATTTTTGTCACCTCTCTAATAATAATCAATTTCTTCAAATTTCATCAAATTATGGCCAATTTTATGATTTCTATCCAGCTGGCTCTTGGATAGTAGACAAACTCATTCCTGTTTTTTTTTTACTGTAGTATGAGCTGCCAATTTTGACGAACTATTTTTTTTTCCCTTTTGACCTGGAGTCTCACTCTGTTACCCAGGCTGGAATGCAGTGGCATGATCTTGGCTCACTGCAACCTCCGTCTCCTGAGTTCAAGGAATTCTCTGCCTCAGCCTCTCGAGTAGCTGGGATTACAGGCACCCACCACTACACCTGGCTAATTTTTGTATTTTTAAAAGAGACAGGGTTTCACCATCTTGACCAGGCTAGTCTTAAACTCCTGACCTCGTGATCCACCTGCTTCAGTCTCCAAAAGTGCTGGGATTACAGGCGTGAGCCACCGCGCCCAGCCTGGTGAACTGTTTCATAGATACATATGGCTATTGGGTGTCTGTGTCTTGTGTACGTATGTCAGTGCTGTGAGGACAAGGATTATTATTGGGGTTTTCTTCAAGAGAGATTTTATAAGGGATGTGATCAAATGTAAAGCTATAATAATAAAAAGTGGTAATTACATCCAGTCCCCCTTTAGTGTCTGACCAAAAATGCTGAAAAGAAAAAAACACCATTATTTCACGAACTGAGGAATGAACAGGCATTTGTCTTGTCAGCTTTTCAAAGTAGAATTTTAAGATTCCTTAGTCAGTAATAAGTAATATTTGGAGAATATTTTGAAAAGTAAAACAAGAGAATAAACATCATCTCTACTTTCACCAGCCATATGTAATCAGATTTAATATACTGTTTCGTGTGTTTTCTATCTTTTAATAAATGTTGATGAAAATGTTGTCATGCTTTATATATGGTTTTAGCACAATTTGAATGTTTTAAATTATATCAAATAATCTTTCAAAACATCCACCTTAATGATCTTCAGAATTCTAGCATATGCACGTGCTGTAATTTATCAGATTCAGCATGGAAGGACAATGGAGACTAAGCTTTCATAAAGAAATACAAGCAGGAGGCAGATATGCTTGGGAGTTGGCATTACCATTTCTACGAGCACATCAAGAATATTTTACCATAATTAGACAACATTAAAAGGCTTTGCACAAAGTGAATGGACCACCACGAAATTATGTTATGTGAAAAAAAACAGCAATTCTCAAAAGATTACATGATGTATAGATCCACTCAAATATTCTTAAAATAATAAAATCCTAGAGATGGAAAAAAGAGTAGTATTTACTAGAGGTAAGCATCTGGGAAACAAGGGGTGGTTATGGCTTTAAGTGGGGAACAGAGGAGCCTCGTGGGAATGGAACAGTTACGCATCTCGATGGTTGTGGTTGTCAGCCAAATCTACGGATGTGATGTAAATTTCATAGCATTATAAACACACACACACACAAATGAGTGAATATATAACCTATACCATTCAAATATACTTTGTGAAATGCAAAAAAATGAAGTGTCTGTTCCTTCATACTTAATGATCCCCTAGAAAATTATGGAGTAGAAGTAATAGGAATGAACTTAAGGTGATCAGACTCTTAGAGAACATAATGCTAAGCTCTTTAGACATGCAGATAGATGTTAGATAGATAAAGACCCATGGTGTGTATGTGTGTCTGTGTGTGTGTGTGTATGTGTGCATGTGTGTGGGGTGTGTGTGTCTGTGTATGTGCCTGCATGTGTGTGCAGGGTGTGTGTGTCTGTGTGTGTGTCTGTGTGTGTGGTGTGTATGTGTGTGTCTGTATATGTGCATGTGTGTGTGTGTTGTGTGTGTGGTGTGTATGTGTGTGGTGTGTGTCTGTGTGTGTGGTATGTGTGTGTCTGTGTATGTGTGTGTGTGTCTGTGTGTGTGGTGTGTGTGTGCATGTGTGTGTGGGGGTGTGTGTGTCTGTGTGTGTATGTGTCTGCGTGTGTGTGCAGGGTGTGTGTGTGGTGTGTATGTGTGTGTCTGTGCATGTGTGCATGTGCGTGTATGTGTTGTGTGTGTGTCTGTGTGTCTGTGTGTGTGGGCAGGGTGTGTGTGTCTGTGTGTGTGGTGTGTATGTGTGCATGTGTGTGTGGTGTGTGTGTGCATGTGTGTGTGTTGTGTGTGTGGTGTGTATGAGTGTCTGTGTATGTGTGCATGTGTGCGTGTTGTGTGTGTGGTGTGTATGTGTGCATGTGTGTGTGTGTCTGTGTGTGTGGTGTGTATGTGTGTGTCTGTGTATGTGTGCATGTGTGTGTGGTGTGTGTGGTGTGTGTGTGGTGTGTGTGTCTGTGTCTGTGTCTGCGTGTGTGTGCAGGGTGTGTGTGTGTATGTGTTTGTCTGTGTTTGTGTGCATGTGTGTGTGTTGTGTGTGTGTGGTGTGTGTGTCTGTGCGCGCACGCGTGCCTCGCTCTATGTCTCAGGGCCTGGGTGTCCTAACTCGGGGAAGCCGACTGTTAGCTGCCCTTCTTCATGTTGCAGCTGCTTTTCATGTAGCTCTTCTGTGAGGAACTCTGAGTTTCAAGTTCACCACCTCAACTTATAAAGCCGGCCTGTCTGAGATGCTGGGGGCCCTAGGGCTGCTGCCACTCTGGTGACTGCACTGCTGTGATAAGCAGCCTATTTGAGTGAGGTGTCCTCAGAAGGGAAGTCCTCAGAAGGGCATGACCCAAACTGTATTATCTCTCACGGTGATCTCATTTGGCAGCAAATTCTCCAATTCTGTGTGGGAGAAATTAGACATTTCTCTAAGAATTTTTGTTTTAGATGTGATGCGAGGATCTGGGGACTAGTTGGGGACCTACTGAGAGACGTCCCTTTACTTCACCCACTGTGCTTGGCATATGTAATAGTTTATAGGAAGCATTTGGTGAGAACACTGTTTGTAAACACCTGGCCTCAAGGTGTTGATGTGTTGGCTCTGTTCCTGTAGTGACAGGCCAGTGGCGATCTTGGCCAAAAGCCCTTCCTTAGAGACTGGAGCACTTGCAGTTCTGGGAACCTAGCCTGCTTAACTGAGGGATGTGATGCTGGGTCGATTCAGTGTTCCTGCTCTATGTGGAGCATAGCTGGTGAGCGCTCCAAAGGATCTGAGTCACTCCTCTTCCTCTTTTTCCTTGTCTTCCTCTTCCTTCTTCTTCTCCAATTATAAAACCACATTCTTGGAAAGCTTCCTTATTATTGGCCCAGATAAGGATGCTCCAGCAACATTATTTTAAATGTTTAATATACAATGTGTAGTAGCCCCATTGACCGTTGAAAGAATTTTAAGAAGATGTGAAAGACATTCACATTGACAACATATGTGTTGCGTGAACAATGTGTACTGAAATGGACAGACGAGAGGTAGACATTGAGCTGTGAGTTGATAATCTAGCAAGTTATGGGGCTGGAGGGCTTTTCGAAAAGACAAAGGAAGAACATACAAACAAATAAAAATGACTGTCTTTCAAGGATTAAAACTTGTTAGGAAAGCGAGATAGAGAGAGCAAACATATAGGATCACATTTAGTTTATATTTCCCTCTAGTTTTCAGACTTTAGATGCTCTGTCCTTCTCTACTTTGCAAACCTTCTTCTAATTATTTACAGTAAGATACTGAGAGTCTTTGCTTCTTGTTCTCTATAGGATGTTCACAGGGAAACATAGAGGCATGGTTCAGCACATAGATGTAAAGTGAATGCTTGTAACTTTGGTTCCCTTCCCTCCGTTTCCCTAATGTGGTGACTAAGAGTGTGTTTTTATAAATAAAAAGGCTGTAGTACACATCCTTGATGGCAGCAGTGGCAAACATACTGGGGAGACTGGATCTCACTCTGGTATATGTCCTGGGACACAAGTACCTCTATGAGGGGTGTAGAAGACAACTTCAAAGAGAAAAGGAATATAGGTAAAATCTGGAGTTCTGTGAGAGAAAGGCAGAGGCGGAGCAGAAAATTTCAGGCTTGAACAGGGGAAACAGATGGCACGGTGTGGTCAGTGCCTCCAACCGAGAGGTAAGTATGACGCTCCTCTATTTAGAATCCTAGGGAGGAGACTTGATGTGTCTGTGGTCATACAACTCAGCAAAAAATGTCTGGGGCCAGAATCCAGGCCGTTGTTAGGTCTCTCCTTCCTTCTAGCACATTGGCAAATTGTACTAGGAAGTAGAGGTGGAGATGGGTTCATGTACAACGATATGGCATTCAGCTGAAGTGGATCAGGGCAGGAAGTTTTATGATTTAGGGAGGGAGTAAGACGGGAAGGATTCATTGCCCCCAATCAAGAAAGAGAGCCCTTGACCACCAGTTAAAGAATCCCCCAATTCCCTCTTTGCTATAAGTCACTGAAACTGAGATCTAAGGCAGGGCCTCCATGAGTTCGGAGCACTCAATCCAGTGGGGAGATCCCAGAACAGGATATTTCCTAGTTTGAGAATCCCTGTCATGCCAGTTATGGGTAAATTTGCATTTCAGTTGGGACATTGCTGGACCAGCCCAGTTTTAGGCAGTTCCACTTCCTGCTGGGTGGGGTAGCAAGCCCTATAAAGAGGTTCCCTGCTGCAGGACTCCTAAACTCCTGGCACCCAAGCACCGATCTGCCTTGGAGAACCTGGTGAGTCTGCTTCCTTGAGTTCCTCTGTTTTTTGTGCCCTGTAATGTTGAATTTAATCTGAATACGGCAAGTTTGGAGGATCCAAAACTATGATCATTGGTTTGATGGTACTTAGGGGATGGAACCACAGGGTTAGATAATATGATACAATGTTTTAGATTGCTTTTTGAAAAATGCAGAGTTATAGGTCCATATGGACAGAGATGTTAATAGGAAAGGTTTATTAGAAGAAGAGAAAAGGATGAGGTATTTTTCTCTTTTCCGTGTTTTTCTGGCATCCGTTTCAAAGTTTTGTATCTTAGCAGGTGTGAGGGCCTGGAATTCTTCCTGAACAGCTCTTTGCTCTGTTCCCAAGTCAATCCACTGGTACTTTACAACAGATAATGATGATAGGAATAGCTTGTGAGATTGCCTGAGGTGTCTGCACTTGTGACTGTGGAATCACATGATTAATTTTTTATTACAGAGATTTTTCTTTGGAAAAATCGTATGAGAAAAGGCAGGATTTCCCAGGTCTGATGAAGCAACTTGCTAAAGTGGAAAATAGAAGACAGTCATGTAAAGGGAGCTAAGGGTTTAAATAAATTTTTGGAAATTGGAGAAATAATATGCTACGGTATTACAAATAAGCTTTGGCTTCTCTCTCTATAGGAACCCCTTCCTGTGAACACTGTCATATCATTTCTTCCAGGTTCTGAGACTCCAGCAGGATGTCTTACCAACAGCAGCAGTGTAAGCAGCCCTGCCAGCCACCTCCTGTGTGCCCCACGCCAAAGTGCCCAGAGCCATGTCCACCCCCGAAGTGTCCTGAGCCCTGCCCACCACCAAAGCGTCCAGAGCCCTGCCCACCTCAGCAGTGCCAGCAGAAATGTCCTCCTGTGCCACCTTCCCCACCCTGCCAGCCAAAGTGTCCACCCAAGAGCAAATAACAGCTTCAGGATTTGTCAGGCCCATGAAAGGATGAGGATAATTGGCCCACCTAGTTCTGCAGCTCCACCTGCATCTTCTCATCAAAGCCTACCATGGATGCACAGGGAGCCTCTTTCCCCTTAGCCTGTGATCTGCCTGTGATGATCCCTGACAGCAAAAGCTTTTCTTTCTGAGGCTGCCATCCTGTCCAGGTAGAGACTGAGCAAAGGAAGTCCTCAGCTGTTCCAGCTCCCAGAGCTTCGGAAGAAAGAGCAGCAGCTCTCTCCCTGGGAACCATCAGAGAATTCTGTTGATGTTTTCTGTGTCTGTCTGTCACCTGGGCATGAGCTTCTCCCACCTGTGCAATTGTCACTTTTCTTTCACTCCCTGAATAAAGTATCTATGCATATATATTTGTGAATGGATCTTTTGGTTCTCTTCAAATCTGCTTTATTAGCAATATTATACAATCGTTTGGGCTTATTTCCATGTTCCTATGATTCACAGTAGGATCTCACAATTAGGGTCATACCACAGATTATTTCTTTACCATTTTAAACCCCTTTTATTTTCCTTCATTAGCGCTTGATTGATTTGAGGAACATATTATTGAACTTCTCTCAATGTCAATCTCTTTAATGCAAAGTGAGCAAAATAACATTTACATCACAAACTAGTCTAAGGCATAAAATAGGATTACTATCTGATATTTGATTGGTACATTGCCTGACATATAATTAGGCATCATTTGATAGAGGTCTATTCACAGCAATATATCATCATTGTTTTCACCATCACCATCACCACCACCTCCATCATCATCACTCCCGGCCACAACACCTCTGTATATGTACCAGCAAGAGCGTGGCTTGAATGTAACTAACGTAGGAACTAAGAAGACTCTCTAATGTTATTTGTATTGATTAGTAATATTTGTACACATTTACTGCATACGTGTAGTATTTTTTACATGAATAGACTGTGTTAATGATCAAGTCAGGATATTAGGAAATTTACAGCATTCATCACCTGGAGCATTTATCTTTCCTCTTTGTTGGGAACGTTTTCATTCCTCTCTTCTAGCTATTTTGAAGTATACAACACATTTTTGTATATTGTAGTCACCTTACTCGGCTATCAAATATTAAAACCGTGTACTCTTATGGCACGATTGCTAACAGGGGTCCCCTTTCTGCAGGAAGTAAAAGGAATTGCTTTGCTGAGAGATCCTTTGTCCCAGAACTGAGGATTTTTTTCTTTGCAACACTGAAAATTTACATGTAACACTGGACAAGTTGTAAAACAGTTAAATAAAGTAATCCGATACAAAAAAAATTAAGACTTACTCTTTTTATGTATCTGTATGTTTTTACTTATTAACCAGTATTTCTTCATTCTCTATCCCCCTGAACACCCTTCCCTGCCTCTGGCATCTATCATTAACTCTCTACCTTTATAGATGAACTTCTGTAGTTCCCACATACGAGTGAAAACATGCAATATTTGTCTTTCTCTGCTTGATTTATTTACTTAGAATAATGACCTCTAGTTCCATCTGTGTTGCTGCCAATGACAAGATTTTATTCTTTTTATTGCAATGGAATGGTATTTCATTGTGCATATATGCGTGTTTTCTTTATGCATTTATTCATTAATGGACACTTAGGTTACACAGCTTTTCTATTGTGAATAGTACTGCAAGAACCTCAGGAGTTCAGGCATCCCTTTGACGTACCGATTTCTTTTCCTTTGAATAGATACATAGTAATTGGATCGCTGGATTGAATGGTAGTTTTTTAGTTTCTGGAGAAATCTTTGTACTGTCTTGCATAGCAGCTGTGCTAATTTACATTCCCACCAAGAGTATACAAGTCCTCTTTTTTCTTTGCATCTTCTCCAGCTTAATTTTTTTAACTCTTAAGTTCAGGGGTCATGTGCAGGTTTGTTATATAGGTAAACTCGTGTCACGGGGTTTAATTATAGCGCCCGTTAGTGATTTTTCCCGATCCTCTCCATTGCCGGTGGTGGGCGCCAGTGTCTGCTGTTCTCCTCGAGGTGTCCGTGTTTTCCTATCATTTAATTCACATTTATAAGTGAGAACATGTGGTATTTGAATTTCTGTTACTGCATTAGTTTGCTAAGGATAATGGTCTCCAGCTTCATCTATGTACCTGTAAAGGACATGATCGCCTTCCTTTCTATGGCTGCATAGTATTCCATGGTGTATACGTACACGTGTACCATATTTTCTTTGTCTAGGCTATCATTGATGGGCACTGAGTTTGATTCCATGTCTTTGCTATTATGAATAGTGCTGCAATGAACATAACACATGCATGTGTCTTTAGAATATAGAATGGTTTATATTCCTTTGGGTATATGCCACGTAATGGGATTGCTGGTTGGAATGGTAGTTCTGCTTTAAGGTCTTTGAGCAATTGCCTTCTGAACTGGGTATTTTGTCTGTCATCTCTTGTGTTGTTTTATTGTGACTCTTAGCCTTCTTGGATTGGGTTTCAGAATACTCCTGCATCTTATTGATCTTCCTTCCTATCCATATTTTGAATCCAATTTCTACCATTTCATCCATCTCAGCCCAGTTCAGAACGCTTGCCGGGGAGGTCGTGTGATCCTTTGGAAGAAAGACGGCACTCTGGCGTTTTGAGTTTTCAGAGTTCTTGCATTGCTTCTTTCTTATCTTTGTGTCTTATGTTTTTTCAGTCTTTGAAGTTGGCAATGTTTGGATGGGTTTTATTTTTTTTAATCTCATTTGATAACCTTGAGCTTTTGATTGTGGTGTAAGGTCAATCCAGACAACTGACTTCATTTCTGAAAGATTTTAGGGTCCCAACACTCAGGTCCCAACTCCTGGCCTGCATGCTGTAACTCTGGGGGGACTGTATCAGGCTTGACTTTGTTCTTTGGCTCCCCCAGGTTAGGAATCCACTGTGCTTTGGAGGCTGATGTGCTCGCTGACCCCTAGCCACTACACTGTGATGGGTGGTGTCAGCCGAAGTGTTTAGCAGGATGGTGCCAGCGGGGTCCATTATTGTTTTGTATGTGCCAGGAGCAGTGGCAGCATGGCAGGTTGCATACTCTTAGACTGGGGCAGGATTCTAGCAGGTGCTAGGGTAACTGCCTCTGTGAAGGCAATGTAGCTTGGGGCTGTAGGGGGTCCCTGCTGGTGACTGTGTGTGTGGTCACACTTGTATTATTGGTATTTGGGTGGGGTGCTGGCAGGTGCAGATCTGTGTGCTTTCTCTGTGTGCAGTGGGAAGTTGTTGTTTTTTGTGGTGCAGGAGTTTCCACTGTTTTCAGTGCCTAGTTTCACTCCCATGGTAGTGTTGGCACAAGGGTACATGCTGGCATGGGCAGTACACTGGCAGGGGTGGGGCTGGCTGGCTCCAAGACAGCAATGGCCATCACCAGGGAGAAGGGGGCTGACTGTACTCTCACTGCAGCAGTGGCAGAGAGGGATGCACACACTCACATGTACTGCTGCGGAGAGGAAAGCAAAATCCACTCATGCACACACATGCTGGCAAAGTGACATGGCGTGTTGCTCTGAACCCAGGGGAAGCTGCAGTGTGTGGAGCAAGCAGATGGGCTAGTGGGTGATTGTGGGCAGCTGCCCCATTGCGGTTCTCCACTTGTCAGCTGTGATCTGCCAGCATAGAGGCTACGATGTGGGTCCCAAGGGCACCAGTGTTTTCCCTGCAAGCAGGTACAGCCAGACTGACACCCCAAGAGAGGCCAGCTGACCAGGGAGTGCTCAGGTCAGACTGGCCCCATCTCAAGGGAAAGATTGCCCTGTAGAGTTCAGGTCCAGTGGTTCCCCGAGAGCTAAAGTCTTCGATGAGAGAAAGTTGAGCTTAGGGAGATGGCCATCCCTGGCCCTGCTCCACCGCAGATACTTCCCCACCAAGCCCTTTGGGGTCCACGTCAGCTGGCGTGCTGCCCTGTCACTTCTCTAAGCAGCTCTCCCTTCCAACTGGAGTCTCCCTGGTGGTTGAGGAGGTCTCCTGCCTCGATTCCAGAGGCCCACGGTGAGAGTGGGTAGCTTCCTGCCAGTTCAACTCAGCTGTTCCCCTGAAGTCACTGGAGGCCAGGAACGAGTCCTGGTGTGTAGTGTCCCTGTGCAGGGTTCCTAACTTTCTCTCTTTTCAGCCTAGCTTCTGGGTCTTCCCTTTGTTCACTTTCAGTACCTTCCCTCTGAATATCTGTTAGACGTGCACCTGGCATCTCGGTCCCTCAGTGGCAGCTGTTCCACCTGGCTGCGTCCTGTTGGCCATCTTGCCCCGAGCCACAGGAATTATCTGGTATGGTAAATGTTTCTGAGGCTTTTTCTGCATCAATATTCATGAGGAATATTGGTCTGTAGTTTTCATTCCTTGTAGTGTCTTTGCCTGGTTTTTCTATCAGTATAATGGCGGGCCTCATGGAACAAGAGAGGGAGTATTCTGTATTTTCCGTTTCCCTTTCTGAAAGATTTTGAGAAGGATTGGTATATACATCTTCAGTAAATCCTTCTGGTTCAACACTTTTTTTTTTTCTTGTGAGGTTTTAAATTAGTGATTCAGTTTCTTTACTTACTATATATCTATTCAGATTTTCTATTTCATCATGATTTGGTTTGGTAGATAGTATATATCTAAGAATTCATTCATTTCAACTGGGTTATCTGATAAACTGACAGAATTGTTCATAGTTTCCTCTTCAAATTTTTTCATTTCTGTAAAATCAGTAGTAATGTCCCCACTTTCTTTTTGATTTTAGCTATTTGAGTGTTGTATTGTATTTTTCTCTGGTTAATCTGTCTAAAGATTTGTCAATTTTATTTACTTTTTCAAAGAAGTAACAATTTTATTGATTTTTCTCTACTGTTTGTTTGTATTTTGTTAGTATCTCTACTCTAGGCTCATATTTGCTTTTTTGGGGCTTAGTGTATTTTATCTTTTGTAGCTTCCTAAGTTGTATTATGAGGTTATTGGTCTGAGAATTGTTTTTTTCATTAAAAATGTGTGTGGTTATGGCTATAAATTTCCCTGTTAGAACTGCTTTTGCTGCAACCCGTAAATTTTGGTATCGTGTGTTTTGTTGTCAGTAGTCTCAAGCAATTTCTAATTTTCTCTGTGATTTCTTTTTTGATCTGTTGGTTGTTTAAGAATTTGTTGTTCTCTGGGTGCAGTGGCTCATGCCTGTAATTCTAGCACTTTGGGAGGCTGAGACAGATGGATCACCTGAGGTCGGGAGTTTGAGACCAGCCTGATCAGCCTGGAGAAACCTAGTGTCTACAAAAAATACAAAATTAGCTGGGCATGGTGGCACATGCTGTAACCTAAGATATTCGGGAGGCTGAGGCAGGACAATTGCTTGAACCCAGGAGTCAGAAGTTGTGGTGAGCTGAGATCATGCCTTTGCACTCCAGCCTGGGCAATAAAAGAGTGAAGCTCCATCTCAAAACAACAAAAAAAGAATTTATTGTTTAATTTCCACAAATCTGTGAAATTTTCAGTTTTAATTAGATTACAGGTTTTTTTCTTTTTTTAAATTATACTTTAAATTCTGGGGTACACGTGCAGATTGTGCAGAATTGTTACGTAGGTATACACACGCCATGGTGGTTTGCTGCATCCATCCCCATGTGACCCACATTAGGTATTTCTCCTAATGTTATCCCTTCCTATTCCTCCCACCTCCTGCTATTTCTCCCCTAGCTCCCCACCCCGCAAGAGGCCTCAGTGTATGATGTTCCCCTCCCTGTGTCCGGGTGTTCTCATTGTTTAATACCTACTTATGACTGAGAACATGCGGTGTTTGGTTTTTCTGTTCTTCTGTCAGTTTGCTGAGAACGATGGTTTCCAGCTTCATCCATGTCCCTGCAAAGGACATGAACTCATCCTATTTTATGGCTGCATAGTATTCCATGGTGTGTATGCACCACATTTCCTTTATCCAGTCTATCATTGATGGGCATTTGGGTTGGTTCTAAGTCTTTGCTATTGTACAGTGCCACAATGAACATATGTCTGCATGTGTCTTTATGTTAGAATGTTTTATAATCCTTTGGGTATATACCTAGTAATGGGATTGCTGAGTCAAATGGTATTTCTATTTCTAGATCCATGAGGAATCACCACACTGTCTTCCACAATGGTTGAACTAATTTACACTCCCAACAGTGTAAAAGCTTTCCGATTTCTCCACATCCTATCCAGCATCTGTTGTCTCCAGATTTTTTAATGATCGCCATTCTAACTGGCATGGGATGGTATTTCAATGTGGTTTTGATTTGCATTTCTCTAACGACCAGTGATGATGAGCATTTTTTCACATAGTTGTTGGCTGCATAATTGTCTTCCTTTGAAAAGTGTCTGTTCATATCCTTCATCCACTTTTTGATGGGTTTTTTGTTTTTTTCTTGTAAATTTGTTTTAGTTCTTTGTATATTCTGGATATTAGCCCTTTGTCAGATGGGTAGCTTGCAAAAATCTTTTTTCCCATTCTGTTGGTTGCTGGTTCACTCTAATGATTGTTTCTTTTGCTGTACAGAAGCTCTTAAGTTTAATTAGATCTGATTTGTATAAGTTTTCAGTTTTATTCTATTGTGATTGGGAAAAGTACTTTGTATGATTTTAGTCTTTGAAAATATATTAACTTGTTTTCTAGCCTAATATGTGGTCTATCCTGGAGAGTGTTCTTCCAAGTTCTCTTGAGAAAACTTTAAGGTGTATTCTGCTCCTTTCGGGTGGAGTGTTCTATATTTGTCTGTTTGGTCCAATTGGCTTATATATTTAAGTCCTCTATTTTTTTTAAATTCTGTTATTTTAGCCATTTTTGAGAGTGAAGTATTCGAGTTTTTAGCATTTATTATACACCTATTAATTTCTTCTTTTAATTTCTCTCACTTTATCTTTGTATATTTTGGAGTTCTGATGTTTAGTAAATGTATGTTTATAACTTCTATAATTTCCTGATGAATAAATCTCTTTAACAATATACATGTCCTTTGTAGTCATTTATAACAGTTCTCAAAGTTAATTGTGTCTAATGTTAGTGTATCCACCTCTGGTCTTTCTGGATTTACTGTTTTCTGTATATTGTTTGTCTTTCAATACAGTCTGATTTCTGTTTATTTGATTTTTTGGTGGTAAAACTAATTTATTGCGTTTTATCTTTTGCGTGTACTCAAAAATATTTTTTTGTGGTTTCAATGGGGATTATACATACTATCCTAAAGTTATATTAATCTAATTTGAATTAACAACCATTTAACTCCAATCGCATTGAAAAGTTGACTTATACCCAGCCTGGCTGACATGGTGAAACCCTGTCTCTACTAAAAATAACAAAAATTAGCTGGGTGTGGTGGCACACGTCTGCCTGTAATTTCTGAGGCACGAGAATTACTTGAAACCAGGAAGCAGGGTTGCAGTGAGCCAAGATCATGCCACTGCATTCCAGCCTGGGTGATGGAGTGAGACTCTGTCTCAAAGAAAAAAAAAAAAAGAAAGAGAGAGAAGTTGTACAATCCTATCTTCTTTTTATGTTTAGTTCACAAATTACATCTTTACACATTGCGTGTTCACTAACATGGATTTGTAATTATTTTGTATACATTTGCAATCTAAGTCTTGTAGAAAACAAAAAATGGAGTTACAAGATAAAATTGCAATAATGCTGTCTTTTATGTACCTGTGTACATTTATCAGAGATTTTTGTATTCTCATACAGTTTCAAGTTTCTCTCTAGCATTTTTTGAATGTCAGAGGCTCTCTTTATCACTTCTCATACAGAAAATCTAGGGGTAATGAACTGCCTTAAGTTTTGATTTCCAAGAATGTCATAATTTTGCCCTCATTTTTAAGGACAATTTTTCCAGCTGTAGAATTCTAGGTTGAAAGAATTCTAGGTTTTCTTTATTTTCAATATATCATCCCACTGCCTCCTGATCCTAAAGACTTTTGGTAAGAATTTGGTCAACTATTTGTTAAGGATCTCTTAGATATGATGATTCACTTCCCTCTTGCTGCTTTCAATAGTCTCTCTTTTGATAGTTTAATTATAATGTATTTCAGTGTGGGTGTCATTGAATTCATTTAACCGGGAGTTTGTTGTGCTTTTTGTATGTGTAATTTTACACTTTTCAGAATTTGTATAAATGGAACCATACAGGTTATAGTCTTTGAGACTGACTTTTTTTTTTTTAACTTATCAATTTGCATTTAAAATTCAGCCATGTCTTCATGAGTCTTGATAGGTCATTCCATGTTATCACTGCATAGTATTCCAGTGCTTGCTTGGATGTGATGCACCACAGTTTATCAATGTAATTATTAAAGGGCATCTTGGTAGATGACAGATCTTGGAGATTATGAATAAAGCTGCTATAATCATTTGAATGCAGCTTGAAATTTGTTAGATCAATTTTTGAATGTGCTTTTGCTGAATCATAGCATAAAATTATGTTTATCTCTTTAAGATTGTGAATTGGTTTTCACTTTTCTCATAACGTTTCTGGTTTATGTAACCTTTCTAATACTTCCAGTAGAATTCGGATCTCTTGTCTTATATGTTAGAATTCAAACAGTTTTTTTCTCTCCAAATTTTTTCACAATTTTGTCTGTGTTTCTTTGTTTTCCTTTTTGACTTTTTTTGGAGGGAGACCATAACTTATGCACATTCACTATCTTGAAAAGATTTTTACAAGGAGAAGTATCTGATTCATTCCATCATTTACCACTTATCCTTCTTAATCTCATTGACACTGAGCATACAGGAGTACTTTATATTACTAATAGCTCTTGAAATTACGCTCTTAAATACACTGATCTAATATACACAGAAAATAAAAGTAGAATATATAGGGTCTATTCACTTTGGGAAGGTTAGTGCTAATGAGCTATTCAGTTTCTTATAAGGATTTATCCTAAAATTTAGGTTATTTCCCACCAGAAGGAATGTGATATTTAAATGAGCAGTTTTTAATTGTCCTACACAGCTAACCACACCAACAACAAACTAAATTGGAGGTAACTTTATATATATTTTTCACATAGAATGCTAAATGTATATACATACTATTTATTTTACACATGAACAAATTGACATATTGCTATTTATTGTATTTAGACTTATTTTCTTATATAAACTGAATTCAGAGGAAAGTCTTAGAGAGTCCAAACAACAAGGAGCAATTGAAGTATCTGGTTTCTATCCTTTGCTGTAAATTTCTGCTTAGATTAACTCTCATTTTCATCACATAGGATAAGTGACAAAATCATCCCATCTTACTGTTTCTGCACACTTCATTCAAATCATATGTTTGCATTTGCTTTCTCCTAAAAACTGTGGCACACAGTTAAAATAAAGATAATATAAAAAGTCTTAAAGTTGAAGCAAATAACTTTCTGAACCATAAACGAACTCAATATTTTGCTTCTATCTCTTTTATTAACAATGTGTTACGTTAGTATTTTGAGTACTATCTGTAGCCTGTGCTAAGTACCTTATATGCAGTCTCTGATTTAATTGTTTTCTCATGACAGTTTAGTGGCAGGTACTATATTATCACTATGTTCTAGTATCCTTACTGCCTGTCCTACTAATTATCCATTTCTTCCAATTTCATCATATTATGGCCAATTTATGCTTTCTATCCACCTGGCTCTTGGTTAGTGGAGAAACTCTTTCCTGATTTCTTTTTACTATGGTATGATCTCCCAATTCTGGTGAATTGTTTCATAGATACATATGGTTGTGGGGTGTCTGTGGCTTCTGCGTGTATATGTCAATGCTATGAGGATGGGGATTATTGTTGGAGTTTTCTTCAAGACAGATTTTAGAAGGGATGTGATCAAATGTAGAGCCATAACAATAAAAAAAACTACTTACATCCAGCCCCACCTTTAGTGTCTGGCCAAAAATACTGAAAATAAGGAAGACTGTTATCTCACCAATTAAGCAATAGACAGGCTTGTCTGTTGATGGCTTTTCAAAGTAGAATTTTAAGATTACTTACTCAATAAAGGTAACATTTGGAGAATATTTTGAAAAGTAAAACAAGAAAATAAACATCATCTCTAATTATACCAGTCAAATATAATCACATTTAATATGTTGTTTTATATATTGCCTAACATTAAATAAATATATGTTAATGAAAATATCATCATGGCTTACATAAGTTTTTAGTAGAATTTGAATGTTTTAAAATGTTAAGTAATCTTCCAAAATATCCTTCTTAATTATCTTCAGAATTCTCCCATATTCTACCTGATTCATCAAATTATGGAAAGACAATGGAGACTAAGCCTTCCATTCAGAGATGAAAGCAGAAGGCAGATATGTGTGGGGACTCACAGTTACCATTTCTTGGAACATAAAAAGAATATTTTACCATGATTCCTGTTTCTTAATTTTTAAAACATATTTAATTTTAAATCTTCATTTTCCAGCACTGCTTTGTTTAGTGGAAAGTATCATAGTAAAATGTGAGATAACATGTTAAATCAAGTATTAGACCAAATAAAATTTTTGTTCTTTCCTGTCATTTTTAGGTACTAATAATTCATACTTAATGATCCCCTAGAAAATTAGGAAGTAGAAGTAATAGGAACGAACCTAATGCTATCAGACTCTTAAGGAATATAAAGCTAAGCTCTTTAGACATGAAGATAGATGATAGATAAATAAGGCCCCTGGTGTGTGTGTGTGTGTGTGTGTGTGTGTGTGTGTGTGTGCGCGCGCGTGTGTGTGAAATATGCTGGGCTCCCTGTCTGAGGGCCTGGATGCCTTAACTTGGGGAAACTGTGCCTGTTAGCTGCCTCTCTTCATGTGGTGGCTGTTCTTCATGTAGCTCATCTGTGTGGAACTGTGAGTTTCAAGTTCACCACCTCAACTCGTAAAGTGACCCTGGTTGAGATCCTGGGTGCACTAGGGCTGCTGCCACTCTGGTGCCTGCACTGCCATGATAAGCAGCATGTTTGAGTGGGGTGTCCTCAGAAGGGGAGTCTCAGGGTGTGACCCAATTGTATTATGTCACACAGTGATCTCATTTGGCAGCAAATTCTTCAATTTTGCATGGCAGACATCAGACATTTCTCTATGGATTTATGTTTTAGATGTGATGTGAGGCTCTCGGGTGGTAGTAGGGGACCTATTTCATAAGGGACCTTTACTTGGCCCAGTGAAATGCTTGCCACGTATAATAGTCTATAGGAAGCATTTTGTGAGAACATCATTTGTAAACACCTGGCTTCATGGTGCTGACATAATGGCTCTATTTTTGTAATGTTCTGGCTGGTGATGATCTTGGCCAAGCCCTTCCTTACTGACAGGATCAACAGCTGTTCTGGGACCCTAACCTGCTTAACTGAGGGATGTGATGCTGGGTGGATTCAGCACGCCTGCCTTTTCTGGAGCACAGCTGTTGACTTCTCCAGTGATTCTGAGTCTTTCCTCGTCCTCATTCTCCTCTCTTCTTATTCACTTATAAAACCACTTTTCTTGGAAAGCTTCCTGATTAATGGTCCAGATAAGGAAGCTCCAGTAACATCACTTTAAAGGTTAAATATACAATATTTAGAAAGCCTCATTGATTGCAGGAAGAGTTTAAGAAACACGTGAAAGAACCATTTTGAAAATTTGTTTCTAAATGCACTAAATGCATTGACAACATATGTGTTGAGTGAACAGTATGTACCAAAATAGACAGATGAGAGGTATACATTGGGGTGTGAGTTGATAATCTAGCAATTTGTGGGACTGGAAGGTTTATGGAAAAGACAAAAGAAGAACATGCAAACAAATTAAAAAGCACTGAGAAACATCTAAAACCTGTTTGGAAATAGAAATAATACATATTACACTACCCTTCATTTGTATTTTCCCCCTGATTTCAGACTTCAAGCGCTCCGACTTTCCTCACTCTGCAAACCTACTTCTAATTATTTACATATGATAATGTGAGTCTATGCATCTTGTTCTCTATAGGATTTTCACAGGGAACCATATAGACATGGTTCCATGCATAGATTTTGAGTGAATGCTTGTAACTTCAGTTTCCTTCTCTCCACTACCTTTTATAAATAAAAAGGCTGTAGTTCACATCTTTGATGGCAGCAAGTAGCAAACGTGCTGGGGAGACTAGATCTCACTCTGGAATCTGTCCTGGGCTGCAAGTGCCTCCCAGGAGGCACTTGTGGTGTAGAAGACAGCTTCAAAGAGGAAAGGAATATAGGTAAAAATCTGGGTTTTTATGACAGAAAGGTGGTAAATTTCCGTCTTGAACAGGGTCAGCGGATAGCACATGTGATCAGCTTGCAAACCCAGAGGTAAGCATTTTTCTCCCCTGTGTGTAATCCCAGGGAGTTGATGTGACCTGCCTGTCATCATGGAACTTAGCAAAGAAAATGCCAGGCCCAGTTCAGGCCTTTGTTAGGTCTCTCCTTCCTTCTAACACATTGGCCAATTGTACAAGGAAAGTAGACGCAGAATTGGATTCACGTGCAGCAATACGGCATTCAGCTAAAGTGGATCAGGGTGGGAAGTTTTAGGATTCAGGGGAGTTAAGATAGGAAGGGATAACTGTTCCTAATCAAGAGCGCCCTTGACAAGCAGTTAGAGAATCCCCCAATTTTCTCTCTAACATAAGTCACTGAAACTGAGAGCTAGGGCAGGTCCTCTGTGAGTCAGGAGCACTTAACTCAGTGGGGAGATCCCAGAACAGGATATTTCCTAGTTTGAGAATCCCTGTCATGCCAGCTAAGGATACATTTGCATTTTAGTTGGGACATTGCTGGACCAGCCCAGTTTTAGGCAGTTCCACTTCCCAGTGGGTGGGGTAGCAGGCCCTATAAAGATATTCCCTGCTGTGAGACTCCTAAACTCCTGGTACCCGAGCATCGATCTGCTTTGGAGAACCTAGTGAGTCTGCTTCCTTGAGTTCCTCTGTTCTTTGTGCCCTGAAATGTTGAATTTAATCGGTTATCAGCAAGTTTGGTTGATCCAATTCTGTGACCATGGGTTTGATGCTACTTAGTAGATGGAAATTTAGAATTAGAGTACAATGATATGCTATTTTAGCTTGTTTCTTGTATACACTTAGGTGTCTATAAGGACAGAGAAATGAATAGGAAAGCTTTGATTTGGAGAAGAAGAAAGAACAAAGTATTTTTTTCCTCATGTTTTCTTGGTGTTCTTTTCAAATGTTTGTGACTTAATAGGCGGAAGAGCCTGCAATCCATCCCAAACAGCCCTTTGTTCTGTGCTCAAGTCAACCCACTGGAACTTTACAACAGATAATGGTGGTAGAAACGGCGTGTGAGATTGCCCATGGTATCTGAACGTCTCACTGCCTTTCCTGAAGGTGTAATTTTCACAGAGATAACATGCTTGGTTCATTACTGCAGAGATATTTTCTTTGGAAAAATTGTATGAGAAAACACAGGATTTCCCAGGGCCAAGGAAGCAATTAATTTGCTAAAGTGGAAGAGAGAAATGAGGGAGTCATTAAAAGGCAGATAAGACTTTAAATAAATTTTTGGAGACTGGAGAAATAATATCCCATGGTGTTACATAAGCTTTGGCTTCTCTCTCTATAGGAACCCCTTCCTGTGAACACTGTCATATCATTTCTTTCAGATTCTGAGACTCCAGCAGGATGTCTTACCAACAGCAGCAGTGTAAGCAGCCCTGCCAGCCACCTCCTATGTGCCCCATGCCAAAGTGCCCAGAGCCATGTCCAGCCCCGAAGTGCCCTGAGCCCTGCCCACCACCAAAGTGTCCAGAGCCCTGCCCACCTCAGCAGTGCCAGCAGAAATGTCCTCCTGTGCCACCTTCTCCCCCCTGCCAGCAGAAGTATCCACCCAAGAGCAAGTAACAGCTTCGGGATTCATCAGGATCATGAAATGATGAGGATAATTGGCTCATCTTGTTCCACAGCTTCACCTGCATCTTCTTATCAAAGCTTACCGTGGTTACACAGGGAACTTCTTTCCCCTTTGCCTGTGATCTGCCTGTGATGATCCCTGACAGCAAAATGTTTCCTTTTTGAGGCTGCCATACTGCCACTGTCCAGGTGGAGCTGAGAAAAGGAAGTCCTCAGCTGTGCCAGCTCTCACAGCTTTGGAAGAAAGAGCAGCAGCTCTCTCCCTGGGAACCATCAGAGAATTCTGTTGATGTTTTCTGTGTCTGTCTGTCATCTGGGCATGAGCTTCTCCCACCTGTGCAATTGTCACTTTTCTTTCACTCCCTGAATAAATCATCTTTGCATATATATTTGTGAATGAATCTTTTGCTTCATTTTGAATCTGCTTTATTAGCAATATTATACAATTATTTGGGTTTCTTTCCATCTTTCTTTCATCCATAGGCAGGATCTCACAATTATTGTTATCTGAATTTTGGGCCATATCAACGATTATTTTCATATCATTTTAAACCCCTTTATTTTTCCTTAATTAGTTTTTGATTGATTTGAGGAACAATTCAATCAGAATTTTAATCTCTTTATTGCAAACTGTGGAAAATAGTATTTATATCACAAATTTATCTTAGGCATAAAATGGAATTAGTATCAGGAATTCAGCTGACACATCACTACTACTCATTTTATAGTAGTCTATTAGCAGCAGTACAGCATCAGAGAAATTCAAATCAAAACTACAATGAGCAAAGGAGAAAATGGGCAGTTGTTCCGTGTGCACTGAGTTTTACTTTTGCAAGATAAAAATGTTCTAGAGATACATCGCATAATAATATCAGTGTACTTAACATGTCTAAACTAAAAAAATTTTTATTTGTGCATAGAAATACAATTGATTTTTGCATATTGATCTTGTATCCTGTAATCTCGCTGAATTTGTCTGTAAGTTCTAAGTGTGTGTGTTTGTGTGTGTGTGCGTGTGTAAGAATTTCTTAGGTCAGCTCTCTGTATCTGTGGGTTCTGCATCTGTGCTGCTTTTTTTATGTTTGTTGGCTGTATAAATGTCTTCTTTTGGCAACTGTCTGTTGATGTCCTTTGCCCACTTTTAATGGAGTTGTTTGTTTTTTCTTGTAAATTTCTTTAAGTTTCTTGCAGATTCTGGATATTAGATCTTTGTCAGATAGATAGACAGCAAAAATTTTCTCCCGTTCTTTAGGTTGTCTGTTCACTCTAATGAGTTTCTTTTGCTGTGCAGAAGCTCCTTAGTTTAATTAGATCTAATTTGTCCATTTTTTCTTTTGTTGCAATTGCTTTTGATGTTTTTGTCATGAAATCTTTGCTGAAGACTATATCCTGAATGGCATTGCCTAGATTTCCTTCTAGGGTTTTTTTTCCCCCATAGTTTTGGGCTTTACATTTACAGTTTTTACAATAGAACCAAAAACAATAAAACATTTAGAAATAAAATTAACAAGAGAACAATGATATCAGCAAGATGGATGACTAGAGATGCCCAGTTCTCCCACCACCCTCACAAAAACAAACCAAAACAACAAATAACCAACTACATTTGGATTACAGTGTCTAAAGGAGAGCACTGGGATAAAGCACAGAAGTGGTGAAACCCATGCGGAGCACAGAAATGTAGGACATCCAACAGACTAAATCAAGCAGATGAAGGAATTTCAGAACTTGAAGGTAAGTTTTTTGAAAGCATCATTTTAATTTTTTTCCAGTTAAAAGAAAAAAATTAGAAAAGAGTAAAGAAAGTCTATGGGACTTATGGGACACCATTAAGTGAACAAATATTCACATTATAAAAATTCCAGGGGATGAAGAGATAGTGAATGGCACAAAAAGCTTATTTAGCAAAACAATAGCTGAAAACTTCCCAAGTCTTGAGAGATATATGGACATCAGATCCAGGAATTTCAAGATTCCCCAACTGATTCAAACCAGAGCTGTCCTCTCCAAATCATATAATAACCAAACAGCAAAAGTCAAAGACACAGAGAGAACCCTAAAAGCAGGAAGAGAAAAGCATCAAGTCACATATAAGGAAATCCCCATAATTTGACTATTAGCAGATTTTTCACCAAAAACCATGCAGGCCAGGAGAGACTGAAATGATATAGTCAAAGTGCTAAAAGAGGGAGGCTTCAAGGTGGCTAACTTAAGGTATATTATACTTACTTCCATTACTAAGAATAATCAAAATAGAGAGTAGATAATGATAATTCAAATAGATGATCCAGAGCAGACACTGGAATTCAGCAGGAAAATGATAAGAAATACTAAAACAAAGAAAGGAAGAAGAAAGAAATTAGGCAGCCTGCTTGCCGATGATAGGCTGGGAGCCAAGAGAGACTCCCCAGTATGGGAAAAGAGTAAATGAGAATCAATATTGTGAAAATGGCCATACTGCCCAAAGTAATTTACAGATTCAACGCTATCCCCATCAAGCTACCAATGACCTTCTTCACAGAACTGGAAAAAACCACCTTAAACTTCATATGGAACCAAAAGAGAGCCCGCATAGCCAAGTCAATTCTAAGCAAAAGGAACAAAGCTGGAGGCATCACACCATCAGACTTCAAACTATACTACAAGTCTACGGTAATCAAAACAGCATGGCACTGTTACCAAAACAGAGATATAAACCAATGGAACAGAACAGGGGCCTCAGAGGCAACACCATACATCTACAACCATCTGATCTTTGATAAACCTGACAAAAGCAATGGGGAAAGGATTCCCTGTTTAATAAATGGTTTTGGGAAAACTGGCTAGCCATGTGCAGAAAGCAGAAACTGGACCCCTTCCTGACACCTTACACTAAAATTAACTCCAGATGGATTAAAGACTTAAACATAAGACCTAACACCATAAAAACCCAGAAGAATATCTAGGCAAAACCATTCAGGACATAGGCATAGGCAAGGACTTCATGACCAAAACACCAAAAGCATTGGCAACAAAAGCCAAAATAGACAAATGGGACCTAATCAAACTCCACAGCTTCTGCACAGCAAAAGAAACAGTCATTAGAGTGAATTGGCAACCAATAGAATGGGAAAAAATTTTTGCAATCTACCCATCTGACAAAGGGCTGATATCCAGAATCTACAAAGAACTAAAACAGATTTACAAGAAGAAACAAACAAGCCCATTCAAAAGTGGACAAAGGATATGAACAGACACTTTAAAAAAGAAGACATACATGAGGCCAACAAACATATGAAAAAATGCTCATCGTCACTGGTCATTAGAGAAATGCAAATCAGAACTACACTGAGATACCATCTCACGCCAGTTAGAATGGCGATCATTAAAAAATCTGGAGACAACAGATGCTAGAGAGGATGTGGAGAAATAGGAACACTTTTACACTGTTGGTGGGAGCGTAAATTAGTTCAACCGTTGTGGAAGACAGTGTGGTGATTCCTCAAGGACCTAGAAATAGAAATTCCATTTGACTCAGCAATCCCATTACTGGGTATATATACAAATGATTATAAATCATTCTACTATAAGGACACATGCACACGAATGTTCATTGCAGCACTGTTTACAATAGCAAAGACTTGGAACCAACCCAAATGTCCATCAATGATAGACTGGACAAGGAATATGTGGCACATATACACCATGGAATACTACACAGCCATAAAAGACGATGAGTTTGTGACCTTTGTAGGGACTTGGATGAATCTGGAAACCATCATTCTTAGCAAACTGACACAAGAACAGAAAACCAAGCAGCACAGGTTCTCACTCATAGGCGGGTGTTGAACAATGATAACATGTGGACTCAGGGAGAGGAGCATCACACACTGGGGGCAGTTGGAGGGGCAGCCAGGGAAGGGAGAGAGGGGGTGGGGAGGGTGGGGAGGGTTAACATGGGGAGAAATGCCAGATATAGTATGCACTTAAAGTAAAATAAAAATAAAAATAAAAAATAAATAAATGAATAAAATAAAATATTATGCTAAGTTAAAGAAGTCAGATACAAAGGGCCACATATTGTTTAATGCTATTTATATGAAATGTCAAGAATAGGCAAATTTCTAGAAACGGAATGTAGAGTAGTGGTTTCTAGGGGTCTGGGGGCAGGGGAATGAGGATTAACAACTCATCAGTATGGAGTTATTTGGAGGAGTGATTAAAGGGTTCTGAAATTAGATAGTGTTGATAATTGCATGAACTGTGAATGTATGAAGGACTATTGAATATACACTTCAAAAGGGTGAATTTTGTAGTATGTAAATTCTGTGTCAATAAAGGTATTTTAAAAACAAAGAAAATGGGCTCTTTTGTAAACATAAATGCAAGAGAATAGAAGGAAACCAAAAATCTGAAGAGATAAAATCCAGAGTGATTTTGAGAGACAAAAGTCCATCAAAACTCAGGTTTGCAGGTAAGATTAGATTAAGTTTTGATGTCATCCCACCTAAGTTTATTTTTCCAAATAATGTCAAAGGAGCCACGGTAAAGGAAGAAGACACGGAAAAAGGAAGTACAAGAATTTCATCTGTGAAAGAAATGTGAGTATAGTTACTAGCATATAGAACTGGCTAGAAGCAAACAGATTAGAAATCCACTAAATTTTTGAGGAATCATGTTTCCAAAGTAACCACAAGCAGGATCTGAAAATAAAATGAAATGAAGCAAAACAGCTTTTCAAGAGCCTTAAATGACACTTGGTTAGAAAGTGAACTGCATTCTTCCAATCCATGAACATGAAATTTTTTCATTTGTTTGTGTTATCTATGATTTCTTTCAGCAGTGTTTTACAGTTCTCCCTGTAGAGATGTTTTATATTCTTCCTTTCACCTCCTTGATTATATGTATTCCTAGTTATTTTTTTTGTGTGTGTGTGTGTGTGGCCATTGTAAATGGGATTCTGTTTTTGATTTGACTCTCAGCTTGAACATCATTGATGTATACAAATGTTACTGATTTTGTACATTGTTAAATGGCCATACTGCCCAAAGCAATCAACAGATTCAACATCATTCCTTTCAAACTATGAATGCTATTTTTCACAGAATTAGAAACACCTATTCTAAAATTCATATGAAACCAAAAGAGAATTCAAATAGCTAAAGCAATCCTAAACAAAAAGAACAAGGAATCACATTACTTGCCTTTAAGCTATTCTATAAAGCTATAGTAACCAAAACAGGATGGTACTGGTACAAAAACAGACACAGAGACGAATGAAACAGAATAGAGAACCCAGAAATAAAGCTGCACACCTACAGCCATCTAATTGTTGACAACATCAACAAAAATGAGCAATGGGGAAAGAACTCTCTATTAAATAAACGGTGCTGGGATAACTGGCTAGCCATGTGCAGAAGAATGAAACTGAACCTCTATCTGTCACCATCTGAAAAATTAACTCAAGATGGATTAAAGATTTAAATGTAAGTCCTCAAAATATAAGAATCCTAGAAAAAACCTAGGAAACACCATTCTAGACACTGGTCTTGGGAAAGAGTTTATGACCAATTTCTTTTTTTTTTTTTTTGAGACGGAGTTTTGCTCTTGTTACCCAGGCTGGAGTGCAATGGCGTGATCTCGGCTCACCGCAACCTCTGCCTCCTGGGTTCAGACAATTCTCCTGCCTCAGCCTCCTGAGTAGCTGGGATTACAGGCACATGCCACCATGCCCAGCTAATTTTTTGTATTTTTAGTAGAGACGGGGTTTCATCATGTTGACCGGGATGATCTTGATCTTTTGACCTCGAGATCCACCCTCCTTGGCCTCCCAAAGTGCTGGGATTATAGGCATGAGCCACCGCGCCCAATTTCTTAACAATTGTAACAAAACTAAAAATTGCAAGTAGGACCCAGTTAAATGAAACAGCCTCTTCACAGCAAAAGAACCTATCAACAGAGCAAACAGACAACCTGCTAAGTGGGAGAAGATATCTGTAAATCATCTGACAAAGGGCCAGGCGTGGTGGCTCACCTCTGTAATCCAAGCACTTTGGGAAGCCAAGGCAGGCAGATCATGAAGTCAGGAGTTCAAGACCAGCCTGGCCAAGATGGTGAAACCCTCTCTCTACCAAAAATACAAAAATTACCCTGGTGTGGTTGTGGGCATCTTTAATCCCAGCTATTTGGGAGGCTGAGGCAGAGAATTGCTTGAACCCAGGAGGTGGAACCTGGGAGGCAGAGGTTTCAGTGAGCCAATGGGAGGTCAAATCACACCATTGCACTCTCAAAAAAAAAAAAAAATCATCTGACAAAGGTCTAATATCCTGAGGATATTATCCATAAGGAACTCAAACAACACTACAAGTGAAAACCGAATAATCACATTAAAAAGTGGGCAAAAAACATGAACAGACACTTCTCAAAAGAAGATACAGAAGTGACCAAAAAACATGAAATAATGTTCAACATCACTAATCACCACAGAAATGTAAATCAGGACCACAATGAGATACCATCTCACACCAGTTAGAATGGCTATTATTTAAAAAGTAAAAAAACAACAGTTGCTAGCAAGACTGTGGAGAAGAGAGAAATTTTATACACTATTGATGAGAATGTAAATTAGTTCAGCCACTGTGGAAAGCAGTTTGGAGATTTTTCAAAGAACTTAAAATGGAGGTACCATTTCACCCAGCAATCTCATTACAGGGTATATATACAAAAGAATATAGATTATTCTAACAAAAAGACACATCCACTTGTATGTTTATTGCTGTACTATTTACAATAGCAAAGTCATGGAATCAACCTAGGTGCCCATCAACAGTGAATTGGATAAAGAAAATGTGGTACATATACACCGTGGAATGTTCCACAGCCATAAAAAAGAATGAAATCATGTTCTTTGCAGTAACGTGGATGGAGTTGGAGGCCACTATCCTAAGCAAATTAATGTGAGAACAGAAAGCTACATATCACACGCTCTCACTTGCAAATGAGAGCTGAACATTGGATACTCATGGACATAAAGATGGCAACAATAGACACAGGGGACTAATAGACGAGGGAAGAAATTGAAGGGGTTAAGGGTGGAAAAACTACCTGTTGGGTTCTATGCTCACTATCTGGGTGATGGGCTTATTCATATTCAAGCCTCAGCATCACACAATACACCCTTGTAACACACCTACAAGTGTATACCCCTGTATCAGCCCATTCTTCCATTGCCATAAAGAACTATCTGAGACTGGGTAATTTAGAAACAAAAGAGGTTTCATTGACTCACAGTTCCATAGGCTGTACAGGAAGCATGGCTGGGAAGGCCTCAGGAAACTTACAATTATGGCAGAAGGCAAAAAGGAAGCAGGCACATCTTCACGTGACAGAGCAGGACGAGAGCGAAGGTGGAAGTGCTACACACTCTTAACCAACAAGATCCTGTGAGAACTCACTCACTATCATGAGAACAGTAAGGGGGAAGTCTGCCCCCATGATCCAGTCACCTCCACCAGGCCCTCCTCCAACATTGAGGATGACAGTCTCACATGAGATTGGGTGGGAGCACATAACCAAACCATGTCAACTCCTAAATCTGAAATAAAAGTGGAAACTATAGAAAAGAAAAAAATAACAAAAAATTTTAAAAAGAAAAGTGAATTGCCAAGTTACCTAACCAAGAAGGGCATAGTCCACAGTACACACTTCAGGTTTGATTATAGAGAACAGTATAAAAAAGGGATAATTCTACCTATGGCAAAAAAAATGCATAGCAAAGTTAAAAGGAGTTCTTTCCAGAGAACAGAATCAACACCTTAAAAGGAACTTCTGCCACTTCTGGTATATTGGAATGGGAAGAGTGTGGCTTCACAATGCCTGCCCAGTTGGATTTCAGAGTACCAAGGCCCAGTGGCTGCCATGTGTCACCATTATCTTCCTTTGCGCAGGGTAGTTTTGATTTAGTTTTCCTGTATCTGCATTGACATTGGATGCTGAGTAATAGGAAAAACGGCCCATTTGTTTGCTTCATAATTTTCTGAACAAAAGGAGCCATAGGAAGACATGATGGACAGCATGTGACTCTCCCGGCCCTCACCCCTTCCTCTGGGGCTGCCTTGAAATCCCAAGCCATTTTTAGTCCCCAGCCGTCCTTGTCCCCCTACCATCTCGGCAAGGGCCCTCGATTCCTGCCCCTACATCCTCAGACCAGACGGCTCCTCAAGCCGTCAAGAGTCCTAAATTCCGGCGGACGCCCTGCACCGAGTTTCCAGCGACCCACATTCTCCCTCCGGCTGCCCAGGATCGCGCGCTTGTCTCTGCGCAACAACAACATCGATGACCGCGGGGCGCAACTCCTGGGCCAGGCGCTGTCCACGCTGCGCAGCTGCAACCGGATCCTAGTCTCGCTCAACCTGGGCTTCAACCACATCGCGGACGTGAGTGCGCAGCGGGGAGAGACCCGCTGGGAGCAGGTGCGGCTCGGGCGGCTCACGCCTCCCTGACCACCCCTTAGGGCCTCCGGCTTAACTGTTCCCTGCTCTGGCTGTCCCTGGCCCACAACCGCATCCAGGACAAGGGCGCCCTGAAGCTGGCGGAGGTGGGTGTGCCGATCAGGTGGGTCCGGGACGAGGACTGGCCGGGGGAGCCGACCCTGACTCCGCTGGCGTCCGACCTCGGGGCACCCACCTTCCGCAGGTCCTGCGACCCTTCGAGCTGACGCACACTGAGGTGGTGGAGCGCCGGCGCCTCCTGCTGGAAAAAGCGACGCAGGAACGCTCGCGATCGGTGAGGAATCCCCAGGTCCCAGGCCCAGGCCCTCTAATCCTCGAGCCCACCTCCGAAGTCCGCTGCTTTTCAGCAAACTGGACATCCGGTTAAATCTCCATCCTCTGTCATGACTTTTTCCCTCCGACTTCTGCATAAACGTTTGCCAAGCCGCTGCTGGGCGGGCTCTAATTGCAGAACCACCCTATGGGCAGTTGAGTGTATTGGTTAAGAGACAGGACACTAGATTTAGACCATCTGGACCTGAAGTCCGGTTCATCCATATCCTAGCTTGTGACCTTGGGCATGTTACTAAACTTCTTCTTTTAATGGTAGAATATTTTGCTTTATTTCATTATGTGCAGGATATTTGGGATAACTAAACTTTTTTTTCTCTCTTGAGATGGAGTCTGGCTCTGTTGCCCAGGCTGGAGTGCAGTGGCACAATCTCGGCTCACTGCAACCTCCGCCTCCAGGGTTCAAGCTATTCGCCTGCCTCAACCACCTGAGTAGCTGGGATTACAGGTGTGTGCCACCAGGCCTGGCTAATTTCTGTATTTTTTAATAGAGACGGGGTTTCGCTGTGTTGACCAGGCTGGTCTCGAACTCCTGGTCTCAAGTGATCTGGCCCCTCTTGGCCTCCCAAAGTGTTGGGATTACAGGCATAAGCCACTGTGCCCGGCCTGTTATTTAACTTCTCCTTGCTTCAGTTTCTTCATCTGTAAGTGGGGATGACTGTACCTATTTCATGACTGTTGAGAGGATTTAATGACTTAATTCCTGCAATCCATTTAAAATAGCACCTGGCACTTAGCTCAATAAAAGTTAGCTGCTATTTTCCCCCCTCAGTATGACAGTCTGAGATCCTGCCTCACCCTTTGTCTCACCCCCACCCAGGTCCCTCTATTTCTATTTCTTCTCCAAAGCATCTCACCCCAGAGGAGTCCATTACAAATTATTGTAGCATTTAGGCAGGGAGGTGGGTGGGAGGTGCTGTCAGCTCCACTGCTCCCCAAGTACGGGCGCAGCTACCTTTCATGAAACCATTGAGGAGGGGGCTCTGGCTTCTTCCTCTCTCCCTTTCCATTTGTGAGCACAGCCCTCCTCCTCAAGACATGGGGACTCCAAAACAGACTGTGAGAAGAGTCAGATGGTAGGGATCAGCAACAGCGCATTGGTGGACAAGACAGACAAAACGCAGGCAATGAAAACCCCTAAGGGCCTGGGCAAGAAAAAGGAGAAATCATGGGTAGGTGTGCAATGGGACAGAGCCTGGGTGCTGGATGGACAGCGGAGGGGGCTTCCATCACGTGCAGAGGCGGTAGAGGGAAGAAGGCCACATGGGCCTTTGAATTCCCCCTAAAGCCTCCGGTCCTAACCCCTCTCCTTCCCTCACCACTGCTCATCCCCTCCAGAGGTGGGACTTGCACTTCTCTTCTCACCTTCTCCATGGGAATTGACCAAGAAAGAGGAGAAGTCAGGGGCTGGGCAGTTGCCCGCACAAGGAACCCCTAAGAAAGAAGACACCACAAAGGCAGGCAAGGGGAGTAAGTGCGGGCGCCCCTGGGCAGCACCTTCCCACGTGGAGGAGGAAAGAGTGCTGGGCAGGGTGCAGGAGGCTGTTCTGGGCCTGAGCGCGCCTGCCTGGAGCTCACCTCACCATGTCTCTCTGGGCCTGATTTCCTTCTCACAGTGGGATGACGTGGGGAGCCTCATCCGGCCCGGATGTCCTGAGCCACTGCTCTCCACACCCCCTTCGTCGGAGCTGGAGCTCTGTGGCTCTGTCTTCAAAGAACCCACCCACCTAGCTGGGGTCCCCCTCCAGCCACTTCTTCTTTTTCTTCTTTTTTTTGAGATGGAGTCTCACTCTGTCGCCCAGGCTGGAGTGCACAGATGTGATCTCAGCTCACTGCAATCTCCGCCTCCTGGGTTCAAGCAATTCTCCTGTCCCAGCCTAGCCAGTAGCTGGGATTACAGGCATGCACCACCATGCCCTACTAACTTTTGTATTCTTAGTAGAGAAGGGGTTTCACTATATTGGCCAGGCTGGTTGAGAACTCCTGACCTCAGGTGGTCCTCCCACTTTGGCCTCCCAAATTGCTGGTGTTGTGAGCTACGACGCCCGGCCCCCTCCAGCCATTTCTACTGCACCCAAACCCACGGTTGGGGGGTGTCTTTGCCTCACCTAGCCTGTTCTCTCTGGGGAGGGAGCCTGGGTGGTATCAGAAATGTGCACTGTGCATTCTGGCTCCTCTTCTGGCCCCAGAGGTAACCATCCCTGAGCAGAAGCCAAGCAGGATAAAAGGGATCAAGATCGGGAGCAGAGAGAAGCGCAGCATCTTCCCAGAGTTGGAGGTAAGCTGCCGGGAGGAATGGAGGCAAAGGGCATACCCCTGGGATTCCAGGCTTGCCTGGTACCTCTCATCCCAGCCCCTCCTGGAATGTGGTCTCCAGCCCCATGCGGGTTAACTAGGAGATACAAGTGAACCCCCTCTTCCCTTGGCAGCTCCTTCCGTAACTGTCTCCAGCACTCCAGGAACAGGAACAAAAAAGGTCAAAGTTATTTACAACAGCAAAGATGCACATACAATAAGTACATATTTATAGGACCAAAGTGACAACGGGGAGGGGAGGCACCCACCTCCGCCTGGGGTCTTGTGGAGAAAGAGGGGAGGAAGAAAGTGCATTTACACAGAAGTCTCCTTCTCTCACTTGCACGTCTGAGGGCAGCGCACGTCCAGGCATGCACGCGTACGCACGTGTATGGGGTGAGGGCAGCCGTGGTGATTGGGGGCCCTTCAGATGCAGTCAGCATCCTTAGGAGACACCAGGCATTAGAGGGTTGGGCTAAGGGAGGGAAAAGACACTGAAACTTGACTCTGATTTGAGCAGACCAAGCAACATGCCGGTCTCCCCCAAGGCCTTGGCTGGATCCGAGTTTCCCCAACTGCCTCCTCCACAGTGAGGACAGTTAGGATCCCCCCACCCTGGGTCCGGTCTCAGGCCAGTCCCTGAAGGAGTGGGGACGCAGGGGATTTGGTGGTTTGCACGGTTATGGTCCTGGTGATGCGGCTGCATCTGCTGCGCTCTCTTCCAGGGGGTGTCAGAGCCTGCGGGAGGAGGATGAAGGTGAGGAATTGGCCAGCCTGAGGCCACCGCTTCCACGTTTTGTCTAGAAAGTGTTCAGGCTCATGAGAGGAGCTCCTTCAGCACCTTCCCTCTCCTCCAGAAACCCTAGTTTCTTGTAGGGCTTGAAAAGGGTTATCTACCGAACTCCACTTGCATCAGCCCCGAAAGCCATTACGTCAAGTAGGTATGTGCCAAGTCTTCCTGAGTTACAACATAGCATGGCCCACCCAGTATGGTTCTGCGCCATTTAATAAGCACGAGTCTTAGGCCAGCACTGCGGTGTGCACCTGCAAGCCCGTATCTCAAATATAATATAAACACACACACACACACACACACACACAAATAATGAAAATAATTAAAAAAAGGAAAAAAAGTCTCAAATGTGACACCAGGCTCCTCCTGGTTTGTTACCTCCATAGCACAAGGAATAAGAGGGCTCAATTCTAAGCTCCCCATTTTGTGGGGAAGCGTCTGTGGGGTCCCTCTCTGAAGCTGAGGGAATGAATTCGTTTCACTCAAGGGGAAACCAGACTCTCAGAACCACCATCTCTTACTGCTTGGCAATGTGTCCTCACAAATCGGGGGACCTCTCCCTGACGGTAGGTACTGAGAGGGACCTGGCTTCACTCACCATCCTCAGGGCAGGGTCCCAGTTCATGGCTGTTCCCGGAGTCAGAAGCCAGGGGCTCCTTAGTGGGAGGTGAGAGGGAGCCATCTGTCCATCGAGCTGCTGCTGCTTCTGTGTGGAAACTGCCCACAGGCGTGCTGCCACCAGACGACTCTCCCCCAAGGGACTTGGGCAGCTCTCTGTGGGCCAGCACCATGTCCTGGAAGAGTTGGCGGGGGATTGTCTGCTCAAGTCCTTCTATTGCTAAGGCTCCTGGGGAAGGGGTCACACTCTGATCTGTGCTGGGCCTTGGGGAAGGGGGTGTGATTTAAGGGTGGCTGGGTGAGCTGGGGGAAGATCCCTGGGCCAGGACAGGATCTAGGGCTCATAGGGAATGGTTTTGGGGTGATGGACTGGAGTCTTGCAGGGACAAGCCCTGTTTCCCTCACCTTGAGCCTGTTGAGCTTGAGGGTGAGCTGCTCAATGGTATGGAAGATCATGCCCACATCCCTGAGGGCCAGGCTTTGGGGAGAGCGGCTGGGGTGTCTTGGATCTCCATTGCCTCCCTGCAGCTGAGGCTGAGGCTCTATCTGCCCTGCAGGGAGGCTGGCAGGCTGAGGGGGGCTCGTGGGTGCCCCTGAAAGGTCGGTGCTTGAGTCCAGGGGTCCTGCTGGCATGCTGACATAAAAGCAGTTCCCTGTCCCCACAAGAAGAGAAAAGCGATCAGGAGGCAAACAGAGAAGTTGGAGCTATCCCCCCGCTCCCGTGGGGTTCCCCAGCTGCTTGATAGTGCAGACCAGGCAGCCCTCTCCAGGCGAAGTCTGAGCACATGGGCCTTGCTCACTGTCTGCCAGCCCCCTAAAAGCCCTGGTCCCCAGCCTTTCTAGACGGTATGTTGCTCAGTCTGGCCCCAACCTGGGGGAGATGCTGAGCAGTGAACTCAAGGGAGAAGTGTCGGGCTGCAGTGTTTTGTTTGGGGAAATGGGAGTGGCTCCCCCTCCTTGAGTAAACAGATCAGGGGCTGGTTTCAGGCTCTTCTTCTAAAAGGAGCAGGCAGCAGCCCTCTCGCCCTGCCTGACTCCAGCTCTGGATGAACTGCAGCCCTGCCCTGCTCCTCTGCCACCCATGCCATGAGCCTCTGGAGGTCCCTCGACCCAACCGAGGGGTGTCAGAGACAGCTGGAGGAAAGATTTGGAGGGTTCCTGACAGGCAGGAAGCTCAGAGAACCACTGTGGAACCTGGGAGGCCCTTTCAGTTGCTTTCCACAGTGACACTGGAGTGGCATCTGGGGTGGGGAAGCAGCTGCTCGAACATCAGGTGAAGGACACTGGGTTCCTGGCACCAGGCCAGGCTTCCCTGCCCCTCTCACAACTGCAGGCTGGTGTTTATCCCTGCTGCTCTAAACGGGAGCCTGGATAGGTGGCTTCTTAAGGCTGGACGGACAGCACAGGGACCATCCACGTCCTTAGGTCCACATCTTCCTCCTCCCCTTTCCGGGCAGCTGAGGGAGCTGGTGGGTGTGTGTGTGACCGCGGGCAGGGGTCCGGCTCTTCCCTCAGGTCCCACACGCCAGTCCTGGCCTGTCTTTGGCTCCGAGGAGAAAGTTATTACCTGTAGCCTTTGTTCCGCTTTCCACTTCAGGCGGCTCGGGCTCTGACTGGCCACTCTCTGGTAGTGCAGGGACAACCTTGCTGCCTGCCGCCTCAGCTGCACCGACACCACCACCACCAGGAAGAGGAGAGACCGAAAGACAAGGAAAGGGAAGGGAGAGTGAGCAGGAAGGAGAGGGCAGGAGGTGGGGGCAGGGGAGGAGAAAACGGGAAGAACAAGGTGAACACAAGATCATACACGATGACATCCCAGGCAGCGTGGAGAAGTTTCCACCAATTCACCGAGAGAGAGAAGGAAGGTCAGTTCCCAGAAACCCAGGAGACAGGCAGGCCTCGGGCAGATGGAATGAAAAATGCTACTGGAAGGGAGGCAGAGCGGAGCCCCAGGGGAGGGCAGGAAGCCCCTGCCACGAGACCCCCAGCGTGGAACCCCACCCCGTGCGTGCCCCAGGCTTTGTTCTGCCTTTCTTGCCACCCTCTCAGACTAGCCCACTCTTCCCGGGGTGGGTACCTTCCTCCTTGGGCTCACTGCTTGGGCCAGGCAAACCTGTCTGCCTCCCTGCGGGCTTGTCTCCGCTTTTCTTGTCTCAAGGCCGCCTGTGGTGCTCCCCAACCTTGGCTGCCTTCCTGTCACCTTGCTCACTCCCCAGACCCCTCACTCGCCAGGTGTCTTCCCAGCCTTGTCCTCCACACCCTCTAGTCCCAGCTGCCACCTCTGTTGCCCGCGGCGCTGTTGCCTGGCGTGAGGGGCTGCGTGCCCCTGCCCTGTCTGTCCGGGGCTGAGGCTCCTGGGAAGGGCGGCTCTTTTCCCCGGGACCAGAAGCGCAGTGAGGAGCGCTAACAGAGACCGGTTCTGGTAGTCGGTTTGTGCCAGGCAGAAAGAAATGTCCTTATGTGTTACAAAATGAAGTTGAGCGATGATTCACAATTTTCTCTAAAGCCACGCAGATATTAAGCGGCAGAGCTAAGCTCTGAATCTCCACTGTCCACCTCCAAAGCCTGCCTGATATCGGCGTGTCCCCTTCTTCCAGGACCCAGTGTAGGTCTCTGCTCACGCGACACCCAGGGGGAATACAGGGAAGGAAGCAGCTGTTCCGAAGACTTATCTCACCTAGCAAGGGTGCTTCCCCCGCACTGGACATGCCCATTTACTTTACCTTTTCTCACAACTTTGTAATCTCCTGCTGCCTCTGTGCTTGAAGCCTCTTCAGCCAGATTCCTATCCAGTTCTGGAGATTCCCATATCCCAGAATTTCTGATCCTTGGGGGTAGATCTTCCAGAGAACGGAGAGCCACGTCCTCCTGCTCTGGCCGTTCCCCCTTCGGCCCTGGAAGCTGGGTGTTGTCCCCTTCACCCCCAGGGAGGGCTTGCCCTGGGGAGCCTGGGTCCCGGGGGTGAGAGGTGACGCTGATGACAGAAGGTGTGGGTGTCACGTCGTCCTCGGGCTCCCGGGCAGCCTGAGTTTCCATGGTGAGACCTGGCAGCAGGCTCCACAGGATCAGGCGTCGCAGGTTCTCCACTGGAGGTGAAACAGGGTGATGTCTTCCCAGCACGGGACTGCACACCACGTCAGAAGGATCGCTGTGTTGCATCACCGACCCCACCCAAGGTGGTGACCTCAGGCACAGGTAGAGCTGGAGGGCTCTGGCCAACTAGCTGGTGGGGGTTGGCTGGGCAATGACATTTGTCGCCGCATCCACCTCTCCTCAAGCACACCAGGGAGAGCCTTTGGGAAGGTGGAGGGTGCAGGCGCCTGTCAGTTTACATAGGCTGTGCGACTGGGGACCAGAGGCTGACGCCAGGGCCTTGAGGCACTCACCATCTTCCAGAGCAGAATCAGTGAGGCCTTCCATGAACAGAGGGCCTGGGAAGGCCAGGTGGATGGGGTTCCTTGTCCTGACGCCCCGGTTCTCTCCATCCAGGGATGTGGAAGGGCAAGGCAGGACACCCAGTTCCTCCTCCTCCGCACTGCCTTCCTGCTTAGGGTCCTCCAACAGGACCGGGTGCTTCCCTTGGACCCTCTGCTCGGGCCCAGTACCTGCTTTGGATGAGAAGACTGCCAGGCAGGGAAAGGGAGAGGGCACGTATGAGAGAGCCCATGTGCAGCTTTGGAGCCAAGGGGCTGGGAACACCGAGTCATTCTACCATTGTCACTGGACACTTCCTCTGGCTGGCACTGTCCCAGGCTCTAAGCATACAACAGTAAGCAAAACAAAAAGATCCCTGCCCATGCTGAGCATACATTCTAGTGGAAGGACACACAAAAATAGACACTTCAGTCAGTTATGCAGTTTGTTAGAAGGCGGTAACTTCCACGGGAAAGAAGAAAACAACAGAGTAGGGTGTGAGGGTTGGGCAGTGCTGGCGTTAAACAGATTGCGTGAAGGGGACACAGGAACAGATGCGAAGGAGGTGCGGCGTTAGGAGGAAAAACATTCTAAGCAGAAGGAAACAACAGGGACCCAGCCAGGAAGCCTGAGATTTCTCCTGAAACCCAAGACCCCAGGTTACTCCACACACAAGCTCTCAATGAGAACGCCGTCCCCTCTACCAATCCCATCACGGTAAGTGCATCTGAAGCCCTTTTGAGCGCCCCGGCCCCCCATGTTTCCCATTCCTGTAGCTGCGGCGCGCATCTCTCTCCCCAGCAGTAATCCCTGGCTGGAGGATGCAGGGGACCCCGTCAGGCTGCTCCTCTTCCTCCACGGCTGATGCCATCACCCAGAGAGGCTGGGTGGGAATCTCTGGTCAGGTGAGTGAGCTCACACTTGCCTAAGTCTATTCAGTCTGCTCTCCTTCCTCCTCCAGACTCTTTCTCCCACCCTCTTTCTTCTATACTCTTCATCAAAACCTCACACCCTGGGCCCTGATGGCCTCTCCCATCACCCCCATACTCACACCCAACCTGTGCTGGCTCCCACTGCACAGTTCAGGGCCCTTACCTCCAGGCAGCTCCCCAGGTTCAGGTTCACCATGGAACACGTCTGAGTCATCCAGTTCTACCCTGAAGGAGGAAACCAACCCAGGGTGAGATGTCATGAGATTCCATCATGGACTCCTGTGTTAGAATGGGCGATGGAGTAGGATCTGAGGACGGTGTGGGGCCTCCTCACCTGGCTGGTTTGCATGGCAACCCGGTGAGGGGGGCTGCTGGCTGAGCTTCTCTGGTCCCCTGCTCTACACCCCCATCACCCTACTTCAGGCTCAGGCTCTATTACAGCCAGGTGGCAGGCTGTGGGGGAGCAGACAGGGACAGGAAGCAGGGACAGGGGGCATGTTCTTCCATCTGCCAGCGCTTGGAGCTGTCTGCTCCCTGCTAGCATTTCCCTGCTGTGGCTGTCCATCCCTGGGGTGAAGGACTTAGAAGCAGCAGGAAACAGGCGGTTTGGAGTGGAGAGAGTGCAGGGTCTGGAGGGCTAAGCGCTGCACCTGCTGGGTGTAGATCCCTGGTGGGCTGGCTCCTGGGGCCCTGGGGGTGGAGGATGGACAGGCATTGGGGCAGCTCTGGGGTGCCTGGTGGCATGCTGCACAGCCTCTTCTAAGCGCTCCATCCATCTGTTGCTCGGCAGGAACAGAGAGGACTGTAGTGAGAGCAAGACCACGGCACACACCAACCCCGTGCTGAGCCCACTGCTTCAGGGCTTCCAGGTCCTTCTTCAGGCCCTAAGGACCACCTGCCTGGCAGGTTCCCACCTCCCCGTACAGTCCTCCCTGGCTTCTCCCTTGGGGTTATATTACTTGCAGTGACCAAATCCTAGACACCAACCCTCTGTTACGCTCTGTGCAAAGCATTCTGTTTTCTCTCTAAAGTAATTCCCTAACAGGGAGCATTAGCCACATTTTACAAATGAAAACCCTGGAGGTGGGAAACGGGTTGACTCGACCCGCCTCCTTCCACTATACCACGCCACCTCTGGTGGCTGCTGTCAGAAAACACGGGCTGGGTGGGAGGCAAACGCCTGAGAAGGATGCATGAATCTAATTCGCCTGATGGTGAACGGAGTAGGGCAGGAAGCAGAGAAGCAGCAGCAGCGGCTGCGGCTGGAAGACAGCCAGGAGCTCATTCTCCCAGAGGCGGGCCTGGTGACCAGTTCAGGGGTTATGACCCCTCCCAGCTTCTCTTCTTCTGTCCTACCTCCCACTTCCCTTCCCAACTCCCTGTCCAGGGACTGCTCTGGGGCCCAGCCCTGGCCTTGCTGTCCACCGTCCTCATACACACCACCCTGGTCCCAAGGGGACCACAGTTATGGATGACCCCTCAATCAAGTCTCACGTGTTCTTGTCTGATGGCGTCAGTGCAACCAGCTCATAGATCTGAGGTGGGACCAGAATGGAGGTGCAGATGATGAAGAAGGCCTGTTTATCTGCGTGAGGAAAGGAAGGTAGAAGGGCCTGTATTAGGGACGGCAGGTGTGACTGCAGCCTGGGCCAGGGTGACAGAGTGGGACCCAAAGCCCTGACCCTCAATGAGGATGAAGAGTGCAGCGTGAGACAGAGGTGGGTCATCGGGACCACTTGGAACCCACTTACACAAGGGGCAGAGGAAATTCCAGGACCCCTAATGTCACCTTTCACAGCCACCACCATTCCTTTCATGCTCTAATAATAGTGATGGCTGATGTGTGTATGGTGCTTAGGACTGACAAAATGTTTTTTCTTGAGACAGAGTCTTGCTCTGTCGCCCAGGCTGGAGAGCAGTGGTGAGATCTTGGCTCACTGCAACCTCCGCCTCCTGGGTTCAAGTGATTCTCCTGCCTCAGCCTCCGGAGTAGCTGGGATTACAGGCACCTGCCACCACGCCTAGTTAATTTTTGTTGTTTTAGAAGAGATGGGGTTTCACCATGTTGGCTAGGCTGGTCTTGAACTCATGACCTCAAGTGATCTGCCTGCCTCGGCCTCCCAAAGTGCTGGGTTTGCAGGCGTGAGCCGCTGAGCTGGCCAGGAGTTTATACAACTTTTTCATACCTGTCATCCCTTTTGATGCCCCCAAGAGGTAGGGTAGGTATCACTCCTATCTCACAGATGAAGGAAATGAGCCCAGAGAATTTGGTTGCCTGACTCTTGCTCCAGAGTCCTTTCTCACACACATGGCACTTCTCACTGAAATGCCTTTGTCCAGTGGACCCAGCTCTGTACCGTAGGTACTAACATCTAACATCTTTTGGAACCAAGCTCTGCTCAAGTCACTCTTGTAGCAGAAAGCTGTGCCCTACTCACCCTGCCTAATCCCATTCTTCCTAGTCCTGCTCAGACACCCTTACCCCATCCTCGGTGTGCACATCCCAACCAAACCAGCACTGTGCCGGAGGACCGTTGACCACGCCTGCACAAGGCTGTCTAGTTTCCTCTCGGTGCTGGAGGACTGCTGACCATGCCTGCGCAAGGCTGTCTAGTTTCCTCTTGGTGCTGGAGGACGGCTGACCACACCTGCGCAAGGCTGTCTAGTTTCTTCTCGGTGCTGGAGGACCGCTGACCACGGCTGTCTAGTTTCCTCTTGGTCCCTCTCAACCCTCATCCTACCCCACTCTGTCCTCCTGCTTAGGCTGGGTCAGGACAGGAAGAAAGGAACATAGGTGGACTGGTAGGTCCTATAAAGGCCCCAGACTGGTCTTGCCTCATCCAGCTGGACACAAGTAATAGAGATCACAGTCCTCGAGCCCGAAGCCAGCCTGGACCATCTCCCCAGGTACCTGTGGTCACAGAGTGGATGAGCATGGCACTGAGCTTGAGCACGGGGCTGAAGGTCTGCTTGCTGCCTGAGAAGCCCACGGCAGTCTTGCTGTGGCACTTCAGCTGTAGCTTCTTCTTCTTTTTCTGCAGCAGCACTAGGAGGTCCTCCAGCAGCAGCACGTGAAGGTCTGGAGGAGTATGGTAGGGGGGAGGCGTTCCCTGGTCCCACTCATCCCTCATGAGCACAATGTGGAGCCTCAGGCTCTTGGAGGCTCTAGGAAGCCCTGGGAGTCTGGTGACCCCATTTCTCTTTCTGGTTACTCCTTTCCCATGTCCCAAGATGTCACCTCCAAGCCCTGGGAGTCTGGTGACCCCATTTCTCTTTCTGGTTACTCCTTTCCCATGCCCCAAGATGTCACCTCCAATCATGTTTCAATGCTTGGGAAACACACAGAGAAGAGCCCAGGGAGGCCCACCCACTGCAGGTTCCTGCTCAGTCCCAGTGCCCTGGCACATACCCAAGGTCTTATCCTTGCTGATCCTCCAGGTCAGGGGCCCTTCATGAATCATTTTTCTGGTTGTAAGATCCAGGCTCTGTTAAGGAGACACCATTCATTCAAATTCGTTCATTCATTCATTCATTAAAGTATTTGAGAACCTACTGTGTGCCAGACATTGTGCTAAGGTGCTGGGAATTGGTGAATAAGAAACAGTCCTTGCCCTTACTCTCTTGTAGGAGATGAAGACAAGCAAAAAGGTAACTGTGAAGTCATGTGCCACGTGCCAGCTGGGAGATATACTGATGGCTCTGACTTTGGGTCTCCCATCCGCCCCTACCATGTGCCAGCTACAGTCCTAAAAAGACCACACACTGCTTTTCCTGGCCATGCCTCCAGTTCTATCCTGTGCCCTGCTCTCTCAGGCTGAGTTCCAAGATCTAGTCTTTCCTGGGTGGGGCTGTCTGCCTTGTTCAGCTAGGGACAGGGTGACAGTAACAGGGTATGTGTCTTCTGGGGCTCCATCGTGCCACCGTATCTGGTCTGTGTCTCCTACCTCTAAGACTCTCCAAGCCCTGCCAGAGTTCTGCTCCTAAGGGTGCGCAACAAGTGTGAGGGGTTGACGGTGCTGCAGCCTCTGCCTCCTACCTGGAACTCTGCTGCCAGGGGGTTGCTGGCCCTCTTCAGGGCGGTGGCATCCAGGCATTTCTGGTAGCCCTCTAAACGGTGGCGGTTCTCTGTTTGCTTCACTGCTTCATTCACATACTTGAGAATCTCCCGGCACTGGTCCCGGGCCCGGCAGAGCTTCTCATGCTCAGAGGTGCCACCTACCAAACAGGACAGAGGAGATGGTTGGGGCTCCTGCCTGAGAAGTCTATCACAGCGTCAGCTGTTACCTGCCTGAATGCATCCATGGCAACTGGCTTGCTTCAAACCAGCAGGCGTGGGTGGGTAGAGGTGAGCCACTCCTGCCTCACATGAGGACCTCAAGTGATAAGGGTAACTTTTACTGAGCATCACCAGGTCTCAGACAGACCACTGCTTTGAAGACACTGATAGCTCTTGGGAATTCCTGCCTCTATCACAGCCAGCTCTACAGATGCAGGGGACAGACTGTGGGAATGGTCACGATAACACCTCCAGAAACCCTGTTCAAATCAGGCTGGGGTTCCTAACACTTCTCTGTCCTGATCCCAATGTCTGAAATTTGGGGGTAGTAAAAGATGCCCAGGACCCCAGGGAGAGTGACAAGCTGAGGCTAGACCCCCTTGTTCAGTCTCACCCCCTGCTCCTCTAGGGTTACCACATAGGCTGTGTCTTTTGTGCACTGTAGGGGGCATGAATGGGGATAAAGTCCAGCCCCATTCAACCAGAGGGACCCAGGTGCCCTTGAGTGCCAGCCTGTGCCAAGCACCAGATGGATGCTTTCCCTGGATTTACACAAAGGCTCCAAACAGGTGGGCCTCTGATAGTGGCCCTTACTCCTCCCGCTGTTGAATACCTTATATTTTCCAAAGGACATTTATAATCATTTTCTTCTCTGACATGCCCCACAATAGGACAAGGATGAAGACACCAGAGGCCACAAGGCACAGTGACTTGCTAAGGTCACAAAGCAGTGCCAGAATGAGGGTCTGGCAGGAGGCCTGCTACCTGTGGTGTGAGCCCCTCCCCAGGCCTACCCTCTGTGTGCTTGATGATGCTCTCCAGCAGCAGTGGGTACTTGGTGAGCCGCTGCATCTCGGAGACGATGAGGTCTTTCAGCTGCAGCCGCCGGCACTGAGGGTGGCTCTCAGCCTCCTAGACAGCAGGAGACACAGAGGGGAGGAGATGTCAACGTGGCTGGGAGCTGATTTACGGCCTCAGGGCCAAGATGGGTGTGAACATGAGAAACAGGTCCTAACCCCAGATGGGTCACTCAGAAATGGTAGTGGCAGCTTCTTCCTTAAAGGTGTAGAGAAGGGTTGGTGGTGGCAGGGAGACACCAACCCAAGGAAAGGATACGGTCAAAACAGAAGGGCAGGTATACTGCTGCCACTCTATAGACAAGGAAACTGAGATCCACCACCGTGCACACAGGTGCTGGTGGATAAGCCAGGCCTCTGACTGCTAATCCAGGATCCTTTTCAACAAACAGCCATCTCTTTGTCTAGAGTGAGTCAGTGCTTATTAGGAGCTTGTGCGGAAGGATGGAAGGAGTCGCTGTAGAGAGGGAGGGTGTGGCCAGAGGAGAGAAGCTCAGGAGACCCTTGGTGATGCTGATGGAGATGAAGGAAGGCCGGGGCATGGGTGAGACGTACCTGCATGAAGAGCTGGAATCGGCTCTCCTTGCGCTGCTTGGTACTGACTAGCTCTAGGGCTATTGACTGATAGGAACAGAACTGTGCAGCCACCTGCTGGAATTCCTCTCGGGCAGGGCCATCGAACTAAAGAGGCAGAATGGACACAGGACTAGGCATCACATCCCTGCCTGGGACCGGTCCCCTGCCTATCCCTTCCTTTGCCAAATTCCCTGGCCTTGGGGAATGGGAACCTGCCTCCCCCAATCTCCTTGCTGAGAGGGAAAAGTTTGGAGCTATACCCAGGCCAGCATGAGGTCACCGATCTCTTTGATGATGGGGCCTTCCTCCCGGAGCTTCTTCATGGCTTTACACCAGGAATCTAGGGTGAGAAGAGAACAACTAGAAATGCCTGGGGTTGAGCTCAATTACCAGAACCTTTCTGACAGAAACAAGTGAATCTCTGACATCAGTGCCATGGGGAGGGTCTGGAAACCATTTTACTTTTGGGTGAACTCCAGTGCTGGTTTCAGGCTGTCCACAGATCTTTTCCTCACCAGGGATTGGTGGGGGTTTATCTACTCAGGGAGGTCCAGGCAGGTGGGCCAAAGTGGAACAGGAAGCTGAAGGGCAGCAGAGGAGGAGTCTGGAGGGGCACCGGCTCCTTACTGTGAATCTCTATGAGTTCAGGCAGCTTCGGGAAGAGTCGGGCCAGCTCCTCCCTGGGCATCAGGTTCTCCTTCTTCATTCGCTGGTAGAAGATCAGGTCCAGGACACGAAGTGTGCGCAGGTGGGAAGCTTCAGTCACAAACAGCTCTGAGTGGTGGTTGTGACAAGGAGGGTAGAAAGCCAGGGAGAAAAGAGATCAGCAAGTATCTAGAGTCCCTGCCCTGGCCCCTCCACCACTCTACCTTTGGGGGAATTGAAGTGCTGGTTTTAGATCATACAACTTTTCTCTCACCCCAAGGGCCAGAACTGAGGGGGACCTTACAGCAATAGGCAATGTGGAGCTGCTCCAGCCCACAGGGGTCCCCACCCTATTTGCCTCTTTCCTGCCCTTGTGTCTTAGGCATTCTGGACCTATTCCCACGTGTGTGAGCAGAGCTGCAGGCAGTGGTTCCCACGTGTGTGAGCAGAGCTGCGGGCAGTGGTTCCCGTGTGTGAGCAGAGCGGTGGGCAGTGGGGCCCTTCTCACCATTGATGACCTCTTGCTGGACAATCTCCCTCTGGGTTAGCCCAGCCACCACATCCTTACCCACTGTATCCTGCCAATTTTGGGCATTAGGCTTTGGCTCCAGCTCAGATAGCAGGCCCAGATCATCCTCTAGGAGGTGGGGAAGGAGGGCATCTGTGCAGAACCCCAAGCTGGGGGACTCAATGCTCCTAGGGGAAAACAGGCAGCTCAGCTTCACCCAGGAGGAAGAACTCACACACAGGGTTTGGCCCTCCTTCTCCTGCCCAACGTGCTTGCCTCATGCACATGGGAAACCAGTGGGCCCAGAAGAGGAGACACCCACCCAACCAGCCCCTTGCGGGTGAGAGAGCAGCTAGGTGTGGCTGGGACATGGAGACACCAAACAGAGGCCCCACCGTGCCCATCACTTACCTGCGGCCCATTTTGGGAGTGAAAGGAGGGGTTGGGTTCTCAAGAGACCTGTTGAGGGCATGTCAACTCTCAGCAACCCTCTATCCTTGCCCACCCCCCAAAATGACCATGGGTGCAGCCACTGTAGCCCTGCCCACCTGGTGGAGAGGCTGGGGACGGAAGACGATGCCGACTGGTGCAGGCGAGTAGCTTCTGCGGCAGCATCCATGTCAACGTCACTGCGAGAGCGACAGCGGGGCACGTTCTCTGCCTTTCGAGACCATTTCATCTCTTCCCGGCCCTTGAGGCTTTCAGAGCAGCCCAGGTGAATCTCTGAGCGTGAACTGCGGAGAAGAGACAGAGACTTTGGGACTTGGGAAGCCAGTGGGCCATGCTTACATCCTGGCCAGCTCTTACCTGCGGCTCCATCTCAGGGGTGCCTCCGTGCCGCAGGTTCTCCCTGCCAAACATGGCCAAGGCACCTGGATGGCAGTGGAAGCTTCTCAGTGACAGGCCATTTTTGCTGCTCTACAAACTCCTTCCCTCTCCCCAGCCTAGCCTGATGGATGAACAGTCATCTTCCTCTGGAGCTGTTAGGAAGGGATCCTAACAGGAAGATGAAACCTGGGGCAAATGAAATCAGACTTGTAGGGTGTCCAGAGGCCTGGGAAACCATGGTCCTGTCAGGAAGGTGGTGGACATCATTGTCCCTCATCAGAGACCACAGAGTCCAAGCTTCCTGCCCCTGGGGCCGTCCAGTGGCCAGTCCACATTGCCCTTGCTTTGGAACGAGTCAGCTCCCACCTTCAACTCTGCTTGAGGCGGACCTCTTTTACAAGGTCATAAGAGGAAAGCAGAGTCACTATATTGGCAGCTTATTTTAGGATATTCCACAACTGTCAGAAATTTCTATCAGAAAATTCTATCTGCTGCCTGTCAGAAATTGCTGCCTGTCAGAAAATTCTGTCTGCTGCTGGATTCCTAGCCCTCCAGTTGTGATGAGGATGAGTTCCATTCTTAACAGCACCCTTTCTAAGATTCCATTACCTCTCAGGAGCAGACAGGCTTGTGCTTAAAGGGGCCTTTTTACTGATGGGCAGGACCCGCTCCTTGGCCGGCTGTGCTTGGCCACTGAGTGTCTCTGGGGTTTGATGAGATGCTGACGACTGGGTGTTGCGGTGTTGGGTCCTGCCATGCATCAGCCCAAGACAGCTGGCATCTCTGATCCCTAACTGCCCCAGGATGGTCCCCCACCCCCATGCCATGGCCCTGCTGGGCTGGTTCTTTTCTGATATTATCAGTAATCTACATCCTGCTCTGCTTCTAGGACCACAGGAGGCCTGGAAATGTCTGCAGAGCTCTTAACAGCACAGCAAGTTGCTGCAATGAGGAGCTAAATGTCTCAGTCTCCATTCATTGTGGCCAAACTGCCAGATGATCCAAAATGGAGCTCATCTCCTAGGGTCCTGAGATGGGTTTATCTGCAGGGTTAGAAAACACATTGCCCACCGATCCCCTACTAAATCCACCCTCCAGAATTCTGTTAGAAAATCCCGACCCAGACTAACTCGGAACCCTTTTCACAGCATCCTAATGGGTCCCTGTACCACCACAACAAACACCCAGTAGAGTCACTGGAGCTGCAGAGCTAAGCACCTTCCTTCAAGCACCCAGAAGTGAGTAATGCTCCCACCAACAAGTGAGGCGTATCATCTAGCTTTGGCCCAAAATTCCTAGGATACTGCCCTCTAGAACTGGGGAATCTTAACCTTGCTGAGTATCTACAACAAGCTCTCACCCACCATACTGCTAATACTATTTCTTCTGAGATTGCCAAAGAATTTATAAGCATCAAATCCAAAGGCTTCTGCTTAGAGTGGCTTTAGGATCCTAGTGAACGTCTTAGGGCAGATTTACCTCACAATGCCAAGAATACAAGTTTGTAAATGGTCTCAGATATTTTCTCAAAATGCTGATGTCTTATAATCTTTTTTTTTTTTTTTTTGAGACGGAATTTCACTCGTTACCCAAGCTGGAGTGCAATGGTGCGATCTCGGCTCACCACAACCTCCGCCTCCTGGGTTCAGGCAATTCTCCTGCCTCAGCCTCCTGAGTAGCTGGGATTACAGGCATGCGCCACCATGCCCAGCTAATTTTTTGTATTTTTAGTAGAGACAGGGTTTCACCATGTTGACCAGGATGGTCTCGATCTCTTGACCTTGTGATCCACCCGCCTTGGCCTCCCAAAGTGCTGGGATTACAGGCATGAGCCACCGTGCCCGGCTGATGTCTTATAATCTTAAAATATTTGCTGTATCTATGACATGTGCTACCACAGGAATCACATAATTTGTGTATTAATTAATGTTAGAACTCAATCTTCCCCCTAGTACAAATCTAACCTTTACCTCCCGTAAATCTGTCAATTCTCATGACAACAAAATCTTTGTTTTTTTTTTTTTTCAACAAAATCTTTAAATAAGTGTTAAGCTGAAAAAAGGCTTCAGATAAACAGGAGTAACCTGCACTCAAGCAGGAAAGCTTGACTCACGGTTTGATGATCAGTTATTTCTTTTTTTTTTTTTGAGATGGAGTCTTGCTCTGTCACCCAGGCTGAAGTGCAGTGGTGCAATCTCGGCTCACTGCAACCTCCACCTCTTGGGTTTAAGTGATTCTCTTGCCTCAGCCTCCCGAGTAGCTAGGATTATAGGCGGTTGCCACCATGCCTGGCTAATTTTTTTGTAGTTTTAGTAGAGACGGGGTTTCACCATGTTGGCCAGGCTGGTCTTGAACTCCTGACCTCATGTGATCCACCCACCTCGGCCTCCCAAAGTGCTGGGATTACAGGTGTGAGCCACTGTGCCTGGCCTGGCAATTAGTGTTTCAAAGGCAAAATAGGCCAGGTGCAGTGGCTCATGCCTATAATCCTAGCACTTTGGGAGGCTGAGGCAGGAAGACTGCTGTGGTCGGGAGTTTGAGACCAATCTGGGCAACTTAAGACTGTCTAAAAAAAAAAAAAATTAGCCAGGTGCATGCCTGTATCCCTAGTTACTCAGGAGGCTGAGATGGGAGGATCTCTTGAGCCCAGGGGTTTGAGGCTGCAGTGAGCTATAACTGCACCATTGTACTCCAGCCTGGGTAACAGAGCAAGACCCTGTCTCAAAAAAAAAAAAAAAAAAAAAATCAAAGACAAAATGGCTTGAATATCCAGACTACTACGTGCTGACTTGCTTTCATGCCTGCCTGTACTCCACCTCAATGGCTCTCAGGCTTGAGTGTACACAAGCATTATTCCCCCATATAAGACCATGTGACTATACCTTGAGGGTGACTTAAATAATTTGCATGAATACTTCTGACTACAGGCATTTGATTTTAAGTGTTGGCTGTAGAATTTTAGACATGACTTGATTGTTGTCATGCTACAGTCAAGAGCAAGGAAGTCCAAGAATATGTTTTCATGCCAGACAAGGACTCTAGTTAGAACCTGACCAAAGAAGGAGAATATGAGAGATGCCAGTGTCTCAATCCCTTTTTCCTTCTTAAAAGGAAAAAACAATTCATTTATAATCAATCCACTTGGCCTCTCTTTGCTGAGGTGGACATGATGCCTATAGTTACATCCCTGGTCGTTAAAGTACCCAGCAGAACCTCATCTCTGGCTCTCTTTTTCACATACAGACAGGAAACGACTTTCTTTTGCCTGCTGGGTCTTTATTTCTCAGGATTTCCTCTTGCCCCCACTATAGTCTTCCTTATCCTTGTCACTTAGGGTTTCCTGATTAACTGCTTTACAATATCTAGCTGGATCTTAGATGAAGGCTACTGAGTCATCAGGTGGTAAATCCAAAGGGAATTTTAAAAGCGTGTCGTTCTTGGGCTGGAAGTCGGGGATATCCTTGCTCTCCTACTGGCCTGCTCACCAGCAAATAATGTGTCTCCTGAAGATACTGGGGCTGGGGAGGAAGTTCTGTACAGGGAGCTTAGAGGCTAGTGGAGATGGGTAAGGTAGCTGGAATGAAACCCTAGCATCAGCCCCGCCCAGGCCCTACTCTTTGAGCAGCTGGCAAGTCCCATCCAGCCACTGCTACCTGTCACTCTCCAGCAGTTCCTCGGGAAAGCTTCCCATCAAGTGTCGCCGGGTCCCAGGTTCTGGGGCGTCATGCTGCTGAATGTTCTCAAAGTGCTGAATGATGTTCCTCACACTGCCTGGTTTGACTAGAAGCAAAAAGGAAATGAAGGATGCTAGGCTTGCTGTTCAGGGATCGCTTCTCAGGCCCTGACTCCCCCAGATCCCAGCAGACAGAGCAATGAGCAAGTGTGGATGAGAACAGCACCAGATCAAGAGTCAGGAGATGCGCCCTGGTCCCGGCTCTCCTATGAATTCGCCGTGTGGCCCTGGGCAGTCATGCTACCTTTCTGGGTCTATTCTTTCCTCATGTGCAGAATGAGAGGGTTTGGAAGTCTATTTTCCATAAATGTTCTTTTGGCTCTCATATTATTACAATAATGCTTCTGCTTGAAAGTCACGATCAGGTTTTTCCTAAGAGCCACATACAGTTTAAAAAAATAGCCAGGAAGACCAAAGCACATCTACATGTAATTTGACCATGTTGCCAAAATATATCAGGCGTTTCTCAAATTTAAATGAATTTTAGAGTTCATTATTTCTGTTTCTCTCTGTCTCTCCTTCCTGTCCTTTCTGCCCTTCTCTGGCCTCCATCACTACAGAATCAGACTCTCTAGTACCGTGAGAGATGACCTAGGAGGAACAGAAGAAAGACTTCACTGGCATTCAAACTCCAGCCCCCTTTCACAGCTAAGGCAGAAGAGAGCTGTTCTTGTTCAGACAGACAGGGCAGAAGAGAGAGTGAAAAGGCACAGGTAGTGCCATCTAGAGCCCCTGGAGAAATCAGACCCATTGTTCCATGGCTCTCGGCAGGAGGGAAGAGAGATAAGGAATTCACCTTCAAGTCAACTAGCTCAGTTCTCAGCCCAGCCCAGCGATGCTAGAACAGGGGTGGGCTAGAGATGCTGGCTGCCTGAGACCAGCGGTAAGGATGAGTGGACATGAGGAGGCAATATCAACAGCTCAGGGTCTGGGCCTTGATCCTAACCATACTAAGAGTTCTGCCGATGACTTCAGAGATTCTGACATCTGAAGTCATGGGCAAACTTATAAATATACAATCTTACAAAGCTGTCTCAAAATCTGACTTTCATAGGAAAATTTCTAAGTCAGAGAGAACAGAAAAAAAAAAACATTTAGCTGCTGTTTTCAAAGTCTACAGCTCCACAGCCTTTAGGCAAGTGGCTAGGGAATATTTTTCTAAAACTGTGTAAGTGGCTGTGTGTGCATATTATAGGAACAAGGGCTACTAACATCACTCTTGTTTTGGAGATTAAGAGCAGATTCGCCTGTGCCAGCCTGAATGTGCACCTGGGCCTTGAAGCCATGCAGATGCCAGGGTCAGCTGAGCAGACACAGCCCTGAGCCACCTTGGCTGGGTGGTGATGTGGGAGTCTGGGAACATCCTATAATGGAAAGCCAACAGGCTGAGTCCCCTCTTCCCTTTCCCATGGGCCACTTGGAAAACACCCAGTTGTGCTCTACATAGAGTTATACCTGACCTGTGGCAAGAAACAGGTGTAGCCCTGAGATCTGGTATAACCGAATGACCCAGAGTAACGGGAAAAACAGGTAGAAGGAAATGCATTTTTAAAAAGAGCGAAGTTATTAGGCACATGGTGCCTCATGCCTACAATCCCAGCATTTTGGGAGGCCAAGGCAGGAGGATCACTTGAGCCCAGAAGTTTGAGACCAGGCTGGGCAATATAGTGAGTGAGACCCTGTCTCTACAAAAGTAAATTAGTCAGGTGTGGTGATATACGCCTGTGGTCCCAGCTGCTTGGAAGGCTGAGGTGGGAGGATTGCTTGAGCTCAGGAGTTCAAGGCTGTAGTAAGCTATGATTACACCATTGCACTCCAGCCTGGGTGACAGGGCAAGACCCTGTCTCAAAAAAAAACAAAAAACCAAAAAAAAAAAAAACAAACCAAAAAAACAAAACTGAGGACTGGATTTCAAGGCCATTCTTTTTTCCCCATTGTTTTATAAACTTTTTTTCATTAATTCCTTATTTTTACTGCTTAAAATGGCATAGAGTCTAAGAGTTTAGTAACTTTTAAAATAATTTTGAATATTTTTCATTGTCACTTTTACATAAAATAAATTGTAGTAACAGAATAATTTCCTGATTGCATCCCATTGCTCCCTCCCTCTCTCTCTCTCTCTCTCTCTCCATTTACTGTAGAGCCTAGAGAGTGTGAATCAATTGCATGTACATGGTCCTTATTAACAGGAAATGAACTTGCTCCGTTCTGGGACACTTCACTGTGGGCGCCTCCCTCTCTCTCTCTCTATTTACTGTAGAGCCTAGAGAGTGTGAATCAATTGCATGTACATGGTCCTTATTAACAGGAAATGAACTTGCTCCGTTCTGGGACACTTCACTGTGGGCGCCTCCCTCTCTCTCTCTCTATTTACTGTAGAGCCTAGAGAGTGTGAATCAATTGCATGCACATGGACCTTATTAACAGGAAATGAACTTGGTGCGTTCTGGAACACTTCACTGTAGGCGCTAAGCTTCTCGTGCGTTAATATGTATCACATTAATGTTTTAAATACATAGATTCTGGAAGATATTAGGTCCTTTAAAATACATTAAGGGTCATTCTTTTTTCACTGCCATGATTACGCGGTGCTGGTAGTTAAAAGTCAAGAGAGATGGAGGTGCTACACTGAAGGGCTTAAGTAGATGATAGGAACAAAAATACCCAGGAGAAAAAATTGTCAGAGACTCCTACTTTACTTTAAAAAAAAAAAAAAACCACTTTCAAAAATGAGAATTTTTATTATTATTTTAACTAAAAACAAAAATCTGAGGCACTGGCCGGGCATGGTGGCTGGCACCTGTAATCCCAGCACTCTGGGAGGCCAAGGTGGGCAGATCACTTGAGGTCAGGAGTTCGAGACCAGCCTGGCCAATATGGTGAAACCCCGCCTCTACTAAAAATACAAAAATTAGCTGGGCGTGGTGGCACATGCCTGTAGTCCCAGCAACTTGGGAAGCTGAGACACGAGAATCCCTTGAACCTGGGAGGTGGAGTTTGCAGTGAGGTGAGATCACACCACTGCACTCCAGCCTGGGCAACAAGAGTGAGAATACGACTCCAAAAAAAATTTAAAACAAAATCTGAGGTGCTCTGCTTCACTGCAAGACCCTTCAATGTGTAAGGATTCCTCTCATTTATATAGAACTCTGGATTTTTGGAATGCTCATCCATGGAGATGTGACTGAATAATAGAGAAAAGGCCTCCAGCTGTGAAAAAACTGCCAGAGGAACCAGAAGTCTAACCTTGGCCAGAACTACCAGAAGGAGCTGTCCCTGCAGAAGAAGGGGCCCTGCCCCCTGAAACTCTGGGTTAGGAGACAAGGTCTGGTACCTGGCATGAGGGTGGTGCCCTCCCCAACCCCCCACAGGGTTTGCAGCACACAGCAGCTTTAGCAACAAAGAGCAATGCATAAGAGAAATGGAGAGGAGAAAGAAAGGGAGGGAAGAGGAACAGAAAAGACAGGATTTGGGAGATGGAAACTCAATGCTAATGCAAAGACAAACCCAAAGAAAATGGTCCTTTTACCTTCCACAGGGACAAGGGAATATGAAATGCTAAAAGAAAAACCAAAACAGAAGTAAACCATTAAAAGTCACATCAATGTTTTAAGAATCAAAATACAAGTTACATCAAGCCAGAAAATGAAAAGGCAGTGGCAAAAATCAAGGCTGATCTCGAAGAATCCCTTTCCCTCTCCTGCAATGCAGCAGTTTCAGAAAGGGCAGCTGGCCCACCCCACTGCCCTTCACAGATTCCCACTGATGCTGGGGGGTTTAAGGTAATGACTGGGAGGGGCCAACAACAATTTCCAGACAAGTTTCTCCGTGCTGGGAAGAGATCAATGGCAGGATCACTTGAGTTTTAGGTTATTGATGGCATTAGAGGAAACTCTGGGTCCCAAACTTGCCCCCAAACTGACTAGTTCTACTAATAGTGACTCAACCATCTCCCACCTGCATCTGTACTCCTGCAGTCCTGTGTGCTGGGAAATATGATAGGCCCTTGGATGAAGGTGAAGGGGGCATTTACTGTCCACAGGGCGATCCTTGCCAGGGGGAGATGTTTCTCACATGGCTGTTTGCTAACTACAACTGTTCTGGGTTCCTAGACTAAGACCCAGGGACCGGCACAGCTTCCTTGGCTTGGAAACATCTACCTGAACCCCAGAGATCCTGCACTGGATTTGGCAAGGGGAGAAAGTGGCTGTGGTCTCAGTTCGAGCCTGTGGCTCCCAGAAACACTGGAAGGCCCTCTGCCAACATACCGGTATATAAAAGGGCTGAGGTCCCTGCCCAAGGAATGCCCAAGGCTGTTGCTCCCCAAATACTCACTGCTTTGAGAAGAGCTTTTGGGCTTCCCAATGTATTTGAGGATGGGCTTTCTCTTCTTGTCCTCCAAGGCATCCTTTTCTTTCTTGGAATTGCTGCTCTGCTGAGACAGGAGACATTGGGGTTTGGAGGAGGTCCCGATACCCAGGTGTGGCTGCTAATCAGTTCTGTCACTGTCCCCCAAGGCTGGCCCTCAGCAAATAACTGGAGAGTTCACTCTTGCTGGTACCCTAAGAGTACATTCACCTCTGGCCTGGGTTTGGAAGGGACTGAGAGCTGCTGTAGTCTGGGGGTTCTCACTGACTCCACATCTAGGTGGAGGGATATAGCCAGAGACCTGCAAGATGGTTTTCCTGATCTACCTTAGCACAGCGCACTGCACCAAGAGGAGGTATTTTCTAGGACAGCTGTCTTACTTTCTTCTTCTTTTTTTTCTTTTGAGACAGAGTCTCACTCTGTTGCCCAGGCTGGAGTGCAGTGGTGTGCTCTTGGCTCACTGCAACTTCCATCTCCCCAAGCAATACTCGTGCCTCAGCTTCTCGAGTAGGTGGGGTTACAGGCATGCACCACCACGCCAGGCTAATTTTTATATTTTAGTAGAGATAGGGTTTCACCATGTCACCCAGGCTGGTCTCAAACTCCTGAGCTCAGGCAATCCGCCAGCCTTGGCCTCCCAAAGTGCTAGGATTACAGGCATGAGCCACTGCGCGCAGCCCTCACCTTCTTGGTCTTAGGGAAGCAGAGTAGCCACTTGTCCTTGGCAGGAGCAGACTGGGCCTTTTCAGCTGTGTTAGAAGGTCGTGCCTCTCGAAGACGGATCCCAGCATGGCTCATGTAGGTATTGAGGGCGAAGTCCATGGGGGCGCTGTAAAAGAGGAACACTGTCTTAAATCAGAGAGCTCAAGTTATCTTCCCTGTGTGTTTCACCACCACCCAGTGGAGTGGGGAAGGGGTAGTTATAGGTCAAAGTATTCAAAGGGAAGTCTAGAATAATTAAATGGGAGAGCAGGCAGAAGCTGGCTAAAAGTCTGGGCTAGCAAGACTCCCAGGAGAAGTCTTAATTCTTTCCCTAAGCAGAACTGTTCCCCATGAGCAGATGATGGTCAGTGGAAGAACATGCCAATTCCCTAAAATGTAAATAAATAATTTCCTGGCTGGTCAAGTCATAGGCAGACCTGGAGGACTGGCTGAGGTCAGCAGCTGATACTCTCAGGCATATGTGCAGGGGTGGGGAGGCCAGGGCAAAGGAGAAATGTCAAGCAGCCTCTGCCAAGGTATACTGCCGTCACCATCCTCCCACCCCCAGGACAGAGAAAAAGAGACAGAAAAGGAGCTGGCAAGTGGCCTCCAATTGCCACAGATGAAAATGTCCAGAGCTCTGTGTTTAAAAATGCATTTGTACCCACAATTTCCTGGATGGATGATGATCCACCCTGTGCATTCAATGCAGCAAGGCTTCGGCTCTGGCTGTTTTTCCCTCTTCAACAGACTCCTAACCCCATTTTCTCTCCCCTATTAGTTTGTCTGCTCAGGGAGTGCAAACTCACTTTAACCTTGGCTAATGAAAAACAATGAGATGAATATATAGCTTGCAAAACAAAATTCTAATATGTGCCAAGAAAGGAACTGTGCTGCACCCCAGCTCCCCTCTGCAGATGCCACTAACAGGCTGACTTCATGATTACCATCACCACTTTAGGTGATTTAAGGGAAAAAAGTGGCTCATCTGGGTAGAGAAGCTGCAGCCAGGTATGGGACTGTGAGGAGCGATGGCAGCTTGGTGTCTTCCCAATGAGGAGTGGGCCCACATGACCAGGCAGTGATCCCTGAACACTGGGGCATGGGCCTCATGATCTCCCCTGAGAGCTAAACTTGCAGGAACCATGGTCCTGCGTGGTTGTACAACACTAGGGACTGCCCTGTTATTGGCAGGAATGGAAAGCACAGTAGCTCAATCCCACTCCTTCCACTTTGAAAGCTGCAGATGCATGTCATAGACTTTCTTACCTCCTGTCTTCCTCATACTCGGACCTGGAATGAAAGAAAGAACAGATGACTCAGGCTGCAAAGACACAGGCTGGTCACCTGGTCAGACACTAGGAGGAGGGTAAGATTGCTTCTAGATGAAAGGAGGGTTAGTGGGGGAAAAGTGCGCAAGTGTTTGGTACACAGGAGGAACTCCACGATATTTGCCGAGTTGAAATATCAGCCTTAGCAGAGACAGCATACATGTCATCCTCTTTGCTATTTTGACTCTGTCCTTGAAGTGCCCGACTGTGCCCATGGATCTGACTTGTATGGAATGGCTTAACCAAGGCCACATAACTACTTAGTGAGAAGCAGTATTAGGCAAAAACTTGCTTCTAAGCTTGAAGTGTCCCCACAAAGTCTGCGATACTGGAGCTTGCATCACAGGAGCCTATGATGCTTTAGAAAATGGGGCCAGGAATGCATAACAAAAGCAGCTGTGCCAGAAGCGCCTAGTTCAGGTTTCTGACGTGGAGGAGTAAAAGATGGTTCAATTTCTCCTAAGCCAGTTCTAGCTGCCTCCTGAAGGAACTGTATCCACTGGGCACACATAGCACTGGCCTCACTCACTGTGACAGGTAAGATCTTAGAGGCAGGAAGGGAGAGAGGTCAGGAAGAGGGCCAGCAGGGGAAGCAGAAAGCTCATCACATTCGTGGGGTCCGTGGTCTGTCATAACCACCAAATGACTATCAGGAGCTCTGAGCTCTGCCACACCCTTGACACCTGCAGCCCTCAGCCTGACCAATGCAGCAGGAGGGCATGACTCGCCGTCTTCCAGGGGCAGGAGAATCAGGCAAGAAGTGGAAGAAGGTGAGAGACTGAAAGAACAGATCCACAAAATATGTCAACCTGCTTGGCACATTCAGTGGGGAGGGAGGAAGCTGAAGACTCACAAAATATCTCCAAGGGCAGCCAGCTGCTTCTCAGCCACTTGGCGCTCTCGGAGAGGGTCCCCATCCAGGTCCAGCAGGTCGTTTTCACCATACAGGCTGCCCAGGCCCAGAGTGTGCTTCGTTCTAAGCCAGAGAAACACAGGGAAAGAAAGAACTATACACAAATGCTCAATAGATGGACACCCAGAAAGAGTGAGGCAAACACACATAACAAGAGACACATGCAGGCCCCAGAGGGAAGGAGCAAGGGCCAAGTGGTGGAGGTGAGAGGAGAGTGGTGGGAGGGCAGCTCCTGGGCCAACCTGTAGTCATGGATCTGCTCCTGGATCTCAGGCACGGCTGCCTCTTGAGCTTCACAGAGAACGTCGCGGGCGTCCTTGCTGTTCCGCAGGCACAAGTCTGTAGTGGGAGACCAGAGAAGGCACAGTGGGTGGGGTGCTGGGGGTGGGCGAAGGTCACTTCTGCTGAGCAGCTCAAGGCATTTCAGCTCGCTGTGACACTGGGAGGAAGAGCTGGCTATCTGCCCTGTTAGCCTAAAGGAAGAGGAGGCCTGGACCTCTCAGATCATTCCTGAATTCAGGACTGGAATCCTGATATACAAAGTCCACGGCAAGGACAAAAATATTTTCTGGATGTTCTGTGCTCCATTGAGAGAAGTATTAAAGCCCCTCTCATCAGATGTGTCTAAGTGCCAGTCTGACATCCAAGTGCAGACCTCTGAGAGGCTTGCTCCCCTCTACTGCCCCAGAAGCAACTCACAAGGCTAAAAAAGGCAAGCACTTCACATCCCATGAAACCTGAGCTCCCCAGTATTAACCGAAAGATGTCTCTCCTCTAATTCCTGCATCCATCCCCACCCAGGCTAGGCTAAGTTCCTGGGAGATGCGCTTCACTCTCACTCTGCATTTGAGCAAGCTCTGTTCACCCTCTGCCTGGGTCCATAAGCTCTCCTCCCTGTCACATGTGCCCACAAATCATCTCTTTCTAAATGCAGCTTCTAATTCCTGTCCTCTAAAAAGCTGCTAGTGATTAGCTTCTCAGGCTGACATCACCTTAGACTGCCTCTGCTTAATTCTTCTTCTCATGATCAGAAGGAAAAGGGAGCCCGGCACCATCTAGCCTGCTGGGTCCTCACTCTGGACTAGCTGCTGTCAGTTCCTTAACTTTCATAAGTTAAGGAACAAAAATACCCCCCCCCCCCGCCAAAAAAAAACAACAAGAAAAACCACCCTAGAGATTCCAGCTCTGCAGGAGGATGGAGTGAGGCCCTAGTTTCTCTATTTTTTGTTCCCCAAGGGATTCTTGATAATCAACACCTGGCTTAGGAATCCCTGATCAAGTCTGATTTCCTCTTTGTACAGATAAGCCAGCGGAGGCCCAGAGAGGTCATGTGGAAGGATGGCAGACATGAACCTAGGTCTCCTAACTCCAAGTCCACTGTCTTCCCATGACAAGCTCCCCACGGCAGAGTGAGCGCCTAGGCAGGGTCTGTCCCATTTGCACCTGTCCGTTAGCTACAGTGCAGTGCTCTGGAGCAACTGTCCTATGGGTCCTTTCCCCTATTAGAGGACGGTTGCCCAAGGATAGCGACTATGTCCCTTCTGTCCACTGGAGCCTCCTGAGAGCTCAGGAGAAGAAAGGCACCAAGCACAGACTAACCAACAATTGAGCCAACTTACCAATTAAAGCCTGTAACGTCTCAGGGATCTTCACTCTCAGAGGCTAAAAAACAGAAGCGTGGAGCAGAATGGTCAGGTCTGCACACTCGAGAGATGAACAGTGTGTGGGGTGAGAAGGGCTTGGCCACATGCCTTTTTGCCTACATCTGCCCACCATCATTCTCATTACTCTCCAACTGCACACCTGAATTCTAGGCTAGGGTTTTTGGGAAACGGAGTCTGAGGCTACAGAGCTGGGACTATATTCTGAGAGCGGCACACGCAGTTTTTTCCACTCTTATTTCCAGGCCATTAGAGTACATGGAATGGCATGTTGTCCAAAAAGTGGACCTGTGCTGACTTAGCAGCAAGGGAAAAGCCTTCATTAGGCTATGTAGTGAACTTTTCCTCCCTCCAAGTCCCAAGGGAAAGCTAGCCTTGTGTCACCCAGCCTTGCAGTTAGTATGGTGTCTGGCTTTTGCTACACAAGTCGTTGAAACCTGGGTACTGGAGCGGCTCCAAACAGCCAACAGAGAACAACCAGCAGCTCTAACCTTCCTACTCAAGACCCATTTAAGGGGGCAAATATAAAACTCTTTTTTTTTTTTTTTTTTCTGAGACAGAGTCTCACTCTTTTGTCCAGGCTGGAGTACAGTGGTGCAATCTCAGCTCACTGCAATCTCCACTTCCCAGGTTCAAGAGATTCTCCTGCCTCAGCCTCCTGAGTAGCTGGGACTACAGGCACTTGCCACCATGCCCAGCTAATTCTTTTGTATTTTTAGTAGAGACGGGGTTTTACCATGTTAGCCAGGATGGTCTCGATCTTCTGATCTTGTGATCCACCCACCTCGGCCTCCCAAAGTGCTGGCATTACAGGCCTGAGCCACCGCGCTGGGCCAAAACTCTTAAGAAAAACCAATTTTCCCCAACCTCATTAACCCTACTAGCTTACTGCCAGAAGAATAAAGTCACCTTGGAATTAGTTTAGTTGATCAGATTAGAAACTCTGGGATGGCAGTTGCCCTCTGCAGGCAGAAGTGCTCTTGCCCGTGGGATCCCTGACACACCCCTGGGAACTCTGCACCAGTGCACAGGGTGCTGCCTATGCCAGACACTCAGAGGCCTCCCACCTCTGACTCCTGCCTTCGGGTAGTAATAGCAAGTCGGACTGAGCTTCAGAAGCCAGGATTCTTCTCTTGCCTCACTGATCTAGATCATCTGATGTCTCTAGACCTCTGTTTCTTCAGCCCAGAGATGGGCAAGGCAGGGACGGCTGGGGGGAACCAGGGTGCTGAATCAGGGGAGGGTAAAGAGAATCTGGTACAATCTCTTCCTCCAAACATTCCAGAGAGACACAATGTGTATTCTATGTGGAAAACGAGGTACAGCGAGATTTTTTGAGAGTGGCGCTGGAACAGAATCCAGGGATACTAATCTCTCGGCCTAGATTTCTCTTTAAGAACGTGTCTCCATTTGGTCTGAATGTTTTGCTTAATTTTCCTCTGCCTCTGGGTAGTTCAAAGAATATAATAAAATTATAATCCTCACCGCATTTTTCTCCAGGAAAATACTCCAGATGTCTTTCCCCAAGCTTCGGGACTCCTTGGGGTTTGTCTGCTGATAAACTTCTGCACACAGGTAAAAAAGCTAGGAGGAGAGACAACTGGGTTAGAGCAGTGGTTTTCCCCCAGCAGGAATTTTGCCCTCTAGGGAACATTTGGCCGCCTCTGGAGACATTTTTAATTGTCACAACTACTGGGCGAGTATGGTGCTACCGGCATCTAGTGGGTACAGCCCGGCGACACTGCTCTATTTCCTTAAAGCCGCAGGACAGTCTACCACAACAAAGAATTCTCCAGCTCAAAAGAGTGCCGAGGTTGAGAAAGCTGGGGTCAGACCATTTCAAAACCCGTGGTAAAGTAATCCCCACCCCCTTCCCACGGGCACATCTTCAACACTGATCACGCCTCAACTCCGCATCCTCTCCACACGTGTATTTCACTTGCATCTTGTGCTTGTTTACATCTTGTTTCCTAAGGGGTCATGTTTTAATTCTCTCTGTGGTGTGCCCTGTCTTATTCAGGAATGCTTCTGAGTCACCAGCACCTGGACTTGCACACAGGTGTTCAGTGAATAACCGTGGATGGCTGTTCATTCTGGCTTCTGATGGTATCCCCAGAAAGACAAAACAGCAGCCCATGCCCCAGGTGAGAAGTTTATTCTGAAGGCTACAGCCCCAACCCCTCTCCTCCATCTCCCTTTCCTTTCTAAGCAGCTGAGCAGAAGGAAGAAACTGGGAAGGCTGCTGGCTCTGAGCACTGTCCCCAGACACTTTGGTTCCATGCGCTCACATTCCCCCGTCATCATCTTCGCACGGAAGACCCTTTCAGCCTTGCCATCTGCAAGTTTTTTCGCAGGGCAACTGTCTCAACTCCCTAGTCAGTCTCTATCTACCTTCATTTAAAAAACTCTAGGAACAACAACTTCTCCAAGAAGACGTTCTGAACTGATCAAGAATGAGTTTTCCTGGCCTTGCCCTCTTACTCCCCTCTAGGCAACTGATGTAGTGAGTTAGCTGTGTCATACAGTGAAAAGTTCCTTCTGCATAGGTTACATCTTCTTGGCTATTTTGTCTCTGTCCTTGAAGAGCCCGCTGTGCCCATGGATCTGACTTGTAACAGTTAGGGAGCAGAAACAGAGGCTAGAGGTTCTCTCTGTTCAGCACAGCAGGCACTCAATCAAGACGGATGCTTCTGACTTACCAGTGGACTGGGGTCCGCCTCAGAGAAGACGTAACATAGAAAAACCCCCAGGTGAGCTGGCCGAGACTTCAGTTTCTCCAGATCCTGGAATATGATGTCACTCTGAAAGGCAGAAGGATGAGTGTGATGGGAGGCAGGGCACAGCAGCACAGCTGGTTCCAGCTTAGCTCCCATGTGATCCCCCTTCCTGGGTTCATGAGAACGGCTCCCTGCCCCAAGTTCCCTTCACAGCTGGTGCTAGTCAAACTGCTTCTAGTCAAGAGCATCTTGTATGACACACACAAAAAATGATAAAAGGAGAAAACTAGGAAACCGTTACCTCGTTGTTGACAACCCACAGTTTGAAAATACAACCTATATAACTCCTGACACCAATGTTTTCCAGTGTGTGAAGTAGAACTCAAGATGATTTTAAGTGAGATGATTTTTGTTGAGGGTCAAAATGATCTTAGGTGAGGTGGACAGGCATTAAATAACATTGGCTCATATTGTAAGAAAGTTAGTTTCTTTTCAGTTCTCATTCCATCCTTTTGATTAACCCAGAAAAAAATTCGGCCTGGTGCCTGCATAGCAGTAATACCTTAACCAAGGCAGAATTGGCCTCAAGCTTCATTAAAGCCTTTGGCAAGCAATAGAATTGAGCTAGAGTTTATTTTTCAGCTTGTTTTAAATTTTGTCTCTATTTTTTTTTTTAGTAATTTTCTACATCATGTAGTTTTAAATTGAAAGGACACAAAGGAGTAAATATAAAATAAAAAGTCTTCCATCCACTTCACCCTCAAGCCAGCTAATTCCCCTCCTCAGTGGCAATAACCATCAGTTTCTAAACATTCAGAGTGGTCTAAAGAAAGAGGCTCCTTTTCCTCTTTTTAATATAAATGGCAGCTTTCTTCTACACTGCTCTATATATTTCTAGGTAGAATTTAACAAACTTGGTTCTAAACTTATATTTAGTGTTACATTTTCTCTGCATTTATAGTGTGTGATGTTGGTTTTCATTTCAGGTAATGACAGATTTCCTTAAGATGAATTTAAGTTTAAAGAACTGAGTTGGCTTAAAGAAAAATATTAAGTAACCTTATACTTAGGTATAAGGTTGAAAATAACATATATAGTGTATATATATATACTATATATATATAATATAATATTATAATATAATGTATATAGGTAGAATGTCGAATATTTAGATGTCTAACGACATCTGAACATTGTTAGATGCTACTGTTACTAGACACCGTTGACAGTGTCTGAAAAACAACAGGACAATTCTCTGGCTCTCAAGTCAGTCCACTCCATTGCCACACAGCCCAGCTTCTTTGCAAGCTGTGTGCATTGAGTCAAAACCCGTCTTCCTGAAGTCTCTCCTGGATCTAGCTCTGCCCCTGAGAGTAGGGCCTTTCAAATCAGGTTTTGCAGAACCTTAGGGCTCCATGGAAGTGCCCTTGAGGGCAGGGGGTTGCTGATCAGTAAAGGTCCTAGGAAAGCTGAGGTTTTTTTTTTTCTTTTCTTTATTTTTTTTTTTAGACGGAGTTTCGCTCGTTACCCAGGCTGGAGTGCAATGGCGTGATCTCGGCGCACCGCAACCTCCACCTCCTGGGTTCAGGCAATTCTCCTGCCTCAGCCTCCTGAGTAGCTGGGATTACAGGCATGCGCCACCATGCCCAGCTAATTTTTTGTATTACTAGAGACGAGGGTTTCACCATGTTGATCAGGACGGTCTCGATCTCTTGACCTCGTGATCCACCCGCCTCGGCCTCCCAAAGTGCTGGGATTACAGGCTTGAGCCACTGCGCCCAGCCCACCTTTACTTTCTTAATAGCATCCTTTGACACCCAAAAGTTTTACATTTTGATGAAATCCAACTAATCTTTTTTTTTTTTTTTTTTCGGTTAGCTTTTGGTGTCCATCTAAGAAACCACTGCCCAATCCAAAGTCATGAAGATTTACTGCTATCGAAAATTTTTTCTAAGAGTTTTATAGTTTTTAAAAATACTTTTGGCTTTTATATTTAAGTCTTTGTCCATTTTGAGTTAAATTTTGTTTACCGTGTGAGGTAAGGGTCCAAGTTCATTAACTGTATGTGGATATCCATTTGTCCCTGCCTCATTTGTTCAAGACTATTTTTTCTCCATTGAATTGTCTTGGCACCTGTGTTGAAAATCAGTTGACCACAGATGTATGGGTTAATTTCCAGAATCTGAATTCTATTCCATTGATCTATAGGTCTGTCCTTGAACCAGTACCATACTGGCCTGATTACCCTGACATTTGCCAATATATAAATATCAGCACTTATCATAATATAGTATATATTCATTCATCCATATCCTATGGAATCACTAACTCATTAAAGGAGAGGTTTACTTCTTGTTTATCTTTGTAACCATTCCAACGCCCACCCCTGACATTACTCCCACCTACTGCCCCAACATGCACTCAGTACCTAGCATACAGCAAGAACTCAGTGCTTGTGAAATAAATACATGTATTTTTACATGTTTGTGTCTTTGACCTATGCTGTCTTTTCACTAGCATTCCCTCCCCCATCTCTTTTGCCTACTCAAGTACTGCTCTTCAAGGCCCAGCTGAAATATTATCCACTCTGCAAAGCCCTTCCCCATATTTCCCATTATTACTTAATTGTGCTCTCCTTTGTTCTCTTATTGTAAGCTCTTTGTTCCTCCCACTCTCCCTCCTGCTGTAATTTAAATTACCTCCATTAGATTTTAAACATGTTGAGGAGAAGAACCAGAATCTTTTTCATTTCTATATAGTCTAGAAAATAAAACAATTTTTTTTTTTTTTGAGACGGAGTCTCACTCTGTTGCCAGGGTGGAGTGCAGTGGTGCAACCTTGGCTCCCTAAAACCTCCACCTCCTGGGTTCAAATGATTCTCCTGCCTCAGCCTCCCAAGTAGCTGGGCCTACAGGCGCGCACCACCACGACCGGCTAATTTTTGTATTTTTAGTAGATGCGGGGTTTCACCATGTTGGCCAGGATGGTCTTGATCTCTTGATCTCACGATTCGCCCACCTCAGCCTCCTAAAGTGCTGGATTACAGGTGTGAGCCACCACGCCTGGCCAACCATGTTCTGTATATGGCGGCACTTACATGTATGGCTGTAATAGGAATCTGGTTATTCTACTCCAGCAAATTAATCTACTTACTGTTCTCTGTGCACATCACTTCTAGGCCTGAAAACTCTCTTCATCCTTCATCCAAGTGCTCCCCACCTCTATCAGGCTGGCTCAGGACTCACCTGACCCTTCTTTTCTTCTCTCTTTCCCTTCCTTTCCTTGGAAATGTCCCAGATAAACTCCATTGACCTTTTTTTCTGGTCTACATATTCACTATCCTAACCTATTACACATGGAGAATCCTATTCATTCTACTGGTGAAGTTCTGCTTTAATAAATTCTACCGGCCAATGGTCACTCTTTAGTGGGCCGGAAGTTTCATTTTTTGAGGTTTTACTGCGATGGGATATTGCCTGTAAATGAAGTTGTGCACGCTGGCAGGCTGCTCTGAGAAAGTATTATTTCACTCAGGCAATGGCCAGTCTACCGTTGGCAGTGGCCTTACCTGTAATTCTTTTTCTTCCTGTCTCAGCATATTTCTGAGGATCTGGGTGGCATGTTTTTGATCTTCAGGACCCTAGAGATGGAAAATATGGCAGTATAAGAGTTAGGGATGAACTCAATAGCTTACCTCTCTTCTATCTGCTGATTCTTGGGCAAGGAAAGCTACGAGAGTAGAGCCTGAATCATAAGTATGTTTTATTCAGTACCTTGCTGGAATGCAGTAAACACACATCTTATTTTGAGTTTATTCCTGAACTTCTAGAAACCTTGGCTGTAATCACCTTTGGCATCAAGTTGCTCCCTAAAGTCTCCCAAGACTTGTGGGTTTAGTCTTCATTCCAACTGAAAAATCCTGTTCCCTCTACCTGTCTGCATCTTGTCCTCTTTCAACTCTTCACATAGGTGTTCCTTCCTTGCTTCTAGAGCTCCCTTTCTACTTATTTGTTCTGTTTCTTTGAGATGGGGTCTCCCTCTGTCACCCAGGCTAGAGTGCAGTGGCACAATCATGGCTCACGGCAACCTCTGCCTTCTGGCTCAAACAACCCTCCTACCTCAGCCTCCTGAGTACCTGGGACCGCAGGTGCATGCCATCATGCCTGGCTAATTTTTTGTATTTTTGGTAGACACAGGGTTTTGCCATGTTGCCCAGGCTGGTCTCAAACTCCTAAGCCCAAATGATCCTCCCACCTTGGCCTCCCAAAGTGCTGGGATTACAGGCGTGAGCCACTGCACTGGCCTCTACTTGTTTTTGTCCTTTTCTGATCCCTCCCTCTACTGAGTGGGCTCTGTATTTTGCACCTTGAAGCAGGCTTTTCTCTAGGAAGCCTTTCCCCTACACCTTGACTTTATACCATACCCTGGTTAACACTGGCTGGCAACGGTCTTGAACAGATACATTCAGTCCCTGCCAGAAGTGTGCACTCTCTCTCCGATGAGGAGTACTTTTGGAGAGTGCCCTTAGAGTCTTCCACACATTTAGTAAACACCCAATGTTGCTGTGTGATAAAACCAATATGCATTTCCATGGAAGGAGGACACTGAGGCAGGGAACAACTGTTACTGTGCAGCCCTGGTTTTTGTTGAACTCTTTCAATCGTCTTCCATATGCCTTTTGACTTGCTCTGCTTACCACAGCCCCAATGGATTTAACCTGCTTTCCTCCCCAATGCGGAGCTCTTCAACAGGACATTAGGGTGAGGAAAGAGAACCGGAAGGATCATTACCTGCAGAGGTCTGGGTCCTGTGATGCATTGTGGAGGTGGTAGAGGTGGAGGAGGTGGCAGTGGGGGGATCGCTGGGGTGATTCGGGGAGCTCCTGCTGGGAATGGGTTCTGCTGAAGTCCAGGGATGCCCACGGATGAAGGTGAAGAGCCCAGGAGGGTGAGTTTGACAGAGGCACCAGCTAGAGGGAGACAGAGACTTGCTCCAGGAGTGCTGTTCTGGACACACAGTCCACGTACGGTGGTGGGGGGGGGTCAGGGGGACTGTTCTCCCTTGTCCTGTCATTAAGCTTATAATCCTGTAGGTTAAGTTCTCCTCACTTTTAATGCCCCACCTGTTCTTTAATCCCTGCCTTCATGCCCTGCATGGACCCAAGTACCACGTCCTGCCCTTCCTTCACGCACAGACCTTAACTAGAACTCCACTCATAAATATCTGGGAACACACCCCACGGGCCGCCTCAGCAGCCCCTTGTTTCCCCCTTTATCTCACTAAAGTGAGTAGCCAGTGTCACACTCTGGGCATATTGCCCACATGGCACAGACCAGGCACTCAGATTCCAGCCCTCTGCCCTCCCCAAACTTCCGACATTCTTAAATTCTTTCTTCAACATTTGTTGCTTCTATTTGAATATTTGGACAGACTCAACTGGTTGAGCCTTCCTGGCTACAAACAGATTATAGTTGCTTTTCCCTGACAACTAGAAAACAAATGAGTATGAATGTCCATGAATGGGAGAGGGAATTGGAAGGTATTTGAGGGAGACCTGGTCTCAGTAGGATGTGGTCTAAACAGGAGAGGCAAAGACGGGTGTGGGTAAACATAAGACGTCTCATGACAGCCTAGTAGTGTCTCCACTTGAAATAATAGGGAATTGTGGCCATTTAAGTGGATCGCTAAATGTTAAGATTGAAGACGTGACTTCAGCTGACTCACACATCTACAAAGGAAACCTCCTGGGATGGCAGGCCTGCCCTTTCCTCCCTCCCAGCCCATCTGCTCCCCTACGTTAGCTGTCACCTCTCTCCAACTCACATTTGATCAGCTTTACCACTTCCAGGTGTGAGCTATTGGTCACCATGGTGCCGCTGACCTGTTGGAGGGACAAACAATTTTGAGTAATGGTGATGAACAGCTAGGGCATCCTTCTGTAAGTTCAAAACACCACTTCTTCAGGAAGCCATTTTCCAGTGCTCTTTAGCCTCCTCTGCTCACTTGTTTACTCAAGTCACACTATGAATGTGTGTCTGTTCATATCTGCTATTTGTTCTGTCTCTCCAGCGAGCCTGTAGGTTTTCAGGGATAAGACCTGCGTCTTCATTCCTTAATTTGTTCATTCATTCACTTAGTTTTGGTATACACTTTTCCGACCATTTGTCTCACACACATGTGAATGTCCACTGCCCCAGTGTGCTTCCTCCTCACAGAGGACTAAGCAGTCTCTGCATCTGGATTTCCTCAATGCTTCCCCACTATGCTGCCCAGGCTGGTTCTGAACACCATTCTGTCGAAGAAAGGCCTGAACAACCAGGGCAGGTTATAGTAGTTCAGCATGGGCAAGGACCCCAGGTTGGCATTATATGGAGGAAAGAATATCAACCTGACAATCAAAGTCTTGGGTCCTTCCACGAGTTACTACCAAAATAAGTTGATCTTATTTTGGTCAGTTATGAAATGAGAATAATAAAACTTGTTCTCAAAGCTTGGTTGCTTCAGAGTCAAGAAGGGCCACAGCTATCTTCCTCCTTGCTCTCTCTCTCACACTATACCACCGTGCTCCCTCGCATGGACCACCCCTAACTCAGTGGCTGCCTGGCAGTTGGTATCAAGATGGAAGTGTGCAGGAGGGGCAAGGCCAGGGGTGCCCTGCACATCTGCCTCCACAGCTGGGAGTGGGAGTGCATGTTGGGGTCACTCACTTTGATGATCCGGTCGCCCTCTTTCACACCGGCCTTCATGGCTGCACCTCCTGTAAGGAGAAGGCCTGGTCAGCAGAGCCCAACAACCTCTCCCAGAGGCCACTGAAGCTACACCAAGGTCCCTGTCAGATCACCTCTTCTCTGAAATTTCCTCCTATTTCTCTGTGTTAAGTACCTCCAATGCTGGGTGCACTTCCTATTCCACTTTAGAGACACAACTACTTTTAAGCTAGAGTGGACTATGTAAGGTCCCATCTCCTGCTCTTCCTTCCAACTAGATAAGGTGCTAGACTTCTGATAGCAGGCCAAGGCAGGAGGCAGGCAGGGCCAGGCTCTGGGAAGAGCACGTGTGCTTCATTCTAATGTATCTGGATATGTTCTAAGGTCAAATCGAGTTATTTTTTATTATCCAGGGGGAAAAATGAGTTTCCTGTATGAAACAGAATTGTTAAAATAATTAATAAGGGAAATATGGAGAAAAGGCTTAAAACAAGACTTTCCTAAGTCCTGAGAGGTTTTGTAAAATATTCTGGGGGTTCACATCATTAAAAATGATAATAACTTTTCTTTTAAAAAAACCTTTCTAAAGCCGTTTACAGTTTTTCCCTTCCTTTTTTTTTTTTTTTTTTTTTTTTTAACAGACAGAGTCTTGCCCCGTAGCCCAAGCTGGAGTGCGGAAGCATGATCTCAGCTCACTGCAGACTTAGTCTTCTCAAGCGATCCTCCCAACTCAACCTCCCAAATAGCTATGGGACTACAGGTGTGTGCCACCATGCCTGGTTAATTAAAAAAAAAATTTTTTTTTTGTAGAGATGAGGTCTCACTATGTTGCCCACGCTGGTCTTGAACTCCTGTGCTCAAGTGATCCTCCTGCCTTGGCTTCCCAAAATGCTGGAATTGCAGGCGTGAGCCTCCATACTCAGCCCAGTTTCTCCCTTTAAAATAAACCAAATTAAGAGCTTCTGATGGTGACTGACTGAGGTGCTCATGCTCTTCACCTTTTCAACTTGTCATCTGACTGGAGGCTACAGTGGTTTTGATCACAATATGGTTTGTTTGTTTGTTTGTTTTTGAGATACTGTCTCCTCACTCTGTTACCAAGGCTGGAGTGCAGTGGTGTGAGTTTGGCTCACACACCCCTGACCTCTTGGGTTCAAGCGATCCTCCCACCTTGGCCTCTGAAGTAGCTGGGACTACAGGCATGTGCCACCCCACCTGACTAATTTTTGTATTTTTTGTAGAGACAAATATTTTCACCGTATTGCCCAGGCTGGTCTTGGATTTCTGAGCTCAAGCAATCATCCCGTCTCGGCCTCCCAAAGACCTGGGATTACAGGTGTGTGTCACCATGCCCAGCCTCACAAGATAGTTTTAAATGACTTAGTCCTAATTTAATTTACATCCAGGAAGCGCAAAAAGCATTAAAGCCAAAACAAGTTAATGAGAAGCATAAAAACTACATATTGTACATTTTCCCAGCGTGATCATTAAGTCTATAAGTTGCATTCCTCTGATCAAAATAAAACTCCCACAAAGCCCATCTAAATGTTTCTACTCTGAAAAGAAAAATACAGTGATGACTGCATTCCAATTTGGCTTTTCAATACTGGGACTCAAGACTACCCTCATCTAAAGTGTGCTATTTATGGAAGAACACTTGCAAATAGCTTGGAATTCCTGCTTAGACATTCATTTAGAAACTAATGTTGAAGAGAACAGAGCCGTCTTGCCTGAATGTATGAAACATGTGAGGTGACTTCTAATAACTTAGTGATTAAAAAAAAGCAACTAAACTCTTCAGAGTAAAGGAACTTGAGCAGAAGTTCTCAGACTTCAGCAAGCATGAGAATCACTGCAGGAATTTTTAAAAGTGTGTTTCATGGACCTCTTGCCAGAAAGCAATTCAGTGCTTCCAAGGTCAGCCCCAAGAAAAAGGATTTCAATCATCTTGGGCGTAGGTGATTCTGATTCAGGCAGAACGCAGACTATACTTTCAGAAACAGTGAATTAAAGAAACCTAATATATATCTGGAAAAGATAACTACTGCTTTGTTATTCTTGTGACTTCAAGGCCAATCCAAATGAATGAAGTCTCTTCTACTCTCCTCCCCAACACACACATGCACACATGCATGCATGTACACACACACACACACACACACACACACAGTCTCTCAAACTCACATTCTCCTTGTAAGCCATCTTTTCCTTCTTTCCTCTCTGGGTCTGACTCTGCTCAGCCTAAGAGAAGGAAGAAGGTAAAGGAGAGCTGAACCTACACTTCCCTGGAGGGGATCCCGTATTTTCTGCACCAGATAGGCTGCAGAGGAGAAGTACAAGGTATCGGCAGTTCTACTAACTCTGTCTCACCCCAGTCCAGGAACCCTGAGAAATGAGAAAAGCAAAGAATAAAACTATCTTTTTAGAGCTTTACCTCAGGATACGCAAAACAAATCTCCCAAACATAAGAAGCCATGCTTATTTATATCCTTATATGATCCACAGATCTCATTCTGGTCACAAATTTGGAATTCTTTTTTCACCTTTCCTGTGAACATAGCCCAAATCTTCCTCCAGAATCAATGCAAGTACATTTTCCCTCCTCCTCTGCAACATCTCTAAGGGGAAACCTGCTCCCAATCCTTTCCCTGTGCTCTCATCTAAGCAAAGCCTAGGATGCTCCCTGGCACCAGCCCAACGCTACTTACTGCACTGAAGTTCACTCCTTTTAGGCACACTTCTCTACCTTTTAGGGAATCTTCCGCACCCACCATCTTTCTGACTATCCTCCTCAGCCTGGACCACTAACAATGTTTCCACTAGCTGGCACATGCTAGAGTTTTGACTGTTCGCACCCCTTCTATACACAATTGGTAACTTGATGGATTTGGCTATGATGCCCACTCACTCTTTACTCCCTTCCCACCAAATTCCTATTCTGCCGATTTGCTTTTCATTTCCGTCTTTCAAACTACTTCTGAAATCCTTTTTTTTAAAAGAGGGCTTCCCCAACGATCACAAGGAAAATGACTACACCTCAAATCGCAAACTACTCAAACTTCCAAACACCGTTTCCCCCGATACCATGTCCAGCACATATCATTTATCTGTTGGTAATTTATTATTTAATGTTAATTGTATCAGCAAATGTGCTCTGTAATCATTTGGACTATTGCACCTGTCTCAGGTTATAAACCTCTGTAGAAAATGACCATCTGTGTACTTAGCCAGGTAGTGTGGAGGTAAATATGAAGAAAGGGGACCTTGGATTCTGCCACAGAATCTTGTGACCTAGTATGAGGATCCCCCTTTGACGGCAATCAGACATCTGCCTGATGATGACCAGACAGCTACTTTGCTGGTTTTTCCCTTCCCAACCAGGGAAGCAAGCTTGAGGTGCAATCTCTAGAACTCTGGCCGGGGGCTTTGCATTGAAGAGGCTTCCCCAGGCACCCATGGAGAGCCAGTTCTAGAATAATTCATTCCTGCCCCACAGGAACGCACAAGTTCTCCAAGTACAGTGGCACTGTCACATACATGGTGGCTTTGTAAGAACTGTCCACTGCGGGCAGGACGGATGCAGCACTTACCAGGCCGCACAGATTGCACCAGAAAACTTCGATACCCACTGACTGCAAAGCCAAAGCCATGCTGGTCCTTTCGGATAATGACACAGCGTTGAACAAGACCTAGAAGGTGGAGAGAAAGGTTGAGTATACAGTGTCTTTGGAAGGTTAGTGTACACATGCGAAGACCAACTCAGGGAAGCCCCACTACGTGTCTTCTTCAAGAAGCCTTTTCACACTAACCAAAGTCCCTAGACTATTCCTGTGTGAATACTACCGCATGCCTCCCTCGGTGGTTGGCAAAACCTGTATACTTTGTATTCCAAATAAGAAACTACCTGTAGAAACTAGGTAGACATGTCTACCTATAGAAACTACCTGTAAACATGCCTCTTACGGTGGTTGGCAAAACTTGTATACTTTGTATTCCAAATAAGAAACTACACTTGCCGGGCGCGATAGCTCATGCCTGTAATCCCAGCACTTTGGGAGGCTTAGGCGGGTGGATCACGAGGTCAAGAGATCGAGAATGTCCTGGTGAACATAGTGAAACCCCGTCTCTACTAAAAATACAAAAAATTAGCTGGGCATGGTGGCACGTGCCTGTAATCCCACCTACTCAGGAGGCTGAGACAGGAGAATTGCCTGAACCCAGGAGGCGGAGGTTGTGTTCAGCCGAGATCGCGCCACTGCACTCCAGCCTGGGTAACAAGAGGAAAACTCCGTCTCAAAAAAAAAAAAGAAACTACACTTCTCTGAGGTGCTAAAATGCTTGTCTCTCACGTACATGTCTGTGCCTTTTGGTGTGTCTGGGTGAGACTGGTCAAAGAAGGGGCAAAGAAGGGGTGCCCTGGCCTGGGTATGTGCCGGGGTCCAGGGTGTCAGGACAGGGGCAGGTGCCAGGGGGCCTGGGTCTCTGGACAGGGGCAGGTGTCGGGGGGTCTGGGTCTCTGGACAGGGGTAGGTACCGGGGGCCTGGGTCCCTGGACAGGTATAGCTGCCGGGATCCTGGGTCTCTGGACGGGGGAGTCGCCAGGGGTCCTGATTCTCTGGACATTGGTAGGTGCCGGGGGCCTGGGTCTCTGGACAGGGGTAGGTGCCAGGTGCCTGGGTCTCTGGACAGGGGTAGGTGCGGGGGGGGCAGGGTTTGTGGACAGGGGTAGATGCCGGGGTACATGGCCTCTGGATAGGGCTAGGTGTCGGGGAGCCTGGGTCTCTGGATAAAGGTAGGTGCTGGGGGGCCTGTACCTGGGTAGGTGCTAGGGTCCAGAGCCTGTGGACAGGGGCAGGTGCCAGGGGGCCTGGGTCTCTGGACAGGGGTAGGTGCCGGGGGGCCTGGGTCTCTGGACAGGGGTAGGTACCGGGGTCCAGGGCCTCTGGACAGGGTAGGTGCCAGGGCCTCAGTCTCTGGAGAGTAGTAGGTGCCAGGAGTCCTGGGTCTCTGGATGGGGGTAGCTGCCAGGGTCCAGGGCGTATGGACAGGGGCAGGTGCCACGGGGCCGGGGTCTCTGGACAGGGGCAGGTGCCGGGGGCCTGGGTCTCTGGAAGGGACAGGTGCCGGGGAGCCTTGGTCTCTAAACGGGGGTAGGTGCCGGGGGCCTGGGTCTCTGGACATGGTAAGGTGCCAGGGGTCCTGGGCCTTTGGATGGGGTAACTGCCGGGGGCCTGGGTCTCTGCACAGGGGTAGGTGCCGGGTATCTGGGTCTCTGGACAGGGGTAGGTGCCGGAGGGGCCTGGGTCTCTGGATAGGGATAGGTGCCGGGGTCCAGGGCCTCTGGACAGGGGTAGGTGCCGGGGGTCTGGGTGTCTGGACAGGGGTAGGTGCCAGGGGTCCTGGGTCTCTGGACGGGGGTAGGTGTCAGGGTGCCTGGGTCTCTGGACAGGGGTAGGTGCCAGGGGTCCTGAGTTTCTGGACAGGGGTAGGTGCCAGGGTCCTGGGTCTCTGGACAGGTGTAGATGCTGGGGGGCCTGGGTCTCTGGACAAGGGTAGGTACCGGGGTCCAGGGCCTCTGGACAGGGTAGGTGCCGAGGCCTCAGTCTCTGGAGAGTCGTAGGTGCGAGGGGTCCTGGGTCTCTGGACGGGGGTAGGTACCGGGGTCCAGGGCCTCTGGACAGGGTAGGTGCCAGGGCCTCAGTCTCTGGAGAGCAGTAGGTGCCAGGGGTCCTGGGTCTCTGGATGGGGGTAGCTGCCAGGGTCCAGGGTGTATGGACAGGGGCAGGTGCCAGGGGGCCGGGGTCTCTGGACAGGGGCAGGTGCCGGGGGCCTGGGTCTCTGGAAGGGACACGTGCCGGGGGGCCTTGGTCTCTAAACGGGGGTAGGTGCCGGGGGCCTGGGTCTCTGGACATGGTTAGGTGCCGGGGTCCGGGGCCTTTGGATGGGGTAACTGCCGGGGGCCTGGGTCTCTGGACAGGGGTAGGTGCCGGGTGTCTGGGTCTCTGGACAGGGGTAGGTGCCGGAGGGGCCTGGGTCTCTGGATAGGGATAGGTGCCGGGGTCCAGGGCCTCTGGACAGGGGTAGATGCCGGGGGCCTGGGTGTCTGGACAGGGGTAGGTGCCAGGGGTCCTGGGTTTCTGGACGGGGGTAGGTGTCAGGGTGCCTGGGTCTCTGGACAGGGGTAGTTGTGGGGTCCTGGACAGGGGTAGGAGCCAGGGGTCCTGAGTCTCTGGACAGGGGTAGGTGCCAGGGTCCTGGGTCTCTGGACAGGGGTAGGTGCTGGGGGGGCCTGGGTCTCTGGAGAGGGGTAGGTGCCAGAGGGCCTGGGCCTAGGTAGGTGCCAGGATCCAGGGCCTCTGGACAGGGTCAGGTGCCAGGGGGCCTGGGTGTCTGGACAGGGTTAGGTGCCAGGGGGCCTTGGTCTCCAGACAGAGGTAGGTGCTGGGGGGCGTGGGTAGGTGCCAGGGTCCAGGGCCTCTGGACAGGGGCAGGTGTTGCGGGACCTGGGCCTTTGAACGGGGGTAGGTGCTGGGGGGCCTGGGTCTCTGGACGGGGGTAGGTACCGGGGTCCAGGGCCTCTGGACAGGGTAGGTGCCGAGGCCTCAGTCTCTGGAGAGTAGTAGGTGCCAGGGATCCTGGGTCTCTGGATGGGGGTAGCTGCCAGGGTCCAGGGCGTATGGACAGGGGCAGGTGCCAGGGGGCCGGGGTCTCTGGACAGGGGCAGGTGCCGGGGGCCTGGGTCTCTGGGAGGGAAAGGTGCCGGGGGGCCTTGGTCTCTAAACGGGGGTAGGTGCCGGAGGCCTGGGTCTCTGGACATGGTTAGGTGCCAGGGGTCCTGGGCCTTTGGATGGGGTAACTGCCGGGGGCCTGGGTCTCTGCACAGGGGTAGGTGCCGGGTGTCTGGGTCTCTGGACAGGGGTAGGTGCCAGAGGGACCTGGGTCTCTGGATAGGGATAGGTGCCGTGGTCCAGGGCCTCTAGACAGGGGTAGGTGCCAGGGGGCCTGGGTGTCTGGACAGGGGTAGGTGCCAGGGGTCCTGGGTCTCTGGACGGGGGTAGGTATCAGGGTGCCTGGGTCTCTGGACAGGGGTAGTTGTGGGGTCCTGGACAGGGGTAGGTGCCAGGGGTCCTGAGTTTCTGGACAGGGGTAGGTGCCAGGGTCCTGGGTCTCTGGACAGGGGTAGATGCTGGGGGGCCTGGGTCTCTGGACAAGGGCAGGTTTCGGGGGCCTGAGTCTCTGGATACGGGTATGTGCCAGGGGTCCTGGGTCTCTGGACAGGGGTAGGTGCTCGGCGGCCTGGGTCTCTGGACAGGGGTAGGTACCGGGGCCCAGGGCCTCTGGACAGGGTAGGTGCCGGGGTCTCAGTCTCTGGAGAGTAGTAGGTGCCAGGAGTCCCAGGTTTCTGGACGGGGGTAGGTGCCGGGGTCCAGGGCATATGGACAGGGGCAGGTGCCGGGGGGCTGGGGTCTCTGGACAGGGGCAGGTGCCGGGGGCCTGGGTCTCTGGAAGGGACACGTGCCGGGGGGCCTTGGTCTCTAAACGGGGGTAGGTGCCGGGGGCCTGGGTCTCTGGACATGGTTAGGTGCCAGGGGTCCTGGGCCTTTGGATGGGGTAACTGCCGGGGGCCTGGGTCTCTGCACAGGGGTAGGTGCTGGGTGTCTGGGTCTCTGGACAAGGGTAGGTGCCGGAGGGGCCTGGGTCTCTGGATAGGGATAGGTGCCGTGGTCCAGGGCCTCTGGACAGGGGTAGGTGCCGGGGGCCTGGGTGTCTGGACAGGGGTAGGTGCCAGGGGTCCTGGGTCTCTGGACGGGGGAAGGTGTCAGGGTGCCTGGGTCTCTGGACAGGGGTAGTTGCGGGGTCCTGGACAGGGGTAGGTGCCAGGGGTCCTGAGTTTCTGGACAGGGGTAGGTGCCAGGGTCCTGGGTCTCTGGACAGGGGTAGATGCTGGGGGGCCTGGGTCTCTGGACAAGGGCAGGTTTCGGGGGCCTGAGTCTCTGGATACGGGTAGGTGCCAGGGGTCCTGGGTCTCTGGACAGGGGTAGGTGCTCGGCGGCCTGGGTCTCTGGACAGGGGTAGGTACCGGGGCCCAGGGCCTCTGGACAGGGTAGGTGCCGGGGTCTCAGTCTCTGGAGAGTAGTAGGTGCCAGGAGTCCCGGGTTTCTGGACGGTGGTAGGTGCCGGGGTCCAGGGCATATGGACAGGGGCAGGTGCCGGGGGGCCGGGGTCTCTGGACAGGGGCAGGTGCCGGGGGCCTGGGTCTCTGGAAGGGACACGTTCCGGGGGGCCTTGGTCTCTAAACGGGGGTAGGTGCCGGGGGCCTGGGTCTCTGGACATGGTTAGGTGCCAGGGGTCCTGGGCCTTTGGATGGGGTAACTGCCGGGGGCCTGGGTCTCTGCACAGGGGTAGGTGCCGGGTGTCTGGGTCTCTGGACAGGGGTAGGTGCCGGAGGGGCCTGGGTCTCTGGATAGGGATAGGTGCCGGGGTCCAGGGCCTCTGGACAGGGGTAGGTGCCGGAGGCCTGGGTGTCTGGACAGGGGTAGGTGCCAGGGGTCCTGGGTCTCTGGACGGGGGTAGGTGTCAGGGTGCCTGGGTCTCTGGACAGGGGTAGTTGCGGGCTCCTGGACAGGGGTAGGAGCCAGGGGTCCTGAGTCTCTGGACAGGGGTAGGTGCCAGGGTCCTGGGTCTCTGGACAGGGGTAGGTGCCGGGGGGGCCTGGGTCTCTGGACAGGGGTAGGTGCCAGAGGGCCTGGGCCTAGGTAGGTGCCAGGATCCAGGGCCTCTGGACAGGGTCAGGTGACAGGGGGCCTGGGTGTCTGGACAGGGTTAGGTGCCAGGGGGCCTTGGTCTCCAGACAGAGGTAGGTGCTGGGGGGCCTGGGTAGGTGCCAGGGTCCAGGGCCTCTGGACAGGGGCAGGTGTTGGGGGACCTTGGCCTCTGAACGGGGGTAGGTGCTGGGGGGCCTGGGTCTCTGGACGGGGGTAGGTACCGGAATCCAGGGCCTCTGGACAGGGTAGGTGCCGAGGCCTCAGTCTCTGGAGAGTCGTAGGTGCCAGGGGTCCTGGGTCTCTGGACGGGGGTAGGTACCGGGGTCCAGGGCCTCTGGACAGGGTAGGTGCCGAGGCCTCAGTCTCTGGAGAGTCGTAGGTGCCAGGGGTCCTGGGTCTCTGGACGGGGGTAGGTGCCAGGGTCCAGGGCGTATGGACAGGGGTAGGTGCCGGGGGGCCGGGGTCTCTGGACAGGGGCAGGTGCCGGGGGCCTGGGTCTCTGGGAGGGAAAGGTGCCGGGGGGCCTTGGTCTCTAAACGGGGGTAGGTGCCGGGGGCCTGGGTCTCTGGACATGGTTAGGTGTCAGTGTTCCTGGGCCTTTGGATGGGGTAACTGCCGGGGCCTGGGTCTCTGGACAGGGATAGGTGCCGGGTGTCTGGCTCTCTGGACAGGGGTAGGTGCCGGAGGGGCCTGGGTCTCTGGATAGGGATAGGTGCCGGGGTCCAGGGCCCCTGGATAGGGTTAGGTGCCGGGGGCCTGGGTGTATGGACAGGGGTAGGTGCCAGGGGTCCTGGGTCTCTGGACGGGGGTAGGTGTCAGGGTGCCTGGGTCTCTGGACAGGGGTAGTTGCGGGATCCTGGACAGGGGTAGGTGCCAGGGGTCCTGAGTTTCTGGACAGGGGTAGGTGCCAGGGTCCTGGGTCTCTGGACAGGGGTAGATGCTGGGGGGCCTGGGTCTCTGGACAAGGGTAGGTTTCGGGGGCCTGAGTCTCTGGATAGGGTTAGGTGCCAGGGGTCCTGGGTCTCTGGACAGGGGTAGGTGCCGGGTGTCTGGGTCTCTGGACAGGGGTAGGTGCCGGAGGGGCCTGGGTCTCTGGATAGGGATAGGTGCCGGGGTCCAGGGCCTCTGGACAGGGGTAGGTGCCGGGGGCGTGGGTGTCTGGACAGGGGTAGGTGCCAGGGGTCCTGGGTCTCTGGACGGGGGTAGGTGTCAGGGTGCCTGGGTCTCTGGACAGGGGTAGTTGTGGGGTCCTGGACAGGGGTAGGAGCCAGGGGTCCTGAGTCTCTGGACAGGGGTAGGTGCCAGGGTCCTGGGTCTCTGGACAGGGGTAGGTGCCAGGGGGACCTGGTCTCTGGACAGGGGTAGGTGCCAGAGGGCCTGGGCCTAGGTAGGTGCCAGGGGGCCTTGGTCTCCAGACAGAGGTAGGTGCTGGGGGGCCTGGGTAGGTGCCAGTGTCCAGGACCTCTGGACAGGGGCAGGTGTTGGGGGACCTGGGCCTCTGAATGGGGGTAGGTGCTGGGGGGCCTGGGTCTCTGGACAGGGGTAGGTACTGGGGTCCACGGCCTCTGGACAGGGTAGGTGCCGAGGCCTCAGTCTCTGGAGAGTCGTAGGTGCCAGGGGTCCTGGGTCTCTGGACGGGCGTAGGTGCCAGGGTCCAGGGCGTATGGACAGGGGCAGGTGCCAGGGGGCCGGCGTCTCTGAACAGGGGTAGGTGCCGGGGGCCTGGGTCTCTGGGAGGGACATGTGCCGGGGGGCCTTGGTCTCTAAACGGGGGTAGGTGCCGGGGGCCTGGGTCTCTGGACATGGTTAGGTGTCAGGGGTCCTGGGCCTTTGGATGGGGTAACTGCCGGGGGCCTGGGTCTCTGGACAGGGGTAGGTGCCAGGGGTCCTGGGTCTCTGGACAGGGGTAGGTGCTGGGGGGCCTGGGTCTCTGGACAGGGGTAGGTACCGGGGTCCAGGGCCTCTGGACAGGGTAGGTTCCGGGGTCTCAGTCTCTGGAGAGTAGTAGGTGCCAGGAGTCCTGTGTCTCTGGACGGGGGTAGGTGCCGGGTTCCAGGGCGTGCGGACAGGGGCAGGTTCCGGGGGGCCGGGGTCTCTGGACAGGGGCAGGTGCTGGGGGCCTGGGTCTCTGGAAGGGACAGGTAATGGGGGCCTGGGTCTCTGAACGGGGGGGTGCCGTGGGGCCTTGGTCTCTGGACGGGGGTAGGTGCCAGGGGCCTGGGTCTCTGGACATGGTTAGGTGGGGCCTTTGGATGGGGTAAGTGCCGGGGGCCTGGGTCTCTGGACAGGGGTAGGTGCCGGGTGTCTGTTTCTGGACAGGGGTAGGTGCCGGAGGGGCCTGGGTCTCTGGATAGGGATAGGTGCCGGGTTCCAGGGCCTCTGGACAGGGGTAGGTGCCGGGGGCCTGGGTGTCTGGACAGGGATAGGTGCCAGCGGTCCCGGGTCTCTGGACGGGTGTAGGTGTCAGGGTGCCTGGGTCTCTGGACAGGTGTAAGTGCGGGGTCCTGGACAGGGATAGGTATTGGGGTCCTAGACCACTGGACAGGGGTAGGTGTTGGGGGACCTGGGCCTTTGGACAGCGGTAGTTGCGGGGTCCTGGACAGGGGTAGGTGCCAGGGGTCCTGGGTCTCTGGACAGGGGTAGGTGCTGGGGGTCCTGGTCTCTGGACAGGGGTAGGTGCCGGGGTCCAGGGCCTGCAGACCGGGATAGGTGTCAGGGTCCTGGGTCTCCGGACAGGGGTATGTGCCAGGGTCCTGGGTCTCCGGACAGGGGTAGGTGCCAGGGTCCTGGGTCTCTGGATAGGGGTATGTCTCGGGGTCCTGGGTCTCCGGACAGGGGTAGGTGCCGGGGGGCCTGGGTCTCTGGTCAGTAGACATGTCTACCTATAGGTGCTGGCGGGCTCGGGCCTGGTTAGGTGCCCCCCGGGACCTACCATCGTCTAGAGACCCATACCCCCAGAACCCACCCCCGTTCAGAGACCCAGGCCCCAGCACCTGCCCCTGTCCAGAGACCCAGGTGCCCCGGAACCTACTCCTGTCCACAGACCCAGGCCGCCCGGGACATGCCCCTGTCCAGAGGACCTGGACCGCGACGCCTACCCAGGCCCAGGCCCCCCGGCACCTACCCCTGTCCAGAGACCCAGGCCCCCCGGCACCTGCCTCTGTCCAGAGACCCAGGTGCCCCGGAACCTACTCCTGTCCACAGACCCAGGCCGCCCGGCACATGCCCCTGTCCAGAGGACCTGGACCGCGACGCCTACCCAGGCCCAGGCCCCCCGGCACCTACCCCTGTCCAGAGACCAAGGCCCCCTGGCACCTGCCCCTATCCAGAGGCCCTGGACCCCGGCACCTACACAGGCCCAGGCCCCCCAGCACCTATCCCTGTCCAGAGGACCAGGCTCCCCGGCACCTACCCCTATCCAAAGACTCAGGCCCACGACACTTACCCTGTCCAGAGACCGAGGACCCCCGGCACCTACCCCTGTCCAGAGACCCAGGCCCCCCGGCACCTACCCCTGTCCAGAGACTCAGGCACCCCGGCACCTAGCCCTGTCCAGAGGCCCTGGACCCCGGCATCTACCCCTGTCCACAGACCCAGGCCCCCCGGCACCTACCCTGTCCAGAGACCCAGGCTCCGGGCACCTACCCCTGTCCAGAGATTCAGGACCCCCGGCACCTACACCTGTCCAGAGACCCAGGCCCGCCGGCATCTACCCCTGTCCAGAGACCCAGGCCCTCCGGCACCTACCTCTGTCCAGAGACATAGGCGCCCCCGCATCTGACCGTGTGAAAAGACCCATGCCCGCGGCACCTGAACATGTCCAGATGCCCTGGACCCTGGCCAGGGTACCCCTGTCCGGATACCCAGGCCCCCCGGCCCCTGTACCTGTCAAGAGACCCGGGCCCCCCTGGCACCTACCCCTGTGCAGAGACCCAGGCCCCCCGGCACATACCCCTGTGCAGAGACCCAGGCCCCCCAGCACCTACCCCTGTCCAGAGACCCAGGCCCCCCGGCACCTACCACTATCCAGACACCCAGCCCCTCCGACACCTACCACTGTCCAGACACCCAGCCCCCCCGGCACCTTCCCCTGTCCACAGACCCAGGCCCCCAGCACCTGCCCCTGTACAGAGACCTAAACCCCGGCACCTGCCCCTGTTCAGAGGCCCTGGACTCCGGCACCTACCAAGGCCTAGGCCCCTCGGCATCTGCCCCTGTCGAAAGACCCCAACCCCCGGCAGCTGCCTCTGTCCAGAAGCCCAGGACCCCGCACCTACCCCTGTCCAGAGACCAAGGTCCCCCAACACCTACCCCTGTACAGAGGCCGAGGTCCCCCAACACCAACCCCTGTCCAGCACCCCGCACCTACCCATGTCCAGAGACCCAGGCCCCCAGGCACCTACCCCTGTCCAGAGACCCAGGCCCCCGGCACCTACCCTGTCCAGAGACCCAGGGCCCCCGGCACCTAGCCCTGTGCAGAGGCCCTGGAACCCGGCACGTACCCCTGTCCAGAGACCCGGGCCCCCCGGGAACCTACCCCTGTCCCCAGACCCAGGCCAGCCAGCACTTATCCCTGTCCAGAGACCCAGGCGCCCCTGCATTTGCCCCTGTCAAGAGACGCAGGCCCCCCGGAACCTGCCCGTATCCAGAGGCCCTGGATCCCGGGACCTACCCATGTCGAGTCCCAGGCCCCCAGGCACCAGCCCCTGTCCAGAGACCCAGGCCCCCGGCACCTACCCCTGTTCAGAGACCCAGGCCCCACGGCACGTGCCCCTGTCGAGAGGCCCTGGACCCCGGCACCTGCCCCTGTCCAGAGGCCCAGGACCCCACACCTACCCTTGTCTAAAGACCCAGGTCCCCCAATACCTACCCCTGTCCAGAGGCACAGGACCGCAACACCTACCCCTGTTCAGGACCCCGCACCTCCCCCTGTTCAGCGACCCAGGACCCCGACACCTAACCCTTTCCAGAGAACCAGGCCCCCAGCCCCTACCCTGTCCGGAGACCCAGGCCCCCGTCACCTACCTCTGTCCAGAGGCCCTGGATCCCGGCACCTATCCCCATTCAGAGACCCAGGCCCCCGGCACCAGCCCCTGTCCAGAGACCCAGTCCCCCCAGCACCTTTCCCTGTCCAGAGACCCTGGAACCCGGCACCTACCGAGGCCCAGGCCCCCTGGCACCTGCCCCCGTCCAGAGACCAAGGACCCCTGGCACCTACCCGTCCAGAGACCCAGGCCCCCTGGCACCAACCACCGTTCAGAGACCTAGGCCCACGGCACCTGCCCCTTCCAGAGACCCAGAACCCCCGGCACCTACCCCTATACAGAGACCAAGGCACCTGCCCCTTCCAGAGACCCAGGCCCCGCAGCACCTACCCCTATCCAAAGACCAAGGCGTCCCGGCACCTACACCTGTCCAGAGACCCAGGCCTCCGGCACTTACCCCTGTCCAGAGACTCAGGACCCCGGCACCTACCCCTGTCCTGAGACCCGGGCCCCCGGCACCTCCCCCGTCCAGAGACTCAGGACCCCTGGCACCTACACCTGCCCAGAGACACCCGCCCCCAGCAGCTACCACTGTCCAGAGACACAGGCCCCCCGGCACATGCCCCCGTCCAGAGACCCAGGCCCCCTGGCACCTACCCCTGTCCAGAGACCCCGGCCCCCCGGCACCTACCCCTGTCCAGAGACCAAAGACCCCCGGCACGTACCCGTGTCAAGAGACTCAGGTCCCCCGGCACCTGCCTCTGTCCAGAGACCCAGGTCCCCCGGAACCTACCCCTGTCCACAGACCCAGGCCCCCCGGCACATGCCCCTGTCCAGAGACCCTGGACCGCGACACGTACCCAGGCCCAGGCCCCCCGGCACCTACCCCTGTCCAGAGACCAAGGCCCCCTGGCACCTGCCCCTATCCAGAGGCCCTGGACCACGGCACCTACACAGGCCCAGGCCCCCCGGCACCTATCCCTGTCCAGAGAACCAGGCTCCCTGGCACCTACCGCTATCCAGGGACCCAGGCCCACGACACTTACCCCGTCCAGAGACCGAGGACTCCTGACACCTACCCCTGTCCAGAGACCCAGGCCCATGGCACTTACCACGTCCAGAGACCGAGGACCCCCGGCACCTACCGCTGTCCAGAGACCCAGGCCCCCCGGCACCTACCCCTGTCCAGAGACTCAGGCACCCCGGCACCTAGCCCTGTCCAGAGGCCCTGGACCCCGGCACCTGCCCCTGTCAAGGGACCCAGGCTCCCCGGCACCTGCCCCTGTCCAGAGACCAAGGCCCCCCGGCACCTACAGCTGTCCAGAGACTCAGGACCCTGGCACCTGAACATGTCCAGATGCCCTGAACCCCGGCACCTGCCCCTGTCCAGATACCCAGGCCCCCCGGTCCCTGCACCTGTCCAGAGACCCAAGCACCTAGGCACCTACTCCTGTGTAGCGACCCAGGCCCCCCAGCATCTACCCCTGTCCGGAGACCCAGGCCCCTGGCACCTGCACGTCTCCAGAGACCTAAACCCCCGGCACCTGACCCTGTTCAGAGGCCCTGGACCCCGGCACCTACCCAGGCCAAGGCCCCTCGGCACCTGACCCTGTCCAGAGACCGAAACACCCGGCACCTTCCTCTTTCGAGAGACCCAGGACCCCGCACCTTCCCCTGTCCAGAGACCAAAATCCCCAAACACCTACCCCTGTCCAGAGACCCAACCCCCAGCACCTACCCTTTCCAGAGACCCAGGATACCGGCGCCTACCCCTGTCCAGAGACCCAGGACCCCGGCACCTACCCCTGTCTAGAGACCCAGGCCCCCCGGCAACTGCCTCTGTCCAGAGGCCCTAGAGCCCAGCACCTATTAAGTCCCAGGCCCCTCGGCACCTACCCCGGTTCTGAGACCCAGGGCCTCCGGCACCTAGCCCTGTCCAGAGGCCCTGGACCTCGGCACCTGCCCCTGTCCAGAGACCCAGGCTCCTCGGCACCAGCCCCTGTCCAGAGACCCAGGCCCCTGGCACCTACCCCTGTTCAGAGACACAGACCCCGGCACCTACCAGTTTCTAGAGACTCAGGCACCCCGGCACCTACCCCTGTCCAAAGACCCATGCGCCCCGGCACCTGCGCCTGTCCAGAGGCCCAGACCCTCGGCACCTGCCCCTGCCCAGAGGCCCTGGACCCCTGCACCTGCCCCTGTCCAGAGGCCGAGGACCCCTAACACCTACCCCTTTCCAGGACCACGCACCTATCCCTGTCCAGACACCAAGGCCCCCCAGCACCTACCCCTGTCCAGAGAACCAGGCCCCCAGCACCTACCCCGTCCAGGGACCCAGGCCCCTGGGCACCTACCCCTGCCCAGAGGCCCTGGACCCCGGCACATACCCCTGTCCAGAGGCACTGGACCCCGGCACCTACCCAGTCCCAGGCCCCTCGGCACCGACAACTATCCAGAGATCCAGGCCCCCCGGCACCAAGCCCTGTCCAGAGACATCAGGTCCCCCGGCACCTAGCCCTGTCCAGAGGCCCTGGACCCCGGCACCTACCCCTGTCCAGAGACACAGGCCCCCGGTACCTACCCCTGTCCAGAGACGCAGGCCCCCCGGGACCTACCCCTGTCAAGAAACCCAGAACCCCCGGCACCTAACCCTGTCCACAGACACAGGCCCCCGGCACCTATCCCGTCCAGAGACGCAGGACCCCGGCACCTAACCCTGTCCAGACACCCAGGCCCCCGGCACCTACGCATGTCCAGAGACCCAGGACCCTGGCAGCTACCCCTGTCCAGAGACCCAGGACCCCCGGCAACTGCCTCTGTCCAGAGGCCCTAGAGCCCAGCACCTACTAAGTCCCAGGCCCCTCGGCACCTACCCCGGGTCAGAGACCCATGGCCTCTGGCACCTAGCCCTGTCCAGAGGCCCTGGACCTCGGCACCTGCCCCTGTCCAGAGACCCAGGCTCCTCGGCACCAGCCCCTGTCCAGAGACCCAGGCCCCTGGCACCTACCCCTGTTCAGAGACCCAGACCCCGGCACCTACCAGTTTCTAGAGACTCAGGCCCCCCGGCACCTACCCCTGTCCAAAGACCCATGCGCCCCGGCACCTGCGCCTGTCCAGAGGCCCAGACCCTCGGCACCTGCCCCTGTCCAGAGGGCCTGGACCCCTGCACCTGCCCCTGTCCAGAGGCCGAGGACCCCTAACACCTACCCCTTTCCAGGACCGCGCACCTATCCCTGTCCAGAGACCAAGGCCCCCCAGCACCTACCCCTGTCCAGAGAACCAGGCCCCCAGCACCTAACCCGTCCAGGGACCCAGGCCTCCAAGGGCACCTACCCCTGCCCAGAGGCCCTGGACCCCGGCACATACCCCTGTCCAGAGACCCAGGCCCCCAGGCAACAACCCCTGTGCAGAGGCACTGGACCCCGGCAGCTACCCGCGTTCAGAGACCCTGGCCCCCGACAGCTGCCCCGTCCAGACACCCTGGACCCCAGCAATTACCCAGGCCAAGGCCCCCCGGCACCTACACCTGTCCAGACACCCAGGCCCCCTGCACCTACCCCATCCAGAGGCCATGGAGCCCGGCACCTATCCCTGTCCAGGACCTCTGGACAGGGCAAGTTGCAGGGCGGCCTGGGTCTCTGCACAGGTATAGGTGCCGGGGGGCCTGGGTGTCTGGACAGGGTTAGCTGCCGGGGCCTGGGTCTCTGGACAGGGGTAGGTGCCAGAGTCCAGGTCCTTTGGACAGGGGTAGGAGACCCAGGCACCCCGGCACCTGCCCCTGTCCAGAGACCCAGGCCCCCCGGCACCTGCCCCTGTTGAGAGGCTGTGGACCCCGGCACCTGCGCCTGTCCAGAGACCCAGGATCCCGCACCTACCCCTGTTCAGAGTCCGAGGACACCTAAGACCTGCCCCTGTCCAGAGACCCAGGCCCCCGGCAGAGGCACTGGACCCCAGTACCTGCCCCTGTCCAGAGACCCAGGCTCCCCGGCCCCTACCCCTGTCCAGAGACCCAGGCCCCCCGGCACCTAGCAGTATACAGAGGCCCTGGACCCTGGCACCTACCCCTGTCCACAGACCCAGGCCCCCGGGCACCTACCCCTGTCCAGAGACTCAGGACCCCTGGCACCTACCCCTGTCCAGAGACACAGGCCCCCAGCAGCTACCCCTGTCCAGAGACCAGGCCCTACGGCACCTACCCCTGTCCAGAGACCCAGGCCCCCCCACATCTGCTCCTGTCAAGAGACCCATGCCACCCCGCACCTGCCCCTGTCCAGAGACTCAGGCCCCCTGGCCCCTTTACCTGTGCAGAGACCCAGGCGCCCCGGCACATACCGCTGTATAGAGATTCAGCCCCTTCGGAACCTTCCCCTGTCCAGAGACCCAGGCCCCAAGCACCTAACCCTGTGCAGAGAACCAGGCCCGCGACACCTACCCGTATCCAGAGAACAAGGCCCGCCGGCTCCTGCCACTGTCTAGATACCCAGGCCCCCAGCACCTGCCCCTGTCCAGAGACCTAAACCTTCGGCACCTGCCCCTGTCCAGAGGCCCTGGACCGAGGAACCTACCCAGGCCCAGGTCACCCAGCAACTACCTCTGATCAGAGACCCAGGCGCCACGACACCTACCACTGTCCAGAAACCCAGGCCCCCTAGCACCTGCCCATGTCCAGAGGCCCTAGACCACACCACCTACACAGACACAGGCCCCCCGCACGTACCCTGTCCAGAGACCCAGGCCCCCCGGCACCTAGCCCTGTCCAGAGGCCCTGGACTCCCGCACCTACCCCTGTCCACAGACCCAGGCCCCCGGGCACGTACCCATGTCCAGAGACCCAGGCCCCCCGGCACCAACCCGTCCACAGACCCAGGCCCCCAGCACCTACCCCTGTCCAGAGACACAGCCCCCCGGCACCTACCCTGTCCAGAGACCCAGGCCCCCGGCACCTACCCTGTCCAGAGACCCAGGTCCCCCAATACCTATCCCTGTCCAGAGGCCCAGGTCCTCCAACTCCTACCCCTGTCCAGAACCCCTCACCTACCCCTGTCCAGAGACCGAGGCACCCCGACACCTAACGCTGTCGAGAGACCCAGGACCCCCGGCACCTACCCCTGTCGAGGCACTCAGACCCATGGCACCTGCCTCTTCAAGAGACCCAGGTCCCCCAGCACCTACCCAGTCCAGAGACACAAGACCCGTGGCACCTACCCCTGTCCAGAGACCCAGGCCACCGGCACCTACCCTGTACAGAGGACCTGGACTCCAGCACCTACCCAGGCACAGGCCCCCCAGAACCTACCTCTATCCAGAGACCCAGGCACCTCGGCACCTAGCCCTGTCCAGAGGCCCTAGACCCTGGCACCTACCACTGACCACAGACCCAGACCCCCGGCACCTACCCCTGTACAGAGACCCAGACCCCCGGCACCTACCCATGTCCAGAGACCCAAGACCCGTGGCACCTACCCCCGTTCAGAGAACCATGTACCGGCACCTGCCCCTTCCAGAGACACAGCCCCCCCGGGACCTACCCTTGTCCAGAGACCCAGGCCCCCCGGCACCTACTCCTGTGCAGAGACCTAGGCGCCCCCGCATCTGCTCCTGTCAATAAACCCAGGGCCCCCAGGACCTGCCCCTGTCCAGAGGCCGAAGACCCTGCACCTACCCCTGTCCAGAGACCCAGGTCCTCCAATACCTATCCCTGTCCAGAGGCCCAGGTCCTGCAACTCTTACCCCTGTCCAGAGACCGAGGCACCCCGGCACCTACCCCGTCCAGAGACCCAAGACCCGTGGCACTTACCCCTGTTCAGAGAACCATGCCCCGGCACCTGCCCCTTCCAGAGACCCAGGCCCCCGGGCACCTACCCCTGTCCAGAGACTCAGGCCCCCCAGCACCTAACGCTATCCAGAGACCCAGGCCACACGCCACCTGCCACTGTCCAGAGGCCCTGGACCCCGGCACCTACCCAGGCCCAGGCCCCCGGTACCTATTCCTGTCCAGAGACCCAGGCCCCCGTCACCTGCACCTGTCCAGAGACCCAGGTTCCCCGTCACCTGCCTCTTCCAGAGACCCAGGCCCCCTGACACGAACACCTGTCCAGAGACCCATGCCCCTCAGCACCAGCCCGTGTCCAGAGGCCCTGACTCCGGCACGTACCCAGGCTCGGGCCCCCCGGCACCTTTACCTGTCCAGAGACCCAGGACCCCTGGCACCTACAACTGTCCAGACACCCAGGCCCCCGGCACCTACCCCTGTCCAGAGGCCTTGGACACTGGCACCTATACCTGTCCAGAGACCCAGGCCCCCCAGCACCGACCCCTGCCCAGAGACTCAGGCACCCGCACTTACCCCATCCAGAAGCCCAGGATCCCTGGCACCTACCCCTGTCGAGAGACCCAGGACCCCGGCACCTACCCCCGTTCAAAGACCCAGGACCCCGGCACCTGTCCCTTCCAGAGACCCAGGCCACGGGCACCTATCCCTGTCCAGAGACCCAGGCCCCCCGGCACATTCCCCTGTCCATATCCCCTGGACCCCGGCAGCTACCCAGGCCCAGGCACCCTGGCACCTACCCCCGTCCAGAGACCCAGGACCCCTGGCACCTACCCCTGTCCAGAGACCTAGGCCTCTGGCACCTACCTTGTCCAGAGGCCCTGGAAGCCGGTACCTATCCCTGTCCAGACTCCCAGACCTCCCGGAACCTACCCCCGTTCAGACACCCAGGCCCTCGGCATCTGCCCATTCCAGAGACCCAGGCCCCCTGGCACCTACCCCTGTCCAAAGACACAGCCCCTCGACACCTGCCCCTGTACAGACGCCCTGGACCCTGGCACCAACCGAGACCCAGGCACCCAGCACCTACCCATGTCCAGAGACCCAGGCCCCCCGGCATCTCCCCCTGTCCAGGGACCAAGGCCTCCGGCACCTATCCCGTCCAGAGAACCAGGATCCCGGCACCTACCCCTTTCCAGACCCAGGCCCCCGGCACCTACCCCTGTCCAGAGACCCAGGCCCCCGGCACCTACCCCTGTCCAGAGACCCAGGCCCCCGGCACCTACCCCTGTCCAGAGACCCAGGCCCCCGGCACCTACCCCTGTCCAGAGACCCAGGCCCCCGGCACCTACCCCTGTCCAGAGACCCAGGGCCCCAGTACCTACCCCTGTCCAGAGACACAAGATCCCGGCACCTACCCCTGTCCAGAGACCCAGGCCCCCCGACAGCTACCCCGATCCAGAGAACCAGGCCCCCCGGCACCTACCCCTGTCCAGAGACACAGCCCACTGGCACCTACCCCTGTCCAGAGACAGAGGTCCCCGGCACCTACCCCGTCCAGAGACCCAGGCCCCCAGCACCTACCCCGTCTAGAGACCCAAGACCCGTGGCATCTACCCCTGTTCAGAGACCCATGTACCGGCACCTGCCCCTTCCAGAGACCCAGCCCCCCCGGGACCTACCCTTGTCCAGAGACCCAGGCCCCCGGGCACCTAATCCTGTGCAGAGACCTAGGCGCCCCCGCATCCGCCCCTATCAATAAACCCAGGCCCCCCAGGACCTGCCCCTGTCCAGAGGCCGAAGACCTCGCACCTACCCCTGTCCAGAGACCCAGGTCCGCCAATACCTACCGCTGTCGAGAGACCCAGGCCCCCAGCACCTACCCCGTCCAGAGACCCAGGACCCCTGGCACCTACCCCTGTCCAGGCACTCAGACCCACGGCACCTGCATCTTCCAGAGACCCAGGTCCCCCCGGAACCTACCCTGTCCAGAGACCCAAGACCCGTGGCACCTACCCCTGTCCAGAGACCCAGGCCACTGGCACCTACCCTGTCCAGAGGCCCTGGACCCCAGCACCTACCCAGGCACAGGCCCCTGGAACCTACCTCTGTCCAGAGACCCAGGCCCCCCGGCACCTAGCCCTGTCCAGAGGCCCTGGACCCTGGCACCTACCCCTGACCACAGACCCAGGCCCCCAGCACCTACCCCTGTTCAGACACCCAGGCCCCCCGGCACCTAGCCCGGTCCAGAGACCCAGGCCCCCTGGCACCTACCCCTGTACAGAGACCCAGACCCCTGACACTTACTCACGTCCAGAGACTCAGGACCCCTGGCACCTACCCCTGTCCAGAGACCCAGGCCCTCGGCACCTATCCCTGTCCAGAGACCTAGGCGCCCCCCGCATCTGCCCCTGTCAAGAGACCCAGGCCCCCGAGCACCTGTCCCTTTCCAGAGACACAGGCCCCCCGGCACCTACCCCTGTCCACAGACCCAGGCCCCCGGCACCTACCCCTATCCAGAGACACAGCCCCCCTGGCACCTACCCCTCTCCATAGACACAGGCCCCCGGCAGTTACCCTGTCCAGGGACACAGGCCCCTCGACACCTACCCCATCCAGAGACCCAAGACCCATGGCACCTACCCCCGTTCAGAGAACCATGCCCTGGCACCTGCCCCTTCTAGAGACTCAAGACACCCCGGCATCCACCCCTATCCGAAGACCCAGGACCCCGACACCTACCCCTGTCCAGAGACTCAGGACCCCTGGCACCGACCCCTGGCACCTACCCCTGTCCAGGACCCCAACACCTACCCCTGTCCAGAAGCCCAGGTCCCCAAACACCTACCGCTGTGCAAGACCCTGAACCTACCCCTGTCCAGAGACCCAGGCCCCCGGCACCTGCCCTTGTCCAGAGGCCCTGGACCTCGGCACCTACCCAGGCACAGGCCCCCTGGCACCTAAACCTGTCCAGAGACCGAGGCCCTCCGGTACCTACCCGTATGCAGAGACCCAGGCTCCCCTTCTCCTGCCACTGTCCAGAGGCCTTGAACCCCGACACCTACCCAGACCCAGGCCCTCCGGCACCTATACCTGTCCAGAGACCCAGGCCCCCGTTAACTGCCCCTGTCCAGAGACCCAGACCCCCGGCACCTACCCTGTCCAGAGACCCAGACCCCCGGTACCTACCCTGTCCAGAGAACCAGGCCCCCGGCAGCTATCCCATCCAGAGACCCAGGACCCCTGGCACATACCCCTGTCCAGAGACCCAGGCCCCCCAGTACCTATCCCTGTCCAGAGACTCAGGCCCCCTTTACCTGCTCCTGTCCAGAGACCCAGGCCCCCCGGCACCTGCCTCTGTCCAGAGGCCCTGGACCTTGACACCTACCCAGGCCCAGGCCCCCGGCACCAACCCCTGTCTACAGACCCAGGCCCCCCCGGCACATACCCCTGTCCGGAAACCCAGGCCCCCCGGCACCTACCCCTGTCCAGAGACCCAGGCTCCCGGCACATACTGTGTCCAGAGACCCAGGACCCCGGCACCTACCCCTGTCCAGAGACCCAGGTCCACGGAACCTACCCCTGTCCAGAGGCCCTGGACCCTGGCAGCTACCCCCGTTCAGAGACCCAGGCCCCCGGCATGTGCCCCTGTCCAGAGATCCAGGCCTCCAGGCACCTGCCCCTGTCCAGATGCCCTGTACCCCGGCACCTACCCAGGCCCAGGCCCCCGGACACCTACCCCCGTACAGAGACCCAGGACCCTTGGCACCTACTCCTGTCCAGAGACCCAGGCCCCCGGCACCTACCGTGTCCAGAGGCCCTGGTCCCCGGCACCTACCCCTGTTGAGAGACCCAGGCTCCCCGGTACCTACCCCTGTCCAGAGATCCAGGGCCCTCAACACCTAGCCATGCCCAGAGGCCCTGGACCCCGGCACCTGCCCCTCCAGGCACCTGCCCCTATCCAGATGCCCTGGACCCCGGCACCTACCCAGGCCCAGGCCCCCGGACACCTACCCCCGTCCAGAGACCCAGGACCCTTGGCACCTACCCCTGTCCAGAGACCCAAGCACCCTGGCACCTACCCCTGCCCAGAGACCCAGGCCCCAGTCACTTATCCCATCCAGAAGCCCAGGATTCTTGGCACCTACCCCTGTCCAGAGACCCAGGCCCCCGGCACCTACCTCCGTCCAGAGGCCGAGGTCCCCCTACTCCTACCCCTGTCCAGAACCCCACAGCTAACCCTGTGCAGAGTCCGAGGCCCCCGGGCACCTACCCCTGTCCAGGCACTCAGACCCACGGCACCTGCCTCTTCCAGAGACCCAGGCCCCCCAGGACCTACCCCGTCCAGAGACCCAAGACCCGTAGCACCTACCCAGTCCAGAGGCCCTGGACTCCAGCACCTACCCAGGTACAGGCCCCCCGGGATCTACCTCTGTCCAGAGACCCAGGCCCCCCGGCACCTAGCCCTGTCCAGAGACCGAGGCCCCCCGGCAACTAGCCCTGTCCAGAGACCCAGGCCCCCCGGCACCTACTCTTGTACAGAGACTCAGGCCCCCGGCACCTACCCTGTCCAGAGACCCAGGTCCCCAGCACCTACCCCTGTCCAGAGACCCAGGACCCATGGCACCTACCCCTCTCCAGAGACCCAGGCCACCCGGCACCTACGCCCATTCAGAGACCCAGGCCCCCGTGACCTGTCCCTGTCCAGAGACCCAGGCCCCCCGGCACCTGACTCTCTCCAGAGAGCGAGGCCCTACGGCACCTACCCCTGTCCAGAGACCCAGGCGCCACGGCACCTGCCGCTTTCCAGAGACCCGGGTTCCCCGGCACCTGCCCCTGTCCAGAGGACCAGGACCCCCGCACCTACACCTGTCCAGAGACCCAGGTCCCCCAACACCTACACCTGTCCAGAGGCCCAGGTCCCCCAACACCTACCCCTGTTCAGAACCCGGCAGCTACCCCTGTACAGAGACCCAGGACCCTCCGCACCTACCCCTGTCCAGAAACACAGGCCCGGGGCACCTACCCCTTCCAGAGACCCAGGCCCCTGGCACCTACCCCGTCCAGAGACCCACGACCCGTGGCACCTACCCCTGTTCAGAGAACCATGCCCCGGCACCTGCCCCTTCCAGAGACCCAGGCTCCCCAGCACCTACCCCTGTCCAGAGAAGCAGGCTCCCCGGGACCTGCCTCTGTTCAGAGGCCCTGGACCCCGGAACCTACCCAGTCCCAGGCTCCTCGGCAACGACCCATTCCCAGGCCCCTCAGCACCGACTCCTATCCAGAGATCCAGGCCCCCTGGCACCTAGCCCTGTCCAGAGACCCAGGCCCCCCAGCACCTACCCCCTTCCAGAGACCCAGGCCCCCCGGCACCTACCCCCATCCAGGAACCCCGGCACCTAACCCCATCCAGAAGCCCTGGACGCCGGCACCTACCCCCGTCCAGAGACGCAGGCCCCCCGGCACCTATCCCTATCCAGAGACCCAGGCCCCCGTTACCTGCCCCTGTCCAGAGACCCAGGCCCCCCGGCACCTGCCCCTGTCCAGAGGTCGTGGACCCCGGCAGATACTCAGTCCCAGGCCCCCGACAACAACCGCTGTCCAGAGACCGAGGCCCCCGGCACTTACCCCTGTCCAGAGGCCCTGGACCCCGGCGCCTATCTCTGTCTAGAGACCCAGGTCCCCCGGCACCTACCCCCATTCAGAGATCCCGGCCCCCGGCACCTGCCCCTGTCCAGAGAACCAGGTCCCCCGGAACCTGCCCCTGTCCAGAGGCCCTGGATCCTGGCACCTACCCAGGCCCAGGCCCCAAGGCAGCTACCCTTGTCCAGAGACAAAGGTACCCCAGCACCTACCTCTTTGCAGAGACACAGGACTCAGGCACCTGCTCCTGTCCAGAGGCCTTGGACCCCGGCACCTACCCAGGCCCAGGCTCCCCGGCACGTACCCCTATCCGGAGACACAGGCCTCCCCGGCATCTACACCTGTCCAGAGGCCCTGGACCACGGCACCTACCCAGGCACAGGCCCACCTGCACTTACTCCGTTCTGTAGACCCAGGACCCCGGCACCTACTCCTGTCCACCGCACTTACCCCTGTCCAGAGACCCAGGCGCTCCAGCACCTGCCACCGTCCAGAGACGGCGGCCCCCCGGCACCTGCCCCTGTCCAGAGACCCAGGCCCCCGTCACCTGCCCCTGTCCAGAGACCCAGGCCCCCGGCACCTACCCCTGTCCAGAGACCCAGGCCCCCGCCACCTCCCCTGTCCAGAGACCCAGGACCTCGGAACATACCCCTGTCCAGAGACCCAGGCCCCTGGCACCTAGCCTGTCCAGAGGCCCTGGACCCCAGCATCCACCCCCGTTCAGACCCAGGCCCCTGGCACCTGCCCCTGTCCAGAGACCCAGGCCCCCCGGCACCTGCCCCTGTACAGAGGTCCTGGACCCTGGCACCTACGCAGAGCCAGTCCCCCTGGCACCTACCCCCGTCCAGAGGCCCAGGCCCCTGGCACCTACCCCTGTCCAGAGACCCAGGACCTCAGCACATACCCCGGAGACCCAGGCCACCGGCACCTAGCCTGTCCAGAGGCCCTGGATCCCGGCACCTACCCCCGTTCAGACCCAGGCCCCCGGCACCTGTCCCTGTCCAGACACCCAGGCCCTCCGGCACCTGTCCCTGTGCAGAGGCCCTGGACCCCGGCACCTACCAGTGTCCAGAGACCCAGGCCCCCCTGCACCTACCCCCGTTCAGAGATCCAGGCCCACGGCACCTGCCCCTGTCCAGAGACCCTGGCCCCCTCGCACCTACCCCTGTCCAGAGACCCAGGTCCCCCGGCAACTACCCCAGTCCAGAGACCCAGGCGCCGCCGCATCTGCCTCTTTCAATAAACCCAGACCCCCCAGCACCTGCCTCTGTCCAGAGGCCCTGGACCCCGGCACGTGCCCCCGTCCAGAGACCCAGGCCCACTGACACCTACCCCTGTCCAGAGACCCAGGCCTCCGGCACCTATCCTGTCCAGAGACCCAGGACCCTGGTGCCTACCCCTGTCCAGAGACTCAGGCCCCCGCCACCTAACCCTGTCCAGGGACCCAGGCACCCCGGCATCCACCCCTGTCCAGAGACCCAGGACCCCTGTCACCTACCCCTGTCCAAGACCCCGTACCTACTCCTGTCCAGAGACCCAGGTCCCCCAACACCTATCCCTGTCCAGAAGTCCAGGTCCCCCAACACCTACCGCTGTCCACGACCCCGCACCTACCCTTGTCCAGTCACCCAGGCCGGCACCTATCCCGTCCAGAGGCCCTGGACCCTGGCACCTACCCAGACCCAGGCCCCCGGCACCTAAAGCTGTGCAGAGACCAAGGCCCTCAGGCACCTGCCCCTATGCAGAGACCCAGGCCCCCCTGCTCCTGCCACTGTTCAGAGGCCCTGGATCCCGACACCTATCCCTATCCAGAGACCCAGGCCCCCGTTACCTGCCCCTGTCCAGAGACCCAGGCCCCCCAGCACCTGCCCCTGTCCAGAGGCCCTGGATCCCGGCACCTACCCAGGCCCAGGCCCCACAGCACCTACCCTTGTCCAGAGACCCAGGTACCCCGGTACCTACCTCTCTGCAGAGACACAGGACCCAGGCACCTGCTCCTGTCCAGAGGCCTTGGACCCCGGCACCTACCCAGGCCCAGGCTCCCCGGCACCTACCCCTATCCAGAGACACAGGCCTCCCCGGCATCTACACCTGTCCAGAGGCCCTGGACCCCGGCACCTACCCAGGCACAGGCCCCCCCGGCACTTACTCCTTTCTGTAGACCCAGGACCCTGGCACCTATCCCTGTCCACCGCACCTAACCCTCTCCAGAGACCCAGGTGCCCCGGCACCTGCCACCGTCCAGAGACACAGGCCCCCCGGCACCTGCCACCGTCCAGAGGCCCAGGCCCCCCAGCACCTGCCACCGTCCAGACGTCCAGGACCCCCGGCACCTGCCCCTGTCCAGAGACCCAGGACCTCGGCACATACTCCTGTCCGGAGACCCAGGCCCCCGGCACCTAGCCTGTCCAGAGGCCCTGGACCCCGGCATCTACCCCCATTCAGACCCAGGCCCCCTGCACCTGCCCCTGTCCAGAGAACCAGGCCCCCTGGCACCTGCCCTTGTCCAGAGGTCCTGGATCCTGGCACCTACGCAGGCCCAGTCACCGGGGCACCTACCCCCGTCCAGAGACCCAGGCCCCCTGGCACCTACCCCTGTCCAGAGACCCAGGCCCCCGGCAGCTACTCTGTCCAGAGGCCCTGGAACCCGGCACCTACCCTGTCGAGAGACCCAGGTGCCCCAGCACCTACCCCTGTCGAGAGACCCAGGCCCCCTGGCACCTGCCCCTGTCTAGAGGCCCTGGACCCCAGCTGCTACGCCGGCCCAGGTCCCCCGGCACCTACCCGTGTCCAAAGACCCAGGTCCCCCGGCACCTACCCCTGTCCAGAGACCAAGGCCCCCCGGCACCTACTCCTGTCCAGAGACCCAGGACCCCGGCACCTACCCTATCCAGAGACCCTGGCCCCCCGGCACCTACCCCTGTCCAGAGACCCAAGTCCCCCGGCAACTACCCCTGTCCAGAGACCCAGGCGCGCCCGCATCTGCCCCTTTCAATACACCTAGCTCCCCAGCACCTGCCTCTGTCCAGAGGCCCTGGACCCCGGCAAGTGCCCCTGTCCAGAGACCCAGGGCCACCGACACCTACCCCGTTCCAGAGACCCAGGCCCCCCGGCACCTAACCCTGTTCAGAGACCCAGGCCTCCAGCACCTATCCTGTCCAGAGACCCAGTACCCCGGTGCCTACCCCTGTTGAGAGACTCAGGCCCCCGCCACCTACCCCTGTCCAGAGACCCAGGCACCCAGGCATCCACCCCTGTCCAGAGACCCAGGCACCCCAGCATCCACCCCTGTCCAGAGACTCAGGACCCCTGGCACCTACTCCTGTCCAAGACCCCGCACCTACCCCTGTCCAGGGAACCAGGTCCCACAACACCTACCGCTGTCTACGACCCCGCACCTACCGTTGTGCAGTCACCCAGGTCCCCGGCACCTATCCTGTCCAGAGGCCCAGGCACCCCGGCACCTACCCCTGTCCAGAGACCCAGGCCCTCCGGCACCTGCCCCTGTCCAGAGGCCCTGGACCCCGGCACCTACCCAGGCCCAGGCCCCCCGGCACCTAAAGCTGTCCAGAGACCGAGGCCCTCCGGCACCTAACCCTCTGGAGAGACCCAGGCCCCCCTGCTCCTGCCACTGTTCAGAGGCCCTGGACTCCAACACCTACCCAGACCCAAGCCTCCTGGCACCTATCACTGTCCAGAGTCCCAGGCCCCCGTTACCTGACCCTGTCCAGAGACCCAGGCCCCCTGGCACCTGCCCCTTTCCAGAGGCCCTGGACCCTGGCACCTACCCTGGCCCAGGCCCCCCTGCACCAACTGCTGTCAAGAGACCCAGGACCCCGCACCTACCCCCGTCTGGAGTCCCAGGCCCCCCGGCACCTACCCCTGTCCAGAGACACCGGCCCCCAGCACCTATCCCGTCCAGAGACCCAGGACCCCTGGCCCATACCCGTCCAGAGGCCCTTGACCCCGGCACCTGCCCCTGTCCAGAGACCCAGGCCCCCCGGCACCTGTCCCTGTCCAGAGACCCAGACGCCCCGGCCCCTGACCCTGTCCAGAGACCCAGACGCCCCGGCCCCTGACCCTGTCCAGAGACCCAGGTCCCCCAGCAACTGCACCTGTCCAGAGGCCGTGCACCCCGGCAACTTCCCAGGCCGAGGCCCACCGGCACCTAGCCCCATCCAGAGACCCAGGACCCCTGGCACCTACCCCTGTCCACAGACCTAGCCCCTTGAACCTACCCCCGTTCAGAAACCCAGGTCCCCTACCCTGTGTCCAGAGACCTAGGACCTTGGCACCTACCCCTGTCCAGAGACCAAGGCCCCCAGCACCTACCCCTGCCCAGAGGCCCTGGACCCCGGCACCTACCCCTGTCCAGAGACCCATCCCCCGGCACCTACCACGGTTCAGAGACCCAGGTCCCCCGCACCTGCCGCTGTCAAGAGACCCAGGCCCCCGGCACCTACCACGTCCAGAGACCCAGGACCCCTGGCACGTACCCGTCCAGAGACCGAGGCCCCCGGCACCTACCCCGTCCAGAGGCCCTGGACCCCGGCACCTACCCCAGTCCAGAGACCCAGGCCCTGGCACCTACCCCCGTTCAGAGACCCAGGCCCCCCAGCACCTACTACTGTCCAGAGACCCAGGCCCCGCACCGTTTGCCCCTGGACGCCTCCGCCAGGACCAGCTCGCCATCCCTGGTCTCCTCCTGCCCCCCCTGCACCATTTGCCCCTGGACTCCCGCACAGGAACCGGCTCGCAATCCCTGGTCTCCTCCTGCCCCTCCCGCACCGTTTGCCCCTGGACTCCCACGCCGGTACCGGTTCACCATCCCTAGTCTCCTGCTGCCCCCACCGCACCGATTGCTCCTGGACTCCCTCGACGGGACCGGCTCGCCGTCCCTGGTCTCCTCCTGCTCCCGCCGCACCTTTTGCCCCTGGACTCCCCCGCTGGGACCAGCTCGCTGACCCTGGTCTCCTCCTGCGCCCCCTCGTGCCATTTGTCCTGGACTGCCGTGCCGGGACGGGCTCGCGGTCCCTGGTCTCCTCCTACCCCCTCCGCACCGTTTGCCCCTGGACTCCCCTGCCGGGACCGGTCCGCAGTCCCTGGTATCCTCCTGTACCCCCCGCACCGTTTGCCCCTGGACTCCCCCGCCCGGACCTGCTCGCCGTCCCTGGTCTCCTCCTGCTCCCCCGGCACCGTTTGCCCCTGGACTCCCCCGCAAGGACCCGCTCGCCGTCCCTGGTCTCCTCCTGGGCCCCCCAACGGCACCGTTTGCCCCTGGAGTCCTGGGCCGCAACGGGCTCGCTGTCCCTGGTGTCCTCCTGCCCACCCCGTATCGCTTGCCCCTGGACTCCCGGGCTGGGAAGGGCTCGCCGTCCGTGGTCTCCTCATACCCCGCCCGCACCGTTTGCCCCTGGACTCCCCCGCCGGGACCGGATCGCCGACCCTGGTCTCCTTCTGCCCACCCCCCCGCACCGTTTGCCCCAGGACTCCCGGGCTGGGATGGACTCACTGTCCATGGTCTACTCCTGCCCCCCCACTGCACCGTTTGCCCCTGGACTCCCCCGACGGGACCGGCGCACCATGCCTGGTCTCCTCCTGCCCCCCCCCCGCACCGTTTGCCCCTCGACTCCCCCGCTGAGACCGGCTCCCTGACCCTGGTCTTCTCCTGCCCTGTCCCACGACATTTGCCCCTGGACTCCCGCGCCAGGACCCGCTCGCCGTCCCTGGTCTCCTGTTGCCCCCCCCGGACCGTTTGCCCCTGGACTCCCCCGCCAGGACCAGCTCGCCGTCCCTGGTCTCCTCCTGCCCCCCCGCACCGTTTGCCCCTGGACACACCCACCGGGACCGGCTCGCCGTGCCTGGTCTCCTCCTGCCCCCCCCCGCACCATTTGTCCCTGGACTCACCCGAAGGGACTGGCTCGCCATCCCTAGTCTCCTGCTGCCCCCACCACACCAATTGCTCCTGGACTCCACCAATGGGACCGGCTCCCAGTCCCTGGTCTCCTCCTGCCAAGCCCCCCCACCACCGTTTGCCCCTGGACTCCCCCACCGGGACCGGCTCGCCGTGCCTGGTCTCCTCCTGCCCACCCCGCACCATTTGTCCCTGGACTCGCCCGAAGGGACCGGCTCGCCATCCCTAGTCTCCTGCTGCCCCCAGCACACCAATTGCTCCTGGATTCCACCAATGGGACCGGCTCCCAGTCCCTGGTCTCCTCCTGCCACCCCTCCGCACCATTTGCTCCTGGACTTCCCCGACGGGACTGTCTCACCATCCATGGTCTCTTCCTGCCCCTCCCGCACCGTTTGCCCCTCGACTTGCCCATCGGGACCAGCTCGCCGTCCCTAGTCTCCTCCTGCCCCCACCGCACCGATTGCCCCTGGACTCACCCGCCAGGACCAGCTCTCCGTCCCTGGTCTCCTCCTGCCCCGCCCCCTGCACTGTTTGCCCCAGGACTCCCCCGCTGAGACCAGCTCACCATCCCTGGTCTCCTCCTGCCCCACCCCCTCCACCATTTGGTCCTGGACTCCCCTGCCGGGACCGGCTCACCGTCCGTGGTCTACTCCTGCCACCCCCTACACGGGAGGCTGAGGCAGGAGAATTGCTTGATCACAGGAGTGGGGGTTGCGGTGAGCCGAGATCGAGCCATTGCACTGCAGCCTGGGTAACAAGAACGAAACTCCGTTTCAAAAAAAAAAAAAAAAAAAATCTTTCAGGCGCAGTGGCTGACGCCTGAAATCCCAGCACTTTTTTTGAGGCTAAGGCGGGCGGATCACGACGTCAAGAGATCGAGAACATCCTGATCAACATGGTGAAACCCCGTCTCTACTAAGAATACAAAAAATTAGCTGGGAATGGTGGCGCATGCCTGTCATCCCATATACGCAGGAAGCTGAGGCAGGAGAATTGCTTGAACCCAGGAGGGGGAGTCTGCGTTGAGGGGAGATCGTGCCATTGCACTTCAGCCTGGGTAACAAGAGCGAAACTCCTTCTCAAAAAAAGAAAAAAAAAAATCTTCTGGCCACGGTGGCTCACGCCTCTAATTCCAGCTACTCGGGAGGCTGAGGCAGGACAATTGCTTGAACCCAGGAGGCGGACGCTGAGGTGAGCCGAGATCCCGCGACTGCACTCCAGCCTGGGTAACAAGAGCGAAACTCCGTCTCAGAAAAAAAAAAGAATAAAACAGATTTCCACCTGTGTTTAAAGACTTTAAAAATTAAGCTTCTATATCAGAAACATTTCTAGAAGGATAAACTAGACTAACAGTGACCGCGTAATGAAGTGAGAAACGGGTGCCGCGTGGTGCTTTGCACTTTTCTCCACCTTCTTGATTCTTTACACAAGAAGGTGAAACTGAGGCCCACCCACAATATCTGCCAGTGTGCGTGTGAAACTGGATCTGAGGCTTCTGGAAAAGGCCCATGGATGGCATCTGTCCCAGGGTAAGCCGTCTTACCTTATCGTCCCTCCTGGATGAGACAGCCAGGTGCAGTCTATTCAGCACCTCATTCACTTTCCTTCCCTTCATTTTGGTTTCCACTCGATGAGCCAAAAGCCTATCGCAAGCCTAATAATGTAAAAAACAAAGCAAACACATCCTACAGCAGCCGCTTTAGGCAAAAACTGTCTGGGGTAGGAACAGCAAAGCATCCCCTCAAACCACACTGTCCACTGGGGAAAGTGGGTCTTGGAGGGGTCTCTCTTCATGCCCCTCATCTCACCGCTGTGAGGGCTCCAAGTGTTAATAATGTCTAGAAAGAAAACTCTTTTATCCCGACGACTGACTTTAATGAAACAAGAGAAAGACGGTAAAAAGACTGATACCTGACTTAAGGCAGCACTGGCCTCTGCTTTAACTTTAATAACACCTTCCTCAGTCAGGGTGCTGGTCTCTAGTATAGGGAAGCCTTCAGCCTGCAAATCTGTAAATATTTTCTGGGAATGCAAAGAAAAAATGAGAGATGTATTATTGATTTCCAGTTCCCTACAGAACAAACTATATAGTTCTGCAGATGGAGGTTGCAAATGTGAACTGTTCAACATCTGTGGCTGTTTCAAACTCTTAAAAAACAGACATATCCTAAAAAGTTGTTTTCCTCATATTCTTCAATGATTAAGAACATACAAAGGACATCAACAAGATGGCCAACTAGTAGCCCCTCATATCTGTCCGCACAACAAACGTAGTCAGAATAATGAACAACTACATGTGAATGACTGAGGGAGAGCTCCACAGAATATCACAGACCCTGGTGAGCACAGAAACACAAGACAGTGAAATACAGCCCAAAGAAAACGCTGGGCCGCCAGCAACCCACCCCACAGCTGTGACACGACGGGACCCAGGAGAGAGGTATCCCAACAGCGAGGGGTAGGCAAGAGGATGCCAGCAGCCCCCACCACCACTATGGACACCCAGAGCCCTCACCACTGGCGTCTCCCGGCATCCTCACAGCTGCACTCCCTCCACAGAGGAGCTGACACTGGGCCCTGTCTGCTGGGCCCATGCGGCGACGATGCTCTGCCATCCTGGGGTTGGAACCACAGTTGGAATGTGTCTTGTTCAGGGTAAAGTAGCCACAGATCCCCTTCGTCTCTGAGGCTAAGCTGCCTTGAAGCTACCCAAACCTGGTGGCCCACCGCCCCTGAGCCAACTGCAAGCAGCCACTACACCCTTCCCAGCAGGGCCGGGTGAAGGCAGAGCCAGTCCGCCGCCCATTGCTCCAGGATCCAACAGTACCCTGCCTCCTGGAAAACAGCACCTGGCCTCTCACAGCATCCCTGTCTCCCTGCTGCCTAAGCTGAAGCAGTGCCCTGCCTCCTGGGAAATGCCCAGAGTGGTCACGTATCCCAGCACCTACGCTGAAGAGGTACCATGTATCCCAGGGAAACGGTGCCTGGGCCGCCCAGAAAAGTCACACCCCTCAGGCCCACACTGACCAGCCAGGCACCATGGGGAGGAGCTGACATCATACTCCACATCCCAGGGAAACAGAGCAGGGGCTGAGCAGAGGCACCTGCCCCACCATGCAAACAGCTCCAGCACCTGCTCTAACCCTGGAGCTGGACTAACCCTACAGTCTGAGCTGCGGAGACACCACTCTTTCCAGGAAGTGGAGTCACTGCTGTTCTCCTCCCTGTCCCCTCCAGGGCCCAAGTGACAGCTGGACTGGTCCATTCTGGGGGTCGTTGCTGCCACCTCACAGAGTCTGGGATACTGCTGGGCCCCACCATCCCAGGGTCCAGAGTTACTACCACACAGTGCCTCATCCCCTCGAGTTGACACTAAGCCCTCCCTACTGGCTCAGGTTTCTGAAGTGCAGCTGTACCTGGCTTCCCAGGCTCAGACTTCCAGAGTGCTTCTTCCCAGGAGTCAGGCTAGGACTCCTTACCCCCTGGGTAGAGTCACAGCTACAACCTGGCCCTGGGCCTAAGCTGCTAGGGGTGCTTCGGAGTCACAGATCCTCCACAGAGAACAAACCTGCATCCCAAGGCCAGGTACCATTACAGGTACACGAGGCCCTAAGGCTAGAGCCCCAGTCCCTCAGCAATCTGGGTTCCTGCAGCTAGAACCCAGTACTGTGGCAGCTACTTGCAGACCATGTCAGACGTGACACCAAGAGAGATCCCCTCAGCTAAGTCCGCCATTGTGGGGAAAACAAGAATAGCAGGACCCCAAAAGCCCTTTACACCAAGGATATTAAAAACGTACATCGCCACTGGCACAAACTTCCAGAGTTGTGGCGACTCAGCCACCTACAGTTATTCTGTCGGAGGTGAGGAAGATGCACAGAAATGATGTCACTGCTCCTATCCAGAATGAGTCACGGTTCCCTTCCAAAATGGCACACTAAAACCCAAGTGAGGTGAAAATCTTTCTTCATGAAAACCACTCCAGAAGAAAGTATAAAACAAGCCATCATTCTACTAAATGCAGGGACATCAATGCAGGGACACAAGAAACATGAAAAAGCAAGGAAATAAGAAATCATGAAAGGAATACAACTCTCTAGAACAGATCCTAATGAAAAGGAAACCAATGAACTGCCAGAAAGAGAATTCAAAATAACAATTATTTTTTGAAGGAAACTCAATGAGAAACAAGAAAATATAGACAGACAATTCAACAAAATCAGGAAAACGATTTCATGATATGAACAAGAAATTAAATTGAGACAGAAATTGTAAAGAAAAGAGTCAAACAGAAATCCTGTAGCTGAAGAATTTAATGAATGAGATAAAAATACAATAGACAGTTTTGATTTTGTTTTTTAATTTCTTTTTTTTTTTTCTTTTTTTGAGACAGAGTCTCGCCCTGTCGCCCAGGCTGGAGTACAATGGCACGCTCTCAGCTCACTGCAACCTCCTCCTCCTGGGTTCCAGTGATTCTCCTGCCTCAGCTTCCCGAGTAGCTGGGATTACAGGTGCCTGCCACCACACCCGCCTAATTTTTGTATTTTTAGTAGAGACAGGGTTTTGCCATGCTGACCAGGCTGGTCTCGAACTCCCAACCTCAGGCAATCCGCCTGCTTCGGCCTCCCAAAGTGCTAGGATTACAGACATGGGCCACCAGGCCTGGCCCAACAGCAGTTTTAACAGCAGACTGGATAAACAAGAAGAAAAAATCTCTGTCATTTGAAACTACCTAGTCAGAAAGAAAAAAGGAGTAAGAATGAAAAAGGATGAAGGAAGCCTAAAAGATTTACAGAATAACATTAAGTGAATACATGTTAGTATTATGGGAGTTCAAGGAGAAGAGAAGGGAAAAGGCTTAATAACCTATTTAAGTGAAAACTTTCCAAGACTGGGGAGAGGTATGGACATCTAAAACCAGGAAGTTCAAAGTTTCCCAAATAGAGTCAACCTAGAAAAGTCTTCCCCAAGGCACATTGTAGTCAAACTGTCAAACGTCAAATACAAAGGAAATTCTAAAAACAGCAAGAGAAAAGCTTAAAGTCACATATAAGATCCCTATTAGACTAACAGCAGATTTCTCTGCAGAAACCTTACAGGCCAGGAGAGAAGAGGATGTTACATATTCAAAGTGTTGGGGAAAAAAAAAAAAAAAGAAGAAGAAGCCTGCCAGCCAACTATACTACATCCAGCAAAGCTATCCTTCAGAAATGAAGGAGAAATAAATTCCCAGAAAAGCAAAAACTGAGACAATTCATCACTACTAGACCAGCCTTACAAAAAATGCTTCATGAAGTCCTACATCTGGAAGTGGAGACAATAATCACTACCATGAAAACATGAAAAAGCATACGAGAAATTCACTTAACCTGTAAAGACATACACAGACTGAAAACAAAGAAGAGATGCAAAAAGATACTCTACACAGGAAACCAAAGCCAAGTAGGAGCAGCTCTACTTGTATCAGATAAAGCAGATTTTAAGTCAAAAACAGTAAAAAGAGACAAGAAGGTCATTATATAATAATAAGGGGGTCATTAATAATTGGGGACATCAACACCCGACTCTCAGCATTAGACAGATCCTAGGCAAAAAAAGAATCAACAAATACTGGATTTAAAGTGCACTGTAGGCCAAGCATGGTGGCTCAAGCCTGTAATCCCAGCACTTTCGGAGTTCGAGGCAGGTGGATCACTTGAGATCAGAAGTTCAAGACCAGCCTGGCCAACATGGTGAAACCGCATCTCTACTAAAAATACAAAAAAATTAGCCGAGTGTGGTGGCATGCACCTGTAATCTCACCTACTCTATAGGCTGAGGCAGGAGAATCACTTGAACCTGGGAGGCGGAGGCTGCAGTGAGCTGAGATCATGCCACTGCGCTCCAGCCTGGGTGACAGAGCAAGACTCTGTCTCAAAAACAAACAAACAAACAAACAAACAAACAAACAAACAAAGTGGACTGTAGACCAAACATCTACAGAACATATCATCCAACTACTGCATAATACACATTCTTCTCCTTAGTCCATGGAACATTCTCCAGGATAGACGAAATGTTAGGCCACAAAACAAATCTCATCAATTTTTAAAACTTAAAATCATGTCAAGTATCTTTTCAGATTACAATGGAATAAAACTAGAAATCAATACCAACAGAAACTTTCAAAACTGTAAAAATAAAAAGGTGGGGGGAATTATACACATGTCCCAGAATGACCAATGGGACAATGAGGAAATTAAGGAAGAAATTAACAAGGGAAAAGTGATGCTGACATTGCTGGTCCAGGACCACAATTTGAAAGCCACTCTACCAGTGCACGCTTCTAAAAGCACTTATCATGAAGGACGCCTATTGACAAGGTTTGTAGAACTCAATTAGTTTGAAAAATTAGGCCCAACAATCACTGCCTGCCTCTTGGAGAAAGCTAGCAGACACTCATCATTTATACATCCAGAAAGCCCCAAATTCCGAGAAACTTCTCCTTCACTCAGTCATTCATTTCCCAAACTTATTCAATCACAGAACCTGTTTTAGGAAGTAACACCTGTGAGCACCCTTCTCGAACAGCTCTCTCACAAGTCATCACATTTTCCAGAAGTCCAACCATCAAATACACGTTTCCACACACTCAAGAACAAAGTAGGAATCCAGAAACCTCTGCTTTTACTTTAGTTTGCCACTAACTAGGCTTTTACTATGTCACATCACTAAACCACTGAGGATCCTGTCTCAACTATAAAATATAAAATACAGTTGTGGACTAAATATTTCTAAAATTCCTTCTTCTAAACTTTGGCTGTCTGAGATGAGAATTCAAAATGGCTAAGTAAGAAATATTCAAAATATTAACATGATTTACCTGATCATCCTCAGAAAGTTCAGCTATTCTCTTCACATCACATTTGTTGGCTACATCTATAAGAGGCTAAGCAAGGAAGAAAAATAATGAAATCATTATTCTCATACTGCAGGATATGAAGGAAAACATGAGTGACCACACTCACCTTGTTGACAGAGAGAGGTCTGATGTTCTGGAAGAGTTCTAGCTGCTCCCTCAGCCCGTGCCCACACTGCTCAGACAAATCCATCACATACAGGACCGCAGCACGGAGGTGGGCCAGGGCGGTGATGGCCTGCATCTCGATGGTGTTCCTATCCTCCAGAGGGTGGTCCAGGATCCCAAGAGTGTCTACAACCTAACACAGCCAGACCATGTCACTGAAAGCACACTCACCCACGAGCTTCTTGTCCAGCACATTCCAGAAGTCACTCACACACCCAACCAGACCTAATAATCTTAACGGGAGAATTTATTAAAAAAAGAAGTCGTCTCCCAAACTGAGCATGATAAGATAAACAAAGCAGTGAGAGAAAAGTACACACTATTTAAACATCAAAAAAGGGGGGAGGAACCCTGTAGAGCTCAGTGAAATACTAGCCACACCCTTACGACAAATGACTCTTCTTTTTACTAGTGACATAATAAAATACAAAAACTGGGATAACTGAGAACCCTCCCATGTCTTAGGTATTACTTTCTTCATGATTAATAAAATTACAGTGTGGAAATATTGCTTTGTGCTTATTATTATTATTTTTTTGAGACAGAGTTTCATTCCTATCGCCCGGGCTGGAGCTCAATGGTGCAATCTTGGCTCACTGCAACCTCCGCCTCCCAGGTTCAAGTAATTCTTCCGCCTTAGCCTCCCGAGTAGCTGGAATTACAGGCACCCGCCCCCACACCTGGGTAATGTATTTTTAGTAGAGATGGGGTTTCACTATGTTGGCCAGGCTGATCTCAAACTCCTGACCTCAGGAGATCCACCTGCCTCAGCCTCCCAAAGTGCTGGGATTACAGGTGTGAGCCACTGCGCCCCGCCTGCTTCATGCTTTTAAACTGTATACATGCAATTTTTGATAACAGAGTTAGAAATGACACAAAGAGAATTTCATTTTATGTTACGTCTGGCTACAGTATAATTAAATTTTCTTGTTTTCAAAAGTTTGAACTCCAATAAAAGGACTTTCAATGTGCTATTTTTGCAATTTTCAGTAACAAATGTGTGTATACACAAACAATAAAACTGACATATTCGAGTAACATTAAAAAATTTTTTTTTTCTTTAAAAAAAAAAAAAAGGCTGCATGATGAATCAGTTACATGGCTTTGGCCGGGTATGGAGTGGAGCTCAATTTCAACCCAGATGCTTCTGACTTGGAAGGCCATTCTTCCAAGCATCTTTTTTCTAGTATGTTAGATACACATTCTGACTCCAGGTCTAACTCCAGAGACTACACTGTTTTCACAATACCACGTCTTCTAAACTGAACAAAGTACTTGCACAAAATGGTTGATTCTCTTCTCCCAGTTTCTTTTCATTCAGGAAAAGGGAAAGAAAACACATTTAATTAAGCAGCCAATAAATATAAACAAATACAATAGTAACATTTATATGCTTTCTCAGCAATATTCTTTTAAATGATAAACCAAAAGAATATATAACTAACACACTAGAAAAAAGATGCTAGCAATTAAGGAGTGCAACCATTAACGTTGTAACTACGTGCAATCAGGTAAGTCACTGGGAAGTGAAAACCACCTAAATTTCTTCCAGTTAAAACCAAATTAATAACTCTCGTCTTATAAATATGATAGCCAAATGTGAGACACGACCCACAAAATGCAGAGGGGCACAGACAAGCCGCAGCAATATCACGACCCCTCAGTTCACAAGTAAGGGAGACACACCATTATCTGAGATATACTATAAGGACACCAATACATATGGCATTGCAATGGCTGTTTCAGGAAACATCCATTTACACAGGTTCCTGGATTTCAGGCATAAAAACATGACTGAAGACATATACCGGCCCTCTTGCCTTGACAACTCATAACCATTGTAACAGTTACCATTTCGCTACTCAGAAGATTATAAAAAAATCGTATTTTTCATAAGGCTCTACGACCCAAGACCTACTACCCGTAACTCTGACATACACATATTGTACAACTTTAATATATAATTATCAAATCTGATAACCAACGTTCTGTAAATTACCAGATATTACAATATTTTGGTGTTTGCCTGTTAACCAAGCTGAGGGGGAGAGGGGGAGGTTGGAAGAAACCTCATTTCACCTGCCCTTCCCAAAATTTCACTTCAAGAGCGTTCAAAAACTCAGTATGTCCAGGTATCAATCTCCAAGTTTGTCTAATTTTCACTGCTTAACAAAAGCGATGTAGAGAGCAATTACTGTATCTTCCATCAATCTTTTCAGATTGCACAGAATTTCTTCCAGAAAACTCCAATAGAAAAAAAGACAGGTATTCCCGTTTTATTATGTACGTCGTCTTTCGCACAAGTCAGTGGAGAGTGAAAGCCTTTAAAACGTTTCAATGTTCCTGGTATTGCTTTCCGATCAACACGATAAAATAGACAATCCATATTTACCAAGATTAAAAACGCTTCCACCACGTACGGAAAATCTCTCCAAAAACACAAAATCTAACTCAAACATTATAAATAACAAGAGAAACGTAAAAACAACTGCATCAACAAACTTCGAAATGCGTATGGGGTTGACAATACTGAAGCCATTACTCAAAAGAAACCTCTGTAAAACCAAGAACGCACAACCGATGCTGGAGAAAGCCAAACCAGAGGGGCTGCGCAGTCCCGCATTGCAAATTTCAACACACTCACTTCTACACGAATACATCCAAGGCCACTCACTAAGGAGAAGAAAAGTGCGTGGCTCTCCAGAGCACACAAGTTTTGCCGCGCGCATCAGGAAGGGGGCTTCCCCGGCGCGAGGACTGGCCGGTGGGCGTTCCGGCAACCTACAGCTTGCAAGGACCACGGCCATCCCCCGGGCCTAGGAAGGGTGGCCCGAGGGAAGGCCCGCGTCTGTGGGATGACCCAACCCGCCCCTCCCCCGTCCCCGCGTCCGCCTGCACAGCGCCGCCACCCCCCCCCGCCCCCCCTCCGCCCGCCAGCCTCCCTGTTCTGCTTCAAACAAAGCGCGCGCTAAGGGGCCGGCAACGGCCAGGGAAGTGGTGACAGGAGAGTGGCGGCCATGTTGGCTGGGGGCGGAGGAAATGGGAAGACGGAGGAGTACGGGCCGGTGAAAAAGGAGCGCACGCCCGCCCCGAGGCCGAGGCCCGCCCCGCCCGGGTCCCCGCCGAGGCCCGGCCGACAGTGGGCGCGGTGCGGGCGCCGCCGGAAGGACAATTCCCCACCGGGCCCCGCGCGGGCCGCGCTCACCTGCACCCCCGGCCAGGCCGCCGCACCCCTGGCACGCCCGCAACCCGCACCCCGTCACGGGCCTGCAAGACCCACCCTCCCCCGCGCGGACCTTACCTGCCGGCCGCTGAGGCCGCCGTCCACATTCCCGCAGTTGCCGCCGTTACTCGTTCGCGCTCCAGCCGGCCCCAGCCCGAGCCAGAAGGCGCCTCCACGCCGACGCTCCCTCGCGGTGGACGCCAACGGCTCCCCAACCGCCAGACAACCCGCGCACTGCTCCCGACCGACTGCAACTGCAGCCCTGCCGCTCCCTACGCAGACGCAGTGCAACGGGGCGCAGGCGCCCTGCAGCGGGGCGGGGCCGTGGAGCGAGGCGGGGCCGTGGAGCGAGGCGCAGGCGCCGTGGAGCGGGGCGGGGCGGTGGAGCGGGGCACAGGCGCGGTGTAGCGGGACGGGGCGGTGGAGCGCGGCGCAGGCACGGTGCAGCGCGGCGGGGCGGGGCTTTGGAGTGGGCGGCTAAGGCGGGGCCCTAGCTCGGGACTTCCAGGTGCGCGCCGGGAATGGGCGCCTGCAGGCCCCCGGAGCCCTGGAGCCTAAGGGGCGCAGCTTTTCCCCGACGTCAGGCAGCCAGAGAAGGGCTTCGTTTTTGCGCAGTAGGACTTTCTTTTTTCTTTTTTTTTTTTTTGGAGACGAAGTTTCGCTCTTGTTACTCACGCGGGAGTGCAATGGCGCGATCTCGGCTCACCGCAACCTCCGCCTCCCGGGTTCAGGCAATTCTCCTGCCTCAGCCTCCTGAGTAGCTGGGATTACAGGCACGCGCCACCGTGCCCAGCTAATTTTTTGTATTTTTAGTAGAGACAGTGTTTCACTATGTTGACCAGGATGGTCTTGATCTCTTCACCTCGTGATCCACCTGACTCGGCCTCCCAAAGTGCTGGGATTGCAGGCGTCAGCCACCACGCCCGGCCTTTTTTTTTTTTTTTTTTTTTTGGGGACAGAGTCTGACTCTGTCTCCCAGGCTGAACTGCAGTGGTGCGATCTCAGCTCATTGCAGCCCTCGCCTCGCAGGTTCAAGCGATTCTCCTGCCTAAGCCTCCTGACTAGCTGTAACTACAGGCATGAACCACCATGGCCAGCTAATTAAAAAAAAAAAAAAAAAAAAAAAGGCCGGTCGTCGTGGCACACGCCTGTAATCCCCGCACTTTGAGAAGCAGAGGTGGGTGGATCACGAAGTCAAGAGATCGAGACCATCCGGGTCAACATGGTGAAACCCTGTCTCTAGTAAAAATAAAAAAAATTAGCTGGGCACGGTGGCGCGTGCCTGTAATCCCAGCTCCTCAGGAGGCTGAGGCAGGAGAATTGCCTGAACCCGGGAGGCGGCGGTTGCAATGAGCTGAGATCGCACCACTGCATTCCAACCTGGGAGACAGAGTAAGACTCCGTCTGAAAAAAAAAAAAAAAAAAATTGCTGGCCGTGGTGGTACATGCTTGTGGTTCCGCTGCTCATGAGACCAAGGCGGGAGAATCGCTTGAACCTGGGAGGCGGGGGTTACAATGAGCTGAGATGGCACCACTGCACTCCAGCCTGAGAGAAAGAGTAAGACTCTGTCTCAAAAATCAAAAAATAAAAGGCCAGGCGTGGTGGCTTACGCCTGTAATCCCAGCACTTTGGAAGGCCGAGGCGGGTGGATCGCGAGGTCAAGAGATCGAGACCATCCTGGTCAACATGGTGAAACCCCGTCTCTACTGAAAATACAAAAAATTGGCAAGGTACAGTGGCGCGTGCCTGTAATCCCAGCTACTCAGGAGGCTGAGACAGGAGAATTGCATGAATCCGGGAGGCGGAGGTTACGGTGGGCCCAGATCGCGTCATTGTACGGCAGCCTAGGTAACGAGAGTGAAACTCCGTCTCAAAAACAAAACAAAACAAAAATTAGTTGGCCATGGTGTTGCATGGCTGTGGTTCCAGCTACTCAGGAGGCCAAGGCAGGAGAATCGCTTGAACTTGGGAGGCGGGGGTTGCAAAGAGCTGAGATGGCACCACTGCACTCCAGCCTGGGGGACAGAGTAAGACACTGTCTCAAAAAAAAAAAGGCCGAGGGTCGTGGCTCACGCCTGTAATCCCAGCACTTTGGGAGGCGGAGTCCGGTGGATCACGAGGTCAAGAGATCGAGACCATCCTGGTCAGCATGGTGAAACCCTGTCTCTAGTAAAAATACAAAAAATTATCTGGGCACGGTGGCCCGTGCCTGTAATCCCAGCTCCTCAGGAGGCTGAGGCAGGAGAATTGCCTCAACCCGGGAGGCAGAGCTTGCGGTGAGCCGAAATGGTGCCATTGCACTCCAGTCTGGGTAACAAGAGCGAAACTCCATCCCAAAAAAAAAAAAAAAATTAGGTGGCCATGGTGGTGCATGCCTGTGGTTCCAGCTACTCAGGTGGCCAAGGCAGGAGAATGGCTTGTACCTGGGAGGTGGGGGTTGCAATGAGCTGAGATGGAACCACTGCACTCCAGCCTGGGAGACAGTGTAAGACTCCGTCTCAAAAAACAAACAAAAAAAAGGCTGAGGGTCGTGGCTCATGCCTGTAATCCCAGCACTTTGGGAGTCAGAGTCCGGTGGATCACGAGGTCAAGAGATCGAGACCATCCTGGTCAACGCGGTGAAACCCCGTATCTACTAAAAATACAAAAAATTACCTGGGCACGGTGGCGAGTGCCTGTAATCCCAGCTACTCAGGACGCTGAGGCAGGAGAATTGCCTGAACCCGGGAGGCGGAGGTTGCGATGAGCCGAGATTGCGCCATTGCACTCCACCCTGGGTAACAAGAGCGAAACTGCGCTGTTTTTTTTTTTTTTTTTTTTTTTTTTTCAGGCTGGAGTTCAGTGGTGCGATCTCAGCTCATTGCAACGCCCGCCTCCCAGGTTGAAGTGATTCTTTTGCCTTGGCCTCCTGAGTAGCTGGAATCACAGGCATGCACCACCACGGCCAGCTAATTATTTTTTTTTTTGAGACAGAGTTTCACTCTTGTTTCCTAGGCTGGAGTGTAAAGTCACGATCTCGGCCCACCGCAACCCACTCCTCCCGGGTTCAGGCAATTCTCCTGCCTCAGCCTCCTTAGTAGCTGGGATTACAGGCATACCCCACCGTGCCCAGCTAATTTTTTGTATTTTTAGTAGAGAGGCGGTTTCACCACGTTGACCAGGATGGTCTTGAACTCTTGACCTCGTGATCCACCCGCCTCGGCCTCCCAAAGTGTTGTGATTACAGGCGTGAGCCACGACCCTCGGCCTTTTTTTTTTTTTTTTTGAGACAGAGTCTTACACTGTCTCCCAGGCTGGAGTGCAGTGGTGCTATCTCAGCTCATTGCAACCCCAGACTCCCAGGTTCAAGTGATTCTTCTGCCTTGGCCTCCTGAGTAGCTGGAACCACAGGCATGCAACACCATGGCCAGCTAATTTTTTTTTTTTTTTTTCTTTTTCAGGCTGGAGTGCAGTGCTGCGATCTCAGCTCATTGCAATTCCCGCCTCCCAGGTTCAAGCGATTCTCCTGCCTTGGCCGCCTGAGTAGCTGGAAATACAGGCATGCACCACCATGGCCAGCTCTTTTTTTTTTTTTTTTTAAGACGGAGTTTTGCTCTTGTTACCCAGGCTGGAATACAATGGCAAGATTTCGGCTCACTGCAACCTCCGCCTCCCAGGTTCAGGCAATTCTCCTGTGTCAGCCCCCTGAGTAGCTGGGATTACAGGCGAGCGCCACCATGCCCAGCTAATGTTTTGTGTTTTTAGTAGAGACGGGGTTTCACCATGTTGACCATGATGGTCTCGATCTCTTGACCTCGTGATCCACCCGCCTCGGCCTTCCAAACTGCTGGGATTACAGGCTTGAGCCACCATGCCCGGCCTTTTTTTTTTTTTTTTTTTTTTGAGACAGTCTTACTCTGTCTCCCAGGCTGGAGTGCAGTGGTGCGATCTCAGCTCATTGCAGCCCCCGCCTCACAGGTTCAAGTGATTCTCCTGCCTTGGCCTCCCGAGTAGCTGGAAACACAGGCATGCACCACCATGGCCAGCTAATTTTTTTTTTTTTTTTTGAGACAGAGTCTTTTGAGATGGCCCCCTCCTGTAAGGGGTTTGAGCAGCATCAGTGGCAACTGAGCAGAGAAGCCACACTCCTGTCAGACGTCCACAAGGGGGGATCAGGGAGTGCTCTGTTTTCAGTATGGTAAACTAACCTTGCATTCCTGTGTCAAATCTCACTTGATCATTGTACATACTCCCTTTTATATGTTGCTGGATTTGGTTTGATTTAGTATTTTGTCAAGGATTGTTATGTCAATATTTTTCAGGGCTACTAGGCTGAAGCTTACTTTTCTTATGAGGTCTCTGTCCAGTTTTGGTATCTGATTAATACTGGCCCCGTAGAAGGAGTTGTTAAGTGTTAGTACCTCCCATGTTTTTGAAAGAGTTATATATAATTGGTACTAATTCTGTTTTAGATGCATAGTTGAACTAAACGTGAAAACATCTGATCCTGGAATTTCTTTTTTGGGAGGTTTTCTTTAGTTTCTGATACAGCCTGTTCACTTGCTGTAGGTCTCCTCAAATTTTCTATGTTTTCTTGTTTCCATTTTGGTAGTTTGTGCCTTTCTAGGGATTTGTTCATTTCATCCAAGTTACCTAGTTTTTTGAAATAGGTTTGCTCACACTATTCTTTTGTAATGCTTTTTACTTCTGTCAGGTTGATGGTGTTTATTTCTTATTTTGGTAATTTGAATTTTGTCTTTTCTGGTGTGGTTGTTTGTTTCTGGTCAATTGAGTTAAACTTCCCCTTGTCATGATATGACAGCATCCATACTTGGGATAAATTATATGTAATTTTCTGAAACCTGTGAGCCCAAAATATCTGAGACAGGTCTCAGTCAATTTAGAAAATTTATTTTGTGGCAGGCTGGCAAGATAGCCAAATAAGAACAGCTCCAGTCTGCAGCTCCCAGCGAGATCAATGCAGAAGGCGGGTGATTTCTGCATTTCCAACTGAGATAGCCGGCTCACCTCATTGGGACTGGTTAGACAGTAGATGCAGCTCACAGAGGGCGAGCTGAAGCAGAGTGGGGTATTGCTTCATCTGGGTAGTGAAAGGGGTCTGGAAACTCCCTCCCCTAACCAAGGAAAGCCACAAGGGACCCTGCAGTGAGGGACGGTGTGTTCCAGCCCAGATAGTACAATTTTCCCATGGCCTTCGCAACCCACAGACCAGTAGATTCCCTCACATGCCTATACTACCAATGCCCTGGGTTTCAAGCACAAAACTGGGCAGCCATTTGGGCAGATAGCAAGCTAGCTGCAGGAGTTTTTTTTCATACTCCAGTGGTGCCTGGAATGCCAGCAAGACAGAACCATTCCCTTCCCTGGAAAGGAAGATGAAGCCAGAGAGCCAAGTGGTCTAGCTCAGGAGATCCCACCACCATGGAGCCCAGAAAGCTAAGATTCACTGGCTTGAAATTCTCACTGCCAGCACAGCAGTGTGAAGTCGAACTCAGAAGCTTGAGCTTGGTGGGGGGAGGGGCATACGCCATTACTGAGGCTTGAGTAGGAGGTTTTCCACTCACCGTGTAAACAAAGCCACAGGGAAGTTTGAACTGGGCAGCGCCTGCCACGGTGCTGCAAAGCCACTGTAGCCAGATTGTCCCTCTAGATTCCTCCTCTCTGGGAAGGGCATCTCTAAAGGAAAGGCAGCATCAAGCCTGTAATCCCAGCACTTTGGGAGGCTGAGGCGGGTGGATCACGAGGTCAAGAGATCGAGACCATCCTGGTCAACATGGTGAAACCCCGTCTTTACTAAAAATACAAAAAATTAGCTGGGCATGGTGGTGCATGCCTGTAATCCCAGCTACTCAGGAGGCTGAGGCAGGAGAATTGCCTGAACCCAGGAGGCGGAGGTTGCAGTGACCCGAGATCACGCCATTGCACTCCAGCCTGGGTAACAAGAGCGAAACTCCGTATCAAGAAAAACAAAAAAAGAAAGAAAGAAAGGCAGCAGCCCCAGTCAGGGGCTTCTAGATAAACTCCAGTCTCCCTGGGACAGAGCACCTGGGGGAAAGGATGGCTGTGGGCGCAACTCAGCAGATTTAAACATTCCTGCCTGCTGGATCTGAAGAAAGGAGCAGATCTCCCAGCACAGCCCTCAAGCTCTGCTTAGGGATAGGTTGCCTCCTCAAGTTCACTGATCCCCATGCCTCCTGCCTGGGAGACACTTGCCAGCAGGGGTCGACAGACACCTCATACAGGAGCGCTCTGGCTGGCATCTGGCAGGTGCCTCTCTCAGACAAAGCTTCCAGAGAAAGGAACAGGCAGCAATCTTTGCTGTTCTGCAGCCTTTGCTGGTGATACCCAGGCAAATAGGGTCTGCAGTGAACCTCCAACAAACTCCAACAGACCTGAAGCAGAAAGGCCTGACTGTTAGAAGGAAAACTAAAAAACAGAAAGGAATAGCATCAACATCAACAAAAAGAACATCCACACAAAAACTCCATCCGAAGGTCACCAGCATCAAAGACCAAGGGTAGATAAATCCATAAAGATGAAGAAAAACCAATGCAAAAAGCCTGAAAACTCCAAAAACCAGAACACATCTTCTCCTCCAAAGAATCACAATTCCTTGCCAGCAAGGAATAAAACTGGACTGAGAATGAGTTTGACAGACTGACAGACATAGGCTTCAGAAGGTGGGTAATAACAAACTCCCCTGAGATAAAGGAGCATGTTTTAACCCAATGCAAGGGACTGTTCACAATAGCAAAGACTTGGAGCTAACCCAAATGCCCATCAATGATAGCCTGGATAAAGAAAATGTGGCACATATACACCATGGAATACTATGCAGCCATAAAAGCAGATGAGTTGATGGCCGTTGCAGGGACATGGATGAAGCTGAAAACCATCATTCTCAGGAAACTAACACGTGAACGGAAAACCAAACACTGCATGTTCTCACTCATAAGTGGGAGTTGAACAATGAGAACACATGGACACAGGGAGGGGAACATCACACACCCGGGGCCTCTCAGGGGATGGGGTGAAGGAGCAGGATAGCATTAGGAAAAATACCTAATTTAGATGATGGGTTGATAGGCACAGCAAACCACCATGGCACATGTATACCTATGTAACAAACCTGCACATCCTGCACATGCACCCCAGAACTTGAAGTATAATATATATATATATTCAAGATTACTTAAGTAAAATCATTAATAAACAAGCTAGCTTTAAAATTCTTGGTAAAGTAGTATTAGGGATGTCTTAAAAACTGCCAGCATACTTTTTTTGGCATTTATTGATCAAGGGATTTTATAATTATCCCTGCCAAATACTGTAAGCTGTCCCAATTTTGTGTAGGGTTTACAAATCTGTAAACTCAGCCCAAAATAGAATGATCTTTGCTTGTGCAATTTTTAATAAATAAGGTATTGATATTGGTTTAATGAAAATAGCTACATCTTGAATTATTTGGTAAAATTACCATAACTTCAAATCTTGTGGCTTTGAGCAGTCTAGTCCACAGGCAATAAGGAGGTTTGTTTTGGGAAAGGACTGTTATCATCTTTGTTTCAAAGCTAAACTATAAACTAAGTTCCTCTCAAAGTTAATTTGGCCTATGCCCAGGAATGAACAAGGACAGCTGGAAGGTTAGAAGCAAGATGGAGTCAGTTAAGTCAGATGTTTTCACTGTCTCAGTTATAATTTTGCAATGGCAGTTTCATAACCTTAAATAATGATTATTGTGTTTTCCATAAATAATCTATGTAAACGATTAAAATAAAATAATTAGGTAAATGTAATGGGATAAATACTTGTTGACAAATGTCATAATTTAGAATCTAAAGTTATATTAAATTTAATAGATATTTTATTATTTGGCTATTTTCCAATAAAATATATTATAGAAAAACAGTTTTTCTGAACAAAAAGTGTCCTTTTAAAAATGATGAATTTTTTTTCTAATTCAAATCTTATTTAAAGTTTATTTATAAACAAGGTAACAGGATCCAAGCAATAAGAAAGATATAAAGAAAGTCATGGAAAAAAAAATAAGTATTTTTTGGTAAGAAAGCTTACAGAGAAATAATTTTATATGAGAAAGAATCTTGTACAGAAATTTAGTCCTAAAACAAAATGACTGATTGTTTAAGAAACAGGGATGTTCAGAAAAAAACAGTAAGTCCAATCATGTCATAAATGGTTGTAAGTCACAGTAAGAGGATTAACTTTTTTAAAAAAAGCTTATATATGATCAGGTTGTCTAAATTTAAAGGGAAATTATAATGGTTTTTTTTTTAACCCAAAGTTGAACTTTTAATTGCATCTCACCATTGGTTTTCTCTCCCCTTTTAAAAATTGTGAAGTAGTAACAATCTTCTTCAATTCATTTTCAGCTCATACAAACTTTGTTTCCCCTTGGGTTCTGTTTGTTGTGGCCTAATGTTAACAATGTTTCCTTAAAGCCCTAAAGAAAATGGTTTTTTCCATCAAAATATTCTGTGCACTGAAGAAGATCTTTTCTTTTGACTTTTGGTAAATGGCCTAACAAATGTTATGTTTTATCAAAATAATTCTGATGCTATTATTATTAAGTTTGATTTGCTTAGAAAAATAACTGTAACTAAAAAAAAAAATTTAATTAAGTTTATTACATCCATGTGTCTTTCTGTGTGTGCTTTTAAAGACCCTGTGACGTCGTGTTACGGGCTTTGACTCCTGGAATCTAAAAACGACACACAAGTCCTGCTAAATCTTAAACACTAACAGAAATTAAATCCTCATCTTTGGCCAAGTGCAGTGGCTCACGCATGTAATTCCAGCACTTTGGGAGGCTGAGGCAGGTGGATCACCAGGTCAGGAGTTCGAGCCCAGCCTGGCCAACATGGTGAAACCCCGTCTCTACTAAAGATACAAAAAATTAGCCAGGCATAGTGGCAGGCGCCTGTAATCCCTGCTACTTGGGAGGCTCAGTTATACTCAGGAGGCTCAGGCAGGAGAATCGCTTGAACCTGGGAGGCAGAGGTTGCAGTGAGCTGAGATCGTGCCATTGCACTTCAGCCTGGGGAACAGGGTAAGACTCTGTCTCAAAAAAAAAAAAAAAAGTCCTTGGCCACCATTTCCCCCTCTGTAAATGAGCCCGATATCTGTGACATGGAGGCCGGGAAGGTGGTGTGAGCCTGAGCACTGGAGCAGGGCCCTGAGTGAGCGTGGACAGGGAAGCAGGGGTGTCCTCCGCTTTATGCACCTTGGGGATGGCAGCAGCCTCCCTGCGTGGGTTGACAAGGCACGGCTTCCCCATCCCGCCTCTGTCCCAGCACTGCAGGTCCAGTCCTTGGGGACTTAGGAGAGAAGAAGCCCCTGGCTGTGTGACCTCGGACCGGTACCTGGCCCTCGCTGGCTGAGTTCCTGGGAAAGGCAGCAGTGTTGGAACTCCAGATTCATTCCTCAGGGTTGAGGCGCTGTCTGGAAGCCATGGGGCGAGGTGAAGGACGGGAGAGGAGAGGTTTGGAGTTGGGGTTTCAGCAGAGGGAGCAGCAGCGTGAGGGGCCGCCTGTGTGTAGAGGAAATGGAGTAAGGCCAGGAGTGAGGACTGAGTCTGAGTGCCCCAGGATGGGGCACTCTCCTCCCACATCCACCCGGCCCAGGAATCGGGAGAAGAAAGGCCAAGAGACAGAGGGGAGACTGAGTTGGGGCCACACATGTCCTTCCCAGACCTGGAGTGCCACTGTCTGGCCCTCATGTGGTGGAAGTCAGGGAAGGGAGATTCCCTCCCACCCTCTGTGCCCTGACCCGGGTCTCTTGGCCTCCCGTGGTCCTACGTTCAGTCTCTGTTAGCTCCCAGCATCATTTCTAGGGTTGGTGGGAGGCAGCTGGGAACCGGCTAGGGTAGGTGGGGGGCTTGGGGGAGTCTGCTAAGCCTCCTGGACTACTGCCCACAGTAGCAGGAGCTTTTCTGGCACACTGACTGCACCACCCCTGCACTGCCAGCATCAGCCCCCTAGGAGTGTTTGCAGGAGGCCTTGGCAGCAGGAACAGCAGACCCCACCCAGAAGAAACACCTGGTGACGCTTGTGGAGAAGGGCCCTCCACTTACCTGTCTGGAGAGCGTCCTCCGTACTGCACTGTGCGCTTCTATGCCCCAGGCTGGACACCCCGAGGCACGCCCTCCACTTTAGCGCCTTGACAAGAAGGGCGGGGACACTGGGATCAGGCCCAGCCCCCTGGCCCCAAACCCCGAGGCCCCAGCTGGAGGGCGAGGAGAGGCTGGGCTTGGGTGGGTGAATCAGGGGTGTAAAGGGGCCTGCTCACCCCTCAGCTTGGCTCAAAGGGTCGAGGGGTCAAAGGCTCAGCCTGCCCCTCAGGAAGGAGCCTGGGCCCAGCCACACTCACCAGGACAAGGGCAAGGGTAAGGAGCAGGAGGCCCAGGATGAGGAGAGCCACGGCATAGCCAGGGAAGAAAGCGTCCAGCAGTCTGGAGGCTGTGAGGCTAGGCGTGCCTGGAGCAGAGCAAGAAGGCCGTGGCAAGGCGGGGCCCTGCCTCCCAGACTTCTGAGAAGGCAGAGTCTGGACCCAGAAGGTGCTGCGGGACCAGAGAGCTGGGGCTAGGGGCAGCTTGGAGGGCTCCATGAGGAGGGGAGGCAGGCTTCAGATCAGGGCATGCAGAGGCAGTGAGTCTGAGGGAGGAGGCCGATGGACAGAGGGAGGGGGCCTGCAGAGGGAAGGAGGTACTGACCGAAGTCTGGAATGACCATCTCTGCCAAGAGGCCCTCTGCCTCCCACAGGGCATGCAGACCCTGGCGCATGTGGTCCCACACGAGGGCCTGGGCTGGTGCCTCCCTGAAGAAGGTGGCTCCCATTCTGGTGGTCAGTGGGTCCAGCCTGGTGGGAGGGTCATTGCAGACTTCAGGGTCCTGGATAGCCTGGGGGGCTAGGGGAGGTCATCTCTTCCAGCCTCCTGCCCTCATCCCCAGAACCCAGGTCTGAGCTCTGGGTCACCCAGGACCACCCCAGACCCACCGGAACTCCTCCACCACCACTTGGTCAAAGTTCTGCAGAGGTCTGAGGACGAGGGTCAGCTAGGGGGTCAGGAGAGGATGAAGAGGGTCACAGCTGTACCAAAGCCTTGTGCAGTCATCCCCATCCCCCCAGGGCCTCTTCCCCAGCCCCTTTCATCCCAGCACTTCACCCATCTGCTCAGCTGCCCCTGAAGTGCCCAGAACTCAGGGCTGGCTCTGTCCTCCAAGGCCTTGGTGTGGGGATGGCCCAGGATCTGCAGCCACACTTCAGACAGCACCAGGTCTGCCTTCTCCCCTAGAACCACAGGGGTGGAGGCGGCATCAGCCTGTGCTCCCCCTATGGTAGGACCCACACCCAAGCTTTCATGTTCCGTGCAGGGGCCAGCCGCGGTTGGTCTAAGGCCAAACTCCTTGCTGCCTGTTTTTGTGTGGCCCATGAGCTAAGAATGGCTTTCACATGTTTAAATGGTTGAAAACGTGGAAAGTAGAATATCTTGTGACATATGAAAAGTACATGATATGCAAACTTCCACGTCCGTAAAGAAAGTTTTTCAGGAATGTGGCCATGCTCATTTGCTGACATGTTACCTGGGGCTGCTTCAGGGCAGGGTGTGAGGAGGTGGTGACAGACACCCACTGGCCTGCAGAGCCTGACAGAGCTCCCATCTGGCCCTGCCCCCTGCACTAATCCATCCAGTGGAATACACTGCTCACCCTGAGAGCTGAAGCTAGGAGGAAATGTTGCTGATAATTTCACATTTGCTGTTTTTATGTTTTGTTTCGTCCCTGCTCTGGTGGGAGTCATGTAAGAAATTTCACTCCCTGGGAGGAGGTCGTGGTGCTTATGGCCAAAGCCCTCTTGACGAGGATGTGTGGGGAGCTCTACCGTCTGCTGAGAGGGTTGTGATGGGCCCTCCGTGTTGGGGAGTGAAGAGGGAATACTACCGGTCTGCTGGGAGCTGGCTCCCTGGGGAGCAGAAGAGATGGTGGTTCCAGCTTGCAGAGGTGGAGGCCGAAACTATTCTAGTCTCTGGAGCTGCCGGCATGGAGAATAGCTGTGTAGGAGTGGGTGCAAGGGCAGAGCCCGAAGGGGGCACCCCTGACTGCACCCCCAGAAGGCTGCAGGGTGGGGGGCAGCACTGTAGGAGGCCCAGCACCGTCTGTGGCTGACGGGTCCTTGGAGAGCAGCTCCGGGCTGTGTGTAGCTGGAGGCACTGACCAGATGCGGCGCTCTCTTGACCTGGTGTGGAGCGGCTCTCCCTGTTTGGACGGCACGAGCTTGCAGAAGTTGTCCCATCAGGAGGCCCCAAGAGGAGATAATGGCTTCCCACAACCCCAGCACTGGGACAGAGCTGAGTGCCTTGGCCCCTGACTTGGTTGGACAGATCTTGTCACGCATGTGAGGACTCAGTGAGGTCCTGGGCAATCGGAGGTGGCTGGACCCTCTCGTCCCACTGATCCCAGCTGCTTCTTGCCTCTATCCAGCTCCTTGCTAAAGCTCTATGCCCTGTTCCTCTCTCTAACCCCAACACATGAGCAAGTATTGTTTGAAGGAAATTCTGCCCATTCTCTAGAAGGGGAACAGCGAGGGAAGAGCCTGCTGGCCCAAAGACACACAGGGGTCGCAGCCCTGACTCACCATTGGCCACGATGCTGGATTTCTGGAGAATGGGGTCTCTTATGTTTTGGGCCAAGTGATTAGCCAGGCCTTGGAGGTGGGTAGGGACGGGGATCTGGAACTTGTATTCGATATATACACCCACCCACTGGTCCGCATTGCTGGAGAAGCACAAGGAGGGAGTGCAGGGGTCACAAGCTCTTTCCCATACATTTCTAGAAGCAGGCAGAGTGTCCCCACCATGCACACCCTCTAGCATTCGGGCTCCCTGCCTGGAAGGCAGAGCCAGCTTACACGGCCAAGCTGCAGCTACCTGGGACAAAGTCCTTTCCCAGGTAGTCCAAACCTACATCCCTACATCCTGGTTCTGGGACAGAGCTGCCTCCTTATGTCCCAGGGCAGCTCCCAAGAGAGCAGCGGGGCTGGCTGGGGATGGGAGGGTGACCCCACCCACCTGAAGAGGAGCAGGGGCCTCTCCTGGGGACTCGCCTTGTAGAATCCTGACACCACTGGTGTGACCTGTGGGGAAGTCTGGAGGTCGGGGCAGGCCTGGGAGCTGTCTCTCCTGAGACCCAGTGTGGGGAGGGGACCAGGTGAGGCAGGAGGCAGGACCTGGGAGGGAGCATACCCTGAAACATGTGTCCTGGGTGGGGGCGTCTGCTTACAGATCCTGGCTGTGTTCCCACTCAGACAGAGTCACCTCCTCCTTCAGACCACCCTCTCCCCCAGGGCAGGGCATGGCATGGTGCCCTCCATGCCTGCCTTCCCCGACAGTGCCACAGCGGGGTGCTGCCTGCATGCTGGGAGGCCTGCTTCCATAGTGAGTGTTTTGGGGTCCAGAAGGGGTAGAACAGGCCACCTCACCTGTTGGAGGATCTGCCCTTCCAGCAGGACAAAGGGGACAGAACCACGTATGAGGAGCTGCGGCAGGAAGGGCTTCATGGCTATGAAGCGGATACTGATGGTCTCCCGGGCCAGGGTGATCAGGTCGGCCCCTGTAGAGCCATGGATAGGAGTTCTGGATGCGCCAGGACCCTCCTCACCCCCTGCACCGACAGCTGCTTCAGGGTCAGGGCAGAAGCTGAATCCCTCTAGGGAGTCCACCCAGTGCCGCCCCCCCCCAGGCAGGTGAAAAGGCACTGCGGTAGGGGCTGGGGATGGGACTCACCATCAGAGGTGAGGCTGTTCTCAGCCAGCGACAGCTTCCCCAGCATGTGCCCTGAGCTCTTCACTTTGAGATACAAAGCCCAGAGGACTTCACAGGGAGAAGGGCCTGGGACATGGCCCCCAAATACAAGGGAGGCATTCACGGCTACAGAGCCAGGCCTGTGAGGGCAGAGCCACATCCTCAGCCAGGGCCAGTGAGGGCATGATGGGTCGTGTGCGCCCAGTGGGGGCCTGGGAGCTGGGCAGAGTCGGCATCCCAAGGGAGCAAAGTCCACAGGGGAAGCCGTGGCCACACGGAGAAGAGCCTCCCTGAGTGACTCCAGGCAGGTCGCCCCACCCCTCTGGGCCTTGGCTGCCTTCTTGGTACAAGGGGACAAATGATCCCTTTTCCAGCCACTCAATGAAACTGAGTTCCCTTAAACACCCCAGCAAGCTGGCTGTCATGGGAATACCATGAATCCTGCCCAGGGAGAGCCCAGGGCAGGTTACCCAGCCAGGTTGCAGCTGGCTGTGAGCTCTCAGGACGCTAATCTAGGTCACACTGAGAAAAAGAACTTTGGCTGCATCACAAGGAGCAGGGGCTCTGGAGAGAGGGAGGTGACAGGCCTGAAGAATCTCTGAAAGACAGTGGGAGATGGACTAATTGCCCATGTCCTGAGGAGGTAGCCTGGCCTCGACAGGGCACTGAAGAAGCTTTTGGGGAGACACCAGGAAACAAGAGTCTAGAATAACGTTTTTCCTTCCCGTGAGCACTTATGTGCTGTGCATATTGAAGTTGGGGAGAGGAAACTTCTCTTCTGGCCCAGGGCAGGGATGTCATAGAAGAAAGCTTCAGTTTTTAAAAGGAAAAACTGTCTCAGCAGCTCTGGAGCATGGCCTGGACAGAGAGTGAGCTTCCTGTCCCTGGGTGCATTTGAGCCTTTAAATTACTTGCAGGATTCAAAGTTCACAAAGCCCACAACTCAAGTGGAGCTGCGGTGATTTGGACCTTTTCAGCCTTTCTCATGCCATTGCAGGGCTCCTCTCCAATGTCTCCCCCAGCATCCTCTTCCCCCAGAGGCTCAGAGTCGAGGGCCCCACCCAAGGGATTTGCATTCCTTTGCATATCATTTACATGCCTGCTGCCATTGCTGTCCCTGCCTTCCCCACTGCACTCAGACAACACTTGGCATTCCTGCTCAAATCCTGCAGCTGGAATCAGGGCTCAGGGTAGGTCAAAGGGCATCTGAGGTCACACAGCATAGCCAGTGGCAGAATCAGACGTGGGCCTCCTCCCTGCCTGTCCACGGCTCTTTTGCCTCTCCCCTGGGGTGCTCCTGATTAGGGGGTGGAAGGGGCAGGGCTAGGTACCTGGGACAGTGTCCTTGTGGCTGAGAAGGGTCAGAGCAGCTGATGGGTGAGGGGTGGGCCCTGAGAGCCACGTGCACTCACCTGAAGACCAGGACACCGATGCTCTGGAAGCTGGGGAAGGCCTCCTGGTAGAGGGACTGGAGCTGAGAACAGGCAGAGGCATGGAAGGCCAGCACGTGCCACCCACTGCCACCTTCCCTCCTACCCTATCCCGCCCCCACACTGCACCCCACCGCCTACGCTCGTCCACCCTCCATCCTTTTGTCGTGGCCCCTCACGGACCACCTGGAATTCCCTGGCCCTGCCCAAGCTGCTCCTCACACAGCAGCCAGAGATAACCTGCCAATCACCCTCTGCTGAAAGTCTCAAGGTCTGTCTGGGTGCCGAGGCTCATGCCTGGAATCCCAACACTCTGGGAAGCTGAGGCAGGAAGATTGCTGAGCCCAGGAGTTCAAGGCCAGCCTGGACAACATGGTAAAACCCCTTTTCTACCAAAAATACAAAAATTAGCCAGGCATGGTGGTGTGTGCTTATAGTCCCAGCTACTCGGGAAGCCAAGGTGGGAGGATGGTTTGAGCCCGGGAGGCAGAGGCTGCAGCTAACATCCAGGCTTCCTAGGTTTTTCTCTCTCTGCTGTTTTCTCGAAAATTGCTCTCCAATGCAGTCATTCTCAGCTCTCCAGTGCGGTCACTGGACAGCTGCCATGCTGGTCTGCCATCCAGACCTCTCACCTGGACAACTGCCCTGCTCCTAACAGGCCTCTCCCTCTCCCTCTCCCCCACCGTTCCAAATGCTTCTCCTTCCAGCCCCTCTCCCCTGTGTCCCTCCGCCTCTGCTGCCTCCGACCACCTACTCACCTCAGGGTCCTCACAGGTGCTGTTCTCTGCCTAGAAAGCCCCTCTGTGTTTCATCTGGCCACCTTCTGTGTCCCAGTTTAAATTCCTACTTCTCAGAGAGGTGTTGTCTGGGCAGCCCCCCTCCCCAGCAGCCCCCTCTTGCTGCCTATCCTGTCTGCACTTCCCCTTTCCATAGCATATCTCAACTACAGTGACATCTGGATTCGTTTGATCACTCATTGTAGGGCTGTCCCTTCCTCCAGACTGCAGGTTCCCTGAGGGCAGTGGCCTGCTTGCTTTTGCTTACCAGCGTGCTCCCAGCACTTAGCACCATAACTGCTACAGTAGGTGCTCAGTGAGTGGTAGGAAGAAATGAGTTGAATAAACGATGGAATGAACCAATAAACTAATGGCGAGAGACTTAGAGTTCCCCCTGGATGACAGGCAAGAAATGGCACTTGCTGGCTAGTGCACTCATGCTTCCAGAATCGAGGTGGAAGTGGCTTTGGTTTGAACTGCAGGAACTCTGCCTCACTTTGCCTCACTGGCCACCTGCGGGCCAAAGGAGGGGCCCTCACCTGGTGGCTGATGCTCTTATGTAGCAGCTGGTGCTTCTGGGAGGCAGGGTTCAAGAGCGCAGCTGAGAAGGCTTCATTGGTGATTGCAAAGGTCACGGAGCGGGTCACGTGACTGGGTCTTGTGGTGGAGGAGACCGAGTCCTGCCATGAGAAGATCTGGCTGTGGTGAGGCAGGGCGGAAGACTGGATGAGGTCAGCACCCCCAGGGACCCCTGGGGAGCCAGGGTTGGGCAGCGCAGAGGGAAGGCTGGAGGAACATCTGAGAGGGAGGGTAGCTGTGGGGGCTGGGCTGGCAGGGACCTCCGGCCCAGGCTGGACTGTCCTCTGCAGAGTGGCTGGCTCTGCAACTGTCGGGGGTGGTGGGGTGGGTGGGAGGCTGGAGGTATCAGTGGGAGAATCTGTGCTTGCACGTGGGAACACAGACACAGAAGGATCTACAGAGGTCTCAGCTCTGGTACTCACAGGGGAAACTGGGGCCAGGACTGGGGATAGGGATGCAGTTGATGACTGAAATGGCAGTTGTGGTGGGGACAGTGACAGTGACAAAGATGGAACAGTGGGTAGTGGGGATGAGGGTGGGGCCAACACAGGTGAGAGGCATGGGGAGGACAGTGATGACTGTGGAGGTGGTGCTGCTGAGGCTGATGGCGATGTCAAAGAAACACTGGGCCCCGGGCCCTGGCTGGAAGCCACAGCCTCTCCATGTGACCCTGAGCCCCCAGTGAGGACTGGGGAGGTCATGGCCAATGCTGACCACCCTGGAGCTACAGGGGTAAGAGGCTCTGTGACTGCCAGTGTGTTAACGATTGACGCAAACACAAGTGGGCCAGAGGGTTCTGAGGACATAGCCTCCTCCGAGGCCCCTGGAACCAATGTCAGCGATGGGGAGGTTTCTGGGCCAAAGCTGCTGGCCCCTGATGGCATCCAGCCACGGGGACTGAAGGTGTGCCTGCTGGTGAGCCAGGGCAGCTGCAGTGGGGATCCAGATATGGGTGCAGGAGTGGTAGGGGCAGAGGGTGTTCCAGCTGGCTGCTGGGTTGGTCTAGGGGTGCCAGGTGTCCTCAGGGTTGCAGGGGCAGGAGCATGGGTTGTCACACACAACCCAGGGGCCCCACTGGACTTTTGCCCAGACCTGAGGTGCTTTGGGCCAGGAGAAGCTGGTGGTGGGAATGTGGCAGCAATCTCTGGAGATTCAGGGGCCACCGTCTTCTCTGCAGGTCCAGCCACAGGTCCAGCCACTGAGGATGCTGGCTGGGACTCAGTGGTTCTGTGGACTGTAGGCCAGGCTGGTACTGAAGGGGCTGGTCCAGGTGGGGCCCTGCCTGTGACCCAGCACTTCCTGAAGGGACAGGTTGGTCCAAGGGGGAATCCAAAGACAAGGCAACAGGGGCTTCCTGGTCCCCAGACACCTTGGGAGAGAGGGCTTTTGCCCTTGTGCTGGGAGCCTCCTCTTTCCTCTCCACTGAGAGAGGCTCCATCTGCCATGGCTGGCAGGAGGTTCAGTGACAGGAGTGTCTTCTCTCTGCTGCCTTCCAAAGCAGATGTGCCAGGGGCTGAGGGGGTCCAGCCAGGGTCTTTATGACTAGAAGGAAGGATCAGAGTGGAGGCTGAGACCATCCAGAGAGCTGCAAACAGGAGAGGCCAGTTCTGCCTGCCACCAAGGGGGCCGGGACGGGACTGCCCACAGCCTCTCAGATGCCACACACTCCCTGCAGCCTCTCTCATTTCGGGGAGGTTTGCGGAGATCCAAACCCTGGCCCAGCTCTGGCCCCAAACCACTGAGCTACCCCAGGTAAGCACACTGATCCTAACCCACCAGAGCTGAGGGAAGCAGGAGAGGACCCTGACACTCCTCGAGGACCCTCTGTGCCTCCCACCCCAACTCTACCCCATCTCAGGACCCTTCCCCCGGGGCCTCAAGAGCTCCCCAGGGGGATGCTGTCTCCAGGCTGGGGCCCTGGACTGTTCTGTTCCAATGACCCGTGAGGTCCAGGCCAGCCTGAGGGTGCTGGGAAGTGCTGCCCAGTCCTCAGCATAAGATAAGGCTATTGCTTAGCACATCCTCAGAGCACAGAAGGCTGTGGGCTGGACCTAAAGTTATGTTGGGGGAGGGCGGGGTGCATCTCTGAAAGCCTTGGGGGCTAATTCCACACCTACATACAAGGGTACACTGAGACCCATGCAGGATCTGCTCTGTGCCAGGCTCCCCACAGCTGGTCACCCTGAGTGCCATCTGGGAGCCCCAAGCCTGGGGGACCGAGGAGAGGACCCTGGCCCCATCTTGGTGTCCCCCATGCTGTTCAATTGAAACCCACATGAGGACTATGAAGGCCAGCCCAGATGTGGAAATTCATTGAGAAGGAGGACCCCTGGCCCAGCCCCAGCCGCCCCACCCTACTCCCTTACCAGCCAGCAGAACCCCAGCAGCCAGAAGCCACTGCACGCCCATGCTGAAGGCACTCTAGGCAACTGAGGTTTCAGAAGCAGGTGGCAAACACAAAGATACCCTCTCGAATTTCCCTGCAAGAAAAGACTCATGTTGCCCAGCCTTTCCCACATTTCTACCCCTTCATCTAGGGGTGCCCACCTGGCTGCCCTAACTCTCCAGGTGGCCTCCAGCAAAGCCTCTGCGGCTGCAGTCTTGAATAGGGATGGCACGAGCCTGCCCCCCAGCCTGGGTAGTGATAGGCCTGAAAACACACTGAGAAGGAGTTCAGAGTCCTGTTCAGTCTTCCCATGGAGGTGGCGGCCGTGCCGGTGATTGGGTGTGAGTGTGGGTTTGGGTGTGGTGTGGAGTGACTGTGGTGAGCGCAGTCATGAGGATGGTGGCTGTGGGGACGCTGGAGGTGCTGATTGTGGCCATGGTGGGAGCTCTGTCTGTGTCCAGCTGGTGTGGAGCTCACTGGGAGGCGTTGGTATTAACAGCCATGCCCCATCCCCTGGCCAGCTCCTGTCCCATTCCATCAGGCTGTATGGGGGTTTGGAGGGGGACAGATCAGAAGAGAACAGTCCTCCTCCCCCAGCGCTTTTCCCATGTGGAATCCTGATCAGAGCCCCGGACGGGCAGGGTGTGTGTGGAGGTGGGCGCTCCTGAATAGAGCAGTCCTTCCCAGGTTCCCTGCGCGTTCCTCTAAGCCCCTGCCCCTCCCCAGCCTCTGACACAGAAGAAGGGCCATGGCAACCCTAAGGGGCTCAGAGAGCTGCCAGGGGATAGGCAGGGTGGGAGGCTGGTGCCTCGTGGGATGGCTCGGGCCTCAGACCTAGCCCCCTACCCCACCTGCTGAGGTCCTGGGGAGTTTCCAAAGCCTCTCCCACCAGGCTCTTGGTGTCTGTGTGACCCTGCCATAATTTGTCCCAGGTCACCAGAGCCTCCACTGGTGGGAAGATAATGGCTGAAACTCTTCAGTAGGAAATCAGACCTGGAGAGGGCCTCGGCCAGAATCCTGTCCTCCCCAAAGCCTCCTGACCCCACCCAGCTCCTTCTACCTGGATACCCCTTTCCCCAGCTGTCTCCCCTCCTAGTTGGAGATATTTTCCAAGGAAGGAAAAGCAATCCTCCACGACCCACTCCCCTCCGCAAGGCCTGCAGGCCCGGCCGTACACGCCTCCCAGCGCAGCCCTTCTTCCTCCCGGTTCACCACAACTCATCTGTTTGGAAAGCTGGCATCCTCTGCTGCTTCCTGGCTCCTCTGGAGAAGCTGTGAAGGGGCCAGCCTGGCCAGGTGGGGGTGGGGATGGATGGCTTCCCAAGGGCAGGGAGGGAGGCTTAGCCTTTGGCAACTTCTACCTTGAGTCCCGGTTTCACCGGCCCCTGTTCTCCCACAAACCCTTCCACAGCCACCCATTTAATGGGCCGTGACCTCATCTCCCGGCCAGCCAACCCACTCTAGCAGCCCCAATCTTCCTCCCTTGCCTGTGCCCCCAGGACGCCCAGGTCTCACCTGGTGGACCTGGTACTGCCGAGAAGCCTCTGTGTGTGAGGGCGCTGGTGTCCCACAGAGGAGGGGTGAAAGCAGCATCAGGCCCAACCCCTGCTGGGCCTGGCAGGGCCACCCCTTTTTCTGGCACACTCAGGGCCAGGAAGATCTGGTCCCTGATGGCCCTGCCCACACCCTAGGACACTGGATTCTCATCTCCTGTCCCCTCCAGATCAGGCTGGCTGGAGCCAAAGCTGGGGGGCAGGGCCCTGGCATTGCTGGGCCTCTGCTAGAGATTCTCTGGATGCTGAGGCCTGCCTGGCAACAATGGGGAAAGCAGCAGCTACCTGGGACATGATAAGAGATAAGGGACAGAAACACACCTGAAGGCCATTCCATGCCTTCAGGCAGAGGGCCCAGGCTCCAGGAGAGGGGAGTGCTGCAGGAAGCCAGGAACATGCTCCCTCTCCCACCAACACCCTCCCCTGACCAGGGACAATTTTAGAGAAAATTCAATCAAGAACTGGAGATCAGGGCTCTGTGTGGGCCAGGGTCAGTGTTCTGTCTTTGTCTAAGATCAGTGCTCAGAGAATGGCCAGGACCAGGGCGGAGTCTGTGACAAGTGTCAGGGCTCAGTGTGGGGTCAGGGGTAGGCAAGTCTGGCATTTGACTGTGTGCCAGGCTAGGCCTGGGCTGTCTCTCACACTGTTCTTCCCCTGCCCAGCCTCTCACCAGAGGCCAGTCCAGGACCTGAACTAACCCATCCTGATACCTGAAATAAATTCAGTGGGAATTCTGGCCTCACATGGATAAATATTTCAACAATAATACTTTTAAAACACCCGCAGTGTCCAGGACAGAAAGGAGGTCAGGTGATATTCCTCTTGTCATGAGCCAGCTTCAGCCCCCTCTGCCAGGACCTCCCTGGCCCTTCAGTCCAGTGTTCCCCTCCTCCTCTGAGCTCCTGAGCCTTGCCAGGCCTGCAGTCCAGCTGCAATTACACCTGCTGTTCCGTGGTAGAGTTCTGCCCCTCTCCATACCCTCCATGCACCTCCCTGCACAGAGGGGACCCTTCTCCACTGACAGTCCAGGGCTGTGGCTTCCCATCTGCTCTATCCCACTTGGCTCCCTGGGGCAGGAAGAGGAGTCTGCACTGGGGGTCATCCCGTGTCCCTCCTCCAGGGCCAGAGGAGGGGGTATGTGGAGCCCCAAAGGGTCCTGGAGTATGGGGCAGCAGCGGGCAAGGTGGGACCCCAAGGGGAGGAGCAGGACAGAGGCAGGTCACTCACGGGCTGAGCCAGGAAGACATTTGCCTAGACACACAGGCAGTGGGGCCAGCGGATGCTGCACTTTGCCTGTGTACCTTCCAGGGCAGGCTTCCCCAGCTGCAGGGATGGGGGCCAAGCTGGCCTGCTCTTTCCTGCCTCCCAGTCCAAGCTCCAGTGGAGGCAGGGCTCATGCCATCTTACTCTCCTTGTGTGGCCCTTGGCAAGTGCCTGCCAGATCCAGACCTTAATCTCCTGTCTGTTAACTTACTCATCAGAGAAGTGCTGTGAAGGTCTGGGAGCTCAGGCCTCTTGATCTCCTGATCTGTCCTCAGAACGTGGGGCTCACAAGAAAAACAGGGAGGAAAGGGTGGGGGAGCCCCTGGGACCCTGCACATCCTCTGCAAATTCTGAATTCTCCATGTGACATTCAAGGCCTCAGAGCTCCAGCGCCAGCCTGCCTTGCTGACCTCAGGCCTGGGGCTGGGTGGACCAGGAAGTGCTCGCAGTCCCATCTCTCCCCCATCCCTCCAGTCACAAGCCAGAGCCCTCCAGTTCCCTCCCTACCCCAGGGACCCAGCCAAGACTCCCTGAGGCTGAGGCAGGAGAATTGCTGGAACCCCAGAAGTGGAGGCAGGGTTGCAGTGAGCCAAGATTGTGCCACTGCACTCCAGCCTGGGCAAAAGAGTGAGACTCCATCTTAAAAAAACAAAACAAACACAAAAATAAAATAAAATAAGGCCAGGCATGGTGGCTCACACCTGTAATTCCAGCACTTTGGGAGGCCAAAATGGGCAGATCAAGAGATCAGGATTTTGAGACTAGCCTGACCAACATGGTGAAACTTAGTCTCTACTAAAAAAATACAAAAATTAGCCAGGCATGTAATCCCAGTAATCTATAGCCAGTAGCTGTAATCCCAGCTACTCAGGAGAGTGAGTCAGGAGAATCACTTGAACCCAGGAAGTGAAGGTTGCAGTGAGCCAAGATCGCACCACTGCACTCCAGCCTGGGCAACATAGTGAGACTGTCTCAAAGAATAATAATAATAATAAAAGTTAAAAAATAAAGAAACTTTAAAAAGAAAGAAAAACAAAAGTAGCCCTAGAGAGTTGACTTTTAGGACAGGATTCCAGAACTCACTCGTCAGATGGCAACAGGACCCCCTGCTGGTGGTGAGTGGGTAGGGCTGCGCTGGGGTGCTGTAGCAGTTCCAACACTAGGACACTCGCCCACTGTGGACTGGGATATGATACAGGTGGAAGGGCAGGCATTGCTGATGCAGTAGCTCTAGAACAAAGTTCTCCAAATGCAGATTCTCAAACACTGCCTTAGACTTACTGAATCAGAGACTCTAGGAGTGAGGCCATCAATTTGTGTCTTAATAAGCCTCAACATGATTCTTATACAGCTAATACTTGAAAAACACGGCTCACACTTGAACAGTATGGGGGCAACTGCAATGATAAGGATTGTGGAATTGCTGACTTACGTTGATTTCTTTAGACATCTTGAAGAAAGGGAGTGAGCTGACCTGTCAGCTCAGAGCATGTTGTGGAAGCCAGAAACCCTCTTCTCCTGCCCAGAGCAGAAGAGGCTGAAAATCAGACATGGAATTGAACTATAGGGATGGTGGAACTGCAAAGGATCAGCTGTAATGGGCCACATATGCTAAATTCAGGGCTTCTGATAGAAAAGTACTGGGGCCAGGCACATTGGCTCATGCCTCTAATCTCAACATTATGAGGATGCCAAGGTGTGAGAATGGCTTGAGCCCTGGAGTGGGAGGCCAGCCTGGGCAACATAGGGAGACCCTGTCTCTACAAAATATTTAAAAATTATTGGGGCATGGTGACACTTGCCTGGTATTCCAGTCACTCAGGAGGCTGAGGTAGAAGGACTGCATGAGCCCAGGAGGTTGAGGCTACATCAAGCTGTAATCAGGCCACTGCATTCCAGCCTGGGTAATAGAGCAAGACCTAATTAAAAAAAAAAAAGGGTTTGGCACTGTGGCTCAGGTCTGTAACCCAGCACTACAGGAGATGGAAGTGGGCAGATCACTTGAGCTCAGGAGTTCCAGACCAGACCGAGTAACATGGCAAAACCCCATCAGTACCAAAATTCAAAAAATTAGCCTTTCATGGTGGTGTGCACCTGTGGTCCCAGCTATTCAAGAGACTGAGGTGGGAGGATTGCTTGAGCCCAGGACGTTGAGGATGCAGCAAGCCATGCTTATGCCACTGCACTCCAGCCTGGGTAACAGAGTGACACCTAATCTCAAAAAAAGAAAGAAAGACATGGGCACAGTGGCTCACTTCTGTAACCCAGGACTTTGGAAGGCCGAGGTAACATGGCAAAACCCCATCTCTATCAAAAATACAAACAATTATCCAGGTGTGGTGGTGTGAACCTGTGGTCCCAGCTATTCAAGAAGCTCAGGTGGGATGATTGCCTGAGCTCAGAAAATTGAGGCTGCAATAAGCCATGATCATACTACTCTTCTCCAGCCTGGGTAACGGAGCGTGACATAATCTCAAAAAAAATAAAAATTAAAGAAAGAATAAAGAAGAAACAAGGGCTGGGCACAGTGGCTTTTGCCTGTAACCGAGCAATTTGAGAGGCCAAGGTGGAAAGATCACTTGAATTCAGGAGTTCGAGACCAGACTGGGCAATGTGGCAAAACCCCATCTCCACAAAAAATTCAAAAAATTAGTTAGGTGTGGTGGTGTGCAGCAAGCCATGATCACATCACTGTATTCCAGCTTGGGTAACCGAGTGAGACCTAATCTAAAAAACAAAAAACACAGCTGGGCACAGTGGCTCATGCCTGTAACCCAGTAATTTGGGAGGTGGAGGTGAGCAGACCACTTGGTTTTGGGAGTATGAGACCAGACTGGGCAACATGGCAAAACCCCATCTCTACCAAAAATACAAAAAATTACCCGTGCATGGTGTGCACTTGTGCTTTGAGCAGTTCAAGAGGCTGAGGTGGGAGGATCACTTGGGCCCAGGAGGTTGAGGTTGTAGCAAGCTGTGACATACCACTGCACTCCAGCCTGGGTAACAGAGCAAGATCTAATCTCAAAAAAAAAAAAAGAAAGAAAAAGAAAAAGAAAAAGAAAAAAAGAGGAAGAAAGTTCTGGGTAGAGTATCTTATGTCTGTAACTTAACTCTTTGGGAGTCTGCGGTGGGCACATCACTTGAGTTCAGGAGTTTGAGACCAGAATGAGCAACATGGCAAAACCTCATCTCTATTAAAAATACAATTAGCCAGGCATGGTGGTGTGCACCTGTGGGCCCAGCTATTCAAGAAGCTGAAGTGGGAGGATCACTTGAGCCCAGAAGGTTGAGGCTGCAGCAAGCCATGCTTATGCCACTGCACTCCAGCCTGGGTAACAGAGCGAGACCTCATCTTAATTGAAAAAAAAAAACAGAAGAAAAAAGAAAAAAAAATGGCTGGGCACAGTGGCTCACACCTGTAACAAAGCACTTTGGGAGGCCAAGATGGGCAGATAAATTGAGTCCAGGAGTTCAAGACCAGACTTGGCAACATGGCAAAACCCAATTCTACCAAGGATAGAAAAAGCCAGGTGTGGGGTTATGCATCTGTGGTCCCAGCTATCCAAGAAGCTGAGGTGGGAGGATCGTTTGAGCTCAGGAGGGATAGGCTGCAGCAAGCTGTGGCCATGATGATGCACTCCAGCCTGGGTAACAGCACAATTTGTAATCTAAAAACAAACAAACAAACAAAGGAATAAGAAGAAAAAATGGCTGGGCACAGTGGCTCACACCTGTAACCCAACATTTTGGGAGGCCGAGGTGGGCAGATCACTTGAGTTCAGGAGTTCGAGACCAGACTGGACAACATGGCAAAACTGCACATCTACCAAAAATACAAAAAATTAGCCAGACATGGTAGTGTGCACCTGTGGTCCCAGCTATTCAAGAGGCTGAGGTGTGAGGCTCACTTGAGCCCAGGAGGTTGAGGTTGCAGCAAGCCTTGATCACGCCACTGTAATCCAACCTGGGTAATGGAGCGAGACCTAATCTATATGTGTATATATATATATATATATATATAAAAAAACAAAGGCTGGGCGCCTGTAATGCCAGCAAGTTGAGAGGCCGAGGCGTGCAGATCATGAGCTCAGGAGTTGAGACCATCCTGGCCAACGTGGTGAAACCTGGTCTCTACTAAAATACAAAAAATTAACTGGGCGTGGTGGCGTGCGCCTGTAATCCCAGCTACTTGGGAGATTGAGGCAGGGGAATCGCTTGAACCCAGGAAGCAGAGATTGCAGTTAGCCCAGATAGCACCACTGCACTCCAGACTGGGGACAGAGCAAGACTGCATCGCAAAAAAAAGCAAAAAGAAGAAAAAAAAAGGGCTGGGCAAAGTGGCTCACGCCTGTAACCCAGCACTGCTAAAGTTAGCAGGTCAAGGTGGGCAGAATACTTGAGTTCAGGGATTTGCAACATAGCAAAACCCCATTTCTACCAAAAATACAAAAATATTGGCCAGGGGTGGTGGTGTGCACCTGTGGTCCCAGCTACTCAAGAGGTGGGAGAATCTCTTGAGCATGCGAGGTTGAGGCTACAGCAAGACGAGGGAGATGTAATCACAAAAAAATTTTTTTTAATTAAAAAGAAGAAAAAAGTGCTGGGCACAGTGGCTCACGCCTATAACCCAGCAATTTGGGAGGCCGAGGTGGGTAGATCACTTTAGCTCAGGAGTTTGAGACAAGACTGTGAAACATGGCAAAACCCCATGTCTACCAGAAACACAAAAAGTGAGGCAAGGTGGTGTGCACCTGTGGTTTCATCTATTCAAGAGGCTGAGATGAGATGATTGCTTGAGCCCAGTTGTTTGAGGCTGCAGCAAGCTGTGATCATGCCACTGCACTCTGGGCTGTGTGACAGAGCGAAACCTGATCTAAATAAGCATTTCTAATCAATGCTTTTATTTCTCTCCCTTTCACACACAAGAAAACCTGAGCTTCTCTAGGAAGGGCTCTAAATCCAGGAGCACTGAGAAGTTTCTGCACCTTTTCTGGAAGGAAAATGCCGTCTATGTCTTACTAATGACATGCAATGAGTCTCCCACCCGGGGTCAAGCAGTAGGACTCTCTATCAATTGCTGAAGTAACTGAATCAAATAGGCAAAGTTTTCACTGGGCTTCCTGCTACCAGATTTTCCTTCTAAACATTTCTCAAATCAGTCCCTCTCCCCTAGTCCTGCAGCCCAGCTCAAGTCCTAATCATCTCTCCTAGACTTTGTAAAGGAGCTATATACAAAAGGCTTCTAGTTCCTCAGGCAGTGTCTTATGAAGCCCTGTAGCTAGGGGCATGGAAAAGTCAATCCAGGCAGTTCATAGCCACAAGAGCTGCTACAAACAGAAAAGCACCGCTTCAATCTGCTTCATGAGGCAGAAGCATCTGCTCCTTAACATGAATGAAGCAATATCCTCTTAGGATTGAATTCAGAGAATAAGAAAGTGTTGAACTTCTGCCACCAAAAAGAAAAGCTATAGAAAATTCCAACCTAAAACAAAAATTTGATCATGAGCGTGACTTAGGACAGACTGCTCTTTGAGACCCTATAGTGGTCCCCAACAGGCTCAAAATGAAGCTGTTTCTCTATGTGATGCAAGTACTTTCGTGATCTGCAACCACTACACACACACACACACACACACCATTTCAGCATCTTCCTTTTGCACACCATCTTCCAACGACAATGAACAACTTGTATTTCCCAGCAGGCATTGTATCACGGCCCTAAGCTTTTGTTGATCCCTTCTCTCTGCCTAGCCCTATCCACCCCACTAAGCCCCAATCCAAGCTTTCACAATCAATTTGACTGTTATCTCTACCAGAAAGCCCCCATCCCTACCACTCTCCCATCCTCTGCACTCAAAACACACTGCAAATCATTATCACTGTTTTATAACTATCAGATCAGGAGTCTGCCCCACTCTACACCGGCCGTTGCTTAGACACAGGGCTGGATTTTAACCTCTCTTTGTGTCTCTGTGCCTAGCAGAGGGCCTGGTAGATGCACGCACTCAGAAAGTGTGTGCTGCATCCATTGATTCGATTTCATTGCATTTAGAGTACTCCTTTATTACCCTACCCTCCCAGATGAATGACCATATTTTTGCATACTCATAACTTGCTCCTCTCTTATTCTTGTCAGTTTACAGTCTGCTTTATTTTTGGCTATGACTCAGCCTCACAGTTCTCCAAGCTTAGCATTATCCTTATAAGAATTCAGCGTTCTTCACTTCCACCTTTCTGGCTCCTTTTTTGATTTCATATTCCTCACTGCCTCATAGTAGTTATTTGTGTGCTTGCTTTTGTCTTCCAGTGGATTGGTGTCTATGGAGAGAAGGAGCTTACTATGAGGTTTTGTTCTCCTCACAATACCAGTCCAGGCCCTGCTCCTAGTAGATACTCAATAAACATTGGTTTTGCTCTGTTGACAGTTTTCAATCAGATAGGCCTTGGCTACTTTTTAAAAATTTTGATTAGATTCACATAAGTAAAATTCACATATTTTGGCATATAATTCTGAGTCATGGAAAATACACAGTGATATAATCATACCACAATTAAGATTTAGAACAACTCCATTATTCCAAAAATGCCTACATGCTGCCCTTTCGTAGTACAAAACTCTACTTTCCCTGAGTTTCTAGAAACCATTGATCAGTTCTTTGTCCCCATAGTTTGTCTGCTCTTTAGTGTCATATAATGTCCTTTAGCTTGTTTCACCTAGAAAAGTGCATTTGAGAGTCACTAATTTTGGTGCATGTGAAATAGTTCATTCTTCACTGCTGAAGAGCATTCCATTGGATGGATTCACCAGTTGAAAGACACTGGGTTTGCCAGTTTGCATTTATGAGTAACGCTATTTTAAATATTTGTATGCAGGTTTTTTGTATGAACATAAATTTTCATTTTGCTTGGATAAATACCTAAGGGTGGAATTGCTGGGCGATACAATAAGTGTGTTTAACTTTATAAGAAACTGCCAATATTTTCTAAGAATACAATATGAGTGTACCATTTGATATATTTATCAGCAATATAATTTGCAGTTTCTCCACATCATTCCCATCAGCTCATGGAATTGTCCATTTGTTTCATTCTGTTTTGTTTTGTTTTAGTCAATCTGATAGGTGAATAATGTTATCACATTGTGGTTTTAATTTGCATTTTCCTAATTAATTATGACGTTGAGCATCTTTCTATGTGTTTATTTGCCATCTACATATTACCTTCTTTGACAAAGTGTCTGCTCAAATCTTTTGCTCATTTTTTATTGAGATGTTTGTTTTCTTACTGTAAGTTTTGGGAAGTCTTTTTTTTTTTTTTAATAAATGGCTTTTGTTTAAAAAGAGAAAAGATAATGTGGGCTAGATGCATGCATAAAGGATGGAGAAAAGTGAGGGAAAAAGCCTTTCTTGGCCAAACTTCTTCTTCTATTAAGCTTCTTCTATTAAGCCTTAATAGAAGTCCTTCTATTAAGGAGGGCTTCTTCTTCTATTAAGCCATGGCTTGTCCTGTGCTAGACACTAATGTGACTCTCAAACTGCTACACTGTCTCAAGACCAGAGACTCCCTCACTCACATGCCTGTGAAATATAATGGAATCCTGCATGATTCAAAAGGCTCCTGAATTGCTTCAGGGTCAAAATGATGAACATCAATTATCCCAATGGCAGCAAAGAACAGATGCAAAAGTTAATAGAGTTTTCTGGATGACAGAATGCTGGAGAGACAAAACCGTGCTGCATTAGACAGCAAAAGATACTGAGATGCGGAGACATGAAACAATTTGGTGCTGAGCTGCGAGTGCCACACAGTCTGGGGTGTTGTCAATCACAGAAATCCTCCACGACGGCTGCACTGATCAGAAGAATCAGGCTGCCACTCAGTTGGTGCAAGTAAATCCAAATAAATACCCCCCAGATGAGGATCCAAGTGCTCAATTAGCATTTCAGAACATACTCAGGGAGTTTCAAAGAGCCCAGCACTCTCGTACCATTATGAGGGGAAAATCTTCTCCCAGCCAGGCTTTTTCATTATCCAGTGCTGTGAAAAGCCCTCCATGAGGGGCTGGGAAGTACTCGACCTCCCCATGCACCAAAGTCTATTTTCAGCCAACAGTCACCGTGTGCTCCTCTGGATCATTTTAAAATTTCTCTTCCCAGAGCTATGCTTTTTCTTCTGTGAGACTTCATTGCACCTTCAATATGTAATTTTTTTCTTAACATGATTTACTACTTTATTTTTAATTAAAAAATAGACTTTTATTGGCAAGCCTGCACATAACTGAATTGGGTCCATCTTATGGGTGTTGACCCAGCTGTTTCTTCGGTAACTATGCAAACACTGTGAATGACATGCAGAGCCCCACAATGCCTCCTTATGGAGAGCACAGGAAGCCTTGCTCTAGCCTCTCCTCTGACAGACAAAGAGAATCCACCTGCAAATTTCTAACTGATGATGGATATTTGGATATGGATAACAGGTATTTAGGCAGTGGACTGGCCAACCAAGTTATATGGCAATAATAGTAAAACAGTGTATTCAGCTACTTAAATAAATAAATTGAGCCTTTCAGGGTTATTAAAATTAAATTTCAAAGGCGGAGAAAAAGCTGTACACAGTGACTGCCTGTGGATGGGTGTCCATGTGTGCGCACGCTTCCATTTCTTCACGATTTCCAAACAGTGTGCAACCTCGTACATACAGAGCCAGAGAAGCCAGTGTGAACAATGCCCTTTATGTGGGTTTAATTTGCTTTATGAATACAAGTGTAATTGGCATTTAAGGGGCCCCTCTAAATTGCCATCGCCCCCTCTGAGCATGAGTAATCTAATTTTTCTGCAGAGCATGTTGCAGTTTGATAGACAGGTCTCCGAGGACAGTCCTGTATGTCAGCATTAGTGAAAATGAGTTCTGAAGTATGGTCACACCCCCACGCATGAGAGGAATCCCAATCACCCACGACTCATAGATTGATTTGCCCCATGTCTTGCTGTGGACAGATAATATATTCATTTGCTTCTGGCTAAAAAAAAAAAAAAAAAAAGGAGAAACCGCTGGTGCATACTGATGGTATCCTCAAGGAGCTGCAATTGGGAGAAGTGATTCGCAGCTTCCGAACATGCCAGGGGACCTCAAGCTGCTATCGTCCTTCTTCGCTCTGCAGCCAACTGGAAAAAAAATGAACCCCCAAACTGTCAGGGGGCCTAACTGTCCTCTCTTGTAGGGCTGGAAATTTAAAATCTATCTCCTTGACAAAAAGGGAATTTGTTTGCAAGTGCCACTAACTATTTAAGCTGAACACTAAATATTATCTGATTAAAATTACTCCCCGAGGACAAAGTGTTAGCTTTTGTGTCTACTTTCATTGTGTTTAAACAATGTGCAATGCATGTGTGTCCTTCTATATGTAAATATTTAAGAGTATAAAAATCAAAATAAAATTATGAAACTGCAATGTTGAAAGGGTAGAATGAGTTCACTCAAGGAGAAGTTGGCCATGCACAAGCCTCAGTTCCGCTCATAGCAATGTACTCATAGGCCCTGGTCATTCCCTGGTGGGTGAGCTCGCTTATGGGAGACAGTGAATTTACCAGGAACTCAAGCATCTTCCTTCAATCAGTACTGATAAGCCTCTTACTACTAACCCATACTTGGATATTTAATAATGTGGTATGTATGCTAAAAAGCTGAGGACTTTATTATACCAATGTGAATTACATTGGATAACATGTTTTTATTTGGATGCATCGCCAGGCACGGTGGCTCACACCTATAATTCCAGCACTTTGGGAGGCTGAGGTGGGAGGATCACCTGAGGTTGGGAGTTCGGGATCAGCCTGACCAACATGGGGAAATCCCATCTCTGCCAGAAATGTGGCACGTATACACCATATGCAGTCATAAAAAAAAAAAAAATGATGAGTTCGTGTCCTTTCTAGGGACATAGATTAATCTGGAAACCGTCATTCTCAGCAAACTGACATAAGAACAGAAAACCAAACACTGCATGTTTTCACTCATAGGTGAGTGTTGAATATTGAGAACACATGGGCACAGGGAGGGGAACATCACACAGTGGGGTATGTTGGGGGTAGGGGGCTGGGAGAGGGACAGCAGTGGGTGGGAAGGTTGGGGAGGGATAACACTGGGAGAAATGCCTGATGTAGGTGATGGGAGGGATGGAAACAGCAAACCACTCTGGCATGTGTGTACCTATGCAACAGTCCTGCAAGATCTGCACATGTACCCCAGAACTTAAAGTACAATTTAAAAAAATACAAAAATTAGCCAGGTGTGGTGGCACATGCCTGTAATCCCAGCTACTCAGGAGGCTGAGGGCAGGAGAATCGCTTGAACCCAGGAGGCAGAGGTTGCAGTGAGCCGAGATCACGCCATTGCACTCCAGCCTGGGCAACAACAGCAAAACTCCGTCTCAAAAAAAAAAAAAAGTACTGGATGCATCAATTCTGTTTTCTATTAGTTAGAACAGTTTATATTTTTGACCACCTTTATTGTATATACAAGAGCGATTTTTGCTCAGCAATTTCAGCTTTTGGAAATATCTGGGAAAGGATTGCTTTGTGTGATAACGAAAGCACACCTGCTCCATGCAAAATGCAATGTCGTACCTATTTCCTTTACTCTCCCTACAGCATACAGTGTAAGTAGTTGCCCAGTAAACTATCATTTGAAGTGCAAAATGAATCAAATTAGGTAGAACACATAAGATGACTCACTGCATGTACACCTTCAGATGTCCAAGAATATGTTTGAAACAATGTGATCAAATTACAACGTACTGGTCACTGGCATTAAATTCATTAAGGAGGCTGGGTGCAGTGGCTCACACCTGTAATCCCAGCAGTTTGGGAGGCCAAAGCGGGCAGATCATTTGAGGTCGGGAGTTCCAGACCAGCCTGACCAACAAGGTGAAACCCAGTCTCTACTAAAAATACAAAAATTAACTGGGAATGGTGGCACACACCTGTAGTCCCAGCTACTCGGGAGGCCAAGACAGGAGAATTGCTTGAACCCAGGAGGTGGAGGATGCAGTGAGCTGAGATCACACCATTGCACTCCAGCCTGGGTGACACAGCAAAACTCTCAATAAGTAAATAAATAAATTTATTTATTTATTTATTTATTAAAGAGAGCTCATAGTCTGTGCTATGGCCTCAGATGCTAGAGAACGTATTTGCCAAGTGTTGAGTGCTTTCCAAAGAAGGAGGGTCACCACAGGTCTTTTCTGGTTTTCCTGGGTGTTGGGTTTTTCTGCCCACCAAGTCTATGAGTCACCATTCTCCATATAGCATGTCTGATCTCGATGGGTGCTTCCCTCAAACACCCATTTGTCGTTTACCCAGGCAACTGGTGGGCAAAGGGAAGATGGCAGGCTAGAGAAACAGTAAGCAATTTAAAAACAAAGCCCTGGCTGGGCACAGCGACTCACACCTGTAATCCCAGCACTTTTGGGAGGTGAATCACAAGGTCAAGAGTTCAAGATCAGCCTGGCCAAGATGCTGAAACCCCATCTCTACTAAAAATACAAAAATTAGCTGGTCGTGGTGGCACGCAACTGTAATTCCAGCTACTCAGGAGGCTGAGGCAGGTGAGTTGCTTGAACTTGGGCAGCAGAGGTTGCTTTGAGCTGAGATCGAGCCACAGCACTCCAGTCTGAGTGACAGAGCAAGACTCCATCTCAAAAAGAAAAAAAACAAATGCCAGAGCCCTATAAGGAGGGAGAGAGAGCAAAGCTCATGCAGGACAGAAAAGAATCAGGGGCCTAATGTCAGAAGGACCCTGCTGCCATCTGTTACAGCTTGTCTGCTTTGCCCCCAGGCATGTAAGCCACCCTCCCCCTTACTCTCCTTCCCACTCCAGAGCAGGCTGCAGAGGCACAAGCCTAGAATCTACAGCCAGTAGCAACATCTGAAAGTCCAGAACCATGTCTGTGACCTTATAGAACCTTAGCTGTGTGAGCATGGTCCCTCTCAAGCAAGGGCCACTTACGGTATATTTCCACATCTACACCTTGGTTTCTAATTTAATATCTCCCCCATCACCCTGTCCTCAACATCCCCACCACCACCACACATACAACAACCAATAATAATGTGCATTTGAGTGCACATATATTTGCACATATTATAAATTGCTTCTCTTAAAAATTTCAAATTGTATAAAATCAATAACATTGTGTAAAAATGCCATCTTGTTTTCTTAAAAGAGCCCCAAAGTAAAATTCCATGGCAGCCATATGGTTTAGCATTAAGATAATAAAAGTGTAGAAATCACTTTAGAGTAAGACAAAATAAAAATTATGCCTGTTTGTTACTGAGGTTAAATTTCTATAACATAAAATTAACTAGTTTAAAGTATAATTCAGTGGCATTTACTGCACTCACAGTGTTGCACCAATCTCCCTGGTTCCAGACATTTCTATCACTCCAGAGTAAAACCCCACCCCATGAAGACTCACTCCTTACTCTCCTTTCCCTCCAGTCTCTGGAAACTACAAATATACTTCCTGTCTTTCTGAATTTGCCTATTCTGCACATTTCAAATACATTGAATCGTGCAGTATGTGGTCTTTTGTGCCTGGCTTCTTTCACTGAGAATGATGTTTCTGAGGTCCGTCCACACTGATGCATGTATCAGAACTTCATTCTTTTTGATGACTGAGCAATAGTTCATTGAATGGATGGGTTGCATTTGTTTATCCATTCACCTGTAGAAACCATGTATTCTCAGGGACCCACAGTTTGACAAAGTGATTAAGAAAAAGGCCTCTGAAATCACCCAGCTCTGGTGTGAATTTCAGTTCTATTGATGAGGAGCCTCAAAACCACTGGGCTCCAAAATACAACAAAGCCACGGGGATGGCACAAGGGCTAATGAGATGCCAAAACCCCACTAGAGTGCTGGGGGTGGCATGCATTGTTACCTTTTCATACTGCCTCAAACACAAGAATAAGATTTAAACAAATCTTTTGGGGAAAGAATTTTCATGATTATTTTAAACATCTTCTCTCTTCACTTGATTTAAAATAGACTTGTTTTTATTTTATTCATTTGCATAGATAGACCATATTGTGTGACCAGCTCAAGATACATGACTCATTTTCAAGACTTTTGGAAATCAAATAGAATGAATTTTTCTGATCTTAAGATATTTTTAACAGCACCACCTTTAGACCCTGGCAAGAGGAGTCCTTGCCTTGGGCTCCATGCTATAGACCCAAAAATCACACACACACACACACACACACACACACACACACACACACAACACATTTATTAAAGAGCACACAAGCTTCTCTGTCACTTGGGATTAGGCACAGCACAGCCTGTCCCCTAATGTCCCTGCTGGTGACTTCATCTCTGGAGGCCACACCTCTTGCCCTCAGTTTTCTTACAAAAGGAGATTGGTCCAAACAGGCATGGATTTGCAGGCTGTGAAGTGCCAGCATGAAGAATGCACACGGCTTAGAAGTCAGAGGAAGGTTTGATTGGGAAAGTGAGAAAAAAAATTAATTAACTTGTCAGTTTTTCCTCTTAGATAAAATGAGTGCAGCAGACTTTTGCACATCATTTCCCTCTAGTGCCTAGCTCCCATTTGTAGCTTCTCTTTCAGTTCCAGTTGGTGATTCCAGAGGACCTTACGAATTAACAAGATGCTCACAACAGTTGCCCATGGTGCCAAGGATCATTTTGCAACACTAAATAGATCTATGTCCAGCTAAAATCTGAATAGCTGGAGATGTAGATGAAGAGTAAATCAAGTGTGATGCCTTCCTTGATATTGACAGAGAGGGACATAGAGTCCTGGAATGGAAAAAAGTTTTATTTTCATGCAAACATTTAATAAAATTTTATTAACTATTAACTTTTATAAAAACATTTCAATCTTAACTTGTATAATTTTATTTTGAATTTTAAGGGTATAATTTGTGTTTCTCTTTTATTTATAACACAAATTTTAAGATAGTTGAGGAAGAACTTTTTGATGTTTTAGATGTTGTATTCATTTTAGTCATATTTTTAATGAGAATATAATTTTGTTCACTTTGAACATGATTATATTTTATTATTCAATTATTTGGTTCCTCCTTGCAGCAAAACACAATTTTAATTGTGAAACAGAGAATTGTCTGAGATGATGGCAAGAAAAGTAATGTACAGGATAAGCATATATTGATTTACAAAGTACATGTTTTCTTTTGTTATTTATATCCAAATATTGTCATCCCATCATACTGAATATCTGGACATATGTAATGGTAATTAGTGACTAAAGGCACCTTTAATACTTTGTTAATTTTTATTCTTTTTTTTAAATGAGAGAATATCATTGGCAATATATGGCATTTTTTTTAAGTTGTACTTTAGGTTCTGGGGTACATGTGCAGATCATGCAGGATTGTTGCATAGGTACATACATGGCAATGTGGTTTGCTGCCTCCATCCCCCCGTCACCTACATCTGGTATTTCTCCCCATGTTATCCCTCCCCGACCTCCCCACCCTCCCACTGTCCCTCCCTTAGCTCCCACCAATGACCCCAGTGTGTGATGCTCCTCTCCCTGTGTCCATGTGTTTTAATCGTTCAATACCCACCTATGAGTGAGAACATGCGGTGTTTGATTTTCTGTTCTTATGTCAGTTTGCTGAGAATGATGATTTCCAGATTCATCCATGTCCCTACAAAGGACACAAACTCATCCATTTTTTATGGCTGCATAGTATTCCATGGTATATATGTGCCACATTTCCTTTATCCAATTAATCACTGATAGGCATTTGGGTTAGTTCTAAGTCTTTGCTATTGTGAACAGTGCTACAGTGAATATATGTGTACATGTATCTTTATAATAGAATGATTTATAATCCTTTGGGTGTATGCCCAGTAACGGGATTGCTAGGTCAAATGGATTTCTATTTCTAGGTCCTTGAGGAATCGCCACACTGTCTTCCACAATGGTTGAACTTTACACTCCTACCAACAATGGAAAAGCATTCTTATTTCTCCATAGTCTCTTCAGCATCTGTTGTCTCCAGATTTTTTAATGATCACCATTCTAACTGGCGTGAGGTGGTATCTCAATGTGGTTTTGATTTGCATTTCTCTAATGACCAGTGATAACGAGCCTTTTTTCATGTTTGTTGGCTGCATAAATGTCTCCTTTTGAGAAGTGTCTGTTCATACCACTTACCCACTTTCAACCTCATCAAAAACAAACAACCCTATCGAAATTATGTTTTAAAAGAAACTAAATATTGGGTAAATGCCACAGACCTAAAAAAATTCAGGGCAGAAGTATGGACAATCTCTACCTTTTTGTCTGCTCCATTTCAATCTGATTTTCATGAGAATTCTGTTTCGAAGGAATCCTGAGTGTACTTGTGGCAGATCAATGCTTTAAAAAAAGTGGAATGAGGAGAGCCATGCAAGGAGGAGTTGATACATGGCGGTGGCCAGGAGAAAGGAGGTCTCTCCATGAGGTGATGCTCAGAGTGTCTTTGTTTTTATTTTCTATGTTTATGAAAAATGCAACTCTTATATTGTCCCAGAGCACCAAAAGCAATAATAGGAACTATGTGTCACAATGGATTTAGTTGTTCTTATATGTATTTATCCATGTGCTTGTAATTCTAATGATTGTAAGTTTTTTCTCCTCTCTGGAATGTGGGGATTTCACATGGGCATATTGCTGGGGCACATGCCTACTCCCTACTCCAGTGCAGGTCTAAATTTATAGGTGAGGAAAGAAATAAGGATTTATAACTCCCATATAAGACTACAGAAATCTGTTGAATAAAACCTTACAGGCCTGATTTTTTTTTTATTTTAAGTTCCAGGATACATGTGCAGAATGTGTAGGTTCGTTACATAAGTGAACGTGTGCCATGGCGGGTTGCTGCATCTACCAACCCATCACCTAGGTATTAAGCCTAGAATGCATTAGTTATTTATCCTGATGCTTTCCCTCCCTGTGTCCCTGCTACAGGCCCCAGTGTGTGATGATCCGCCCCCCCCAGCCCCTGTGCCCATGTATTCTCATTGTTCAGCTCCCATTTATGAGTGAGAACATGCAGTGTTTGGTTTTCTGTTCCTGTGTTTGTTTGCTGAGGATGGTGACTTCCAGCCTCTTCCATGTCCCTGCAAAAAACATAATTTCATTTCTTTTTATGGCTGCATAGCATTCCATGGTGTGTATGTATCACATTTTCTTTATCCAAATGCCTATCTATCATTGATGGGCATTTGCTTTGGTTCCGTGTCTTTGCTATTGTGAATAGTTCTGCAATGAACATACGTGCGCATGTATCTTTATAATAGAGTCTTCCATGATCTAGAACCAAAATACCATTTGCCCCAGCAATCCCATTACTGAGTATATACCCAAAGGAATATAAATCATTCATTTACAAAGATGCCTGATGTTTGTTTAATGCCTGAGTTTTCCCTTAAGAGCTAGGACTCTTGAATGGATCATCTTCCTAGATTCTATAAGTTTTCTCTGAGATTTTAGCACCATACATATTTTTCTGAAAAATGTTCCATCTGAAAAAAGAGATGATCAAAGCCAGTAGGAAAGTAGATTTAGCAAAATGGGAAAGGGATGCATCAAGCTTGTAATTTGGGTAAGAATTTAGGATACTGTTTATATTTGGATGCTGTTCATATTAGTATGCTAATTATATTTAAGATGCTATTTGTTTTAGGTTAATTTGGATGACAACCTGACATTAAGTGAGAAAGAGGAGGACATTGTGGGAAACTTCCTGTGATTCTCTGGGTAGCTGTTCATTGATGAGAGGAAATGAGGATTATGTTACTACAAGGAAAGTTCCAAGCCTTGTGTCAACCCTGATATTTATTCGCATTTTAAAAGCCAGTTTAGATTTTCTTTTATTTCACATAGTTGATTCTATTCTCATTTTTCACACATTGAAAAATATTATTTGCAGAAAAGAGCAAGTGTTTTTGAATCAGGTCACAGTCAGTGAAGAAAGTTGTAAATCCCAAATGCATTATTTGAAAAATTAGGAAGGCCTGTGCAGAAGGAAGCACACACCAGGTAAGCCATGGACCTGTGTTCTGTACACTCCTAGAGACTACTCTCTTCGGATTTCAATACATTGTCACTAAGTAACAAATGAAATGGATATCCAAAATCATTTGTACCCTGTACTATCAAAAATTTCTGCAAACAGCTGGAAGTTTTCTTTGCGGGTTTGTTACCAATGGGTAAAATAAGCCATATCCCTCCTCCCCCAACCTGCAAACCTAACAGGGAAGTACATCAGCGGTTTTCAGGCATCCAAGAGAAGTCTGGTGGATCCATCTGACAGTATAAATGGCTTGATTTTTCACATAACCAGAAATTACTAGAAGAAAGGCTGTCTGTGAGAAGAGGGCTGTGGGAGCCATGCATGAAATATCCTATGTCCTAGAGCCCACATAGAGTAGTCTCCTCAAAGTTCTCATCAAACAATTCAGAAATGTTTGCAAACACAAACCTAGGGGAGGACTTGCATCCAGAATTTACAAAGAATAAGAAGAAAACAAATAGCCCACCCAAAAATGGGCAAAAAATATGAACAGACATTTCTCCAAAGACATATGAATGTCTAATAAGCACATGAAAAGATGCTCAGCATGACTAGTCATTAGGGAAACGTGAATTAAAACCACAATGAGCCAGCACTTTACAAGCACTAAAATGGCTATAATGAATAGAGTAGGAGATAATATGTTGGTGAGGATGTGGAGAAATGGGAATTTCTTGTGCATTGCTGATAGAATTGCAAAATGGTGCAACTACATTACAAGACAATTTGGCAGTGTCTCAAAAGTTAAACAAAAAACTTTCATAAGAAGGCCCAGTAATTATACTTCTAGGTATATACCCAAGAGAAATTAAAAAAAATGTCCCTATAAACACTAGCATACAAATGTTCATAGCAGCATTATTCATAATAGTCAAAAATGGGGAAACAATCTGTATTGGTCTTCTCCCATTGCTGTAAAAAATGCCACAAAACTGGGTTGCTGAAACAACAGATATTTCTAGGAGGCTGGAAGGCCTAAGACCAGGGTACCAGCCTGGTTGGGTTCTGCTAAGGACTCTCTGGCTGGCTTGCAGATGGCTGCCTTCTTTCTGTGCCTTACATGGCAGACACAGAGAGAGCTATCTCCTCAATCTCTTCCTGTAAGGGCACTAATAGCACCATGAGGACTCTACCCTCACAATCTCAACTAAACCTAATTACCTTCAAAGGCCCTGTCTCCAATACCATCCTATTGAGGGTTAGGGCTTCAAATATAAATAAACATTCACATATTTATTCCATAACTCTGCCCTGGAACCCCCAAAAGCCATGCCCATATAGCATGCAAAATATAACGATTCCACTCCAGTAGCCCCCAAAATCTTCACTCATTCTAGTATGAACTTTAAAGTCAAAAATTCAAAGTCTCATTTAAATATTATCTAAATCAGATACTTATAAAAGGCATGATTCATCCTGAGGCAAAATTTCTCTCCATCTGTGAACCAGTGAAGCCAAAATACACAATGGTAGGATAGGCATACGAGAGATAATCTCATCCTAAAAGCTAGAAATAATAATGAAAGAAGAGGTGACAGGTCCCAAGGAAGTCCAAACCCAACCAAGGTAAATTCCATGAATGCCAAGGCTAGAGAAGAATCCTCTCTGGCTCAGTGTTCTGCTCTCCAGACCTACTAGGGTGCCAATGTCACCCCCAAGGCTTGGTGGGCTACCCTCCATCCCACAGCTCTCTGCAGGGAAAATGGTCTCACATTTTGAAACTTAGATTTACGTAATCTTTTCTGCAAGGCTTGTGCACTGTGGGCCTATGGTGGGACTGGCTGATGATCTCTGAATTACCTGAATTAAAAGGGATCCGTCTTCCCTTTTAATGAAAAACAGCCTGTGTTTACAGCCAAATAGCTCTGTGCTTCCATCTTACAGAAGCCAAGAAGTCCAACACTTTTCCTTCATTTTGTCCTGCATTCTCTGTCTCCATTAGTTCAAACTGAACTGCCTTCGCTGCTAAAATCCCATCTCTACTCCTGGCCTCTGCTGAAATGGCTGATTAAGTTCATAAGCTGCACCTATGACCTCTTTATCAAACGGTTGTGCAACCACACCCATACTGTTCTCTTCAAAGCAAGCATTGTCATTTTTTGTAACTTGGGTAGGCTGAGAATTTTTCCAATCTTTAAGTTCTAGCTCCTTTTTGCTTAACAGTTTCATCTTCAATTTCTCTGTCCCCCTCACATTTTACTAAAAGCAGTCAGGAGGAATCAAAACTCTTCTTCCATGCTTTGCTTGGAAATCTCCTCAGCTAAAATTTCAATTTTATTGTTCACAAGTTCTGCTGTCCACAACACACTAGAACACAATTCAGCCGAGCTCTTTGCCGCTTTATAACAAGCACTGCTTTTCCTCCAGTTTTTGATAACAGAGTTTTCTTTTCTATCCATGACCTCAACAGAATGGTCTTTACTGTGCATATTTCTAGCAACATCATGGTCATGATTATGTATGTATTCCCTATGAAAATAAAAGCTTTCTCTCTAGCTCTCCTCTATTCTTTCTGAGCCCTCCCCAGAGTCTCCTTTAACAGTTCGTTCATGGCAATCTTGGCTCTTCCTAGCATGCACCTGAAAACTCTTCCAGTCTCTAACCCTTAGCCAATTCTAAAAATACGTTCACTTTATATTTGTTATATCACCTCACTTCTCAATACCAATAACTGCCATCATAGTTGGGACAACGATTTGTTCTTACAGGAATGGACACTCCAGATATAACTTTGCCTTCCTTGCATGCAATGTTTCTGCCAAAACTACCATCTTGGGACTTACAGAATGCCTTATCCACCATCATAGTATTTCACACAGCACTGCTTTCACTCACTTCACAGCAAAGAAGTGTGGTGATAGGCTCATGCTCAGGAGTTGTGCCACCTGTATTTAATAAGGGTGGTGCTGCATTCCTTTGAAAGCCAGGCCTAGGATAATTGCCCAGCCTAATGTTTTCAAGCCTGCTTCTATATCTCTTGCTTACTGCAGTTGATCTCTTGGCTTAACTGTTCTGAGAAGGAAATTTGGAACCAAAGCTCACTGAAATCCCCTCCACGCTGTATATTTGCAATCAGACCCAAGTGACGCCACATACTAATTTAATCACCACTTGGTACTGTGAGTCTCTGATAAAACAGAAGGCAGAAGGAGGATTACATCTGGTGGTGTGGAAAATGAAAGAAAAAAATCCCTTGATTAAAATTCAGCACCTTTCACCTTCTGCTGAGCCACTAAATACCATTAGGTTTCAGCCTGTTATGGAAATACAGCCCTCTTCAAAGTCATTTTGATGCGACGTGAGGCAGAATATTATCCATCCAAGAAGCTGAGCATGAGATGTCAAGAAGAACAAAATAGAAACAGTGGGAAGAATTCTGAGAGCTCTGTGGGACCCACAGAGATGACCACGGATGCTGATCAGGGTCCTTGTGCTGTCATCAGCAAAAGGCACTATCCAGCCTCAGAGGACATACCCATTACCAATGCACAAAAACAGAATATGCCTAGGAATTCAGGAGCAATGATTCAGCAGTCCATCTTCTCAGTTGTCCGTCTCACATGTTTCCAGTTCCAGAAGCACCTGGACTTCCAGATCCAGTTTCAGTTCCAGTTCCAGCCATGCCTGCTGAACAGGTTGGGGCCTGCTCAGAGCCAAAGGAGGAAAACCAGGATGACAGTCCTCCCTCTCCTCCCAGTCTTGTCCTCCCTGCTCCTCCCAATTCCTGAAGCTGGAGAACCAGGGATTATGCCCAGTTCCCTCCTCTTTCTCACTCCACTCCCTCAATTCAATCATCCCCACACTTTTCACTTCCTGATTTAGGAATGACAAATATCTAACACTTGAAAATATTACTGTCACTTGCACACACAGACTGCAGACATTGACCATCAACTGCCATCTTCTCCACTGGACTTTGGAAATCTCCTTGCTCCAGGGTGCTGCCATCTGTCTCCAATCCTTCATCATCTTTCTATGGTTACTGTGGCTATCCCAGTACAGACCCACCTTGGCCCTCACCTTCCTGCTTCCCTGCCTTGTCTCCTCAAGCACTACCTTATGCCCACAAGAGAAGTCCATCTAAAAAGTAAATGTCACCATGCCACCTCCCTGTTGGACATCCTTCCACCTTGCCATCTAGTAGGGTCAAGTTCTAGGACCTGGGCACAGCCTGCAAGGCCCCCCCAGTCACTAACAAAATGATCATACACATGGTGGGCATAGAAGGAGCTTCCACTAAATACTGTTAGGTTTCAGCTGTTATGGAAATACTCAGTTTCTATTTAAGATTAGACTAATAAGATTGCCTACTTCATAGAGTTCTCGTAAGCATTAATCTTCCCTCATTATCATTACTAATTTTGGAGCCTTGGTTAACCTGCAATGCCTGCCCCTCCTGTTCCTGCAGCAAGTTGTCCATCATCCCTGCCCTCACACACTGCTTCTCAATGCCATGCCTTTGCTGGCACTTGAACCATTCATGCTGCACCCCCATTCCCCTTCTTCACCTATGCTGCCCTGGCTAATGCTTCCTAATCTCTAGGACACAATGTGAGGTCAACTTCTCTGAGATGCCCTCCCGCCCGTCAGATTCCCACTTGAGCATGAATTTCTATTACCATGCCCACCATGTGTACTATTGCCTGTTTATGTCTGTCTCTCCCTTAGTCTCTGGTGTCCCTGAGGTCAGGAACTAACTTTATATTAATAGCTCCAGTTTCTAAATAAGTTTCCAGCACATTATAGAAAATTAGTAATGCTAATCACAGAAGATTAATGCTTATAACAACTCTATAAAATAGACAATCTTAGTCTAATTGTGAAAAAGAAGAGACTGAGTCCTTGAGAAATTAATAATTTGCTCAAGGGTCAACCCAGTGATCAGGCCTGCAATAGTCTGACTCCAGAAAACATGTTCATAAACTCTACAAAATAATTATATTAGGATCTGCTTGGAACTGTAATGGACTAATGGACTATCAAGGCATCAGTGGAAGCTCCTTCTATGCCCTTCATGAATGCTTTGGGTGGGTAACATCTTATTTATCACAAGAGAGAAGCTTTAAAGCACCAGGGGGCTTTCTATATCACCTTCTGCCTTAATACTTTCTACAGCTTGCCGTTGTGTTTAGGTCATAGTAACATAAAAACAACATCCTTTGCTTTTCTCCTTCTGTGTTGGATTTAGGTACCCAACTGTTACCTAACTTGATGCAGGATGCTGGACAGAACACATCTGAATTTTGATAGTAACTTTGGCACCTGATGTCTCCCGGCCTTGGAGCCATCAGGTAACTTTGGCCGTGGCTCAAGGAAGATATTTCAGATTCCAAGACCCCAAGAGCTCACACAAAGATACGGTCACAAAAATGGTAACTACAAAAGCCTGCACCGCTCACTTCTCTTGTCTCTTTTTCTGAAAGTGCTGTTTGACATATAATGAGGGTTGTTATGGGGAGAAGAACTAACTTGGGAGGGAATTGAACATGGTAAAAATATAGAAAAGTCCATATAAACCTCAGAAAATGCATTCATCGCAGCTGGCCTTGAAATAGATGCTGTATTATCTGTTACCAGATACATAAAGACTATTTTACAAGATGGCTTCATAAATGAGAGAAAATGTCCTATGGCCTATCTAGCACAGTGCAGGGCACATAGAAGGTGCTCTCAGACTATTTGCTGAATGAAGGAAGAGTAGAATGGCCAGGTGAGTAGTTATGCCATTTATTGTCAACATTTCTTTTTTTTTTTTTTTATTGTATTTTAGGTTCTGGGGCACTTGTGCAGATCATGCAACATTTCTTAATATAGATGATTAACATCTGTTGAACTACAAATAGAATCCAGAGAAAGAACCCAGAAGAATTTGCTACTAATGGTGGGATACTAAATTTCTGGACTGGCTCTGCCTAGCAGTCAGGGTGACTTGCTGAATTGTTACTAATACATCAAAAGGGTGGGGTAGGCTCATCTGCTAAGCTTCTGGTCAACTGTGCACATCGTTTAACTTATTCCAAATCCAGCATTCAGCTTTCTAAACTCATTTTAGTTAAAAATGCCACAGTTTTAAGAGTGCCGAAGTTCTCACAAAGTTTGGAAATTCCTTCTGCTCCTTATTATCTCAATAAGTAGAGCCAAATTAGGAGTTTCTAGCCTCTCATTTTATTCTGTATTCATGCACATAGTTAATTATTCTATATCCATGCACTAAGTCAAATCCCCTCTAAATAAGAAAATACCTCTATTGCAATAAATATGCATTAAGAAAAAAAGATTAAAAGAGTTCAGGAATAGCTTAAAACGGAATAATACAGTGCACTTTGAAATGTCAGAAAACAAATCTTGATGAGTTGACAGTTCAATGCATTAGAGGAAATCATCTTCTCCTAGCAGTTTTGGACCTTGAAACTCTGCATAAGTGCAAAAATCATCGAATCTCCAGCTGCTGACTTAGCTCCCGTTTGGAGCTCAGTTGTCAAAGCAACATGAGAGAGGCTCTGCCCATGGTCTCACTGGAAATCCGGATTCATATTTAAACAAGCTCCAATATGGAGTTGGTGCACAGGCTGTATCTTTATCAAATCAAGCTTTTCATTATGTGTTTTTGCAACAAATGGGCCCATTTTGACACAGGATGTACACAGCAGTCCATCACACAGAGCGCATCTGTCATTCACCAGGCACCACCACTCAATAAAAGTGCTTAACATGCTCTGTTTCTCAATTAAAGCAGAAATCACAGTTGTTTGGGGGGAATGGTTTGTGAGCTAATTTCTGTCAACCCAACAGCCTTAGCCATGAGAGCTGGAATTAAAGTGCACAAAAGCCTCATAAAAGGACGATGGCTCTATCAACTAATAAAGTTGGATTTTTGGCATGTTAAAGACAATAGATTATATGAAGGAAAGAAAAAAAAAAAGTTTTAGAGAAAGGCTAACACTACTCTTCCCACTACATCTTCTGGACCATGGGATTCTCAGGAGCTACAATACAGATTAAAAAAAAGTTTGATTTGCCCCACAGACTAACAAAGAAATAAAACTTTCTTAAAAAAAAAAAAGAAAGCTTTATTAAAGTATAATTAAAGTACAAGAAACTTTACATTTTAAAGTGTAAAATTTGGTAGGTTGTGGTATATTTATACACATGTGAAAACATTACCGCAATCAAGAAAATGAACAGATCTGTTACATTGAAACATTTTCTTATTCCTTTTGTCATCCTTTCTACCTCAGCCTGCCCCACTTACCCCTTCACCCTCCTAATAAACCCTCTTACCTGCATCTCCACAAAAAACTACCAAACTGTTTTCTAAAGTGATTGTTTCCACTGAAAATTGTAACCAGCCCTGCATGAAAGTTCTAGTCACTCCACGTCCTCACCAATACTTTGTGTCATCAGTTTTCATTTTAGCTATTCTATTTGTTGTGTAATATTATCTTATTTTATATTTAATTTGCATTATCAAGGACTAATGATGTTGAGCATCTTTTCATGTGTTTACTTGCCCTTCATATATCTTATTTATCTGCCATTCCTGTATCTATTCAAATCTTTGGTCCACTTTTTTATTGAGTTTTTTTTTTTTTCATATTGGATTTTGAAAGTCCTTTAGATATTCTGGATGCAAGTCCTTTATCAGATACATGCTTTACAAATATTTTTCCTAGCCTATGATTTGTTTTTTTAAATTCTCTTAACCATGCCATTTGAAGAGCAGAAGTTTTTAATTTTGATGATGTTCAATTTATCAATTTCTTTTTATTTTATGGATTATGCATTTGTGCTTTTCTAAAGAAATGTTTATCCAACTCAAAGTCCTAAAATGTTTCCCTGCTTTCTTTTATAAGTGTTATAGTTTAGGTATTATACATAAGACTATAATTCATTTTGAGATATTTCATATTTTTCCATGTTATTATAAATAGAATTCCTTTTGAATTTCAATTCCCTTTTGTTTGCTGCTAGTGTATAGAATTGCAATTATATTCTGTGTATTAATCCTGTATGCTGAAATCTTGCTAAACCCACTACTTCTAGTAGCTTTTATGGAGATTCCATCGGACTTTTTACATAGAAAATCATATATGTGAATAAAGTTATTCTATTCTATTCTAATATGAATGCTTTTTTTCCCCCCAATTGCTGTGGCAAGAGCTGCCAGTATATTGTTGAATAAAAATGTTGAGAGCTAACATCTTTGTCTTGTTCTTCATCTTAGGGGAAAAGCATTCAGTCTTTCATCTTCAGTATGACTGCTAGTTGGAGTTTTATCATAGATTCTCTTTCTTGGGTTTAGGAAATTCCCTTCTTTCCCTAATTTGCTGAGAGTTTTCATCAGGAATAGATGGTGATTATTTTTGTCAAAATGTTTTATCTGTATTTAAGGAGATGAACATACAGGTTTTTAATTCATTTTACTAATAAAATGAATGACATCAATTGATATTTTCCAATGTTAAAACAACACTACATTCCTGAAATAAACCCCACTTTGTTTGATGGATTATTCTTACATATTATTGGGTCCAACTTAATAACATTTTGTTCAGAATTCTTCCATGTATTTCCATGAAATACATTAGTATATTTTTTCCTTTTCTGGTAATATTTTTGTCAGATTTTGGTATCAATGTACTAAGCCTAAAAAATGTCATTAAAATATCCCCTCCTTTCCTCCTTTTCAATTTTCTTTCAGACTTTCGTAAAATATATAGATATATATTTTCCAAAATGCTTAGTAAAATCTACTAGCAAAGCCATCTGGATTTTCTTTTGAAAATGTTTTAAACTACAAATTACATTTCTTTAGGATATGTAAAGCCATTGTTGTGTGATCATTGTTAGTTTGTGACTTTCAAAAAAGTTGACATCTAAGAATCTAAGTTGTCAAATTTTTTTTCATTAAATTTTTCATAATATTGTCTTCAACCCATACAGTATGGCTAGAGAAAAATTCACAGGGTTGGTTGTTACTGGCACCCAACCCTGTGAGTTTTTCTCTAGCCATATTGTCTCTGCTATTTCCATACGGGGGTGAGGCATCTAAACAAAAATTGCTATAAAATGGCAATTTAACCCAGCAACTAGTTTATGAGCATAAGAACACTTACTTAACACCAAGAAGTATGTAGGTGAGAGCCTTTGTTACCTGTTTGCATAAAAACCTAAAATTGTGACTTGCTAAACAATATGATGTCATTTATTTGGACTCGTATTAAACTATATATATATATATATATATATACTGACTTAAACTTACATGAACATTTTAATATTAGCTGCCCAATGTCTGTAGAGACTAGAAGAAAGCCATTAGGACAAGATATAAAAATAAACGTATATTTAATATTACCACTATCTAGTACTGACAGATAAATTTGTCATTTTTGAAATATAACTGGAAAGTTAAAATATGCACATTGAGACTCAGAATGCATATTTTTCCCAGGTCCTAACAAAAAGTACAATATTTATTATTGCAGTTCTGATACTTTAAATGATGAAAGGAGGTCCTAGCACCCCATTGTCCCAATCAGCTTCTTGGAGTGCATAATATCAAGAACATGCTCACACTTTGAAAGGAAAAGCACTTTGAGCAGTCAGAGCTTCAGCACTTGAACATTTTGTTAGATATAGATACATTCAACCTTACTGCTTTTCATGAGGTTCTATGAAGGAATAGGAAAAAAGAATTCCATTTTTTAAATGGCTCTAGAGTGAATCTCTGTTAGAGAAATTCTATGTTTCTATAGACTTCTGTGATCAACTCACTGATTCATTCCCCAGAAAGAAACCCCTAAATGTAGATATTAGAAAACATTTCAGAGTGGTGGCCAAAGGGAAGGCAAGATCCTCCCTATAGAATCTTAGGCTAATGACTGCCTCTAAGGTCTTCAAAGCATCTGGTTTTAGTAGAAATTTGCCAGTCTGGCTTTTCCATCCCTGGGTTAGGCTTCCTGCTTCTCTACCACTCCATCTAAGCCCTAAGAGTTGCAGCCAAACCTGGTGAACCATGACTCCAGACTCCTGGCTCCCAACACTCTTGCTACTGCAGCTCAGTCCAAAGTTTAGGAGATGCTGCCTACCAAGCTTATCCTGCCTTGGAAGATTCTAAAGAAGCTCTGGCTACAGGAAAGAAGAAGGAACTGTCAAGGAGTACGATGGAGTACCCACTGCATAGCTGCACTAGCTAAGAAAATTCCTATTCATTATGTCTTCTTATTTTCAAGGCATTGTGAGGTAAATATTATCCCAGTGTTCTGGGCAAAGGGTCTAACCCTCAGATAAGCTGGTATGGTAAGCAAGGATCAAGTTCATCAACCTTTAAAGACCATGCTTTTTTCTATGCCCTCCTACAGTTACTTGCATATCAGCATCTAAAACATTCCATAATCCCCATAGAATTCAAGGTCTTCATCACCAGTGAATGTTGGCAAATCCTGTCTCCCATCTCAGAAACTAAATCTGATCAACTGTTGCTAGAGGAACCGAAGATATGAGAGTTTGAAAATACTTGCTGGATGGAATCTTGGTTACTTCAAGGATTTTTAGAGAAGAAATTTAGGAAGAAAAATAAACTTCATATAAATCAGAGCCCTTAAAACTATTCTCATATGCCCATTAGGGAATAAAGAAATCATATATTTCAAAACATAATTTGATTCAATCTCAAATGCTTGAGTTAAAGGTGGGATGAATTCAAATATTTGGACTACATGCCCCTCATTTGGCAATGGAAGATTGGGGTGAAAGGTAACCACGTCATATTTTACTGTCGTTTCACTTCTTGCCTTAATTCCTCTCACTATTGCTAGTGCTGGCGGCCCTGACTTGGACATCAGAGAAACATCCTCCAGGGGCTGAGTACATGAGCAAGTCTAAGGAATCAATTTATTTTTAGTTTATTTTTTTTGGCTTGCAAAAGATATTCTGTAACAAGTATAAGCTCTAAAAGCAAGATCCCTTTCAAATGATAGAATGGGATGACTTATGATAAAAAGTAATGCAAGTAATAATAATTTTATTATGATGCAAAATAACATTTTTAAAAGGCAAAGAAAAAAAAAAGCCAGTCTGCAAAGTTGCTTCCATTCAGAGAAGAATGTCTACCTTCTGGCCATTTCAAAATTGTACCAAACCCTGTTATAGCCACTCAAGCACCTCCCTGCCTCATCCAATGCATTAGGAATTCTGCAAATGAGTGTTCATGGTTCACAGGGGGTTCGATCACAGAAAACTAGTTGTTGATCTTTGGAAGCCTGCAGGCCTGCAATCTGTGCTACAAGTTTATCCCTCCTAGGGAAAAATTAAAGAAAAAAAAAAAAGAAAAGGAGAAAAAAGGAAGTAAGGAGGAGACAAGAGGATGGAACCAATACAAGCATCTGTAATAAGTTAATTGGACTCTTGTGGGCCACCCAACAGGCACAAGATTAAAACAAACAGAGCTTCGCATTGTGCACTTTCAGGACCATAGCCACCCTGGGTCTATCAGCTTTCCCCTGCCTCCTCCCTTGACCCTCATTTTTAAAGGACCTAATTATGGGTCCTTCTGAAGGATCACAAGCCAGTTTTCATCTAAAAAGAATAAGGTGTTTTGCCTCCAAACCAGAGACACTGTTAGAAGTTAGTCATTAGTATGACTTGTTAATGGAGTTTGGCTGTGATTAGGCGGTGATTGAGTGTGAGTTTGGTGCCTGTCAGTGGGTAAGCCTGGGAGGGTGAGAGATGTTTAATGAGACACCTGTTGTTGGGGCCCACTGGGGTTTGTTGCAGCTGATTGGCACTTGGATGCAGCACACTCCATGGTGGGGGCCGGGCTGAGCCTGGCAGGTGGTTGGCATCACAGCAGAGCCTGCTGATCCCTCTAAGTCAGGGCTGGCTGCATTTCCTGAGATGTTTCCCGAGCTGTTTCTCCATGGCTGCCATTCCATCTCACCACGTGATCCAGGCTGACTATTGCTGTACTCTACCTCCCAGTGGGACCTGCAATGACCATGAAGGGAAAAATCCCAGGTATCCATGACCGCTGCTCCCCACCAAACACCAGGCAGGGAACTGGGCCCCCCTCCCCTCATCCAGCCTCTCCTGTCCCCAGGCTATCAATGAGGAAGCGGAGGCAACAGATATTAAATAGTTTAACACAGCAAGTTCACACAGCCACTTCCAGGATCAGAGGTACTGTACTCAGACACATGGGATCCCTGGGACACATGTTAAAATGCATATTTTGATGAGTAGTTCTGGTGTGGGGCCTGAGAGACTCATAAGAGTTTCCAGGGACACCATGCTGCTGGTACAGGGCCTAGACCTTGAATGCAAGTCTATAGCAAACTTTCCTGTATTTGAGGCAAACAGAACTTATAAAAGATACACGGTTATTATGCATTTCAACTTTGTGATGAAAACCATATGATGCTTTCCAAGGAAAAGAGAGAAGGGAAATACATAATACTTTGCCTAAAAACAGAGCCTGATGCTAAAGATGTTCTGTAACTCTCTACCTAAGCACGTGGTGGAGGGGGGCTGGTGGACACAGCACAAAATGTGAGGGAACCTGAAAAGTTAGTGGAGACCCACGCTCCATGCTCCACGCTTCACACTCCACGCACTGGCAGAACATTTCCAGGAGGGAAGGAGGAGTGTCATCTCAGGGACTTGGTCTAACAGCGCTGGCAATCTGGCCGCAAACATCCACCTTCACAGCTGACCCTGTTCCCACCTGCCGGTGCCCTGTCCACATCCACTTGACAAACAGCAACCTTTCCTGGTCAGCAAGGGCTGTAGGGCTCGAGGAGCAAACAGTCTGTTGTTCTTTCCCTGCTTCGTTGCAGGCTGAACGCTGAATCAAAACACATGCTGGAAGTCACAAAGGTGCTGCAGCACCTGGACCAGGTTAGGTGCAGGTGGAGGAGCCAGACCTCCACCCCAACCTTCACAGAGATCCTGCTTACAATTCATGAAGATTGTCTTCAGCATTCAGTGAAGTTTTTCTGAGATTGGAGGAAAAAAAAAGCCTCCCACAAAGGTTTAGACTAATTTGGATAAAGTTTATAGAACACAAAAATACCTGAAGCACATAGCAATTTCAGATGCTTTCAGGTCCCAAAGCTAATATTAAAAACAGATAAAACTTACTTGGGTAATCCACAAAAAATATTTTTTTAAAAATGCTTTGTCTTGGTTCGCCTGCGCCGCGCCCGGAGCTGCCGACCGACGGAGCGACCCCGCCCCCGCCCCCGCACGGACGCCCGCCGCCATGCCGTTCTCCAACAGCCACAACACGCTGAAGCTGCGCTTCCCGGCCGAGGACGAGTTCCCCAACCTGAGCAGCCACAACAACCACATGGCCAAGGTGCTGACCCCCGAGCTGTACGCGGAGCTGCGCGCCAAGAGCACGCCGAGTGGCTTCACGCTGGACGACGTCATCCAGACAGGCGTGGACAACCCGGGCCACCCATACATCATGACCGTGGGCTGCGTGGCGGGCGACGAGGAGTCCTACGAAGTGTTCAAGGATCTCTTCGACCCGATCATCGAGGACCGGCATGGCGGCTACAAGCCCAGCGATGAGCACAAGACCGACCTCAACCCTGACAACCTGCAGGGCGGCGACGACCTGGACCCCAACTACGTGCTGAGCTCGCGGGTGCGCACGGGCCGCAGCATCCGCGGCTTCTGCCTTCCCCCCGCACTGCAGCCGCGGGGAGCGCCGCGCCATCGAGAAGCTCGCGGTGGAAGCCCTGTCCAGCCTGGACGGCGACCTGGCTGGCCGATACTACGCGCTCAAGAGCATGACGGAGGTGGAGCAGCAGCAGCTCATCGACGACCACTTCCTCTTTGACAAGCCCGTGTCGCCCCTGCTGCTGGCCTCGGGCATGGCCCGCGACTGGCCAGACGCCCGCGGCATCTGGCACAATGACAATAAGACCTTCCTGGTGTGGGTCAACGAGGAGGACCACGTTCGGGTCATCTCCATGCAGAAGGGGGGCAATATGAAGGAAGTGTTCACCCGCTTCTGCACCGACCTCACCCAGATTGAAACTCCTTTCAAGTCTAAGAACTATGAGTTCATGTGGAACCCTCACCTGGGCTACATCCTCACCTGCCCATCCAACTTGGGCACAGGGCTGCGGGCAGGTGTGCATATTAAGCTGCCCCACCTGGGCAAGCACGAGAAATTCTCGGAGGTGCTTAAGCGGCTGCAACTTCAGAAGCGAGGCACAGGCGGTGTGGACACAGCTGCGGTGGGCGGGGTCTTCGACGTCTCCAACGCTGACCGCCTGGGCTTCTCGGAGGTGGAGCTGGTGCAGATGGTGGTGGACGGAGTGAAGCTGCTCATTGAGATGGAGCAGCGGCTGGAACAGGGCCAGGCCATCGATGACCTCATGCCTGCCCAGAAGTGAAGCCCGGCCCACACCCGACACCAGCCCTGCTGCTTCCTAACTTATTGCCTGGGCAGTGCCCACCATGCACCCCTGATGTTCGCCACCTGGTGAGCCCTTAGCCTTGCTGTAGAGACTTTGTCACCCTTGGTAGTTTATTTTTTTGATGGCTAAGATACTGCTGATGCTGAAATAAACTAAGGTTTTGGCCTGCCAAAAAAAAAAAAAAAAAAAAAAAATGCTTTGTCTTAAATCTCACCAATTATTGAGAGTAAAAATAAGACTTTGTTTTAGTTATCCAGATAACCATCTCATTTCTTGGCTTCACTTGACTGGGGAAGACCTGGCATGAAGAAAATATAAGTAATTCATGACATTTTCCTTGTATTAAATGATTAGGGTGTTCAATTTTTTTTTTTAAGAAATAACATAGCTGATGTGGACAGTTTTAAAGGTGATCAAAAAATAATTATTATATTAAATTGCAATTTGATCTAGTGAATGACAAGATTCAAAGAGTAAGTTCTTTAAGTATTTTTAAATGTATTTGCTTTCTTTACATTGGTTCCCATGATATCAGAGTTTAAGGTGTTTTTCGTGTTGTTCACATTACATTTTCCAATAGAAAGGTAGGCTTTAGACCTCTAGAAGGATATGGAAGTTTTGGATCAGTCTCTCAATAGGGATTCAGTATATTTTTTGGTGAATATGGGCAGAAGGGGCAGTCACGTGCCAGAAACTTACAGGAGATGCAGAGATGGCTTATGGAAATTTTTTTTAACTGTTAAAATTCTCAAGTCCCAAAAGGTGCTACATCTCAAGGATCCATAGGAAAAAAAAGGGAAGTGCAAGATGCTTTATGGTAGTGCGAATAAACAGCAGATCTGAAGACAGATGGATTTAAGGGAGAGCCCAGTTCTGCCAAGTCCTGGCTGTGTAGCCTTGGACCAGTGGCGTACCTTCTTTGGGCCTTAGTTTCTTCATTCATACGTTGGAAGCAATAATATATCTTAAGATGTTATTATGATAGTTGGACATAAGGTAGGGAAAGTTCCTGGGGTATGGCAGACACTCGATGGAAGCTGAAGTGGGTTTCTCTGGCTCACTGTCTACTGGGGATCATTTCCCACGTGGCACAACCCCACCAGTACTGCACTGCTAAACATGTCCCTGCAGCAGGCAGCTTGGAGTGTCTCTGTTTAGCTGTTTCATTCAATGCAGGTGAACTAAAACAAAGCCCATCCAGGAGCTATCCTGTCACCTGGACCATTGCCATAGCCTTCTAACCAGGCTCCTTGTGCAACTCCCACCCCCGCCCCTACCTTCACCACTGTCTATTGTCCACATAGAAGTCAAAGTGATCCTTTTAGTCTATCTCATTTTTATTATTTTTTACTTCATTTTATTCTTTTTGGGGGATGGAGTCTTGAGCCCAAGAGGTCAAGGCTTCAGTGAGCTATGATCACATGACTGCATTCCAGTCTGGAAAAATTGACCTCTTGGGCTCAAGTAATGCCCCCATCTTAGCCTCCCATGGAGCTGGAATTATAGGTGTGAGCCACCACACCCAGCTAATTTTTTAATTTTTTTTTTTTTTTTTTGAGATGGAGTCTTGTACTGTCATCCTGGCTGAAGTGCAATGGTGAGATCTTGGCTCACTGCAAACTCTGCCTCTCAGGTTCATGCAATTCTCCTGCCTCAGCCTCCTGAGTAGCTGGGATTACAGGCACACACTACCACACCCAACTATGTGTATTTTTAGTAGAGACGGGGTTTCACTATGTTGGCCAGACTGGTCTTGAACTCCTGATCTCGTGATCTGCTTACCTTGGCCTCCCAAAGTGCTGGGATTACAGGCGTGAGCCACCATGCCCGGCCAATTTTTTAATAGAGATGGGGTCTTGCCATGTTGCCCAGGCTAGACTTGAACTCCTGGACTCAAGCCATCCTCCTGCCTTGGTCTCCCAAAGTGCTGGGGTCACATTGCACCTGGCCAAACTGATCCTTTTGAAGTGTCAGAGCTTGACTTATGTCACACAGATTGACAGCCAAAGTCCTTTCACTTGCCCAAGGCCCTGCCTGGTCCATCCACTTGTTGCCCTTCTGACTTCTCATCCTGGACCTCACCTGCTGGCCCACTCTGACCAGCCACCCTGAGTGCCACATGGGTCCTGAGCATGACACATTCATTCCTCACCCTCATTGCCCTTACTGTTAGCCTGCTTAGAATGCTTTTGTCCCAGCACTCTGGCAAGCTCACCCCTTATCCCATCAGGTCTCTGCTCACATTAGAGAGCCAGGTACAGGCTATCTTACATACATTTGCAATTCACTCAGGCCTCCCCATAGCACACATCAACTCTAACACATAATATTTGGTTATCCCTAAACTTTAATATCTTGCTCCCTCTGATAAGGGTAAAGGCTTGTTTTGTTCTTTGATGAATCCCCAGAAACTATAAGTGTTACCAGGCATACCATTTTTAAAAACATGATGATTACATGGATAAATAAATGAATGAAGAATGAGTATCTGGGCAGGGCATGGTGGCTCATGCCTGTAATCCCAGCGCTTTGGGAGGCTGAGGCTGGCAGATAACGTGAGGTCAAGAGTTCAAGACCAGCCTGGTCAGCATGGTGAAACCTTGTCTACACAAAAAAAAAACCACAACAACAACAAAAATAGGCAGGCATGGGGATGTGTGCCTGTAATCCAGCTACCAGGAGGCTAAAGCAGGAGAATAGCTTGAACCTTTAAGGCAGAGGTTGCAGTAAGCAGAGATCACACCATTGCACTCTAGCCTAGGCAACAGAGCTAGACTTTGTTGAATAGCTAAACAGAATTGGTTCTTTTAATAAGGTCTTTCTCTAAAATAAGCAGCAGCCCCCTAAAGGGCAAGAAACTGATTGCATGACTACAGCATGTTCCAGCTGCAGGAACAGGATGCATCAAAAAGACTCAGCCAGATGAACATAAAATCAGAGCCTAGAGGAGAAAACTAATAAGAGGCAAGAAGAAGTTGAATCCAAGCCCAAGTCTTCAAGGGTTGACCACTGCCTTGTCCTTGTGCCCCTCCTGGTGAGCCTCATTCACCCTAAATACTCCTGGGTCATCAGCTAAGGCTCAAAGCATATTGGTCATGTGAGTGTCTGAGGATGGCCTCTGTGAGTGCCTGCAGATTTCCTTACACATCCCACAAGGAAGAGCAATGTCTCCTTTCTGCCTCAGACCAGAAGAGGTGAAGGTTGACAACCTTGGAGTAATTCCTAAGAGCTGCCTGGGAGAAAAGTCCACCATGTGCTGAGTGCCTGCTGCTGCCTGGGCGCTGCTCGGTGGAGCTTTCTTCCTGACGTTGGTTTGGTAGGCAATGGCCCCAAGATCTTCCTGAGGCCTCTAGCTAGGAGGATCATGTGGGATGCCTCTGCCAGTGTTTGCCCCATGCAAGTTCCAGGCAGAAAAGATCCATGGGTCCTGAGGAGACAGAACTAAGAGCACCCAGACTAGAGGGCAGAGATGCAGAGAACCCAGCCCAAGTAGAGAGAAAGCCCCCTCCCTGTCCTATGGTAAACAGCTTCCATCCCCCACCAATGGAGTGTGGAAGATTAAAATGTTTTTTTGAGAACCCGCCAAACTCAGTCATGCAGTGTGCCTGGAGGCTTGGCAGTCAGAGCCTGAAAACATCCACAGAGTCGGGATATAGAAAGGAAAGACCTCGCCACCAGTGGGTGGGGTTAAGGAGAGGGTTAGGGGAAGGTGGACAATGCAAGGAGGTGAGTCTTGCAGATGAGCCCCAACCAGAAACCATGGCCTGGCAGCCTTGACTGGGAAAGCCAATCAGAACACCATTGTGCCTCACTAAATGTTCTCTTCCTGGAATTATATCCAAATTAACCTTATTATAATAAACTGCATTTCTAGTGCACATCACAGAGTTTAAGTTTAATCATTCTCAAATAATCTCTTTTTCTACCTTAAATTTGAAGTTAAAAAACTCTTTAAGGGATGTGAAGGACTTCTTCAAGGAGAACTACAAACCACTCCTCAAGGAAGTAAGAGAGGACACAAACAAGTGGAAGAACATTTCATGCTAATGGATAGGAAGAATCAATATTGTGAAAATGCCATACTTCCCAAATTAATTTACAGATTCAACACTATTCCCATCAAGCTACCAGTGACTTTCTTCACAGACTTAGGAAAAACTACTTTAAATTTCATATGGAACTGAAAGAGCCTGTATAGCCAAGACAATCCTAAGCAAAAAGAGCAAAGCTGGAGGCATGACACTACCTGAGTTCAAACTATACCACAAGGCTACAGTAACCAAAACAGCATGATACTGGTACCAAAAAACAGATATGTAGACCAATGGAACAGAACAGGGACCACAGAAATAACATCATACATCTACAACCATCTGATCTTTCACAAACACAAGCAATGGGGAAAGGAATCCCTGTTTAATAAATGGTGCTGGGAAAACTGGCTAGCCATGTGCAGAAAATAGAAACTGGACCCCTACCTTACAATTTATACAAAAATTAACTCAAGACAGATTAAAGACTTAAATGTAAAACCCAAAGCCATAAAAACCCTAAAAGAAAAACTCCTTCAAGCTACCTATCATTTTCAAGAGCTATATGGGATTGATGGATATTTACCATCTGCATTATCGTCAAATCCCAGTGCATTGCCAGGAATTAGTAGAGCTAAGAACTTTCAGGATGGAGCCTTAAGTAGGCTTATGTCTGCCAAGGTGCGTACACACTGCATTATAGTACTGTGCAATGTGCCAGACATTGTATATATTACCTAAGTTAATCCAGAGTGGTAGGCGTGATTCCTTCATTTTTACACATAAGGAAATTGGAAGAAAATAGGTGATTATATTTGTCAGCTGGGGCTATCATAACAAAATACCACAAACTGGAAGGGGCTTAACCAATACAACTTTATTTCTCACAGTTCTAAAGGCTGGAAGTTCAAGATCAAGGTATCAGCAAGGCTTTTTTTTTTTCTTTTTTTTTTTTTTCCCTGAGGCGTCTCTCCTTGGCTTGTAAATGCTTGCCTTCTGGCTGGGTCCTCACTTGGTGCACACATCCCTGGTATCTCTGTGTGTCCAAACTGCCTCTTTGTACAAGGACACTAGTCAGATTGGATTAGGGTCCATCTTAGCCTCAGTTTAACATAATCATCTCTTTAAAGGCCTTATTCCAAATGCAGGCATATTCTAAAGTACTGAGGATTGGGACAGCAATATATGAATTCAGGTGAGGGTGGCATAATTCAGCACATAACAGTGGCCATACACTCTGGTTTGCCAGAGACACTTGATCTAAGTTCATTGTCCCAATGTAATATGACTAAATAGCATATTCTTTCAACCTTAAAATTGTCCCAGTTTGAATGACCAATTCTACACTCACTCTACTATGACAGCAGTATTAGTAAAACATCTCAAGAACAGAAGAGATGGAGTTCAACTCTGTTCTACGCACCAAATCTGCCTCCCCCATCCTACCCCTTACAAACCTCCTTTATAAAAACATATGCCCCCTACCCCTATCCCAGGGGACTGTGCTAACCTGGCATTTTATAGGAGGTGGATAAAGAAAGCCAGAGAGGCACAGTGGCTTAGGGGACAGCAGGTGGTGTACAGACTGACCTCAGCCCCGTACTGCCTCTTGCCAATTTCAAAATCAAATGAAGCTGTTTGAATGAACAGGGGCAAATGGGTCTTCTCCTTTTCCTCACTCCTCACTTTCAGCTTCACTGTTCCAAAATTAGAAACAAAATCAGAAGCCTATAACCAGGAGGATGCCATGACAGTGCCTGACCAATCCTGGTGGATGTTCCAGCTAGAGCTCTGTGCCAGGCTTCCAGTGCTGTTTCTTCTCTCTTGGCAGGCTGGCAGCAGATGGTGCATCCCTCACCTCTTCGGCGTCTTCCACATCACATGCAGTGAGAGACTCCTCTCTCCTGCGGGGCATGCTGGGCCCCTCACTGGGCCTGTTTCTGTATCATCTGACAGATTACAGGCCGCATATTGCTGGGCTCTGCCTCTGCTGGGAGCCACCTTAGTCATTTAACAGTTAATTCAGTGGAGAGGGAACGAGGGTGCCCTGTGACTGCTGATGTGATGGATTTTGTCTAGGGAGGGAAGGAGGCACAACTCTGCAGAAGTCTACAAATCTCATGGGTGGGCCAAACTTTGATAACTTGACCTAGTCTTCCCCGATTTACCATAATAAAATGAAAATAATATAATAGCTTCCATACCATGAGTGCTTACCATGTGCTAGGCTTTGTGCCAAGGTATTTAAAACCGTATTTTAATCAAACCATGCAAACCTGTGAGGCTTGACTCCCAGGCAGAGAGCAGCAAATGTGAACTCCGTTACACTTCTCCCTCTGCAGCACTTGCTGTCATGGTACCTCCTCCAGTGTGTTTTGCAACCATGATTAGGGCAAGCTTTTGAAAATTCATATTTTCTAAAATGCATCAAAACTAATAAATACTAATATGACTTTTGTATTTTAAAAAATCACTCATTCATATCTATAGTAAAGCATTCCAGAGTATTAGTGCTTCCCAAAGAATTCTTCCTGGTGGGGTCCAGTAGCTCATGCCTGTAATCACAGCACTTTAAGAGGCTGAGGAGGATTTTTTGAGTCCAGGAGTTCAAGACCAGCCTGGACAACATAGCAAGACCCTATCTCTATTTGTTTAAATAAAAGAATTCTTCTTTCACAAAATATTCATAAATGTTCTGTCCTGGTGAGCCTTCCAACAAAAGGGGCTTTGCAGCCATCTGTGTTGCAAATGCAAGGTTGTATTGGAAATGTTCTTTACCGCAGGACTTCTCTGGGCCTTTAATGTGTTTGTGTTCATTGTGAATCTCCACATGGAGAAGACAGTATGCAGTGTTTCCCAGACTCAGTACTGCATGGAACCCATCCTCTTTCTGAGAACCTGTAGAGGCCTACTCGCCTGGGCAGCACCCTCCAGGAAATGCTGGTCTCTCATAACCCCAAGCTTCCATCTGAATTTCCAGGCCCTGCTTGGCCAAGTTTTCCCCTTATCATTCAGCAGGAACATTTTCTCTTGTAATGAATGGTTGGAATCCTGGCCTAAACTCAGGTTCTCCCTCCCCATCAATGTCTCTCTCCACCTCTCCTACTACGAGGCCCAAACTAAGTCCAACCTCCCAGCATCCTTAACATCCCAATACTCCGTCTCCTGCTGCAATTCAGTCCAATGAGTCCTTGGCCCAAACTCTAGTTGGGAGCAATGCACAAATTAATACTAAACCTGATCAGTGTGGTTTCTTTTTAATGCTGAAACAGTTCAGGGCTCACTCAACCTACTTCATCAGCTAGATTGCAAGCTTCATGTAGGGATTTCCCAAACACACATCTTTTTTTTTTTTTTTTTTTTTTTGAGATAGAGTCTCACTCTGTCACCCCGGCTGAAGTGCACTGGCATGATCTCGGCTCACTGCAACCTCCACCTCCTGGGTTCAAGTGATTCTCCTGCCTCAGTCTTCCAAATAGTTGAGATTACAAGCACCTGCCACCATGCTCAGCTAATTTTTTTGTATTTTTAGTAAAGGCCGTGTTTCACCATGTTGGCCAGGGTGGTCTCAGTCTCCCAACCTCGTGATCTGCCCACCTCGGCCTCCCAAAGTGCTGGGATTACAGGCATAAGCCACCGTGCCTGGCCTATCCCTCACCTTTTATTTAAACCAGCAGCAGCTGCCACTGAACAGGGACCATGACTCTCCACTCTGGCCACAACCTTCTTTTTCATTCTCACCTTGCTGGAGAATAATCAACCATCTCAGTTTACCTGGGGCTTAGCAAGTTTTAGCACTGAAGTTCCATGAACTGGGAACGCACTCAGTGCCAAGAAAACCATGACATTTGATTGCTCCACCTGCCTGCCCTGCCCATAAATGAATTAAGATTTTACATTCTAAATCTTTATCCTCTGCTTGAAATGTTCTTATCCCATGGTTAGCCTTTCAAGGCCAGATTCAAATGCTCTTCCCCTCACCAGACATTCCCTTATCACATCCCTTATATGCCTCCCTCCTGATGAGTCCGGCCAAGTCACATGGCCTGACACCATAGCTGATGGCCCACTGACCCATGGTCTAGTTCTCAGTATAACTACTTCCCTTCTGGATGATTCTTACAGGCAGGGTACCTGTCGTGCACATCTTATGCACATACTTGCTTCCCCAGCAAGCCCAGCACTGTTCCTTCCAACCAGCACATCATCAAAATAGGCAGACATTTGGTCAGCATTTGCTGGTTGATTAATTGGTTCTGATCCCTAGAACAGGCCCAATCTAGGGAAGCCCGAAGCCAGGCAGGAGTACAGTGGAGAATCTGGAACTAGCTGCACTCATTCCACTCCAGCTGAAAACTCTCAGTAAACAATGCTAAAATCTTCAACTACCAGAGCACCTAGCTTCTCTGTTCAGTGTCTAGGGCTGTCTATAACCCATTAGTTGTGCATTAGTTTTTTTTCTACAGACAGACCTAAGTCTTTGCTGATTTATGTAGAAAGGAGTCCGCAGCAGGGCAGAATGCCTCCCAGGAAAGGGAAACAGTTCTCATACAACTATGCCAGGTCATTCAGAACAGTTATCATTACATACCCTGCTTGGGAAATTGCAGAGATCATATTTTTTAAATGGATACAAAGTCTAAAAGGAATTTTGACAAGTCAGATTTACAAAGGTCAAAGTAGGCCACCCTGACTTGAGCTGTCAATAAGGTGTTGGGGAAGTTAGTAGGAGATTAACACACTTCCATGATGACCCAGCTGTTCTCTTGAGGGTGACAGCCAGTCAGGCCCAGGATGAGGAACAGAGAGGGAGTGGGGGTGATGTCAGAAGCTTTCAAATCTAAGGAGCCACATATCTCTACTCATTTATTTTAAATGACATTTATTATTTTTTAAATCTCAGTAGCATTGCTTTCCAATCTATATCAACAACAAGAAAGAAGAACTTTCACTGGGTATTTTTCTTCCTGTTGTATTATATTGCACTGATTTTCAGGAAGATACTATATAAAAAGAGTCTTTCTAGATAATGAGAGAATCTCTCTCTCTATATATATAGTATATGCTCATAATATAGTTATTTCAATAGTTTTTATTTGTCAGTTATTAAATATATATTTATTTAAATGTATATTCGATATAAATTACATACATATTTATACATTTTGTATTTATAGTACATATCTATTGTATTTTTTTGCATATAAATATTTATATACATATGTGAATTTTGTTTAACTAGTTTAGATCAATTCCCATCCAAATACTTTCTGTGTCATTACTAAAGAAAGTACATGCCAAATTGGGAAAAGCCACAGTAATCACCGTACCCACCTTGTTCACCTAAAGTCAATGTTTCTCTAAGGTCACATGCAAACTGAACTATAGTTGAAGTGCTCAGGTGGTCACTGGCTCACCACCAGCTAGCCAACACATTAGAAGAAGGGCTTGTATTTTCTGGTCACATGGAAGTACAGAGAATACAATCAACTCTAATGTCACTTCTATAATTTGGTGGAGCTATAGCCCAGTTTGGGGCATCTCCTATCCAAATTTTAGCAGCTTTGCACGCTTCAGAATTCAGTATTGATGTTCCTGCAATTTTAACATCTCTATTATTAAACTCTTTAATTTGAAGCCTCTATGTCCCATGTGGTGTTACCTGTAAAATGAGAAATCTCCCTGCTAACACATCTGTCCTCTCAGGAAGTGGCAATTTCACCCACCTCTTCTCCTACTAAACTGCAAAGGGGCTTAATCAGGCATCTGAAGACTCGAAGACAATTCTCTGTGATCTAAAATGACTTTCCTAAATAGACAATGTGAAGCCTTCTTTTTTTTTTAATTTGATACAGGTAACAAAGAACAGAAAATTAGAAAGAAAACAAGGCAAAGAGTAGAAGAAGAAACACCAACAGTAAATGTGCAGTGACTTTCTTCTGATTCTTTCTCTCTCTCTCTCTTTTTTTTTTTTTTTGATATAAAATCTCACCCTCTTGCCCAGGCTGGAGTGCAGTGGCATAATCTGGGCTCACTGCAACCTCTGCCTCTCAAGTTCAAGCAATTCTCATGTCTCAGCCTCCTAAGTATTAGGATTAAAGGTGCCCACCACCACGCCCGGCTAATTTTTATATTTTTAGTAGAGACGGGGTTTCACCATGTTGGCCAGGCTGCTCTCAAACTCCTGACCTCAGGTGATCCACCCACCTCAATCCCCCAAAGTGCTGGGATTACAGGTGTGAGCCACCATGCCTGGCCCTGATTCTTTCTTAATGTTCTTACTAGAGCATTGATCATACAAATGTTTTAAATGAGCACTTACTAAATCAGAGAGCATCTGCATCTTCCCATAGGCAAAGCTAAGAACTCACTTCTAGATCTCCAAAGATGTTTACTTATTTCTATGTTAGTTAATCATTAGTTAGTATGAATAATTCTAAAATGTGAAGTAAATTAAATTTTTTTTTACAGCAGGAGAAAAAGTGTCTTAGTCCATTCTTACATTGCTGGAAAGAAATACCTAAGACTGGGTAATTTATAAGAAAAGAGGTTTAACTGGCTCACAGTTCTGTAAGCTGTACAGGAAGCATAGCAGCCTCTGCTTCTGGGAGGCCTCAGGGAGCTTCCACTCATTGCAGAAGGCAAAGCAGAAGCAGGCATTTTCACATGACTGGAGCAGGAGGAAGACAGACAGATGGCAGAAGGTGCTACCCTCTTTTAAACAACTAGATCTCATGAGAGCTCTATCACTAGAACAGCACCAAGAAGATGGTGCTAAACCATTCAGGAGGGATCCACCCCATGATCCAGTTACCTCCCACCTCCAACAATGGGGGTTACAACTGAATGTGAGATTTGGGTGGGGCCACAGAGCCTAACCATATTGAAGAGTATTGCTGTAATGCTCAATAAACAAAGGTTTTTGGATTCTGGCCCATAGTTCGGCCATGGGCCAGCATTGTGAACATAAGTAATGCAGACCATCTTCTGAAGACTCAGTTTTCACACCAGTGCATTGATGGTGTTGAACCAGATCAACCTTAAGATCCTTTATGGACCTAATAGTCCATTAGTCTATAAAGAAGAAAGGAAATAGAAACAGATTTACTAGGATTAAATAGGGCGTTATTTTCTCTTATGGACATCCAGTCTTAGAACTACAGAATTAGATTTTTAATTACAAAAGTAGTGAATGTTCATATTGAAGAATAGAAAATAATGTCACTATCTTCCCCCAAAAAACCTAAAGCCCTAAAATCCTAGTACCCAAAAATGACCATTGTCAACATTCTGGTGTTTATCTTTCAGATGATTTCCTAGGCAAGTACATAAGCATATACATGGTAGACCAGGGATTAGAATCCATATACTTACACATATAAATAAGATACTTTGGGCCAGGCGCATTGGCTCACCCCTGTAATTCTAGCAATTTAGGAGGCAGAGGTAAATGGATCACAAGAGACCAGGAGTACGAGACCAGCCTAGCCAACATGGCAAAACCCAGTCTCTACTAAAAATACAAAAATTAAGCTGGGCAGGCTGGCGCATGCCTGTAATCTCAGCTACTTGGGAGGCTGAGGCAGGAGACCACAGGAGGCAAGGATTGTAATGACCAAGATGGCACCACTGCACTCCAGTCTGGGTGACAGAGCAAGACTCCTTCTCAAATAATAATAATAATAATAATAAGATACTTTGCCTCAGTCCTGTGGTGTGTCATATAGCAGTGGGGAAATATGAATTGGTATTAATTGGTGTAGGTTTTCTAGCAACCAACTTAGCATTATATATTAAAAGTTCTGAGAATATATGTATTCTTTAATCTAACAATTATATTGCTAATGAGGTAATTTCCTAAAGTGTAAATGTATGAAAAAGGGTGATCACTATATCATTGTTTAGAAGCTGTTAAAAAAAAAAAAAAGAAAAGAAATAAAATAAAAACAGAAAACCAAATGTCCAAAAATCACATTGGTCCTCTTGGGTGACTCACAGAGTACGTTTACACAATGAAACACAATGTAGCCTTTAACAATGATACTCAGATATATATTCAGGAACACAGAGAACTATAAACAACCAGTATTTGAGGCATTTCCTCCGACAACCACAGGTAAGAAGGTTCACTGAAATGCTTTCTTTAAAAAAACCACAATAAAGCTGACGGGATGGCAGAGCCCCGATCTGGGCTGCCGATGACAATCCCAGGCCTTCCATATGCTCCACAGCATCCAGAAATGGCAGACTAACATTTTCCTCCTGCTGGCACTGGTGGGCTCACTGCAACTGTCACTGTTCCGTCCTCACTCTCCACCCCATCTCCACAGCTTTTGCCCACTCTTACCAAGGACAGAGAGGCACATTCTCAAGGCTGAAAAATTAGAAACCTGTTGAGCTGCCCTGTTGCACTCCAAAGTTGCCAGCAGCCTCTCTGCGGAAGGACAGGAAGTGAATGCAACAGGATGAGCTGAAGGCAGAGGCAGCAGCAGAGGGATGTGAGGCGTGGGAGTGCAGGGACATCCAGCAGAGAGAGAAGGAGGGTCACACAGAGAGAGGCAACCAAAGAGACAAGTCTCAGAGCTGTAGCAGGAAATGGGAAGCACTACTTTAAAAATAATCATAAAGTGTAAGAAAAAGAGATTCTGCCATGATTCCTTCCCTTTGATGATGTGACCAGTGAAATGAATGAAAGAAACCCAAGGTAGAGCCAACCGGTCTATGAACTGCTTACAGATACCTGGAAGGGGAAGGATTTCTTCTTTTGCTTAGTCTTTTCCCTTCCTTCCTTGTCATCCCTTTTTGATTCTCCTGGTTCATTCATATACTCTCTCTTTTTGTTTTTTACATTGTCCAGCTAAACATTACAGTGGCTTGAAGTAGTGTTACAAAGATGGGAGCCAAGATGAGAAAAAGGGAGCTGGAATACCTATTCAGGATGAAGGTGTGCAATATGATGCACCTGTTCATACCCTAGTGATATGGTTTGGATGTGTCCCCACTCAAATATCATCTTGAATTATAACTCGCACAATACCCATGTGTCATAGGAGAAACCCAGTGGAAGGTGACTGAATTATGGGGAGGGTATTTTCCTGCACTGTTCTTGTGATAGTGAACGAGTCTCATGAGATTTGATGGTTCTAAAAAGGGGAATTTCCCTGCACAAGCTCTCCCTTATCCTGCCATCATCCACGTAAGATGTGATTTGCCCCTCCTTGCCTTCCACCATGATTGTGAGACTTCCTCAGCCATGTAGAACTGTGAATTCTCTATTAAACCTCTTTCCTTTGTAAATTGCCCAGCCTCAGGTATGTCTTTATCAGCAGCATGAAAACAGACTAATACATCTGGTCTTTGACTTAACTGACCTCCAACAGGAATGACTGCAGACTTGGAGAGTCTGAAGTCACCATACTGTGTAATTTCCTAACCCTCTGCTAGTCACTCTAGCTTCTGTGGCTTTGCTGTACTCAGCTTCTAATGGCTCTTGTCTAGCTTTCCTTCATACCTTCATTTCCCTGGAGCCCCTCCTCACTGACTCCAGGTAACCTTATCCATTTTGGACTCTCAACCATCCCTTTTCTCTCTCTGATTTGTAATAGCAAACATATCATTTAAACTTATCCCTCTCCTTCTCTTAAACGAAGCATTCTTTTCCTCAACATCGCCATACTTTCTATCTCTATACTTTCCCCTTACAGCACAATGCTTAACAATTAATTAATTAACCTTCTAACTCAGGGACACAATCTGAGAGGGAAGCAAGACATAAAACGTCTGCCCCCAGCATCCTCCTTGGCAGCCTAGCATTACCCACCACCTCAGCATCATGCACTTTTCTGTACCCAATCACCATAAGGCCATTGGCAGGTCCAATTTTTGCTGTTCTGGTGCTTTCAAGTTGTCCTCTGGCTTCCAAGAATCCTAGTTTCTTATCTAGAGGTGATAAAATGTAGAAGGAAAATCCTGGTGTGGCACAAAATTAATGAAGAATGTATATTACTACATTTGCCAACTGAAGAGCTGTTCAATGAGTCAATAACACAACTCCAAGGTGAAGAGAGAGATTCTGATTAACTGAGAGCCTACTGTGCACCACTTACCATGCTAGATGCTTCAGGCTTACCAGGAACACTTATCTTGCTAGGTAGAGAAGACACAGTTTCTGTCCTCAAACTATACTCTGTGTAGACAAAGCATTCACAAGATAATTGGCTTACGGGCCCTTGCAAGAAACATCTGCCAGAGTAAGTCAACACAGTCAATACCAGAAAAACACAAATTTAGGATAATAAAAATAATTTACATTATTAAGCGCTTACCATGAACCAAACATCGTATCAGTCCCTTTAAAAAATGAGGCTTCAAATTCTCAATATTGTCTTCCATGGATAACAATGAAATTTGAGATTTATGATAATCCAGCACATAGTAGGATTTGGTCATGTCTTCTGTATCATCACAGAGATGTTGAATGAAGAAGGAAAATCAAATGACTTTTAAAATCACTGCTCAATTGGTATAATGATGCCTACTTACCAACTCAAATTATTAATTTTCATTTTATAAACATTTTGGATAAAGTGGAGTTTATCAAAACTAAACAACAATAATTAGACCTATTGGTTTAAAGACTGTTTATTCTGGCACATAATAGTAAGTAATATTCTTAGATAATGCATATTTAAGGCATAACATGAATCAATACTGCTATGAGTTGTGAGGTCTATAATGCCTAAGCATTGTGTTAGGCACATGCTTTCAATCATCTCATTTATTATTCCCAGTAAACTATATGAAAAGTTCTATTGTCAGTCTCACTTTACAGCTGGAGAAACTGAGTCACAGAAAGGTGAAATTATGCGTGCTTTCAAATCTGGTAAGGGCAGAGGTAGGGCCTGAGCTCAGGTTTACTCGATTCTAAGCCCACTATGTCCTAACCCATGACCATCCCTAATGGTTTTTATTACTATTTTTAATAATAAAACTCACAATCTTTAAAAATCTCTAAGGTATGTTTCACTATGATGTAGTAGTCAAAATCCCATTGAAAGCCAGTTGCACCCAATTTTTTGATATTTCTAATGATCAATAAGCAAGATGACTGCACCATTTCCAGAGGGTTTCTCTATGGGGGTATTTAGCCCTATCAAAATGCTTTCTTAATTTGAACATTACCAGCATAGCTTTAAACCACTAAAGCTGACTTTAAAAGGGGGCTGGGCTGGGGGGAGGGGAAAGGCTTGAATGTTTTACAGTTATTCATTTGCAGTTCTGACCCCTGTGAAAGACAAAATTATTTTTTATGGTCACTGCTGGTCTCATGCAGGCTCTTAGGGAGCCTCCTTCAATAATGTCTGATGACATCACAGACCTAAGGGAACATTCCAACAGGGCTGGCTGCTTTGCATCCCTTAGAATGCAGGTCCCTGTTTTGCTCTGGGTTTTACACCTCAAGTAGTGATCTAGTTTTGCCAGTGATTGGAGGTATTGCCCTTTTATTTCCGGGAGTTGAGAAATTCAAATGGTGAAAATGTTCTCAGGTTCTCCCAGTTTTGTCTCTGAAAATCGCCATTTATTCTGCCCTGACATCAGTCTCTTCCTGACTACCTTTCTCTTTTATTCTGTGGGATTTCACTGTGCAATGATGGGAACGTCCAATTTGAGTGTTACAAGTTGGGGGATAGGCTTGTATTACATAGTAAGTGAAGCAACTTCAATATCAGGAAGCTAAATGGAGGAAAAGAGGATTCTGAGGTTTTATGGAAGGAATTTTCACTAAGTATCAAACTCAAGAAGAATATGAATTTTTCCCACTAAATTTCTCACTTGAAATGGATAGAAACAAATTTTTTCCCACTGAATTTCTCACCTGAAAAGATGTTGAAGCACATGACTATAACCTTCATCTCCAAATGAATATTTTTATGCTTGAATAGATTTTAAAGCCCCAAAACCTACATACTATTGTGTGATCCTGAAGGAGGAGGGTGATGTCACTAAGACTGCTGAAGGTTGAGAAAAAGCTCTCCTAGAAAAATCCAGGCTGGGATTATAATTGAAAGAAGAAAAAAAAAATAGACATATTCTCTTTTAACCTCTACTACACCAAAGAAAAACATATAATTGATGAAAATGGTCCAGATACAAGCAAAGGCTATCAATAGCTAAACCTGCATATATTTGAAATTGAAAATTAAAGCATATTAGCCTTGAGCCAAAGTAAAAGCCTTTCTTTCATCAAACACTGAGGGAAGATCTATTAAACAAAATTTCTTCTAGTTTATATTATCTCATAAACCACAATTCTCTCCTTCACAAATATAAATACTTCCTGAAAGTTCAAAACTAATTATGTTTTCTAGACACTTGTGCACGTCTTTCCATAAACAAATCACTGTCCATTTCCGTAAGCTGCGACTCATTCATCTTCACTTTGGCAAGTCACTTTATTTGGAAATTTTCAATGCATTCCCACTGAGACCTCCAGTTCTAAGCAATTATCACTTTTCACAGGCTGAGTTAGAAAGTCAAGGAGTTTTCATCCACCCATTGTGGTTCCTTTGTGTTTTCTGTAGAGCATTCATGATTTTCTACTGGAAACCCATATTTGTATACATTTCTTGCTATCTAAACTGCAAGCTTCATGAGAACAGGAAACATGTCTTTACCTACAAATAAGGTTTCCTATAGCCCTCTCAGGACTTTGCACACAGTAGTTAAACATAAGTTGAAGGACCCAGAAATTTTGCTTCCAGGATACATCCTATAGAACTGTTGGCACAAGCGCACAAAGAGATACTTGTGGTATGCTGTTTTCAGGAATGAAAATTGGGAGCTACATAGATGCTCATCAACAGAGAAATGGTTGAACAAACACAATTGCAAACTATGGATTCCTACATGTATGTAAAAAAATATAATGTATACACACATGTACTTGCTAATAAGAGCAAATTAGATAAATAAGATATGGAAAAGTATCTGATATTATCAAGTGGAAAAAAGATAAAACAGAAAAGTTCAGAAAAATATGTCAATATGCTTCCATTTTTAAGGGGATGTACTACATTATATATTATAACATATTTTTCCCTATGAATAGAAAATGTCTGAAAGGATATACAGTATGTTCTCATGAGCAAATATCTCTGGGAAGTGGGATACAGTGGAAAAAGGAGGAACTATTTTCCCTTTACATATGTATTTCTATACTGCTGATATTCTTCACACTGTATATCTTTCTAATAAGAGGTTAAGGAAAATAAATATATCCTAAATGAATGACTAAATGAAGTCTACATAATTTGTTAATTCTGTATCCCTATTCTAGTTTATGAGGATAAGCTGATGAAATCAGTCCTCCCCTGGGGATAGGCCTGTTACAGTACAAGAAAGGTCTTTGCTGAAAGGTCCCACAGGAGTCTGCAAATTACCCTGTCCTAGGAACCAACAGACAAAATTCCTGGTTCCTCTGCTACCTACCAAGCTCTAGGATAATACAGATTCCCTGTATCTTACTTTACTTATTTATAAAGTGAGGTTGGGTAGAATAAGGGTTTTCAAATTTCCTTTGAATCCTAGATTTGTCACCCCCTTCTTTGACAGACAGAGAGAGAAAAATGATGAGGGTCACCAAATGGCCAAAGCATTAAAGACATAAGTTGCCCTGCTATTAGAAGACAGGCAGTTAACAGAATCTGACAATGAAAAAAAGGAGCACTTAGAAGGTTAACATTCATTTTATGCTTTGCTTCATGATATGAATTTAGGCTTTCATCTGCATTCGACTCTGCATAACATTCTATAAGACAAGGGAATACTGTTTACAGCATGGCATTTCAAATATCCAGATGATGGTCCATTTGGAATAGATTACAACTCTGCTTTTTGTCATCAGGCATTCTCAGACCCATATTGCATCCATATGTAGCCCAGGACCATGCATTGGTCCAGCTGTCTTTTATTTGGGGGAAAAGGTGGAAATGGGGCAATCATTTACTACAGAAATCTTTCTTAATATTTTTATTCAAAATTTTCTAGATTGAAAACCAAATAAATTATGCAATAGTTTATAAATCATCAAATTTAACATGCAATACCTCTGAACAATCTATGATAAAGTAAACCTGAGTCTCATCAACATGAAATGTAACCTCCTATCTCAGAAATCATCTGGATCCGTGAATTTTACTCCAACTACGATATGGATGTAAGACCAGGAGGATCACTCAGATAGAGCCTAACGAGAAAAGCTTCTTGCTCTATTTTCCAACCTCAGTTTAAAAAATAATAATAAAAGATAACTTTTTTGATTCATGACACCCTATTAAATGCAAAAGAAACCAAGGGCTTTCATTGCTCCCAGTGATATTATATGCAGTCCTTTTTACAGTTTCTGACAGAGTATCTTAATTAGGCCTTAAAATGGACAACTTTATTTTTTAGCCAACTTTGAAAGATGGTCTTCCCCACCTAATTTTCTACTTGAAAATCAATACATACAGTTTTGCCTTCAGCAGTCCCCAGAATGATAACTATAGCATGCCATCTTCTGCTTGCTTGCATCTCGTTTTCATTACCCAAAAATGTCTTTGTTCCTCTCGAAGAGCTCTAAAGAAAGATCTGCTCAGACTGCATTGACAACACCAGGAAATAAAATGCTTCAGAGCAGCAGGGAATGACAGAAGGGATTGCCCCGTTGGAGCTGGGAAACCTGAGCATTTCAGCATCAATTTTAGAAAGGATGACAGATCCAGGGCTGGCAAAAGGATGACCATGTCAGCTCTTCTTTGGTAAGCACTTGCCTTCAACAAACTCCCATTTCTTCCAACATCATGCCACGTGCTTTTCTACTCCCCCCTCAATTGACCAGGAATCCCATTTTCCCTGCTGCCACAACTTAAAGTAGACCAGTCTTCCTCACCTTTGCAGTGTCTAGCAACATCTTTACTTCAGACTCTATCCAAACATACCTAACCTATGAAGACACTACTCATCTGTAAACATAAAAAGATCTAAACCGTTGGCCTGGCACTGTGGCTCACACCTGTAATCCCAGCACTTTGGGAGGCTGAGGTGGGCAGATCATGAGGTCAGGAGGTCAAGACCATCCTGGCCAACATGGTGAAACCCTGTCTCTACTAAGAATACAAAAATAGCTGGGTGTGGTGGCACCTGCCTGTAGTCCCAGCTACTCCAGAGGCTGAGGCAGGAGAATCATCTGAACCCAGGAGGCAGAGGTTGCTGTGAGCCGAGATTGCACCACTGCACTCCAGCCTGGGCAATACAGGGAGACTCTCTCTCAAAAAAGAAAAAAGAAAAAAAAAAAGATCTAAACTGTTAAGATAAGAACTAAAGTGCATGCATTGTATGGCAGCTCCTGAGAATAAAACCAGATGTCAAAGACAATCCCCCCCACCCTTGTCTATTGCAGGCCCTACCAATCAATACCTACACTTGTTCACTTTAAGCCCAGATACAATCTTACAGCCCTTAACAGTGGATTTTGAGAGGCACTTGCAGTGGAACAGAGTCAACTGGAAAGTTGGAAAGTTTGCCATAATTGTCTTACCCCCCAAAAAAACAAAAATTACAATTGCTAGAAGCATAGATAGCTGCCAGAGAAAATGGGTAAAGTGATCACCTTGGTTAGATAAGGTGGACCTATCAGTAAACTTATGACAACATCCCACTACCTACCTATGGAGCTGACCCTACCTCTAATATACCCCTTCCGATATTGGAGATAAGGACAAAGTGGCCATCATCCATCTGCAATATGCTCTCTGATTACAATGCCAGCTTCTTCCATCCCTGACTATTTAATGGGTTAATGCTTATGCCTGTAAGATATTCAGATAAATCTTTTTTATACATTTAAATTCAGCAGAATAACAAAATAAATTGCAACTCTTCCTGGATGCCAGTCTCCTAAAATTTTTTTCACCAAACTCTGTGGAAGCATTTATTAAAATATATGGTAAAAGCATAATGTATTCCTCTATAGCAAAAAAAAAACTGCCTACTAAAAAACTCCATTCAGCATACATTTTATTAGTCAGCTTGAATTTAGGGAAACCTTTCTGATTTTGTATAATCCCCCTTGAGCTCCAGCTCATTGTATTGAATGTACACATTTGTTACACATATACTATGGGCCTACCATATACAAAGTAGTCATCAGAATCAATAATACAAGTGGAAACTAAACTATCTGATTTTGGATAAAGCCAACTGACTGGCATTAGCATAGATGCCTCAATTATTTTTAATGGCTTGGATTTGTGGCTTTTCTCTCTGTCACCTCACCACCACCCACAAACACTCATTAATACAGGAATCAAATTATCCTTGTTTTATTTCTTTTTTCTTTTTTTTTTCGGGAAGAGAGAGAGAAAGAGAAAGAGAAAGGGGGAGAGAGAACAGGAGTCTTGCTCTATTGCCCAGGCTGGAATGCAATCTAAAAATAGGTATTGAAAACCCCTTTTATGCTGCTAATTGTGCTTAACAGCGGAGACAGGAAGGAATAAGGGAAGAAAATAACAAACAGCCAACCAATATTTCATTTAAGTCTGTGGAATGCTATGCAAATGCTGAAGAGTGATTTACTTCCAATTATGTGGTCACTTTCAAAATAGGTGTAATGTGATACTGAGAAACATATATGTTCTGTGGATCTGGGGTGAAGAATTCTATAAATATTCACTGAGTTTACTTGTTCCAGGTCTGAGTTCTAATCATAGATGTCCCTGTTAGTTTTCTATCTCACTGATCCATCGAATATTAACAATGTGGTGTCAAAGTCTCCCGCTACTATTGTGTGGAGTCCAAGTCTCTTTATAAGTCATTAAGAACTTGTCTTGGCCGGGCGTGGTGGCTCAAGCCTGTAATCCCAGCACTTTGGGAGGCCGAGGCGGGTGGATCACGAGGTCAAGAGATCGAGACCATCCTGGTCAACATGGTGAAACCCCGTCTCTACTAACACAAAAAATTAGCTGGGCATGGTGGCGCGTGCCTGTAATCCTAGCTACTCAGGAGGCTGAGGCAGGAGAATTGCCTGAACCCAGGAGGCGGAGGTTGCGGTGAGCCGAGATCGCACCATTGCACTCCAGCCTGGGTAACAAGAGCGAAACTCCGTCTCAAAAAAAAAAAAAAAAAAAAAAGAACTTGTCTTATGTATCTGGACGCTCCTATATTGGGTGCATATATATTTATGATCATTGACTTCTGTTGTTGCATTGATCCTTATACCTTTATGTAATGTCCTTCTTTGTTTCTTTTAGTCTTTGTTACTATTACAGTCTATTTTGTCAGAGACGAAAGTTACAACTTCTGTTTTTTTTTTTTTTGGCTCTCCATTTGATTGGTGAGTCTTCCTCCAATCCTTTGAGTCTTTGTGTGTCCTTGCTTATGAGATGGATCTGGATACAGCGTACGGATGAGTTTTGACTTTTTATTAAATTTGCCTGTCTGTGTCTTTAATTGGGGCATTTAATCCATTTAAATTTAGGACTAATATTGATATTTGTGAGTTTAATATTGTCATTTAATGTTATCTGGCTATTTTGCCCATTAGTTGATATAGATTCTTCATTATGGAGATACTCTTTACCTTTTGGTAAGTTTTTGGGATGACTGATACTGGTTGTTCCTTTCTGTGTGTAATGCTTCTTTCAGAAGCTCTTGTAAAGGAGGCCTGGTGGTGATGAAATCTTTGAGTGCTGGCTTGTTCGTGAAATATTTTATTTTTCCTTCATTTATGAAGCTTAGTTTGACTGGATATGAGATTCTGGGTTAAAAATTCTTCTCTTTGAGGATATTGAATATTGACCCCCACTCTCTTCTAGTTTGTAAAGTTTCTGCTGAGAGATCTGCTGTGAGTCTGATAGGCTTCCCTTTATGGGTAACCTGACCTTTCTCTCTAGCTGCCCTTAGAATTTTCTCCTTTATTTCAACTCTGGTGAATCTAACGATTATGTGTCTTGGGGTTGTTCTACTTGAGGAATATCTTTGTGGTGTTCTCTGTATTACCTGGAGTTGAGTATTGTCCTGCCTTACTAGGTTAGGAAAGTTTTCCTGAATAATATCCTGAAGAATATTTTCCAGCTTGGATTCATTCTCTTCATGACATTCAGGTACACCTATCAAATGTAAATTAGGTCTTTTCACACAGTCCCATATTTCTTGGAGACTTTGCTCATTCCTTTTTACTCTTTCTTCTCTAATCTTGTCTTCTCATTTCATTTCATTAAGTTGGTCTTCGGCCTCTGATATCCTTTCTTCTGCTTGATCAATTTGACTGTTAAAACCTGTGCATACTTCATAGAGTTCTCGTATTGTATTCTTCAGTTCCATTAATTCACTTATATTCCTCTCTAAATTGTCTATTCTCATTAGGATTTCATCAAACCTTTTTTCAGGGTTCTTAGTTTCTTTATGTTGGGCTAGAACATGTTCTTTTAACTCACTGAAGTTTCTTATTATCCACCTTCTGAAGCCTAATTCTGCTAATGGAATGCACTCATTCTCCATCAGGCCTTGTTCCCTTGTTGATGAGGAACTGTGATCCCCTGTAGAGGGAGAGGCATTCTGATTTTGGGTATTCTCAGCCTTTTTACACTGGTTTCTTCCCGTCATTGTAAATTTATCCACCTGTCATCTTTGTAATTACCGACTTTCAAATTAAGTCTCTGAGTGGATGTCCAACTTGTTGATTCCCAGCACTAGAATCTGAGCAACCCACTACACTTGCTAAAACAGTGGCATTAAGATTCATGGTGCTTTTCTGCCTGGGAATCTCCGGTCTGGCTTCCTTCTTGAGTCCCTCTTTCCATCAGCTGAATAGGCGACTCTGCCTTCCTGGAGCTCCAAACGTCTACCAAAAGGGGACACAGTCCTGTTTACTCTGCACCGGGAACTGCCATGCTGGGGTGCAGGCAAAACCACCGCGCCGGCCACAAGAGTCATGCTGGTGATCCGTGGGGCTCCTCCGCTGGGAATCTCCTGGTCTGTGAGCAACAAAAATTCATCTGAAAGTGTGGTGTCCTCTCATTCTCTGCACTTTCACTGGGAGCTACAATCCTGAGCTGTTAGTAATCGGCCATCTTGGATCTCTCCCCCAAGTTGTACTTTTTAATACTGTGGTCCAGACAGACCTTATTGTAAAGATGACATGAGGAAACTTACCTGGCCATTTCAGATGGATGGAATAGCTGATGCAAAGGAGGAGGGCATGAAGTCTGTCCCCTTTGTTCCCTTTCACAGTCTATTCTCTGTTCCACCCTGGAAGCAACTGGTACTGTAAAGTAGATGTGTATCCTTCTAGTCTTTGTTTCTATACATTTACTGCCATAAACAGTATTTAGTATTTAGTCTGTTCTTTACTTATTTAGTATTTAGTCTCGGGCTGGAAAAAGCCAAACAACTACACAGAAATTTTCCCTCAAATTGTCTCAGGCAATTGGGAAATGCATTTTCTCACATTTTAATAAGTACAGATATATGGGAGAATTTAGAAGTATTTGATGTACCCTGGTGTATTCTCTCTCCCATTTATGCCACATACAGAACTTGTTTTATCCCAAGACTGTCTTACCTTAGTTCCAGGTAGGCTTTCAGAAGCAACTGGGATGGCAATCTTCCTTGTCACATCTGAAAGGAGAAAGAGAGAAACTCTTACCAAGTGTATTAGTCTGTTCTCACTTTGGAATAAATAACTGCCTGAGACTGCATAATTTATACAGGATAAAAGTTTAATTGACTCACCATTCTGTATAACTGGGGAAATGTCAGAAGGCCTGCATTCACAGTGACTGATAACGCAGAAGCAAGACACCTTCTTCCAAGGCAGTAGGAGGAAGAATGAATGCAGGAGGAACTACCAAACACTTAGATAGCCATCAGATCTTACAAGAACTCCCTGGCATAGGGAAAATGACCCAGTGATTCAATTATTACCTCCACCTGGTCTCTCCCTTCACTGGTGAAGATTATGGAAATAACAATTCAAGATGAGAGTTTGGGTAGGAGCACAGCCAAATCTTATTACCAATTTTGAAATTGGTATGTTAATTGTTAGACCATGTGGAAACACTTATACTAATGAAGGTCACCTAGAGAAATGCACCGATTTGCTTAAGCTTAGATTATTGAAAATATACAGCAACTGGAATTACAATGAGTTCATTAAACTAATTAGTATCTATTCCTTGAGTAATGAGATCTCAGTTTTCTCCATCCTAAACTCTTCAATATTTAGCAAGGGGAATTTTTTTAAGGTTTAAATTCACAGACTACTCTAAATGTAAAAACTGTAATATAGATGAACAAGTGATAATCCACCTAAAAGAGCCAAATCTCAGATCAAAACTGAGAATTTACCCAAATTATATAACAGAATTTTCAATAGGCACAAAAGCAGAAAATACAAAGCAGTCTACTTCTGGTTAAACCTCTGCTGGATATCAGTACCTGGCTATAGTTTTTTGATCGCTTTATTGATACGTAATTTATATATCATAACATTCACTTGATTAAAATTAGCAATTCAAAGATATTTTCCATATATTCAGGGTTGTGCACCATTATCATAATCTAATTTTAGGACATTTTTTATAATTGTGGGTCTTAAATGACACCTCCTTACAGGTGCTCTGCCTGCCTGTCCTTAATACAACTACACTCCTTATTTCCTACTTCTTTCCTTTGGACACTCATAACTATTTGTAGTTATTTTCCTTAGTTATTGGCCTCCTTCTTTGTTGTCTGCCTCTCCCACCTGAATTTAAGCCACTTAAAGAGAAGCTCTTTATGTCTCTCTTGAATTTCTTTGAGTAGTGAAGCACGAGGGCTGCCTATATTATGTGGTCACTAAAAACATTTGCTGAATGAATGAACTAGCAAGACATAATTACCACAGTAGATGGGCACTGTGGAGCAATGGGGAATTGGTCATCACGGGGAAACTGTGGCACTGAGGATGAAGGGCAAGCAGGAGGGTACTGAGCCAATAATCCAGCTGTCCATCTGGTGTTTGGAAGACTGAGAAGACCCCTTAGGTTCTCTAACAATTAGCAAGACTTGGGAGTGAAGACCTCAAGAAGGAGATAGCACTGCTAATAAAATAGGTGGATCTCTTCCAATTAATTAGAAAAATAAAAAGATACCATCATATTTGCAGCTATACTGGCAAAGAAATTCATATTTCTCACATCAACACCTAAAATACACAAACTAAATGTTTCTTTATACGTGAATCCCATATCTGGTGTTGTTAATTAAGTGTGGTTATATAGGGGAGTGTACAGTTCTGGAGCTAGAAAGCCAGAATTTGTATTCTTATTCTGCCACTTACTAGCCATGTGACTTTGGGCAAATTACTTATCTGCTTTGTGCTTTCATTTGTACATTTATAAAACAGACATATTGATAGTTTCTATATCCTAAGAGCTGTTTTGAGTATTAAATGAAAATACTCAGAAAACTGTTGCATACTGAGTGCTGTATATCATCGTGTTGTAGAAGGAGCAGTAGTCTTCACAGTGGTGGTATTGCTGGAGGTGGTAGAAATAGTAGTAGGTAGCAGTAAAATAATAGAGGTGCAGCCCATTATGACTGTTTTATGGGGCCACAAATTTAGATTTAGCTTAATGCTAAGCAGTGTCAAATACAAGGTACTAAATTCATATAGAATTGACTAGCACTCATGATGTTTTCTATCATACCACAAGATGATTTGACACAATAGATTTTTCTTTAATAAGTGAGGGAATCAGCAGATTTGTAGTGGCTACCACTGCTGGAAAACTACTATCACATAATTTATGCTCAACTTAGGCCCACAGAAAGTGTCAGAAGGGCAGTCATATTCTTGAGTGTGTGAATGTGTGCGTGTAAAATGATGTGCATTTGACTGTGACTCTGTTCCAAGAAGAACAGAAGAATTTCATTATTTTATGAAATAAAGTGGGAAAATAGTGAACCATCCTGAAAAATAAGCCATGGTATTTAGAAATCAAGAGAATCATTTTTAAGGGGAAAAGACCACTGGTGTGGACTTACTAACAATATTTGCAATGTGTCCTCTTTATGGATGGATAATACTGAAGACCCCATTTAACATTTTAGTTGACTTCACAATTGATTCATCCAGTGGGACTCACTGGCTCTTCACATGTATTATCTAAGGAAACTGGAAAGAAGATTGAAAAAGTGGTTTTATCTCATGATCTGCAACAAAAGCTGCCCTAGAAACAGGACATAACTGCCAGCCTGAAAGCAGGGAGTGAGAACACTTATTTAATTATCCAATGAAAATCAGAAAAAAGTGCTATAAAATAAGAGTTTTTTCAACATAAACATGGGTATGTGAGCCACCTTTAGGTGAAAAACAAATATGTTCTTTTAAAAAGTAGCCTAATGGTTTATTTTCTATCTGTGAAGTGAAACACAGATCTAGTGAACATGCTATAGAATGTTAAGTAGAATAAAGATGAACACTTGTGCTCGCTTCAGCAGCACATACACTAAAATTGGAATGATACACAGAAGATTAGCATGGCACCTGTGTAAGGATGACATGCAAATTCGTGAAGCATTCCATATTTTTAGACTTAAACATAAGACCTAACACCATAAAAGCCTTAGAAGAAAACCTAGGCAAAACCATTCAGGACATAGGCATAGGCAAGGACTTCATGACTAAAACACCAAAAGCATTGGCAACAAAAGCAAAAATAGACAAATGGGACCTAATTAAACTCCAGAGCTTCTGTACAGCAAAAAAAACAATCATTAGAGTGAATTGGCAACCAACAGAATGGGAAAAATTTTTTGCAATCTCCCCATCTGAAAGAGGGCTAATATCCAGAATCTACAAAGAACTAAAACAGAGTTACAAGAAAAAGGCAAATAAACAAACCAACCAATTCAAAAGTGGGTGAAGGACATGAAGAGACACTTTTCAAAAGAAGACATACATGAGGCCAACAAACATATGAAAAAATGCTCATCATCACTGGTCATTAGAGAAGTGCAAATCAAAACCACATTGAGATATCATCTCATGCCAGTTAGAATGGCGATCATTAAAAAATCTGGAGACAACAGATGCTGGAGAGGATGTGGAGAAATAGGAACACTCTTACAAAGTTGGTGGGAGTGTAAATTAGATCAACCACTGTGGAAGAATCTCACTGTCACCCAGGCTGGAATGCAATGGCACAATCTAGGCTCACTACAATCTTCACCTCCTGGGTTCAAGCAAATATTCTGTCTCAGCCTCCCCAGTATCTGGGATTACAGGTACCTGCCATCACCCCTGGCTAATTTTTGTGTTTTCAGTAGAGATGGGGTTTTACCATGTTGGTCAGCCTGGTTTTGAACTCCTGGCCTCAGGTGATCAGCCCACCTAGGCCTCCCAAAGTGATGAGATTATGGAGGTGAGCCACTGCATCCAGCCTGGTTATACTTTGTTCTAAAGGCTGTGTGTGTGTGTGTGTGTGTGTGTGTGTGTGTGTGTGTGTGTGTAAGAGCAACTTGCAAACAAATATGCTTATTTTTCTTTTGTAAAAAGACATTATTTATACATTGGGAGTTGAGTATTTGCATATTTCAGGTCGAATTTTTACCCACAAAGTTTTTTCCTAGTGCTTCAATATGATCACTCCTGTCTTTTGCATTTGCACTTAAATAACTAAACTTTGTAGAAAATAACAATATACAAGATATAAAACGTTTTATTAGTTAAAATATCTTATTAAATTATACCTCCACAAAATCAGTATCTGTAATATAGTGCAAATACATAAATACAAATTTTAGGCAGACTGCTTTTGTTTTAGATTGCTTGAAGCACATCTTTTAAAAAAAATCCATGAACAGGCCTTGAGTGGTGTCTCATGTGTGTAATCCCAGCACTTTGGGAGACCAAGGTGGGTGGATCACCTGAGGTCAGGAGTTCAAGACCAGCCTGGCCAACATGATGAAACTCCGTCTCTACTAATAATACAAAAACTAGTCAGGTGTGGTGGCAGGTGCTTGTAATCCCAGCTACTCAGGAGGCAGAGGCAGGAGAATTGCTTGAACCTGGGAGGCAGAAGTTGCAGTGAGTCAAGATCGTGCCACTGCACTTCAGCCTGGGCAACAAGAGCAAAACTTCATCTAAAAAAAAAAATCTATGGACAAATCCAGGGCTGTGATATTATAGTATAGACATTCAAAATTCTGTAAACTTCGATATCTAAAAATAAAGTCTTCTCCAGTAAGGACCAGACAACTGCTAAAGTAGATTCAAGCCTAATGTAAATGTTTGGGGTCATATTAATCAGAAAGCTGGAAAACACATCCTCCAGTGTGTAGGGTCCCTCAGATCCCCCTGCCTTCTTTCTTATCCTCACCAAAAATCACAGAGTGCCTTGGCCTCTCTTTGACCTGGCCAGCTGCAGTGTTCCCCGCAGGCTTGAACCAAAACCAGGACCTTGAACATTGTCAGCCACTAACCAACATATCTAGATTGTTCCCAAAACACTGCATGAAACTGGTCTCCAGCCCTGAGCCAAATTTCTTAAACCCTTATAAAAACTGCATAACCTGCACTTTGGAAAGCCGAGGAAGATTGCTTGAGGCTAGGAGTGTAAGACCACCCTGGCAACACAGATCTTGTCTCTTTAAAAATTTTTTTTAATTAGCCAGGTTTAAGGCCAAGCACAGTGGCTCACACCTGTAATTCCAGCACTTTGGGAGGCCAAGACAGGTGGATCACCTGAGGTCAGGAGTTCAAGATCAGCCAGGCCAACATGGTGAAACACTGTCTCCACTAAAAATATAAAAATTAGCTAGGCATGGTTGTGGGTGCCTGTAATTTTAGCTACTTAGGAGGCTGAGGCAGGAGAATCACTTGCATCCTGGAGGTGGAGGTTGCAGTGAGCCAAAATCATGCCATTGCACTCCAACGTGGGCAACAAGAGCAAAACTCCATCTGAAAAAAATAATTAGACAAGTGTGGTGGCAGCATCTGCAGCCCCAGCTACTCAGGTGGCTAAGGTGGGAGGATCACTTGAGCCCAGGAAGTCGAGGCTGCAGTGAGTCATGATCTGACGAAAAAACAAAAACCAAAGAAAAACAACAAAAAACTCCATAACCTGACCTCCTCACTGTGAACAAAGCTAGATAGGACACCTCTTTTCTCCTGCTGTCCATCATGAGGACTGCCACAGCACTTGTAAGCTCCCTCATAAACACCTTGGAATGATCACCCTTGCATTTTAGTACTTCGTCCTGTGGAATTCCAACCAGCCTCATCTCAGGACCATTTGGGGCACTACCCTGTGGGAATTCCCCTGCTGCCACTTTTGGGGCAGCTCTAGCCAGCCTTGAAGTTGACATGACATAACATAGTGATGGTAAATCATTAACATACAGAAATGGAAACTTTTGGCTGGCTTGGCATGGTGCCTCACACCTAGAATCCCAAAACCTTGGGAGGCCAAGGTGGGTGGATCACCTGAGGTCAGGATTCGAGACCAGCCTGGACAACATGATAAAACCCCATCTCTACTAAAAGTACAAAAACTAGCTGGGAATCGTGGCTCACACCTGTAATTCCATCTACTCAGGAGGCTGGGGCTGGAGAATCGCTTGAACCCGGGAGGTGAAGGTTGCAGCAAGCCGAGATTTTTCCTGGGCAACATAGCTGCACTTCAGCTTGGGGGACAGAGAGAGACTCTGTCTTAAAAAAAGAAAAAAGAGAAAGAAAGAAATGGAAACTTCCCATGTCAATAATTCCTCAGATGTTAAGATTTAAGGGGAAAGGCATTCATAGCAAGAACTGATCAACTTGAAAAAGAAGACAGCCAGGTGCAGTGGCTCACATCTGTAATCCCAGCACTTTGGAAGGCCATGGCAGGCAGATTGCCTCAGGTCAGGAGTTCGAGACCAGCCCAACCAACACGGTGAAACCCCATGTCTACTAAAAGTACAAAATTAGTCAGGTGTGGTGGCAGGTGCCTGTGATCCCAGCTACTCAGGAGGCTGCAGCAGGAGACTCACTTGAACCCAAAAGGCAGAGGCTGCCGTGAGCCAAGATGGCACCATTGCACTCCAGCCTGGGCAAAAAAAGTGAAACTCCATCTCAAAAGAAAGGAAAAAGAATACAAGCAGGACATGGTGGCTCATGCCTGTAATCCCAGCATTTTAAAGGCTAATTCCAGCAGATCGCTTGAGCTCAGGAGTTCCAGACCCACTTGACAATATGGCAAGACCCCCATCTTTACCGAAAGTTAAAATTTAGCCAGGCATGCGGGCACATGCCCGTGGTCCCACACACCCGTGGTCCCAGCTACTTGAGGCTAAGGTGGGAGGATCCCTTGAGCCAGGATGGTCAAGGCTGCCATGAGTCTTGTTCATGCCACTGCACTTGAGCATGCCAGGGCAACAGAGTGAAACCTTGTCTCAGAAAAAGAAAAGAGAAAAAGACAGTAGCCACATACTCTTGCCTACATCTTTATGTAATGGTCTTTGTGAAAATTAGAGATTTTATATTTCCGGAAAATGGCTTGATAATAATAGGTGACCATAAAATTAAGAGTGTGTATCCCTGACTATATTGAATGTACTACTAATTAAGAACTTGAAGCAACTCTTAATTTAATTTAACTAGAAATCTAACTTATTCCAACTACTTCATGACATCTGAGATCAAGTACAAAGTCTCTTTTCAGTTTGAACAATACATAGTAAAAGTCAAGACTCCTTGGATAAAGGGAAACCAACTTGGAACATTTTCTCTCTTCAATTAAATAAAGTTGAAGACTAAATGAAGTTGTCTTCAACTATGTAAAGTGGAAGATGGAATGTTTTATTAGGGCTGAGTGCAGAATAGAATCTGACAATATGGCAATTTCCTTTATATGTATATTGGCCCTCTAGTTTTAAAAAAGAAGATACAGTTTTAACCTTTTTTATGGAGAGAGGGTCTTGCTCTGTGTCCTTGTCTGCAGTGTGGTGGCATGATCATGGCTCACTGCAGCCTCAACCTCCCAGGCTGAAGCGATACTCCTACATCAGCCTCCTCAGTAGCTGGGACTACAGGCACATGCTGCCATGCCTGGCCATTTAATTTTTTATTTTTTTGTAGAGACAGGGCCTCTCTATGTTGTTCAAGCTTGTCTCCAACTTCCAGGCTCAAGCAATCCTTCCTCCTCAACTTCCCAAAATGCTGGCATTACAGGCATGAGCCACCACATTGGCCTTTCTAAGTTTTTTATAAAAAATAATTTCAGAGTTATGTAAGACTTGCATGAAGATTACAGAGAAAAGATTGAGGCATCATAATTTTCCCAAGGCCGCACAGCTAGCGAGTAATAGGGTCAGGTTTGTGAAAGCAGGCAGCTTGAACCCACTGCTCATTTTTTTTTGAGACAGAGTTTTGCTCTTGTTGCCCAGGCTTGAAGGCAATGGCGTGATATTGGCTCACTGGAATCTCTGACTCCTGGGTTCAAGCAATTCCCCTGCCTCAGCCTCCAGAGTAGTTGGGATCACAGACATCTGCCACCATACCTGGCTAATTTTGTATTTTTTTTAGTAGAGATGGGGTTTCACCATGTTGGTCAGGCTGTTCTCAAACTCCTGACCTCAGATGATCCACCCACCTCAGCCTCCCAAATTGCTGGGATTACAGGCATGAGCTGCCGTGCCTGGCCCTGACCATGCTTTTAATCACAGAAAGTTCTAGACCTTTATCCCAAGGTCACAGACACCTAGCAAATGATAAAGCAAATATTCAAAAGCCACTTCCACTGACAAGTCCTGTGACCTTTATATAGACAAAAATTAAAATTCTTTCTGTACAGATAAAACTACAACGTTGCATGTACTGGGTTTCATAGACATTCAACAGACATATTCTGTACAATAAAACTGAACTGCAAAAAACTGCTGAATATTTAGAAAAATTAATCAAATGAACAGAGTCTCATATCAGTTTTGAGATTTTGCTGAAACTATGGGGCTTAAGCAGCCTATTGAAAGGAAGTCCTCATGTGTGCCAGGTTTTATGCTTTTCTTAGCTATTTCTATGTAACAAGCAGTAGCTGCCTGCAGGCTCTTGAATTCAGAATCCTCTCTGATAGGATCTGTAGCCAGGATCACAAACGCCTTCTGTTTCACATCATCAGTGGTACTAGTCAAACATCAGTGGGATTATTTTATAGTATCATATAGTAAATTTTATTTTAAAAATACAGGCATCCCCCATTATCAAATTTCTCTTTCTTCTTTTTCTTTCCTTCTTCTTTATTCCTGCCTGCCTTCACTCTCTTCCTCATTCCCTCCCCTCCTCCCTTCCTTTCCTTCCTTTTCTTCCCTTCCCTTTCCTTCCTTCCCTTCCTTCCTTCTTTCCTTCCTTCCTTCCTCCTTCCCTCCCTCCCTTCTTCCTTCCTTCCTTCCTCCTTCCCTCTCTTCCTTCCCTTTCTTTCTTCCTCCCTTCCCTTCCCTCCTTCCTCCCTTCCCTTCTCTTCCTCCCTCCCTTCCTTCCTCCTTCTCTCTCTCTCTCCCTCTCTTTTCTTTTGGCAGGGACTTGCTCTATTGCCCAGGCTAACATGATCTTGACTCACAGCAGCCTTGAACTCCTGGGCTCAAGTGATCCTCCCACTTCAGCCTTCCCAGTAGCTGGGACTACAGGTGCACACCACCATGTGTGGCTGATTTTTGTATTATTTTTTAGAGATGGGGCTCCCTACATTTCCCAGGCTGGTCTTGAACTCCTAAGCTCAAGCAATCCTCCTGCCTTGGACTCCAAAGATTCTGAGATTATACGCATGAACCACAGAGCCCAGCCCAGTTTTACTTTCCACAATTTTCCATAATCAACAGCAGTTCAAAAATATTAAATGAAAAATTCTAGAAATACACAATGTATAAGTTTTAAATTGCATGCCATTCTAAGTACGGTGATGTCATGTCATGTTGACCCACCCCATCGTGGCCTGGATATGAATTATCCCACTATTCCCTTCATTTTATCTCATAGGCATTGTGTTATCTCACATAATCATAAGAAGAGTGAGCACAGTACAATAAGTTATTTTGAGGCCAGGCATGGCAGCTCAAGCCTGTAATCCCAGCACTTTGTGAAGCTGAGGCTGGTGGATCACCTGAGGTTATGAGTTCAATACCAGGCTGGCCAACATGGTGAAAATCTATCTCTACTAAAAATACAAAAAATTAGCCAGACATGGTAGACAGCACCTGTAATCTCAGCTACTTGGGAGGCTGAGGCAGGAAAATCACTTGAACCCAGGAAGCAGAGGTTGTTGTAGTGAGCTGAGATCACACGACTGCAGTCTAGTCTGGGCAACTAGAGCAAAACTCTGTCTTTAAAAAAAGATATTTTGAGAGACACTGACAACATTTACATAACTTTTAGTACAGCATATTGTTATGTTATTTTAGTTTTAGTTACTATTGTTAGCTTCAGTCTGCAACTAACAAGTTAACAATAGTAACTAATAATAAAAGAGAACTGCATCTCATTTGTTAATAAAACTTTATCATAGCTAAGTATGCATAGAAAAAACATTGTACATACCGGGCTCTGCATCATGCGTGGTTTCAGACATCCATTGGGGTTCTTGGAAATTAGCCCCAAGAGAACTACTACTATAGGCAAATGGCCATAATCTGGAAGGTATGTCAAGGTTGAAATCTATCAAATGTGAATTTCCTCCTCCCACAACCAAAAAATTTATGTTGAAGCCCTAACCCCCAGTACCTCAGAATGTGACTTTAACTGAGATGAAGCCTTCAAAGAGGTGATTAAACTGTGAGACTGTGTCAGGTGTGGTGACTCACACTTGTAATCTCAGCACTTTGGGAGGTCGAGTTGGGCAGATCACTTGAGTTCAGGAGTTCAAGACCAACCTGGCTCAAATGGTGAAACTTCGTCTCTACTAAAAATACAAAAATTAGCTGGGTGTGGTGGCGCATGCCTGTAATCCCAGCTACTCAGGAGGCTGAGACAGGAGAATCACTTGAACCTGGGAGGCAGAGGTTGCAGTGAGCCAAGATCACACCATGGCACTACAGCCTGGGCATCAAAAAAAAAAAAGAAAGAAAGAAAGAAAAGTGAGACTATTACAGTGCAGCTCAATCCAAATTCACTGGCACCCTTATAAGAAGATAAAATGTGGACACACAGGAGACACCAGGAGAAACACCATGTGAGAACACAGACATAAGGCGGTCATCTGCCAGAGAAGAAGAGAGATTTCAGAAGAAACCACATCTTCTGACACATTGGTTTTGGACTTCCAGCTTCTGAGACTGTGAGAAAATAAATTTCCATTGTTTAAACCACCCAGTCTATGATATTTTGCTATGCCAGCCATAACACGCTAACGCAAACACCTTAAATATTAACAGAAAGAAGTAATTAGAATATTTACATATATTACAAAATGACAGATATAGTCATGCACCACATAGTGGCATTTCAGCAAATGACAGGCCACATATATGATGGCAGTCCCATAATATTATAATACTGTACCTTTGCTTTATGTTGTTGTTGTTATTTATTTATACATGTATTTATTTATTTTCAGACTGAGTCTTGGTCTGTCACCATACTGGAGTGCAGTGACACAATCTCAGCTCACTGCAATCCCCACCACCCGAGTTCAAGCGATTCTCCTGCCACAGTCTCCTGAATAGCTGGGATTACACTCACCCGCTAACACACCTGGCCAATTTTTTTTTGTATTTTTAGTAGATTCGGGGTTTCATCACGTTGGCTAGTCTAGTCTCAAACTCCTGACCTCAGGTGGTCCACCCACCTCAGCCTCCCAAAGTGTTGGGATTACAGGTGTAACCTTCCACACCCAGTTACTTATATATCTATGTATTTAATTTCTGGATTCAGAGGATATGTTACTTAGCTATATTGCATATTAGTGAGGTTTTGGCTTCTAGTGTGCTCATCAACCAAATAGTGAGCATTGTTCCCAATAGGTAATTTTTCAAATCTCGACCTCCTCCCAGCCCTCCTCCTTATAAAGGGCCCAGTGTCTATTATTTTTGTCTAATACTGCACCTTTGTTATGTTTAGATACACAGATACAACCAGGCACGGTGGCTCACACCTATAATCCTAGCACGTTGAGAGGCTGAGGTGAGCAGACCACTTGAGGTCAGGAGTTCAAGACAAGCCTGGCCAACATGGCAAAACACTGTCTCTATTAAAAATACAAAAACTATCTGGGCATGGTGGTGCAGGCCTGTAGTCTCAGCTACTCAGGAGGCTAAGGCAGGAGAATCACTTGAATCTGGGAGGCGGAGGTTGCAGTGAGCCGAGATCACACCACTGCACTCAGCCTGGAAGACCATAAGACTCTGTCCCAAAAATAAATAAGTAAAATAAAATAGATACACAGATACTCAGCACTGTGTTATAATTCTACAGTATTCTGTACAGTACCATGCTGCCCAGGTTTGTAGCCTAGGAGCAATAGGCCATACCATAAAAGACTATAGCCTAGGTGTGTAGTAGGCTATATCATCTAGGTCTGTGTAGGTACACTCCATGAGGTTTTCATAATAATGAAATCACCTAAAGATACGTAACTGCACTTGCATGCAAGTACCTTCAAGTTGTGTTATTATCTCAAAATTAATATTACATCGTGAAAGGTTGGGACCAGGTAAAATGGCTCATTCCTGTAATTCCAACACTCTGGGAAGGCGGGGTGGTTGGATCCCTTGAGCCCAGAAGTTGGAGTTCAGCCTGGGCAACATAGTGAAACCTAGTCTATAGAAAAAATACAAAAATTAGTGGAGCTTGATAGCACACTCCTGTTTCCCAGTTACTCGAATGGCAGAGATGGGAAGATTGCTTGAGCCCAGGAGGCTGAGGCTGCACTGAGCTATGATTGCACCCCTGCACTCCAGCCTGGGTGACAGAGCAAGACCTTGTCTCAAATACAAAAAAAAAAAAAAGAAAGAAAGAAAGAAAGGAAAAAGAAAAGAAAGCTTGGTGGATTTACCAAACATACCTTACTGTCAAGGTTATTCATTGTTAATAGATCAAGAGAAGTCAGGGAATGTCCTGTAGGTGAAAAATGAGGTGGAGACACACGTGGATGCAAGAATCATCGTGCTCAAACAAGGAACATTTAAACTTTAGTTCTTTTTGAAGACAGGCCTCAAATTGGGCATATATGTAGTCAATTATTGGTTGGTAGCTAAAAGCAATAATTTACACATTTAGCATAACAGATTAATAAAATCTAAAGCCTACTTTTTGACCACTTAATAGACAGTTAACATGTATGCTAAGCGGTTTGCTATAGTGATAAAGAAAAAGTTCATAACATGTTCATGCAAAGATATTAATCCCAAACCAATAATAAGGCTCATGCTTTATGGTTATGTAAAACGTAAACATAGAAGAAAGCTGGGTGCATCTGACAGGGAAATAGTATCCAGAAGATACAAAGAACACAAGTAACTAAACAACAAGAACAAACAATCCCATCAAAAAGTGGGCAAAGGACATGAATAGACATTTTTCCAAAGACCAAACTACAAAGTTAAACCACAGTGAGATATCATCTTACCCTAGACAGAATGGTTATTGTTAAAAAGATTTTTAACAAAGTCCTAGCGCTGCCTGGCTTTAAGCTCCGCGAGTCCCTGGCAATAAGCAGGAACCGCCTTCAACATCGCCACCGGCGTGGGGGGTTGTGCCTGGCTGCTGCCCATCACCCACTGCTGGCACATGGAGGGCCGTTTCCTGGAGAAGCTGCCTGTTCACGGGGGCCTGGTGATCACCGAGGTGGAGCAGGAGCCCAGCTACTGCAACATCGCCAGCCTCATTGTGTGGTGTATGGCCGTGGGCCAAGATCACTTGAGCCCAGGAGTTCAAAACTAGCCTGGGCAACTTAGTGAGACCCGTCTCTATTACTATACAGTTTTATTTTTAAAAACACGGAAAAAATGAAAGGTGTTATTTTTCCTTTCTTTTTTTTTAAGTTCCTGAACCATAGTAGAAAGGTCACAATTACAAATTTAACACCTTACTACACATGATGGTGACCACAGTTAGTAACATTATATACTTGAAAATTGGTAAGAGAGTAGATTTTAAGTGTTCTTACCACACACAAAAAAATTAATGGCCGGGCGTAGTGGCATACGCCTGTAATCCCAGCAGTTTGGGATTCCAAGGCGGGTAGATCACCTGACGTCAGGAGTTCAAGACAAGCCTGACTAACATGGTGAAACCCTTTCTCTACTAAAAATACAAAAATTAGCTGAGTGCAGTGGTGGGCACCTGTAATCCCAGCTACTCAGGAGGCTGAGGCAGGAGGATTGCTTGAACCTGGGAGGCAGAGGTTGCAGTGAGCCAAGATTGCACCATTGCACTGCAGCCTGGGAGAAACAGCAAGAAACTCTAAAAAAAAAAAAAAAAAAAATGAAAACAAACGAACAAACAAAAAAACCTATATGTATTACCTTACAAAGACCGCATTGTACACATTCAGTTAGCAAAGACCAATATCAATAGCACACCACACACCATGATGTAAACTGTATTTTGGGCCATCTAAATAGACTAGTACTTTGAGTGTAGGCAATTTCAAGGTGAGGGTGATGAATAAGATCATTTATAAACTTCCAACCACAGACATTTTTAAGATTTTGTGACTTTTAACCACTAAAACAAAACATTTGTGATATTTGCATTTGATGCAGCAGTTCTTAACTAATTCAACAAATATTTGTTGAGTATATGGAAAGTTGATTCCATCTTCAGTGAAAATCAAGCCGACTCAGTCAGTCGCGGTGGCTCTGGCCTGTAATCCCAGCAGTTTGGGAGGCCAAGGCGGGTGAATCACTTGAGATCAGGGGATTGAGACCAGCCTGGTCAACAGCGTGAAACCTTTCTCTATTAATAATACAAAAATTAGCCAGGTGTGGTGTCACATGCTTGTAATCCCAGCTACTGGGGAGGATGAGGCAGGAGAAATGCTTGAACCTGGGAGGTAGAGTTTGCAGTGAGCCAAGATCGTGCCATTGCACTTTAGCCTGGGTGAAGAAGTGAGACTCTGTCTCCAAAAAAAAAAAAAAAAAAAGGCCAGTCATGGTGGCTCACACCTGTAAACCCAACACTTTGGGAGGCCGAGGCAGGCAGATTACCTGAGGTCAGTTGTTCAAGACCAGCCCAGTCAACATGGTGAAACTCTGTCTCTATTAAAATACAAAAATTAGGCATGATGGCCAGTGCCTGTAATGCCAGCTACTCAGGAGACTGAGATGGGAAAATCACTTGAACCCAGACGACGGTGGTTGCAGTGAGCTGAGATCACATCACTGCACTTCAGCCTGGGCAGCTGAGCGAGGATCTGTCTCAAAAAACAAAGTATCATTGGGCATGGTGACTAACACCTGTAACCCCAGCACTTTGGGAGGCCGAGGTGGATGGATCTCCTGAGGTCAGAAGTTCGAGACCAGCCTGACCAATACAGAGAAACCCCATCTCTACTAATAGTACAAAATTAGCTGGACATGGTGACAAATACCTCCCAGCTACTTAGGAGACTAAGGCAGGAGAATCCCTTGAACCTGGGAGGCGGAGGTTGCAGTGAGCCATGATTGCACTATTGCACTCCAGCCTGGGCAATAAGAATGAAACTCTGTCTCAAAAAACAAATTTAAAAAAATCAAGCCAACTCAAATACATGTACACACATGTTCACAGAAGCAGTGTTCATAGTAGGAAAGGGTGGAAACAACCCAAATGTCCATGGATTGATGAATGAATAAACAAATTCTGGTCTCTCCATGCAGTGGAACATTACTCAGCTGTTAAAAAAAAAGAGTACTGATGCATCATACATACCTGGATGACCCTTGGAAACATTATTATGCTGAGTGGAAAAAAATCCTGACACAACAGGTCACGTATTGTATGATTCTTGGCCAGGTGTGGTGGCTCATGTCTGTAATCTCAGACTTTGGGAAGCCAAGGAGAGTGGATCACTTGAGGTCAGAATTTCAAGACTGGCCTGGCCAAAATGGAGAAACCCTATCTCCATTAAAAAGAAAAAAAAAAAATAGCCAGGCATGGTGGGAGTCACCTGTAATCCCACATTCTAGGGAGGCTGTGAGACATGCTTAAACCCAGACAGCAGAGGTTGCACTGAGCTGAGATCATACCACTGTACTACAGCCTGAACAACAGACCAAGACTGTGTATCAAAAAAAAAAAAAAAAAAAAAGCAGCATACAATATGTTTTGTTGTTGTTTGAGATAGAGTCTCACTCTGTCACCCAGGCTGTAGTGCAGTCATGCGATCTCATCTCATTGCAACTTCCACCTTCTGGGTATAAGCAATTCTACTACCTCAGCCTCCTAAATAGCTGGGACTAAGGCATGTGCCATTATGCCCAGGTAATTTTTGTATATTTAGTAGATATGGGGTGTCACCATGTTAGTCAGGCTGGTCTTGAACTCCTGACATCAAGTGATCTGCCTGCCTCAACCTCCAAAAGTATTGAGATGATAGGTGTGAGCCACTGTGCCCAGTCACATATTTTATGATTCTTTACATTAAATGTCCAGAATAGATACAGTCATAAAGATGGAGGGCAGATTACTGGTTGTCAGGCGCTGCAGAAGGGGAGAGTTAGGAGCAACTGCTTAACAGGTACAGGGTCGGCCGGGTGCGGTGACTCATGCCTGTAATCCCAGCACTTTGGGAGCCTGAGCCTGGTGGATCACAAGGTCAAGAGTTCGAGACCAGCCTGGGCAACAGAGCAAGACTTCATCTCAAAAAAAAAAAAAAAGGGGGTGGGGTGGTTTCCTTTCGAGATGATGGAAATAATTTGGAACTAGAAGAAAAGAGGTAGTCACACAACATTGTGAATGTACTAAATGCCACTCAATTGTTCATTTTGTTTTTATTTTTGTAGAGACAGGGTCTTCTTCCATTGCTCAGGCTGGTCTCAAACTTCTGAGCTCCAACAGTCCTCCTGACTCAGCCTCCCAAAGTGCTGGGATTATAGGCATCAACTACCATGCCCAGCCTGAATTTTTCTCTATCTTTCTTTCTTTTTTTTTTTTTGAGACAGAGTATTACTTTGTTGCCTAGGGTGCAGTGCAGTGGCATGATCTTAGCTCACTGTAACCTCTGCCTCCTGGGTTCAAGCAATTCTCCTGCCTCAGCCTCCTGAGTAGCTGGGGCTGCAGGCATGCACCACCACATCCAGCTAATTTTTGTATTTTCAGTAGAGACAGAGTTTCATCATGTTGACCAGGCTGATCTCAAACTCCTGACTTCAGGTGATTCACATGCCTTGGCCTCCCAAACTGCTGGGATATTGAGCAATATTAGTTTATGAATCTTGATGAATGCTGAGTGTATGATAGAATATACTGTTTGCTGGGAAGAACAATGGTAAAAAAAAAATCTAGCCACCCACACCCCAAGTGGAAAACTACTTGGGGCATTCCAAAGTGGCAGGACAATGTATGGATATCATACACCAGTTACAACAATTCTTTGAGATAGCTAACCCTGCCCCCATGTCTCCCTCATGGAGAATACTTTTAAGTTTGTCTGTAATCAGTGGTAAGTGGGTAACATCTGCCTACTTGGTATATTTTTGAGTTATGAGAAAATACAGAACAACTGTTTGTTAATAATGTCAACTGTTCAGAGAGAATAAATACATGGATCAGAATCTGCTCAGAGCCTTCAGCCTGGAATGCTGTCAGCCCCTGAGGCTCTCAGCTCAGAAGGCTGTTGGTCCCCCCAGTAGACCCACTTTGCTGTTCTATCTGGGTGTCTGCCTCTCATTGCCTTCAGCGGTCCCTGGGTGGGGGTCTCTTCAGCTGAGCTGGTACTCAGTAGTGGGATTACAGGCATGAACCACCATGCCACCATTCCCGGCTGTTTCTTTTTCTTTTTTCTTTTTTTTTTTTTGAGACGGAGTTTCACTCGTTACCCAGGCTGGAGTGCAATGGCGCGATCTCAGCTCACTGCAACCTCCGCCTCCTGGGTTCAGGCAATTCTCCTGCCTCAGCCTCCTGAGTAGCTGGGATTACAGGCACGCGCCACCATGCCCAGCTAATTTTTTGTATTAGTAGAGACGGGGTTTCACCATGTTGACCAGGATGGTCTCAATCTCTTGATCTCGTGATCCACCCGCCTCGGCCCCCCAAAGTGCTGGGATTACAGGCTTGAGCCACCGCGCCCGGCCTCTTTTTCTTTCTTTCTTTTTGTTTCTGAGACAGAGTGTCACCCAAGCTGGAGTGCAGTGGCACGATCTTAACTCACTGCAACCTCTGCCTCCTGACTTCAGGCAATTCTTCTGTCTCAGCCTCCCCCTAGTAGCTGAAACTACAGGCACACACCACTACGCCTGGCTAATTTTTGTATTTTTAGTAGATGTGGGGTTTCAACATATTGGTCAGGTTGGTCTCAAACTCCTCACCTCAGGTGATCCACCCACATTGGTCTCCCAAAGTGCAGGGATTATAGGCATGAGCCAGCTTGCCCAGCCAAATTATTCATTTTTAAATATTTATGTTATGTGAATCTCATACCAATAAAAAAATAAATAAAAGGAATAAATTCTTCAAAACAAAAAGTTAAGTAAAGAATGCATGACAATCAGGGAGAGGAGAGATTTTAGAGAAGAGATTTTTAAATTAGGAAGCAGTTTCAACCAGGTGAAGTGGCTCACACCTGTAATCCTTGCACTTTGGGAGGATGGGGTAGGAGGTTCGCTTGAGGCCAGGAGTTTGAAACTAGCCTAGTCAACATAGCGAGACTTCACTGCTACAAAAAAAAAAAAAAAAAAAAAAAACTTCTTAAAAAATTAGGTGGATGTGGTGACTCATACCTGTATGCCCAGCTGCTCAGGAGGCTGAGGCACGAGAATGACTTTAGCCTAGGAGTTTGAGGCTACTGTGAGATATGGTTGTGCTACTGCACTCCGGTCTGGGTAACACAGGAAGACCCTGTCTCTAAAAATAAAACATAATTAAGGAGTCAGTTTGGACTGAAGTTCTTCCAAACTAATATTTTCTTATCATACAGGCTCAGGTCTTGGTGCTCAATTCTGACTTGATGAATCACAGCCTTCTTAGATCTATCATCTAACTACACAAAAGAGATCAAAGGGCCAGGCGCGGTGGCTCACGCCTGTAATCCCAGCACTTTGGGAGGCCGAGGCGTGAGGATCACGAGATCAAGAGATCGAGACCATCCTGGTCAACATGGTGAAACCCCGTCTCTACTAAAAATACAAAAAATTAGCTGGGCATGGTGGCACGTGCCTGTAATCCCAGCTACTCAGGAGGCTGAGGCAGGAGAATTGCCTGAACCCAGGAGTTGGAGGTTGCGGTGAGCCGAGATCGTGCCATTGCACTCCAGCCTGGGTAACAAGAGCGAAACTCCATCTCAAAAAAAAAAAAAAAAAAAAAAAGAGAGATCAAAATTACATTTTGGCTAGAAATCTAAAAAAAATGTGTTCAAGGAATATTCAGCCCCTGCTAGCCTTTTTTTTTGTGTGTGTGTGTGTCTGTGTGTGTGTGTGTGTGTGTGTGTGTGTGTGTGTGTGTATGTGAGACAGAGTCTCACTCTGTCGCCTAGCCTAGAATGAAGTGGCGGGATCTCAGCTCACCGCAGCCTCCACCTCCTGGGTTTGAGCAATTCTTTTGCCTCAGCCTCCCAAGTAGCTGGGATTACAGGTGCCAGCCACCATGCCCAACTAGTTTTTGTATTTTTAGCAGAGATGGAGTTTCACCATGTTGGCCATGCTGGGCTCAAACTATTGATTTCAAGTGATCAACCCGCCTAAGCCTCCAAAAGTGTTGGGATTACAGACATGAGGCACTGCACCCGGCGCTAAAGTTTTCTTTGCTTATTTATTTTGAGACACAAGGGCTTACTCTGGTGCCCAGGCTAGAGTGCAGTGTGCAGTCACAGCTCACTGCAGCCTCGACTTCCCAGGCCTAGGTGATCCTCCCACCTCAGCTTCCCAAGTAGATGGGACCACAGCTGCATGCCACCACGCTCAGCTAGCTTTTGTATTTTTTGTGGAGACAGGGTCTTGTTATGTTGCCCAAGCTTGTCTTGAACTCCTAGGCTCAAACAATCCACCTGCCTGGGCCTCCCAAAGTGCTGGGATTACAGATGTGAATCATCCACCTGGCTACTTTTTTTTCTTCAGACTTGACCTTGATCTCAGACAGCCCAAGGGATTAGTCAGGACTGGAAGGGAGGAGAGAGGGAAGGTAGAATTGCTACCCAAGAAGAGCAAAGAAAAATAAAAAAGAAATTGATATTTAGGTTTTGACATTCAAAATGAGATTTAAAACAGTTTGACATGTAATTTATACACCCTGCAAGTCACTCATTGAAAGTCCTTAACTCGGCTGGGTGCGTTGGCTCATGCCTGTAATCCAGCACTTTGGGAGGCCAAGGAGGGTGGATCACAAGGTCAGGAGTTCAAGATCAGCCTGGCCAAGATGGTAAAACCCTGTCTCTATTACGGTGTCTCACAACTGTAATCCCAGCACTTTGGGAGGTGGAGGTGGGCAGATTACTTGAGGTCAGGAGTTCGATACCAGCCTGGACAACATGATGAAACCCCGTCTCCACTAAAAATACAAAAAATTAGTTACTCCGGAGACTGAGGCAGGAGAGTCGCTTGAACCCGGGAAGCGGAGGTTGCAGTGAGCCGAGCCCGCACCATTGCACTCCAGCCTGGGCAATGAGAGTGAAACAATGTCTCAAAAGAAAAGAAAAGAAAAACTAAGTCACCTGCCTGTGTCACACGCCGGGAAGCACCCGAAGCTACCAGGAAGGCAGCAAAGGTAGTTTGGGGGCCCAGAATCGGGGCTGAAAGTGCCCCAGCCAGAAAATGGGTGGAATAGCCCATATAGCTCCCCACAAATGGAGGCCTGGGTTCCAATCCTGCCTCTGTCCCTTCTGACTCCTTAGACAAGGGTCTGAATGGTCTAAGCCTCAGTTTCTCCTGTAAAATGGGACTAAAAGTCGCCCCCGACCCCAAGCTATCTGGAGAATCAGGGAGATGGTACCTGGGAAGGGGACATCGTGAAGGGCTTGGCCCCATGACCGTCTTAGGGTCTTTGTGGCTGCGCATGAGAGAAGGTCGGGGACCGGTGGTGATCAACACGAGGGAAGAAGCCGACGGGAAAGCCAGCCACGACTGCGCACACAGGGCCTCGGACTCCAGGCAAACGAGTGGGGCTTCATCCCAGGACGCTGGGGAGCCGGGGTGGGGGTGTGAGCAGGGCAGGGAGTGGATCAGAGCTTCGTGCGGCAGGCTCTTCTGGGCGCCTGCAGAGGGACGGCCGGGAGACCAGAGTGAGGATGAAACTCAGGGCAGGAACTGAGAAGATGGTCGTCAGCCCTTGGACACAAAGACAATGAGATGACATTTGTTCTCTGTTACAGAAAGGCCCTGACTAGCTTCGGCTCCGGCTTCGGCTTCGGCCCCGGCCCCGGCCCCGGCCCCGCCCCCGCGGAATCCCGGGCCCGCGCGTGCGCACTGGCAGCAGGGACTCCCCGACTCCGCCGCAGTGCGCGGGAGGGGGCGCGAGAGGGGAGTTCCGTGCGCTCCTAGCCCTTCCCGCGTGCGTTGCCAGGACAACCGGGCGGGGCCGCCGGGCGCTCACTGCGCCTGCGCAGGGCTGCTAGGCTTCACGTGCCGGGGCTTTCCCGTGGCGCGCCTGCCGGAGGGGAAGCCGCGCCCAGCACCTACGCGTCGGCCCCACCCGACCCCGCCCCCTCCAACCCTGAGGGTCGGGGAATCCTCACCCGCCGCAGTGCGCATAGGGGCGGGGCGGGGAAACCCGCTCAGACCAGAGTGGGGTTTGCCGAGGAGGTGGCGGGGGAGGAAGCGAGAGCAGGGTCTTCCCGAGGTTCCCACTCCAGCCCCCGCCGTCGCCTTAGCAACTGGGCGCGCGGGCCGCAGTGCGCGGGAAGCAGCCGAGTGACTCTGCGCCTGCGCGGGGCTCCGCGCCTGCAACCGGAGTAACCCTTCGAGCGCCTGGGGGACTGCGGGGGAGGAGACGATGGGCGCGGGGGAGCGGGTGCTGGGGAGGGAGAGACCGTGGGGGAAGGGACGACACTGGAGAGGCGCCGGGGGAGAGAAGGGGAGGAGGAGTGGGTGCGGAGGAAGAGGCGGTGGGGGAAAACGCAGTGGATAGGGAAGACAGGGAGGGGTGCAGGGGGAGGCGAGCCTGGGGGTGCTCGCCAGGGAAGGGGTGACCAAGGCTGAGGGGGATGGGTGAGGAAGCTTAGGGAGTGGAGAAGGGATATGGACAAGGAGAGGGGTACATTGGGGCGGTGGGGACACCTCCGGCACCTGCAGCCTCCGGCCCAGCAGATTGGCCTGCGAGGGTGGGGGTTGCTGTTCCAGAAAGTCAGGATCCTCGGGTCCGAGCTTAAGGTTTCCAGATTTAGAAAGAAAAAAACAACAGAAAATACAAGGCGCCCCCTTAAGCTTGACTTTCAGATAAACGAGTAACTTTTAAAAGTATGTCCCATTCCGTGTCCTCTACTTTATCCAGAAGCTCTAATCTTGGTTATTGTCGTCCCCCCATACCCCCAACTTATACACTGCCGGTCCCTATCCCTTCCGAAACCCTTGCGGACCCTCACGGAAAACGCCTGGCAGGGCGCCCCACAGCCCGGCACGTGGGGTGTCCCTCCCACCCCGCCATCCACTCCCCCAGCCATCTGCCATCGTCCCGGCCTTGAACACCAGCCTGAAGTCAACTCTGCGCTAGGCAGGGGATTGCGCAGAGACGCGGCGCGCAACCTGGGGGATTTTCTAAGCGCTCCTGCATCACTGCCCCCCCCACCACCACCACCACGACCTCCAAACCCTCTGCTACCTGCCTCCCCCTGCCAAGGCCACATTCGCCTCGCCGGTCCCAGACACCCGTACCTTCTCCTTCTCCAGGAACTTCCAGGGCTTTGCTTTTGGGCAGCGTTCCACACTCTCTGGGCACAAAAGCACACAGGCACGTAGTAGGTGCTCACAAAGAACATATTTGAGGGCGATTTTATGGAGGCAGGTGCAGGGGAGGGAGTGTTGCATCTCTCGACACTGACGGCTGCATCCTCGTCGCATGGAGACTTATCCCCTCTCTGGGCCTTTGTCCGCTCCAACAAAGCAATTTCCCTTTTATCCTTCTCAATGGTTTCAAAAAGTGTAAGATAACAAAACATTATGAAAAGCTCATCAAAGTGGGAAAGGTCAGCCCCCAGGGGTCCCTGGCTCTGGGCTGCCCCCAGCGCCTCCCCACCCACTTTCCCCACTTGTCATGTTCGCTCCTTTTACTTCTTCGCCATCGGAACAGTGGCACAGTTGCGCCTCAGGCCTGACTTCTGCTCCACAGGCCGGGAGCTTGGTCCCTGCGGATCATTTTCCCCAGGGGCATGTTATTCCGGAAATGGGCTAAGCGGTCCCGGATGCGGGACACGTGGGCGCCTTTGTTTTTAGTTTCTCAGCCCTAGGCGACGTCCCTGCAGAAGCCGGCCGTGGATGTGCTGTGTGGTGTCTTGGAGGCATTTCTAGGGCAGCTAGCTGGGCAGAGGGTAGTAATGTCCCTTTATTTGGAGGTGGGTAGCTCCTGGGGTGGTGCCGGGTGGGGAGCAGCCCTCTCCCATCAGCCAGGTCCAAGTAGCATCTGGCCCCTGATTCCCAGGGGCAGGGAGAGGAGAAGAGCAAAGAACAAGCTAGTTCACACCAGGGCCTGAGGGCAGTGAGAACCGTAAACCAGAGCGAAGTGCCCAGAGACGGGGCGACTCCAGGGAGGAGGCGACCTTGCATACAGCCCTGAAAGACATCGGGTGGAGACAGGGGCTGAGGACAGCCAGGGGAGGGCGATCCCGGCTGAAGGACCCGCAGATGCAAAGGCTCTGAGGCTGAACCGATTCGGGGGAGATGCTGGGTGTGTCCAGAGTGTAGTGGGCAGTACAGGGAGATCGCGGAGAGACAGGGACAAAGGGTGGGCGTTGCAGGGGCCGAAGGCGCCGGCTTGTAATGAGTCTGGGTCCTCCTTTTGGTTCAAGAAGAGCAGGAAGGTGGGGAGAGGGCAGCCATGCGGGACAGGGACGTGACCTGTCACATGGGTGCGGGGGGCCTGGGTCTCGGGACAGGGGCAGGTGACGGGGGCCTGGGTATCTGGACGTGGGTAGGTGCTGGGGTCCACAGCCTCTGGACAGGGGTAGGTGCCGAGGGGCCTGGGTCTCTGGATAGGGGTAAGTGCCAGGGACCAGGGTCTCTGGATGGGGATGGGTGCCGGGGACCTGGGACTGTGGACAGGGGTAGATGCATAGGGGCCTGGGTCTCTGGACAGGGGTAGGTGCCGGAGGGCCTGGGTCTATGGACAGGGGTAGCTGCCGGGGGGCCTGGGTCTCTGGACAGCTGCAGGTGCCGGGGTCCAGGGCCTCTGGACAGAGGCAGGTGCCGGGAGGCCTGGGTCTCTGGACACGGGTAGGTCCCGGGGTCCTGGGTCTCTGGATGGGGGTAGGTGCTGGGGGCCTGGGTCTCTGGACAGGGGTAGGTGCTGGGGGGCCTGGGCCTGGGTGGGTGCCGGGGTCCAGGGCCTCTGTACAGGGGCAGGTGCTGGAGGCCTGGGTCTCTGGACAGGGGTAGGTGCGGGGGTCCTGGGTCTCTAAAAGGGGCAGGTGCCGGGGGCCTGGGTCTCTGAATGGAGGTAGATTCTGGGGGGCCTGGGACTGGGTAGGTGCTGGGGTCCAGGGCCTTTGGACAGGGGTAGGTGCCGGGGGACCTGGGTCTCTGGAAGGGGTAGGTGCCGGGGGGCCTGGGTCTCTGGACAGGGGTAGGTGCTGGGGGCCTGGGTCTCTGGACAGGGGTAGGTGCCGGAGCCTGGGTCTCAGGACAGGGGTAGGTGCCCGGGGGCCTGGGTCTCTGGACAGGGGTTGGTGCCGGGGGCCTGGATGTCTGGACATGGGCAGGTGCCAGGATTCAGGGCCTCTGGACAGGGGCAGGTGCTGGGGGGCATGGGTCTCTTGACAGGTGCAAATGCAGGGGCACCTGGGTCTCTGGACAGGGGCAGGTGTCGGGGGCCTGGATCTCTGAACGGGGGTAGGTGCCGGGGTGCCTGGGTCTCTGGACGGGGATAGGTGCCGGGGTCCATGGCCTCTGGACAGGGGTAGGTGCCGGGGGCCTGGGTGTCTGGACAGGTGTAGGTGCCAGGGGTCCTGGGTCTCTGGATGGGGTATGTGCCAAGGGGCCTGGGCATGAGTAATTGTGGGGGTCCAGGGTGTCTGGACAGGGGCAGCTGTCGGGGGCCTGGGTCTCTGAACGAGGGTAGCTGCCGGGGTCCAGGGCCTCTGGACAGGGTAGGCGCCGGTGTCCTGGGTCTCTGGAAAGGGTAGGTGCCGGGGGCTGGGTCTCTGGACAGGGGTAGGTGCCGGGGGGCCTGGGTCTCTGGAGAGGGGTAGGTGCAGGGTGCTGGACAGGGGTAGGTGTTGGGGGACCTTGGCCTCTCGACAGGGGTAGGTGTTGGGGGACCTTGGTCTCTGGACAGGGGTAGGTGCGGGGTCCTGGGCATCTGGACAGAGGCAGGTGCCAGGGGTTTGGGTCTCTGGACAGGGGCAGGTGCCAAGGGGCCTGGGCCTGGGTAGGTGCCGGGGTCCAGGGCCTCTGAACAGGGGCAGGTGCCGGGAGTTTAGGTCTCTGGACAGGGGCAGGTGCCAGGGGCCTGGGTTTCTGGACAGGGGAAGGTGCCCAGGGGGCTGGGTGTCTGGACAGGGATAGGTGCCAGGGAGCCTAGGTCTCTGGACAGGGGTAGGTGCCGAGGGGCCTGGGTCTCTGCACAGGGGTATGTGCCGGGGGGCCTGGGTCTCTGGACAGGTTCAGGGACCGGGGGGCCTGGGTATCTGGACAGGGGAAGGTGCCCAGGGGGCTGGGTGTCTGGACAGGGATAGGTGCCAGGGAGCCTAGGTCTCTGGACAGGGGTAGGTGCCGAGGGGCCTGGGTCTCTGCACAGGGGTATGTGCCGGGGGGCCTGGGTCTCTGGACAGGTTCAGGGACCGGGGGGCCTGGGTATCTGGACAGGGGAAGGTGCCAGGGTCTAGGGCATCTGGACATGTTCAGGTGCCGGGGGCATGGGTCTCTCGACAGGGGCACATGCGGGGGCACCTATGTCTCTGGACAGAGGTAGGTGCCAGAGGGCCTGAGTCTCTGGACAGGGGTAGATGCCGGGGGGGCCTGGGTCTCTGGACAGGGGTAGCTGCTGAGGTCCTGGGTCTCTGGACAGGGGTAGGTGCCAGGGGTCCTGAGTCTCTGGACAGAGGTAGGTGCCGGGGGACTGGGTCTCTGGAGAGGGGTAGGTGCCGGGGGGCCTGGGTCTGTGGACAGGGGTAGGTGCCAGGGGGCCTGGGTCTGTGGACAGGGGTAGGTGCTGGGGTCCAGGGCCTCTGGACACGGCTAGGTGCCGGGGTGCCTGGGTCTCTGGACAGGGGTAGGTGCCGGGGGGCCTGGGTCTCTGGACAGGGGTAGGTTCTGAGGGGCCTGGGCCTGGGCCTGGGTAGGTGCCGGGGTCCAGGGCCTCTGGACAGGGGTAGGTGCCAGGGGTCCTGAGTCTCTGGACAGAGGTAGGTGCCGGGGGACTGGGTCTCTGGAGAGGGGTAGGTGCCGGGGTCCTGGGTCTGTGGACAGGGGTAGGTGCCGGGGGGCCTGGGTCTGTGGACAGGGGTAGGTGCTGGGGTCCAGGGCCTCTGGACATGGCTAGGTGCCGGGGTGCCTGGGTCTCTGGACAGGGGTAGGTGCTGGGGGGCCTGGGTCTCTGGACAGGGGTAGGTTCTGAGGGGCCTGGGCCTGGGCCTGGGTAGGTGCCGGGGTCCAGGGCCTCTGGACAGGGGCAGGTGCCGGGGGCCTGGGTCTCTGGACAGGGGTAGGTGCCGGGGGTCCTGGGTCTCTGGACAGCGGTAGGTGCCGGGGAGCCTGGGCCTGGTTAAGTGCCGGGGTCCAGGGACTCTGGAAGGGGCAGGTGCCGAGGGCCTGGGTCTCTGAACGGGGGTGGGTGCTGGGGGCCTGAATCTCTGGATGGGGGTAGGTGCCGGGGTCCAGGGCCTCTGGACAGGGTAGCTGCCGGGGACCTGGGTCTCTGGACAGGGATAGGTGCCAGGGGTCCTGGGTCTCTGGACGGGGTAGGTGACGGTGTACTGGGTCTCTGGACAGGGGTAGGCGCCGGGGGGCCTGGGTCTCTGTACAGGGGTAGGTGCTGGGGGGCCTGGGTCTCTTAATGGGGGTATGTGCCAGGGGGCCTGGGTCTCTTGACTGGGATAGGTGCCAGGGTCCAGGGCCTCTGGACAGGGGTAGGTACCGGGGTCCTGGGTGTCTGGACAGGTGTACATGCCAGGGGTCCTGGGTCTCTGGATGAGGTAGGTGTCAGGTGTCTGGGTCTCTAGACAAGAGTAGGTGGCGGGGGGCCTGGGTCTCTGGACACGGATAAGTGTTGGTGTAACTGAGCCTCTGGATAGGGGTGGGTGTTGGGGGACCAGGGTCTCTGAACAGGGGTAGGTGTGGGGTTCTGGGCCTCTGGACAGAGGCAGGTGCAGGGGGTTTGGGTCTCTGGACAGGGGCAGGTACCGGGGGTCCTGAGTCTCTGGACAGGGGTAGGTGCCGGAGGCCTGGGTCTCTGGACATGGGCAGGTGCTGCGGGCCTGGGTCTCTGGACGGTATTAGATGCCGAGGTCCAGGGCCTCTGCACAGGGGTAGGTGCCAGAGGCCTGGGTCTCTGGAGAGTGGTAGCTGCCGGGTTGCCTGGGTCTCTGGACAGAGGTAGGTGCTGGGGGGCCTGGTTCTCTGGACACGGGCAGGTGCCGTTGTCCAGGGCCTTTGGACGGGGGCAGGTGCCGAGGGGCCTGGGTCTGTTGACAGGGGCAGATGCGGTGGAGCCTGGGTCTCTGGACAGGGTTAAGTGCCAGGTGGCCTGGGTCTCTGGACAAGGGCAGGTGCCGGGGGCCTGGATCTCTGGACAGCGGTTGGTGCCGGGGTCCACGGCCTCTGGACAGCGGAAGGTGCCGGAGGGCATGCGTCTCTGAACAGCGGCAGGTGCCAGGGGTCCTGGGTCTCTGTACAGGGGTAGGTGCCGGGGCTTGGGTCTCTTGACAGGGGTAGGTGCCAGGGGTCCTGAGTCTCTGGACAGGCGTAGGTGCTGGGGTCCTGGGCCTCTGGACAGCGGTAGATGCCCGGGCGCCTGGGACTCTGAACGGGCATAGGTGCCGGGGTCCAGGGCCTCTGGAGAGGGGTATGTGCCAGGGGCCTGGGTCTCTGGACAGGGGTAGGTGCTGGATCCCTGGGTCTCTGGTCAGGGGTAGGTGCCGGGGGGGCTTAGGTCTCTGGACAGGGGTAGGTGCCAGTGGACCTGGGTCTCTGGACAGGGGTAGGTGCCGGAGGCCTGGGTCTCTGGATAGGGGCAAGTGCGGGGGTCCAGTGCGTCTGGATGGTGTAGGTGCTGGGGGCCTCGGTCTCTGGACAGGGGTAGGTGCCGTGGGACCTGAATCTCTGGACAGGGGTAGGGGCAGGGGACCTGGGTCTATGGACAGGGGTAGGTGCCAGGGAGCCTGTGTTTATGGACAGGGATAGATGCCAGGGTCCAGGGCCTCTGGTCAGGAGTAGGTACCGGGGGCCTGGGTGTCTGGAAAGGGGTAGGTGCCAGGGGCCCTGGGTCTCTGCACGGGGTAGGTGCCGGGGGCCTGGGTCTCTGTACAGGGGTAAGTGCCGCGGGGGCCTGGGTCTCTGGACAGGGGTAGGTGCGGGGTTCTGGACAAGGGTAGGTGTTGGGGGACCTGGGCCTCTGGACAGGGATAGGTGTTGGGGGACATGGGTCTCTGGACAGGGGTAGGTGCGGGGTCCCGGGACTCTGGATGGGGTAGGTGCCGGGGGCCTGCGTCTCTGGACAGGGGTAGGTGCTGGGGTCCTGGGTCTCTGGACAGGGTAGGTGCCAGGGGACTGGGTCTGTCGACAGGGGTAGGTGCCAGGGGCCTGGGTTTCTGGACAGGGGTAGGTGCCAGGGGCATCGGCGTGGGTAGGTGCCGGGGTCCTGGGCCTCTCGACAAGGGCAGGTGCCGGGGGGGTCTGGGTCGCTGCAAATCGGTAGGTGCCGGGGGGCATGGGTCTCCGAAAGGGGCAGGTGCCGGGGGCCTAGGTCTCTGAACGGGGGTAGGTGCCGGGGGGCCTGGGTCTCTGGACAGTGTAGGTGCCGGGGTCCAGGGTCTCTGGACAGGGTAGATGCCAGGGGTCCTGGGTCTTTGAATAGGGGTAGGTGCCAGGGTCCTGGGTCTCTGGACAGGAGTAGGTGCCGGGGGGACAGGACCTGGGTAGGTGCTGGGGTACAGGGCCGCTGGACAGCGGCAGGTCCCAGGGGGCCTGGGTCTCTGGATGGGGGTAGGTGCCGGGGTCCAGGGTCTCTGGACAGGGGTATGTGCTGGGGGTCCTCGGTCTCTGGACGGCATAGGTGCCGGGGGTCCTGGGTCTCCGGACAGGGGTAGGTGCCGGGGGCCTAGGTCTCCGGACAGGGGTAGGTGCCGGGGGGCCTGGGTCTCCAGACAGGGGTAGGTGCCAGGGTCCAGGGCCTCAGGACAAGGTCAGGTGCCGGGGGGCCTGGGTATCTGGACAGGGGCAGGTGCCGGGGCGCCTGGGTCTCTGGACAGGGGTAGGTGCCGGGGGGCCTGGGCCTGGGTAGGTGCTGGGATCCAGGACCTCTGGACAGGGTAGGTGGCGGCAGCCTGGGTCTCTGGACAGGGCTCGGTGCCGGGGGGCCTGGGTCTCCGGACAGGGGTATGTGCTGGGGGGCCTGGGCCTGGTAGATGCTAGGGTCCAGGGCCTCTGGACAGGGGCAGGTGCTGGGGGTCCTGCATCTCTGGACAGGGGTAATTGCCAGGTTACCTGGGTCTCTGGACAAGGGTAGGTGCCTGGGGCCTTGGCCTGGGTAGGTGCCCAGGAGCCTGGGTAGGTGCCCAGGAGCCTGGGTCTCTGGACAGGGGTAGGTGCCGGGGGGCCTGGGTCTCTGGACAGGGGTAGGTGTCGGGGTCCAGGGCCTCTGGACAGGGGCAGGGGCCGTGGAGCGTGGGTCTCTGGACAGGACTAGGTGGCGGGGGGCCTGAATTTCTGGACAGGGGTAGATGCTGGGGGCCTGTGCCTAGGTAGGTGCCGGGGTCCAGGGCCTCTGGACAGGGGCATGGGCCGTGGGGTGTGGGTCTCTGGACAGGACTAGGTGCCAGGGGGCCTGAATCTCTGGACAGGGGTAGATGCTTGGGGCCTGCGCCTAGGTAGGTGCTGGGGTTCAGGGCCTCTGGACAGGGGCAGGTGCCGGGGGCCCTCTGTCTCTGGACAGGGTCAGGTGCTGCGGGCCTGGGTGTCTGAATGGGGGTAGGTTCCTCGGTCCAGGGCTTCTGGACAAGGGAAGGTAACCGGGGCCTGGGTCTCTGGACATGAGTAGTTGCCGGTGGGCCTCAGTCTCTGGACAGGTGTAGGTGCTGGGGGGCCTGTGTTTCTGGACAGGGGTACGTGCCGGGGGCCTGGCTCTCTGGACAGGGGTAGGTGCTGGGGGGCCTGGGCCTGGGTAGGTGCCGGGATCCAGAGCCTCTGGACAGGGGTAGGTGCCGGGGGCCTGGGTCTCTGGACAACGGTAGGTGCCGGGGTCCTGGGTCTCTGGACAGGGGCAGGTGCCGGGGTCGAGGGCCTCTGGACAGGGTTAGGTGCCAGGGGCCCTGGGTCTCTGGACAGGGGCAGGTGCCAGGGCGCCTGGGTCTCTGGACAGGGGGAGATGCCGTGAGGCCTGGGTCTGTGGACAGGGGTAGGTGCCGGGGGTCTGGGTGTCTGGTCAGGGGTAGGTGCCAGGGGTCCTGGGTCTCTGGACAGGTGTAGGTGCCAGGGTCCTGGGTCTCTGGACAGGGTTAGGTGCCAGGGTGCCTGGGTCTCTGGACAGGGGTAGGTGCCAGGGTCCTGGGTCTCTGGACAGGGGTAGGTGTCGGGGGGCCTGGGTCTCTGCACAGGGGTAGGTGCCGGGGGGCCTGGGCCTGGGTAGGTGCCGAGGTCCAGGGCCTCTGGACAGGGGCAGGTGCCAGGGGGTCTGGATCTCTGGACAGGGCCAGGTGCCTGAGTCTCTGAATGGGGGTAGCTGCCGGGGTCCAGGGCCTCTCGACGGGGTAGGTGCTGGGGGGCCTGGGTCTCTGCACGGGAGTAGCTTCCGGGGGCCCTGGGCCTCTGGACAGGTATAGGTGCCGGGGTCCATGGCCTCTGGACAGGGGTAGGTGCCGGGGGCCTGGGTGTCTGGACAACTATATGTGCCAGGGGTCCTGGGTCTCTGGACGGGGTAGGTGTCAGGGGCCTGGGTCTCTGGACAGGGGTAGGTGCGGGGTCCTAGACAGGGGTAGGTGTACGTGTCATTTGGCACCTACCCCTGTCCACAGACCCAGCCCCCGGCACCCACCCTATCCAGAGGCCCTGGACCCCGGCACCTACCCGTGTCCAGAGACCCAGGCCCCCCGGCACTTACACCTGTCCAGAGACCCAGGCCACGTGGCACCTACCCCAGTCCAGAGACTCGGGCCCCCCGGCACCTACCCCTGTCCAGAGACCCAGGCCCCCGGCACCTACCCCTGTCCAGAGGCCCTGGACCCCGCCACCTACCCCTGTCCAGAGACCCAGTCCCCCTGGCACCTACCCCCTTTCAGAGACCCAGGCCCCCGGCATCTTCCCCTGTCCAGAGACCCAGTCCCCCAGCACCTGCCCCTGTCCAGAGGCCCTGGACCCCAGCACCTACACAGGCCCAAGCCCCCCAACACCTAAACCTGTCCAGAGACCCAGGCCCCCTGGCACCTACCCCTGTCCAGAAACCCGGGCCCCCTTGCACCTACCCCTGTCCAGAGACCCAGGCCCCCAACACTTACCCTGTCAAGAGACCCAGGACCCTGGCACCTACCCTTGTCCAGAGACCCAGGCACCCAGCACCTACCCTTGTCGCTGACTGCGTGCCAAGCCTGCCAGCCCCAGGGCTTTCCCAGAGCTAGGATTCCCCTCTCTGAGGCTGGCTTCCAGGGCCAGCGGCTGGGAGGTCAGGGGCTGACGACCACATGCCAAGAACACAGCTCTCCGGCAGGCTCCACCCGGTCAGAAGAAGCTCCACGTGGCAGCAAGTTACCTTTTCACACTCCTCTCGTACTCAGTCCGCTGGTGGCACAGCTCGGCCCTGAGCTCTGCGATCAGCCCCTGCAGGGCCTCGGAGCGGCGCGCATGCTCCCGAGTGGGGCTGCCCGGCTCGCTGTTGCTGGCACCCGTCCCCGCCTCGTCCAGGCTGTGGCCCAGGTCCAGGGACTTGGGGTCCTCGCTGCTGCTGGGGAGTGGAGAGGCCTCCAGGGCCCATTCGGTGTGCAAGGAGCTGCGGGAGGAGTCGCTGGCGCGGCAGGCCGTGCAGCTGCTGAGCGAGCCCCCCGCCGACGACTCGCTGGACGAGGCCCCCGACCACGTCATGCTGGCCACGCTGGGCATGCCAGGAACCAGGCCCGCAGGGGGCACATTGTCGTAGGTGGAGAGTCTCTGCACAGAGCCCGAGTCCTTGAGCCGGTCTCCCGACGAGGCTCGGCGGTGGCCGCGCAGGGAGGACAGCCCGTTCATGAGCCAGTTCCCGCCAGAGGAGATGATGGGCACCTCCAGGGACGAGCCGCCCCCCTTCGGGCTTCCGGACCGGGACCCTGGCTGCTGGAATGAGGACTTCCAACTGGGCAGGGTCTGTACCTTCTTCCCAGGGCTGCACCGGCTCCCCGGCCCCGTGGGGGCGGTTCTGGAGAGCACCGCCACGGCCGCCCCATCCAGGGAAGAGGTCCTGTGCGTGGGCAGGCCGGGGCCACCGGGCTCTCCCTGGCTGTCCCTGGTGACCTCCTCGGAGCCCCACCCCACTGCGCACTGCTGGCCTCCACGCGGGGAGGTGGGCCCTTCCGGGGTGGGCGCCATGAAGAGCTGGCTGTGTTTGCGGATGAGGACGGTCATCAGGTGCTGGATGAGGGAAGTGCCTGCGGGAAGAGAGGCGGAGAGAGGCCTTGCTGCCAGCGGCCCGGCCCAGGGTCGCTCTGCCAGTCATGGGGAAGCTGCAGCTTTGTGGGAGCTCGTCCTGTTCCCAGAGCCAGGCTGCCCCTCAAAGGAGCCTTCATCCGCCCAGAGGAAAGGACCACGCACCCTCCAACTCCAGGCAGGACAGCAGGATGGGGCTACAGAACCACCTTCCTCAGGCACAGTGCTGCAAGCAGGGAGGAAACACTGTGCCCGCGCCCACGCCCTCCAGCTGGGGTGGGGTGAGGGGGCAGGGCCCAGGGCTTCAGGATGAGCAGGTGGCAGGTTGGAACTGGAAACTGGGAGTTGAGATGCCAGAGCTCTCTCGGCTGCCCCATGTTACCACTCCCGCCCCCCAGGCCCCCATACTGCTGACAACCGCCATGCCTGAATGTCCACACTCTGGGAGCACAGGGCTCTGGGACAGGGAATAGAGCCTTTCCTGTGTGGGGCACACATACCATTGCACACACAGTGTACCCACCCACCCCCAAAAATCCCTCCCCCAACAATCACACATACAGTGCACCCCACCCACCCCCAAAGTCACACACACACATACAATTGCGCAAACAATGCACCCACCCAGCCTCCCCAAATGCCCCCAACACACAATCACACATACAATGCCTACTCCCCAAAATCCCACACACACATACACAACACACCCTCCCTAGCCTCCCCAAAGTGCACCCTGCCCACTGCCTAGAATCCCACACACATAGAATCTCTCACACACACAATCCCCCATCTCTAGGCCAAGGCCCCTGCGATGCAGCCCCCAGTCCTGGGGACTCGGTTCTTGTGGTGGTGGGGTGGGGGCCTGCAGTGGAGGTGGGCAGTGCAGGAAGGACCATAGTATCTACCCAGCTGCCTCATTCCCTCCCAACACCCTCACCACAAAGACCAGATGCTAGGAGGTCCCCTGGGTGGGAGGAATGGCTGAGTGCCAGGGTGGACTCTCCCATTGAAGTTGACTAGGAATCCTGGAAGAAGTCAAGGAAAGAATTCTGAGGCCAAGAACTTAGGTGATGCAGGAATTCCATGAAGCAGGCAGGGCAGGCCTCCCCCTTGAGCATCTATTACCACCAAGCAGGGGAGAGCTTGTGTTTTCCTGGCCTGGTGGGGTCCTAGGGTGGGAGACCCAGCCAGGGCAGGTCAAAGACAGGACTTAGTAAAAGCACCCCATCATGTCCTTGGACATGGGATAGGGGCCAGAACAGCCTCAGCTGTGAGCTTCCTGTCTGAACAGCACGTCTCTCTGCATCCTCCACAGGGGACAGTGTTCCATGGGCCCTATGAGGTGTGCTCTCTTTTCCATGGCAGCCTACATCTGTGCCCTTTGCTAAGTCTAGCTGACTGGCCTCTGGTGAGTGTCCTCACCTCTCCTGGCCTCAGTTTCCTCATCTGTAAAGTTGGGGCCGATTACCACATCCCAGGCTGGTTGTAAAGCGTGAAATGAGGAGATGCCAACAAAGCACTTAGTAGAAGCTTACTGAAAGCAGCTGCTGTTGCTGCTATTTTTAATCACTTATTGTTACTTATCATAGAGAAATTCTCCAGGGTTTGCAAAGCCGACATCTAGGAACCTATGACAATTGCGTGATTATAAAAGGAAAGCAAACATGTCTGTATGTGTTCAAGTGCAAGAATGCTGGCCTGTCCCATCCCTCCAGCCTCTTCTATCCACAGAAACCCCTGGCCATTCTAATTATACCCGGTGACCTGCTGCTGCAAAATTCCTTTTTGTCTTACAGCTGGACCTTATGAGGGTGGCCGGGTGAGGTCTGCAGAGGCTCCTGCCAAGTCCCCAGAGATGGAGATGTGCTGTCTGAGCCACCCCTCCTGCTGGCCTGGCCCTGGGCTGACCTGGTTCCAAGGACTTGCCCCAGACCAAGATGAGCCCAGACCCAGCAGCACCCAGGGACACCAGGTACACCTCCCCCTTACCTTCCATGATGGTTATTGGGTCCTCAACCTGTGGCTGCAGAATGTTAGGTCCAAAGACGGTCGCCAGGTTCTGGACACTCATCTTGTTGACATTTGAGTACGCTTGAACTTCATCCAGAAACCTGCAAAGTAAGGAAGCAGCAGTCATCAAAGAAGCAAGTTCTGACGCCCAGTCTCCTGGGAGCAGCCGGGACGCCCCGCCCCACCCCTGCTGAGCCTTGCTACCTGCAGGCTTTTGCCCACTGGGTGCAGCCTGCCTCTCTGCCAGGCTCGATAAGGGCAGGTTTCCCCCGGGGCCCGAGAGGGCCATCAGAAGCAAAGGTCACTGGGACAAGGGCCCACCGCTATTTGTGTGGAAGGAGGACACATGACTCTCCACACTGCAGTGGGTGCAGATTCTGGGAATTCCCAGACCCTAGTCAGCACCAGCCCTACATGCCCCTTCTCAGGGTCCAGGATAGGGATACATGAAGGGTTGGGGTCAAGAGGCAGATGGCTGGGGGAACAGGATGGTGAGAGGCACCCAGGAGGGACAGAGGGTATGTCCCTTCTGGAATTATCTACCCAGGACTGTTTAAAACCACCTGCTCAGGGTCTGCGCTTTTCCACTCCCTGCTGCATCCACACTAGGTGTGGCTCTGCAGCTGGGGTGGGGGAGGGCCCCCCCAACAAGGAAGAGTTGTGTGTCTCACAGTGGGGTTGGGGGATGATCGCAGAGCCAGTGCAGGAAAGCCTGGTTCCCTCCTGCCACGCCACTTACTTGCAGATGTATCTGAGCAGGTTGTAATTGGCCTGAGGAAGGTTGCTCACTTGTTTAGCCAACTCCAGAGTGCCCTTAGGAATGAAGAACAGAATTTCAAACAAACACCAGGAATGAGGCCCTGGGCCTTCTCTGACTTCGAGGAGGTGTAAGCAAGGAGAAGGGAGGTGGGGGCTACGGTGACCCAGCCCAAGTGAACCAGAGGGCTCCACCACCTCCCCCTCCCCTCAAGGAGTGGCCAGGGCCCAGCTGTGACCTCCTGGGAAGCTAACTTGCTTCCAAGGAGCTGGTGTGAGGGGTGAGCCTATGCTGGCCGCTGTGGAGGAATGTCAGGGCCAGCACTCAGCTCACTTATCAAGACACAAATATTTGCCAGATAATGAGCCCTCATCTCCCACATGGCCTCGGGGAGGTGAACAGTCCTTAGCTGGCCCTGAGCCACCTGGGGCTGCAGACTAGCACCTGCAGGGGCGGGGACAGGGGGGCTGGCCCATCTGTCTTGGGAGCTAGTTCAAATTCTTTTGGGAAGGAAACGAGACATAAATAAAAGATCTCCCTGTTTCTGAGCCCATGACAGGCCTGAGTGGCCTGAGTGTGGGGAGTGTGAGCGGCCAGAGCTGGGCACCCCGGGACCTGGGCAGCATACAGGTATGGCTCCAGACAGACAGCAGGATGCCCTGGCCCCTCCCCAACCCAAGCAGGATGCTCCAGGCCCCCACCACACCCCCCACACAAAGCAGGCCTCCACAGGATCCATGGACCATGAAAATTCATGAAAATTAGAGTCTGTGTCCTGACTCTACAGGCTGCCACCCAGCCAGCCCATCTCCCAGGACCTATCCCTAGGAGCCACTGACCTCCCCCTCGTCCTTGGTGAGCAGCTGGGCGCAGCTGAGGAAGTCCTCGTACCTGGCGAAGGGGACCACGGGCTCGGGGAGCTCCCGCAGGTACAGCTTCAGCAGGGAGGCCACCGTGTGCACGTCTGTTGTGCTGGGGAGTTGGGGGGAAGAAGAGGACAAGTGTGTGAGGCCTGAGATGGCAGGAAATCTCAGGAGTGACTGGCACCCCCTCGTTGCCAAGGGGCAGCCTCGGTCTCAGGTGCATGCTTAGGCACACTGAGGCTGCATCTGCGGTCAGCTGCCCTGGTGAAGGAAAGGCCCATGCTCCTTCTGGGAGCAGTAGATAGAGCTGGGGGAGGGGCAACTAAGGATCCATGGCCAGGAGTTCCAGCTCAGGGACAACCCACCATGCCCAGACACCCATTCAGAACCCCTGAGTTTCATGTCTGTGTCAGTCCGTCCAGGACCTGCTCCTGTCCTGCACAGACTGCATGGGACTCCAGGGGCTGCAAAGCCACAGGGCCCTGCAAAGCACAGCTGCTCCACCCTAGCAACTGCCCTGGACCAGAGGAATCAAGTGTGACGTAGGTCAGGTTGCACAGGGGAGGGCCTTGGGACACAGGCTGGGGGCCCCTTCTACAGGCCTGGTGGCCATCCCAAGGTCTCCTGCAGGACGATGTGGGAGCCTGGGAGCCGCCAGCTCTCCAGTAGGAATAGCTGTCTCGCAGGCCCTCTGTAGGTGCTGCCAGCCCCAGCCCAAGCTTGCCCACCCTGCTGTACTTGACCTTGGCTGGAGTGGGCGGAGCTGCATCAAAGCTCCCACCAAGCAGGGCTGCTGGCTTCTTGTCAGGGAGCAGTTATCCAGGGACCAACAGCAGGAGCAGGTCAGAGGTCAGGCCCTTTCCTCTCTTCCTGTCCACAGTGGGGACACCTAGCCTTCTAAGCTCATTACCCCCTCTCCAGTGCCCCAAGAGTCCACTCCAGGCCTCAGTCTCCTGCTCTGGCTCGGAGGTGCCAAGGCTGAAGTAGACCAGCTGTGGGTGGTGGTGGCACTAGGCCTGGCACAGTCCTTTCCTGGGTCCCATGTGGGGTCTGCAGTCGAGGTCCTATACAAGAGCCTTGGTATCTCCTCAGAGCTTGCATTCCAAGCAGTATACAGGCCCCAGCTAGTTCATCTACTTGCCTAGGGCCCTGGACTTAAGCCCTGGACTGTATTTCCAGCAGGAAAGATGAGCCCAGGGCCAGGAGACTGTGGCTGTGCCTTTATGCTATCACCTGGCCCTGGCTGAATCCCAGGCTGGGCTCACTCAGATAAGTGCCTTCTGGCCCTCATATTTGGAATTCTGGTGTTCCATGTGTCCATATGCATCCCAAATACACCTGGGGCCCCTCGTTGCCTGAGGCTCAGTGGCTCTTGGTCTGGCTGGGTCCGGGCAGCCCCCACTCCACCCCTGCTTCCCTCTCCAGCCAGGCTTGCTGCTGCCACACGCTCGGTGGCCTTCTCCCGGGCCACGTTCCTGGCCAACTGCCCTGGGTACCCAGGCTTGAGCCCAGCAGCCCCTTCTCCACTGGGGCCCCATGCCTTCAATGGCAGCCTGAGTAGAGCAAGAGAGATTGGGGGAGGGTCAGGAGGCAGGGAAGTGTGGCTGGGAGCCAGCCCACGTCTTCCCCTTTTCTGCAACTGGAGGGATGGGAGAGCTTCTGCCCTGGGCAAGTGGAGAGAGCTGCCCCTCCTCTGCAGACCTCCCGAGTTGCATCCCTGCCCCGCAAGGTCTTGCTGTTCAGCCCTGTCCAGCCTCCCATCCGATCATCACCAAACTCTTACTTCCTTTCCATGCCCCTCCCTCCCTCCCCTCTTCCTCCTTCCCCATTGCAGTACTTTTAACAGCTGTTTCCAGGTCTTTTCTTGAGACTTTTCCGTAAACTGCTGTCCCCTTCCCTCCTCTAACAAGCACCCAAGGAGAACTCTGCACAGCCTGTGGCCCTGTGGGTGCCCCCGCACAGCCTGTGGCCCTCCCAGCACGCATTGACACTACTGCAGGCAGAGGTGGGGGTTGTGAGGCAGAGAGGGCAGCAGTTGGTCAGCAGATGAAGTGCGTGCCCTGGGGGCAAACTGGCCCTGGTGGTCAGGGCAGCCCGCACTGAGGCAACCCTCCATCTGCAGGTTCCTCATCACCTCTCCCTTCTCAGGGACCCCCTCCTGCCCACATTTAACACCAGCATCCATCCAGAAAGGATAGCAGCTGAGGGTGTTAGAAGAGCCTGGCAGCCAGGAGTCCATGCAGCCCCAGGCTCCGGCACAGAGGAGGCTGTCCTCAGCACTCAGCAGCAGGTGGCAGCCTGCGAGACGGACAGCCCAGTGTGCAGGAAGGGACAGGTATGGGGCAGGGAAGGGACAGGTATGGGGCAGCTCCAGGCACTGAGGCTTCCAGGCCTGGTAAAGCTTTAACTGGAGACAAGCCCAGGACCTGGGGCTAAAGAGTACCTTCTTATAGAGATGAGCAGGAAAGTGAGGAGGGGGCTTTGTGGAGAAGGTGCAGGATAGAAGCCAACACCCCAGTAAGCAGGCAGGCTATGGCCTGGGGGAGGGAGCTCCCTCCCAAGAGCCTCTGTCGGAAGTGGGTGAGGAGGGGCTCCTCTGTTGGGGGTGGGTGGGAAGGGGGCCCTCCGCCAGAGAGGTGGGGGCAGGGAGGGGGTCCTCCAGCTGGGGGACATGGTGGGGAGGGGCCCTCCGTGGGTACAGATGCAGAGCCAGAGGAGCTGCCATGGTAATGGCAGAAAGCGGGAAGGATGGCCTCAGATACCCAAGGAGGAGTTTCTAAAGGGAGAGGGACCCAAAGCCCAGGGCCACCATGGCAGTATGGGGTCACGCAGAGATGGGGGTGGAGGAACAAGGCTAACATGTCCACCATGGAGATGGTCCTCCAGAGACAATTCCAGAAACAGCATAGAAGCAGACAGAGAGGGAGAAGGCAGACAGAGAGGACCTCCAAGACACAGGGAAGGCTGCCCCAGGCTGCTGGGAGGCTGAGAGTCAGGTCTGCGTGGAACACACCCTGCGGGCACCAGCTACCTTTCCAGGGGAATTCAGCAGACAGGCCAAGTGGGGAAAGGAGGCTGAGCACGCCAGGAATCACACCTTGGGAGAGCAGGTGTGCCCAGATGGAAACCCGGCAGGGTGGGTGAGGCTTGGATGGCCTACGCCACTCCAGGGAGCCCCAGCAGAGTTTGAGTAGGGGAGTGTCGAGGTCTGCAGAAGCCCCTCAGGTAGCATCAGGCACTAGGGCAGCAGAGCATCTGATCCTGGAGAGCTTCCAAAAGTCCCGGTTCCCAGGCTCTACCCAGGTGACATTATTTGAAGCAATCTCCAACCCTAATACTAGGCCACATAAGACAGGATGGAAGAGGCCTGGCTGGCAGAGGTTCAGAATGGACCACAAGCTCACTGAACTCAGCATTGGGATGGAGCTTCATAAAGCTCTGGATGAAGGATCCCCCGTACCTCCCTGGGCAGAGCATCTCTGGGGAACAGTGGTCAGTCCTCTCCATCTAAGGAGAGGAGCTGACACCTCCCCTGGTCGCAGTGACGGGCCTGGGAAGAAGATGAGGGGCTGAGTGTTCTGTCCCCAGAGGAGAAGCCCTGGGAGGCCAGGGCTGCCTGTGGGTCCTGGGGCAGATCCAAGAAGACACGGTGGAAGCCCGTGGAGGGTAGGTTTTCTTGATGCAGGAAGAACTCTATGAAAAACTGCCCCATGATGGGTGGGCGCACTGTCAGGGGAAACAGAGTCCCCAAACAGTCCTGAGCTGGGGGATAGTTGGCTCCACCCAGGGTGATCCAGGGCCTGGGTAAGCCCCCATGATGGGTAGGATGGACATGGTCCCAGGGCAGGTGCAGAAGACTTGCTCCCCTGTCCCCGGAACCCAAGAGGAAGGAAGCCGAGCTGCTACGCCATCTTGCCACCAACAGAGCCTGGCGGTAGGTCAACGGAGGAAGCATGGCCAAGAGACAGATCCTGAGAGGGGACCCCTGGCTGGCAGAGTGAGGGTGTGCCCTACACTCTGCCACTGGGAGGGCTGGCCCACCATCCAGTCACCAGCCCACCCCTGCCACTAGAGCTGGTGTCCTGGGCAGGAGCCCCTGCAGGAGGAATGAACAAGTGGCTCTACATCACCCCTGATCATGAGCTCACCTGTCAAACAGTGGCTTCTCCCCACAGTCGAAGGAATCCTGCAGGTCCCTCACCAGGTTGGCCTGGCCCGGCATGCGGAACAGCCCCTCCTCAGTGAGCCTGCGCTCCCGGATGAAGTCCACACACTGCTCCACCAGCAGGGGTGCCAGGCGGGGGCCATACTTCCGTTCGTGGTGGACTGTGTCCTCCAGGCGCTGCCCAAAGATCCCTGAGCACAGAGAGGAGCTAGTCACACCCTCCACCACCCAGCTCAGTGGTTCGTGCTTGGGACGATGGAGGGCAGGTGCACTGTTAGGGCTAAAAGTGGCTCCTCCCCAGGAAACAAATTAGACACTGGGAGGACGCACACCAGAAGGCTGGGCCCTGGGCTGCCTGTGGACAGACAGCAGGAGGGAGCAGTGGGCTGGTGGCGTGACCTGGCCCCTGGAGCTTGCGCAAGCCAGGAGCAAATGGCCCTCAGGGAGCTGCATTATGCATGTCATTGATTGGTTTTGCACCATTCCAAATGAGAAGCCATCCAATGTCCATCAACAGCAGAACCAGTATATCTCCTGTATTCTGTTCTTACCATGGAACACTGTGCAGCAATGAGAATAAATGAGGCACAGCTCACCGGACAAGACAGACACAGTAATACGAAAACCACAGTCATCACTCAGCATCAATCATCATCAGGAAAACACAAATCCAAACCACTATCTGATCCCACCTCACTAGGACGGCTACTGTCAACAGAACAGATAGTCACAAGTGTTGGCGAGGAGGTGGAGAAACCCTTCCTTGTGCACTGCTGGAAGGATGATGAGATGGCAGTTGCTGTGGAAAACAGTATGGCAGTTCCTCAAAAAATTAAAACTAGAATCACCAGTAATCCCTCCCCTGGGTATATACCTAAAATAATTAAAAGTAAGGTCTCAAAGAGATACTTGCACACTCAGGTTCACAGTGGCATTATTCACAGTAGCTGAAACACAGAAGCAAGCCATGTGTCTGTCAGTGAATACATGGAGAAGCAAGACATGGTATTTGCATACAGTGGAAACTGATTCGGCCTTAAAAAGGAGGGAAATTCAGACACATGCTACGACATGGGTGGACCTGGAGAACATCATGTGTAAATCATTCACAAAAGGACAAATACTGTGTGATTTCTCTTACATGTGGAGCCTGGAGTAGTCAAATTCACAGAGACAGAAAGTAGAATGGCGGCTAAAGGGGCTGGGGGCAGGGGAGATGGAAGTTAGAATTGAATGGGCAGAGTCTCAGCTTTGCAAGATGGAAAGTGTTCTGGAGATGGAGAGTGCTGGTGGTTGCACAATAATTTGAATGAACATAATGCTGCTGAACTGTGAGTTTTAAAAATGATGAAGTTAGGATGTTTTATGTTAGGTGTATTTTATGAAAATTTAAAAAAATTAGAAAACAAAAAACATCATCAGAAACAAAAGAAGCCAAACCCCAGAGTGCACACTGCATGACTCCATTTATGTAAAGTTAAAGATAGGCCAGACTCATCTGTGCTATTAGGCCAGGACACGGTTACCTTGGTGGGTCAGTGACTGGAAGGGGCTCAAAGGCTTCTGGGGTTGTGGTAAGGCTGTGTCTCCCCCGGCACAGTTTACCCAGTTATGTCCCACTTGAGAAAGTTCACTGAACTGTATACTTATGACTTGTATACTTTTCTGCATGCTACTCTTAAATAACATTAGCAAAAAGAAAGAAAAGAAATCAGAGAGAGAATGATCTAAAATGATACATGACAAGACACCAGATGAGGAATAGAGGGAGAGGGGAAGGAGGCAGAGAACTTCAGAGAAAATCTATGAAAGCTAAATTTATCACTAGCCTAAGAGGTTCCTGGCAGCCCAGGCAAAGAAAGGAAGGAGTTGAGAGCCATAAAGCTGTCTATACCATGGTACAGTAACAGGAGAAACAGACTTCTGCCAGCCTCTAAGCTTTCAAGCTGAGTTCTTGACTCTTTGGAGTGCCTGACATTATTCACACCCCCTGTGCAGAGACCTTCCCAACAGGGTGGCTTGTGGGCTGTTCTAGGGGCAAGATGCCAAAGCTCCATGTCCAGGCATGGGACTTCCCAGGGACGTGGGCACTGAGCCAGCTAAAAGTGGGGCTCTATTTGTCCTACTTAGCTCCCCAACACAGGGGCTATTTTGGAATAAGATACATCAGTCCCTGATACAGTGCCTGGCACAGAGCAGGACACAGTAAATGCTCCTCCTCACCCTGCTTGACCCAAAAACTAAGTGTATAAAACCCAAAAGGTAAAGACTCTTCCTTTGAGAAAACATGCCCATGTGGGCTGCACCTGCTGGATGCCAGCAATGCTTTAGCGAGAAGTGTGTGTGCGCATGTGTGCATGTAGTGTGGGTTTGTATGTGCACATGTGTGCATATGTGCTGGGTGTGGGCTTGCAAATGTATGTGCATATGTATGCATGTGGGCTTGTGTGTGCACGAGCATGCACAGGTGGGGGGTGTGTGAGAGTGAGGAGAGTGCCAATGTAGCTACACACGGTGCTGTGTTGCCAGGTGCTGTTCTGAGCATTTTACACCCATCAGCACATTTAATCCTTCCCATCTTGATAACTCAGGGACTGTCACTACCACTGTAACCATCGTCATCATTATCTTGACTTTTGCCTGTTCAGCTTGTGGGGTGTTTGAACTGAGAGGCATGGGGGCTTAAGAATGTACACAAGTTCACTCAGCATACACGACAGGGACAAGGTTCCAACCCAGGCAGTCTGGCTCCAGGTACAGAGAATGCACTTGGTCACGTGACTGCTTGGCACCCATGCTGGTCTGGAGATACCTATGTGAGGCATCCCCCAACTCAGCACCAGCCGTTCCTGAGAACGTGGGTCCTGTGGAGGGACAACAGGCAGAGGTCACAATACTAACACGAAGGGAAAGCTGCTGCCGCCTGGGACCCGGTGGGCGAGACCAGTCGCCCCTGACCATAAGTGGGGCCCAAGGGGCCATTCATGAGCCTTGAGCACAGGGGGTGACCCTGCTGCAAGCTTGGCCTGCTAGCTGCAAGGGGCACCTCTGAGAAGCCAGTCTGAGGAGGCTCTGGGGCTCACCACTGACAGTGTCCTGGCCTTTTCACCAGCCTAAGTGTGGCCTGGGCTGGTCCAGGGACACTGAGCCCCTGCTCTCCCTCACCTCAGTCAGGGCTCAACAACTGATGCCCAACAATGGGCCACATAGGTCCACAGATGTGCCTGTGTAGCTCGTATGATGTTTGAACCATTTTTAAATTAGTTATTTACAATCAAGAGATTTTATACATAAATCTGGATTCCCAGCTTCTCTTAAAAAATCCGGACGTGGTGACACCAGGCCTGAGTTCCAAAAAAGCAACAGTTGCAGAGCGCAGTGGCATCTGTGATAGCGCACACACGGCCAGTTCTCCGCAGTCCCCACCATCCCCTATCACTTCCAACCTAGCCCATGCTCCACTCATGTGGTCTTGCCAGGTATTCGTTCAGCTCTTCTGCTTTGACCTCTAGGGCACAGACTTGCCCCAAGGACACTGGGGCCAGGATAAGTAGGAAAGGTAGCAATGGGAAGTCACACCTTTCGGGACCAGAGGCCTCTGCTGGGACCTCAAATGGGCAGGCAGAGGGCACCCGGGAGGAAATGCCCACAGGCAGACAGTCCCGTGAGGGGAGGGGCTGGCCTGGCAGTGCACCTGGTGCCTGCTGCCTGCCTCCTGCCTCCATCCGCACACACACACACATGTCACCTTTTCTCCAGCTCTGCCCACTGCTTGAGTGGCATGAATCCGTCTGCCTTCGTGGGGCTGGAGTGGGCGGGGCCTTCTCCCTCGTACCGCTTTCCTCTTTAGTCTGGGCAAATTTCTTACCAGCCCTCAGAAGAAAACTCAGAAGTCCTCCTATGTGAGCTGCCCCAGACCCTCCCTTCACCTTTCCCTCCACCGTCACAGCCCTGACTGCCGCTACTCCAGACAGCATGAGGACACTCCCCCCTGCCGGGTTGCTGGCCTGCCCAGGGTCACATGCTGGGCTTGCAGCAGAGGCCAAAGAGAACCAGTGAAGGAGGGGACCACACTCTCCAGGGCCGCCTCCCATCCCGACTCACAGCTTTCAGCTCCACCCTCAGCTCACAGCTGACTGAAGGCCACAGTCAAGGAAGATACTCCAGGGAAAAATTCCAAAATTCTCTCTGGAGGCCTGTGGAGCATGGGTAATTCCACCGAGCCGTCTCTTGACTCCAGCCCTGCCTGCTGTCCCATCTCCTGCCCCTAGGACCCCTGCTGTTGGTCTGTTTATCCACCTTTCCATCACCCCTGTACTTTGTGCCTGGCCCTGCTTTAGGAATTAGAGAGCTGCCCCGAGGGCCATAAACATATAAATCCCCCTGGGGCCTCCCCTGCTGCCTTTAACACCATTCTCAGGATAAAGCCTAAACTTGGCAGGCAGGCAAGGCCCTGCCCCACTCCCTCCTCCAGCCCCTAGGGGTGCAGAGCCTGGGCCAGCCTGCTGTTCACACAGTGCCAGCACATCCAGGCAGCTCCCAGCCCCAACACAACCACTAACTCTCTGCTGCCCCATGGCGCCTTCCTGACCACTTTCCCAAAACAGGGCTGGAAGAGCCAGGAAAGGGGCATCCACAAGGTCCTGGGCACTTCTAGAGAGAACAGGTTCAGGAGGAGGTGATGTCTGAAATCAACATCTTAAAGATGAGCAGGAGGCAGGCAGGCAGGCGGGGTTGCAGGGCACATGACAGAGGATCATGGGGGTTGGAGGGCAGGGGTGAGGGGGCATGGTTGGCAGCACCCTGCCCGGGCATGGTGGGGCTTGGGTAGGGACACAGGCAAGTAGATGATGTTCAAGGCCAAAGGTCACAGAGACAAAGATTCTGGATCTGCACCAGTATTGGTCTGCTGCATATCCTGGCTAACCCACTGAGGAGCGGAGTTGCCTCCCTCTCCTGGGGCTCAGTTTCTGCATCTATGAAATCTATAAAATGGGATGATCACACCTGTCTTTAGGGGGTGCTTTGAAGGTGAGACTTCCCTGAGGCCCAGCCCCCAGGCACCACCAGGCCGCAGACTGGCCCCACATTCCCAGCTGGCCACTGGGAACCCATGGAAAGGAGCTGTCAGGAGCTGTGGGAAGGCCTCATTCCAGCTCGGCCTCCCAAGAGGCTTCCTTCCCTGCAGCCCTCCTGCGGAAGGCACCAGGTCCTGGGGCTTCTGGGCCTGGCCTCCACATCAAGGGCCCCACCACCCCTCCCCCCAACCAGAGTCTCTCCAGGGGAGGCTGGCAGGGCCTGCCCCCTCCTGGGTGAACTCCCTCAGCCCTCCTGGCACACTCGGAGGGGAGCCTTGCCAAGAACTAGTTCTAGTAGGTTTGTCAGCTCTCTGGAACCCAGCCTTCGTGTGGGTTCCTCAAGGTCCCAGCCCATGCTCTTCACAGAGCACTGGCTCTGCCACTGCAGGCAAAACTGGCAGAGGCTGCCTCTCCTCTTGATGAACCTGCTGCTGGGCATCCTCTGCCAGCATCCCCCTGGCAAAGCCATCCCTCACTCCCCTCCCCCAGAATCCCACACGGGAGAGGAAGCCCAGGCAGAGCAGTCTGCTGGCTGCAATCCTCGTCCTCTATGACCCTGGACACTGTCCCTAGCCTCTCTGAGCCGGGTTTCGCCACCTCCCAGGGTGTGAGTGTCCACAGGAGATCTACCACACTAGGCACCGGGCAGCAGGTGCTTTGAAATGTGGCTTTCTCCGGAGAGAGATCCAAGATGGCTGATCACTAGCAGCTCAGGATCCTAGCTCCCAATGAAAGCGCAGAGAATGAGAGGATGCCACGCTTTCAGACGAATTTTTGTTGCTCACAGACCAGGAGATTCCCAGCAGAGGAGCCCCACAGGTCACCAGGGCGACTCTTGTGGCTGGTGCGGCAGTTTTGCTGGCACCTCAGCGTGGCAGTTCTTGGTGCAGAGTCTAGAGATTCCCGGGCAGAAAAGCACCATCAATCTTCACACCGCTGTTTTGGCCGGCACAGTGGATTGCTCAGATTTCAGCGCTGGGAATCAACAAGTTGGATGTCTGCTCAGAGACCTAGTTAGAAAGTTGGTAATTACAAAGATGACAGAGGGATAAATATATAATGAAGGGAAGAAACCAGCCTAAAAAGGCAGAGAATACTCAAAATCAGAATGCCTCTCCCTCTACAGGGGATCGCAGTTCCTCATCAGCAACGGAACAAGGCTTAATGGAGAACGAGTGTGTTCCATTATCAGAAGCAGGTTTCAAAAGGTGGGTGATAAGAAACTTTTGTGAATTAAAAGAACTTGTTCAAACCCAATGCAAAGAATCTAAGAACCTTGAAAAAAGGCTTGACAAAATGCTAACAAGAATGGACAATTTAGAGAGGAATATAAGTGAATTGATGGAGCTGAAAAACACAACACGAGAACGTCACGAAGTATGCACAAGTTTAAACAGTCGAATTGATCAAGCAGAAGAAAGGATATCAGATGTCGAGGATCAGCTTAGTGAAATGAAACGAGAAGACAAGATTGGAGAAAAAAGGATAAAAAGGAATGAGCAAAGTCTCCAGGAAATATGGGACTATGTGAAAAGACCTAATTTACATTTGATAGGTGTACCTGAATGTGACGAAGAGAATGAATCCAAGTTGGAAAATACTCTTGAGGATATCATTCAGGAAAACTTTCCCAACCTAGCAAGGCAGGGTAACATTCAAGTCCAGGAAATACAGAGAACACCACAAAGATATTCTTCAAGAAGACCAACCCCAAGGCGCATAATTGCCAGATTTATTAGGGTTGAAATGAAGGAGAAAATACTAAGGGCAGCCAGAGAGAAAGGTCAGGTTACCCACAAAGGGAAACCTATCAGACTTATAGCAGACCTCTCAGCAGAAACCCTACAAGCCAGAAAAGAGTGGGGACCAATATTTAACATCCTTAAAGAAAAGAACTTTCAATGCAGAATTTCATATCCAGCCAAACTAAGCTTTACGAGTGAAGGAAAAATTAAATCTTTTGCGAACAAGCAAGTACTTAGAGACTTCACCACCACCAGTCCTGCTTTACAAGAGCTTCTGAAAGAAACACTATACATATAAAGGAACAACCAATATCAGCCTTTCCAAAAATATATCAGAAAGCAAAGAGCATCAACACAATGAAAAATTTACACTAACTAATGGGCAAAACAGCCAGCTAGCATCAAATGGCAGTATTAAACTCATATATATTCAAATTGGATAAAAAGCCAAAACCCATCGGTATGCTGCATCCAGACCCATCTCACATGCAACGATACACAAAGACTCAAAACAAAGGGATGGAGGAAGATTTACCAACCAAACAGAGAGCAAAAATAAACAAATAAATAAAAAGTAGGAGATGCAATTCTCACCTCTGATAAAATAGACTTTAAAGCAACAAAGATCAAAAGAGGCAAAGAAGGACATTACATAATGGCAAAAGGATCAATGTAACAAGAAGAGCTAACGATTCTACAGATCAACGAGACAGAAAATTAACAAGGACATCCAGGACTTGAACTCAGACCTGGAACAAGTAAACTTAATAAACATTTATAGAACTCTCTGCTTCAATACACAAAACACACATTCTTATCAGTACCATATCACACCTATTCCAAAAGTGACTACATAATTGGAAGTAAATCACTCCTCAATAATTGCATAGCATTTCATAGGTTTAAATGAAATATTGGTTGGCTGCTTGTTTGTTATTTTCTTCCCTTATTCCTTCCTGTCTACATCATTAAGTATAATTATTGGTATAAAAGAGATTTTCAATACCCATTACTAAACTGCATTCTAGCCTGGGCAAGAAAGCAATACTCCCATTCTCTCTCTCTCTTTCTCTTCCTCTTCTTAATTCTTTTTTTTTCTTTCTTTCTTTCTTCAAAAAAAAAAAAAAGAATTGCTTAAGATGTTTTTTAGATCCTTAATTCCAGGGGAAGAAGTCATGCCAAACAGTTTAAAGACTCCTGACCAGGTCTGGTGGCTCATGCACAAAAAAAAAAAAAAGAACGAAAGAAAGAAAGAAAGAAAAAATGAAGATATTTCCTTTGACTACTTACCAAACCCATCATTACACAGATGAGAAAAAGAGAACCAGAGAAGCTAATGACTGCAGAGGTGGCCAATTAAACCAATAGCCAAAAGAGACTCCATAAAAAGACCCATACCAAGCTGTATTACACTACCTCTAGTGGTGGCTGCTAAAAACTGAAATGCTGGGTAGCTCACGCCTGTAATCCCAGCACTTTGGGAGGTTGAGGCAGGCGGGTCACCTGAGATCAGGAGTTCAAGTCCAGCCTGGCCAACATGGTGAAACCCATCTCTACTAAAAATACAAAAATTAGCCAGGCATAGTGGCAGGTGCCTGTAATCCCAGCTACTCAGGAGGCTGAGGCAGGAGAATCACTTGAACCCAGGAGGCAGAGGTTGTAGTGATCCTGGACAAAAGCAAGACTTTGTCTCCAAAACAAAACAAAACAAAATAAGAATACAAACATAGACATACATGCTGTGCCTATTAAAAACTGTGCAACTTCAGCTCTGGGCTTCTTTTGCAACACAGACCATCAAAAAAAAAAAAAAAGAAAAACTGTGTAACAAACTGTTAACGTTTGTTTCAGTGTAAGGGAATTTACTTTTCACTGTTAATAGGGGCATTGGCTAGTCATCAGAGGCACCTAAAAAGCCACAGAAAAAACACGGCACATCTTCTTAAATGAGCAAATCTTTACTCAAAGATTTAAAGGTAAAAATTATTTTTTTAAAACAGTTAAGGTCAGGTGCTATGGCTCACGCCTGTAATCCCAGCACTTTGGGAGGCTGGGGCGAGCAGATTACTTGAGGTCAATAATTTGAGACCAGTCTGGCCAAAATGGTGAAACCCCTTCTCTACTAACAATACAAAAATTAACCATGAGTGATGATACACACCTGTTATCCCAGCTACTCAGGAGGCTGTGGCAAGAGAATCACTTGAATCCGGCTGGAAGAGGCTGCAGTAAGCCAAGAACACACCACTGCACTCAGCCTGGGCGACAGAGTGAGACTCCGTCTGGGGGGCGGGGGTAGGAAACCAAAAAACAGTTAAATGTAACCCAAAACATCTTATACTTTATAAAGCATACCTATAAAATTCAAAATTTGGCATGGCGTGGTGGCTCACGCCTATAATCCCAGCACTTGGGAGGCCGAGGTGGGCAGATCACCTGAAGTCAGGAGTTCAAGACCAGCCTGACCAACATGGTGAAACCCCATCTCTAAAATAAAAAATAAAAAAAAATATAAAATTTTGATGCAATTTTAAAGATAAAACACTAAAAACAATTTCAAAAGTACTACGCAGTTTGGCCCACTACACAGAACCATCCATGTTATCCCAACCTTCCCCTAACCCCCACCAACACAGCCTGTGGGGAGCTTCCCAGCCAACTGCCACAGCTTATCTGCACATCAAGGAACTTGTTTGCTCCCTGGCCTCTTGCTGAAGCTACCCATCTCTGCCCCACCCTTGCAGCACAATAGGAAAGACACCACACACCCCAGCCACTCCTCAACCTTGGGCCTCCCTTAGAGATGGCAATTAACTCTTCAAACTAGAGACACATACCCCCGGAGGTATACAAAGGCCTTCCAAATATAGGTACAACTGCGTTTTAAGGAAATTCACTTCTAAATCCCCAACCTCCAGGTGTATATTATTCCAAAAACTGATGTGCCAACCCACCTGGGATTAACCAATCACTCTTCTCCCAATATGCTATTACAAGTATCAGTAACAGCATATTGCTCTCCTGTCCCTAATCTTATGTGGTACATTCCTCCAACCCTTCACATGACCTATAAAGAAATAATGTGATAGATTGTTGGTTTCTGTACTTCATAAATAAGTAAAACTTTCCTGTGTGGGTAACAAATCCCTTGGATGTCAGGTGGTTTCCAATTAATTGCATCTCACAAAATCAAAAAGACCTAACAAATTGATTCATTATTCCAATGAATTTTTATGATTACCACATGCTTTGTGGCACACAGGAATTCAACTAATAGGCTGGGCAAGGTGGTTCATCCTGTAACCCCAGCACTTCGGGAGGCCAAGGCAGGTAGATCACCTGAGGTCAGGAATTCGAGACCATCCTGGACAACATGGTGAAATCCCATCTCTACCAAAAATATGGTGGCAGGCATCAATAATCCCAACTACTCGGGAGGTTGAGGTAGGAAAATTGCTTGAACCCAGAAGGTGGAGGTTGCAGTGAGCTGAGATCGTGCCACTGCACTCCAGCCTTGGTGAAAAGAGCAAAACTCCATCTCAAAAAAAAAAAAAAAACAGAATTCAAATAATAGAAACCGCTATAACGAAACTCTTGCCATTCTTATCTTTATTTTGTTAATTTATGGCTTCTCAACATTCACACATATTAAAAAGTTGAAATAGGAATAATAGGGACATAGTAGTACACACTTGTAGTCCCACCCAGAGCTACCCAGGGCACTGTGGCCAACAGTTCATTTGAGGCCAGGAGTCTGAGGCTGCAGTGTTGTGATCACACTTGTGAGTAGCACACCAGCCTGAGCAACAGCGAGGCTCCATCTCAACAACAATAAACAAAAAATAGGAATAAAATTGATGCCAAAAATATTTTTTCCAAAACCTTTATATATGCTAGCAACAATATTCATTCAGATTCAGATATATATAAACTAATTGAAAAAGGCCCACTCATCTCTTAAAAGGTAAATTTCCAATAAATTTTATCTTTTTTTTTGAAACAGTCTCGCTCTGTCACCAGGCTGGATTTCAGTGGTGTGATTTCAAGTCACTGCAACCTCCATCTCCCAGGTTCAAGTGAGTTTCCTGCCTCAGTCTCCCGAGTAGCTGGGATTACAAAGATGGGGTTTCACTAGTTGGCCAGGATGGTATCAAACTCCTGACCTCGTGATCCGCCCGCCGTGGCCTCCCAAAGTGCTGGGATTACAGGCGTGAGCCACCGTGCCCAGCCTAATTTTGTCTTTATATATAGCATTTGGCCAGGCACGGTGGCTCATGCCTGTAATCCCAGCACTTTGGGAGGCTGAGGCAGGCCAATCACCTGAAGTCAGGAGTTCAAGGCCAGCCTGGCCAACATGGCAAAACCCTGTCTCTACTAAAAATACAAAACTTAGCCAGGCATGGTGGTGGGCACCTGTAATCCCAGTTACTCAGGAGGCTGAGGCAGGACAATCGCTTGAAGACAGGAGGCAGAGAGGCTGCAATGAGGTGAGATTACACCATTGCACTCCAGCCTAAGCAACAGAGTGAGATTCCGTCTCCAAAATATATATACATATATTTATATATAATTCAAGTTTGATTATAGCATTCAAGCTTGATCAAATATTCTGCTGAGAGAGAGCATTTGATTAACAAAATAAAAGTTTGCGCTGATAACTGTGATCACGATGTAGTACAGAATCATTTTTATTTTTATTTTTGAGACGGAGTTTCGCTCTTGTTACCCAGGCTGGAGTGCAATGGCACGATTACAAGCATGAGCCACTGCACCCAGCCACAGCTCTTAGAAGTTTGAATTTAAATGCATACACATACTTTTGTACCAAGAATTATGAAAAGGGTGACCACTAAAAGTCTAAACATAAATACTATAATCAATAGGATAAAATTCTGAAGGGGAAGTAGGATAGAAATACAACTTCAAAAAGAACAAGGAACACTACAAATATTCTGGCCATTGAAGAGCATGTTCTATTTTTTTAAACATATGAAAGTGAACACTTTCTAGGGCATAATGGGTACTTGTAAGAAAGAAAAATTATTAGAGAAAAAAATTTAAAAAGAGAATGAACAGCAAGTAATTATGGCATTTGCAAGCAAGAAATTATAAGCCAGAGCAGTGGTTCATGACAGTAATCCCAACACTTTGGGGAGGCCAAGGTGTGAGGACCACTTAAGCTCAGGAGTTAAAGACCTCAATCTCTACTAAAATAAAAAAAAATTGGCCTGGCATGATGGCTCATGCCTGTAATCGCAACACTTTGTGAGGCCAGGAGTTCGAGACCAGCCTGACTAACATGGTGAAACCCTGTTTCTAAGAAAAATACAAAAATTAGTCAGGCGTGGTGACAGGCCTGTAATCGCAGCTACTCAAAAGGCTGAGGCAGGATAATGGCTTGAACCAGGAGGCGGAGGTTGCAGTGAGATCTCGCTATTGCACTCCAGCCTGGGTGACAGCGAGACTCTGTCTCAAAAAATAAAATAAAATAGATAAATAAATTAGAATAAAATAAATTAGCTGGCCATAATGGCACACACCTGTGGTCCCAGCTTCTTAGGAGGCTGAGACAGAAGGATCACTTGTGCCCAGAAGATTGAGGCTGCAGTGAAATATGATTGTTCAACTGCACTCCATCCTGGGTGACGGGGCAAGAGCCTGTCTCCAAAAAAAAAAAAAAAAAAGATTTTGATAAAACATAGGATGGCAGCTACTTTGAGAGTGAGGAAGGAGGAAGTGATGTATGAAAGAGCTTCTAGAGTGGCTGGCACAATTCTATTTCTTAACCTAGTTAATGGTTATAGGAGTGTTCCTCTTCTAGTAATTAATTAAGCTAGACCTGGCCAACATGGCGTGCCTGTATTCCTAGCTACTTGGGAGGCTGAGGCAGTAGAATGGCTTGAACTCAGGAGACAGAGGTTGTAGTGAACTGAAATCACGCTACTGCACCCCAGCCTAGGTGGCAGAGGCAGACTCTGTCTCAAAAAAATACAACACACACACACACAGGATTTTCCCAAGAAGTCTATCCTCCTGAGAACCCATTTGCAGCACCTTAAGCATTCATGGTTCCCCTTTGCACGCAGTTTGAGAAACAGTCTGACAGGCCTGCTGCGGTAGGAGCCCACAGTTCCGCCAGTCTCTGGGGCTATCCACATGCTAATCCCTTGGGCACAGCCCTGAGCATGTGGGGGTACCAGCCTCTTCCTGCAGCTGATCCACACTGAGCTGGACTAGGAGCCAGGGGACCACAGCCCAGGGAAGGGGTGCCTGTGCTTCTGCCACAAGCCGCCAAGGAGCTCAAGGGGTGCGATGGGATCCACGTGGTGCATGGCCACGCAGGCACACTGCTGGCCACCAACCTCAACAGCCTGTCCGAGGATGACCAGAAGGGCCTGGGCCGCTCGCTGGAGATGCTGACTGCTGCTGAGGCCACTGCCTTGGAGCGCAACACCCGCACAGAGTCCGCCAAATCCATATCCCTTCACAAACTTCGTGATGTGATCATGGAGAGTCCCCCTGGAGATCAAGGAGCTGTGACTAGACAGGGAAGCATTGTGAGTGTGAGCAGTGCCTGCCCACTGCCCCCTCCCAGGGTATGAGCAAGGGCAAGGACAGAGCTGGTCAGGGGGTCCCTCTCACCAGTCAGCGGGGACAACCTTGGCTTGGCCCTGGTGGCCCGCATCAGCTGCTCAGATCCCACTTTTGTCAGACGCTCACTCAGCATCTGACCTCTACCTTCATACAATCTGTTACTTTTATAAAAACAAACAAACAAAAATGCTAAGTATCTAGGGACAAGGTAAGGAGGGTCACTGGGGCCCAGGAGTCTGGGGACCAGCTAGGCTCAGGCTGAGCTGAAAGAGGCCGAGCAGGCCCTCCTCCCTCCCGGCTCCACCCAGCAAGCATCATCCCCTCCAGCTGACCAGGCACAAGGGAGGCCCAGCGTGGGCATCCCCTGCTGGCTGGACACCCCGACTTCAGTCCAAGTCCTCCTGCATTTCCACCATATCCCTGCTGGAGATCCAGGTGGAGGCAGCATCCCCACGAGGACAAGAAGGTCAATGTCAGTGAACAAGCATTCTCTCCATTTCACTGGTTCCCAAATGTGCCCAGCTTATCAAGAGAAATGACTGATGTTCCCTGGGGTTTTGAATGTGGAGTGTTCATGTGTATTCCTTTTTTAAAATTAAGTTATTCCTTCAGTAGTTTCCCCTTGGTTTTGTTTAACTGGTACTCACTATGAGTTTCTGGAATGGTCTGTTTACAAAGCAAGGCAGCTCTCAAGGAACTGGCAATGCTCCCTGACTCTGGCCTCTGGGGAGTGGGGACAGGGGCAGGCGAAGGGCAGGGCCAAACTTCAGGTGCACATGACCTGCTGCTGGCCCTGAGTCTTGGGGAGGAACAGGTGGGATTTTCCTTTATCCACTTTGCTTTTGTTCTTCGGCCAAGAGGGGTCACGGGAGTGCTGGGCACCAAAGGTGTCGTGGGCTCAGAGTTAATCAGAGTTGAACAAACTCTTCTGGCTGAAGAGTGACAGAAACACTTAGGACCAGATCTAGTTAACAGAATTTTATCATTAAATCACAGAAACTTTAGTGCAAAACAAAAATCACAAAATCTGTTTACTAGTAACTGCATGTCCTACCGGCTTTGCTTGCTGTCTCCTGGCAACCGGAAGTGGACAGAAGCGTGGGTGCCCAAGTGGCCTGAAGGCAGCACCCATCCCACACCCGGCAGACCCCTTGGCATGCCGCCCTCCACCAGGAAGCCAGAGGCCTAGGAGCTCACCACCCACATTAATTTGAAAAGAAAGGTCAAAAGGAGCATCTATGAGACGGGAGGTGGGGTACAGACTGAAGCAGCCCCTCAGCAGCCAGAGACATGCAGGCAACACAAGCAGGCACAGCGCAGCCACCACTGTCCACACACTCACACAAGCCAGGCCCGCGGGGCCTTCCGAGAGCTAGCAGGTCACATTCAGGCAGATGGCCCCCTTCCCACCCAAACCCACAGAACCCCGAGCAAGGCATCACCAGGAAAGATACGGGAAAGCCAAATCATGGTTGACCCAGGGACAGAGAACCCTTGGCCCCACTGATGTCCCGAGCCACCAGCAGCTGCTGCCAGAATCCTTGTGCTATTACAGTGGGAATTACATTATTGAAAAAGCCTAATCATTCTGGGCTTCTAATCTTTCAGTTAAAACTGCCTTTGTTTTGCTGCTTTGTATAGCTGAGAGGTCCAGGAAAGGGAGAGGGTCCCTGATCAGGGCAGGAGGCCACCTCAGAAGCCCAGGCCCACCAGTGCCCAAGCACATGTCAGAGCTCAGTCAGAACAAGGTCCCAACCAAGAGGGTTGGTGGCCTCCTGTCAAGAAGCTGTGGCTCAGGCCAGCAAAGCTCTGTCCTCCTCCAGCAGGTGCCACGCAAGCGCGAGCTCAATGGCTTCCAGTGCATCACCATCCATCTAGCAGAGAGAAAGGGGGCACTGAAGCAGCTCTGTCTGCCAGGGGCTAGGGCATTATTCACTTAGCATTTTTCCTTTCACTTAGGTGAATCAGTGTTGAAGCATGCATCAGTACACAAGCAATTTATTTTTACGTTGAATATGAATATACATACAGTAACATTGGTTTCTTATTTGATAGGCGTTTGAGTTGTTTTCACTTTTGGCTATTACAAATAATGTTGCTGTAAATATTTGCATACAAGTTTTTGTAGGTCCACCTTTTCACGTCTCTTGGGAGACGTGACTCAATCATGGTGTCAATGCAACCGGCAGTGAAAGTACATCATACGAGGAGAGATCCAAGATGGCCGCTTAGGAGGAACTCGGGAATGCAGCTCCGAGAGAAAGCACAGAGGGTGAGTGGACGCCGTATTTCCAGACTGATTTTTACTGCCCACAGACCAGGAGATTCACACGCAGAGAAGCCACACGGGTCGCCAGCGCTGCTGGCGCCGCTGGCTTGAACGGCGCAGCTGCTGGGCCGGCACCCTGAGGCAATGGCTCACTGTACAAAGTGAGAGAGTCTGAGTCCCCTATAAGCCAGCAAGGGGAGCTGAAACGGGGAGCCAGGCCAGCGCCACGAATCTCAGAGCCGCGGCTTTAGCCAACGCAGCGGCTCCGGAGGCAGATCAGATGAGACGGTGTCCCCTCTTACCCAGCAAGAAGACCTGAAACACAACTGAAACCGGGACGGTCCAGCTCTGTGGAGGAGGGGCGTTCTCCATAGGCACCCTGCTGTTCCCAGGGCAATCTAACAAGGCAATCCGCCACTACAGAGACTCCGTCACTACAGGGGCGGGCCAACATCGCGGAAGCAGTTCTAACTACACCCAGAAGTTCACACGGAAGCTGGGTGGAGCCCACAGCAGCTTAGCGAAGCCTCTGCAAACTGAGTGTGACTAGGCTGCCACCTTGTGGGCAGGGAAAACAGCAACCGCACAGGGGAACATCATAAAACCGTAACTCCCTAGGACAGAACACCTGGGGGGAAGAGCAGGGGGTTTATGAGTTCTGCCACAGCAGACTTAAAATTACCAAAATCAGAAAGACAACAACTACAAAGTCAACAGGTGGATAAATCCACAAAGATGGGAAGAAACCAGCGCAAAAAGGATGAAAACACCCAAAACCAGAACACTTCTCCTCCTACAAGGGATCACAACTCCTCACCAGCAAGGGAACAAGACTGGATGGAGGATGAGTGTGATGAAATGACAGAATCAGCTTTCAGAAAGTGGATAATAAGAAACTTCCGTGAGCTAAAAGAACATGTTCTAACCCAATGCAAAGAAACTAAGAACCTTGAAAAAAGACTTGACGAAATGCTAACAAGAATGGACAACTTAGAGAGGAATATGAGCGAATTGATGGAGCTGAAAAACACAACACGAGAACTTCGTGAAGCATGCACAAGTTTCAACAGCCGAATTGACCAAGCAGAAGAAAGGATATCAGAGGTCGAAGATCAACTCAATGAAATAAAACGAGAAGGCAAGATTAGAGAAAACAGGGTAAAAAGGAATGAACAAAGTCAACAAGAAATATGGGACTATGTGAAAAGACCTAATCTACGTTTGATAGGTGTACCTGAATGTGACGAAGAGAATGCATCCAAGCTGGAAAATACTCTTCAGGATATTATCCAGGAAAACTTCCCCAACCTAACAAGGCAGGCCAAGATTCAAGTCCAGGAAATACAGAGAACACCACAAAGATACTCCTCTAGAAGAGCAACCCCAAGACACATAATCATCAGATTCACCAGGGTTGAAATGAAGGACAAAATACTAAGGGCAGCCAGAGAGAAAGGTCGGGTTACCCACAAAGGGAAGCCCATCAGACTCACTGCAGATCTCTCAGCAGAAACCCTACAGGCCAGAAGAGAGTGGGGGCCGATATTCAACATCCTTAAGGAAAATAACTTTCAACCCAGAATTTCGTATCCAGCCAAACTAAGCTTCATAAGTGAAGGAAAAATAAAATCCTTTGTGAACAAGCAAGAACTCAGAGAGTTCATCACCACCAGACCAGCTCTACAAGAGCTCCTGAAGGAGGCACTACACATAGAAAAGAACAACCAGTACCAGCCACTCCAAAAACACACGAAAAGGTAAAGAGCATCAACACAATGAAGAATCTGCATCAACCAAAGGGCAAAACAGCCACCTAGCACCAAAATGACAGGATCGAATTCACACATAACAATATTAACCCTAAATGTAAACGGACTAAATGCCCCAATCAAAAGACACAGACTGGCAAATTGGATAAAAAGCCAAAACCCATCAGTGTGCTGTATCCAGGAAACCCATCTCGCATGCAAGGATACACAAAGGCTCAAAATAAAGGGATGGAGGAAGATTTACCAAGCAAATGGAGAGCAAAAAAAAGCAGGAGTTGCAATTCTCATCTCTGATAAAATAGACTTTAAAGCAACAAAGATCAAAAGAGACAAAGAAGGACATTACATAATGGTAAAAGGATCAATGCAGCAAGAAGAGCTAACGATCCTAAATATATATGCACCTAATACAGGAGCACCCAGATACATAAGGCAAGTTCTTAAAGACTTACAAAGAGACATAGACTCCCACACAATAATAGTGGGAGACTTCAACACACCATTGTCAATATTAGACAGATCAACGAGACAGAAAATTAACAAGGATATCCAGGACTTGAACTCAGACCTGGAACAAGCAAACCTAATAGACATTTACAGAACTCTGCACCCCAAATCCACAGAATATACATTCTTCTCAGCACCACATCACACCTACTCTAAAATTGACCACATAATTGGAAGTAAATCACTCCTCAGCAAATGCAAAAGAACGGAAACCATAACAAACAGTCTCTCAGATCACAGTGCAATCAAGTTAGAACTCAGAATTCAGAAACCAACCCAGAACCGCACAGCCTCATGGAAAATGAACAACTTTCTCCTGAATGTTGACTGGGTAAACAATGAAATGAAGGCAGAAATAAAGACGTTCTTCGAAACCAACAAGAATGAAGACACCACATACCAGAATCTCTGGGACACATTTAAAGCAGTCTCTAGAGGAAAATATATAGCAATAAGTGCCCACATGAGAAGAAAGGAGAGATCTAAAATTGACACCCTATCGTCAAAATTGAAAGAGCTAGAGGAGCAAGATCAAAAAAACTCAAAACCTAGCAGAAGACAAGAAATAACTAAGATCAAAGCAGAATTGAAGGAGATAGAGACACGAAAAACCCTTCAAAAAATCAATAAATCCAGGAGCTGGTTTTTTGAAAAGATCAACAAAATAGACAGATCACTAGCCAGACTAATAAAAAAGAAAATAGAGAATAATCAAAGAGATGCAATAAAAAATGACAAAGGGGATATCACCACAGATTCCACAGAAATTCAAACCATCATCAGAGATTATTACAAACAACTCTATGCACATAAATTAGAAAACCTGGAGGAAATGGATAAATTCCTGGACAGCTGCCTCCTCCCAAGCCTAAACCAGGAAGAAGTCAAAACCCTGAATAGACCAATAACAAGGTCTGAAGTCGAGGCAGCAATTAAGAGCCTACCACCTAAAAAAAGCCCAGGTCCAGATGGGTTCACAGCCGAATTCTACCAGACATACAAAGAGGAACTGATACCATTCATACTGAAACTATTCCAAATAATCCAAAAAGAGGGAATCCTTCCCAAATCATTTTGTGAGACCACATCATCCTAATACCAAAACCTGGCAGAGACTCAACAAGAAAAGAAAACTACAGGCCAATATCCATGATGAACATAGATGCAAAAATCTTCAATAAAATACTGGCAAGCCGATTACAACAGCACATCAAAAAGCTTATCCACCATGATCAAGTAGGATTCATCCCGGGGATGCAAGTCTGGTTCAATATACGCAAGTCTATAAATGTAATCAACCACATAAACAGAACCAAAGACAAAAACCACATGATTATCTCAATCGATGCAGAGAAGGCCTTCGACAAAATTCAACAGCCCTTTATGCTAAAAACCCTCAATAAACTAGGTATCGATGGAACGTATCTCAAAATAATAAAAGCTATTTACGACAAACTGACAGCCAATATCATACTGAATGGGCAAAAACTGGAAGCATTCCCTTTGAAATCTGGCACTAGACAAGGATGCCCTCTCTCACCACTCCTATTCAATATAGTACTGGAAGTTCTAGCCAGAGCAATCAGGCAAGAAAAAGAAATAAAGGGTATTCAATTAGGAAAGGAGGAAGTCAAATTGTCTCTATTTGCAGACGACATGATTGTATATCTAGAAGACCCCCTCATCTCAGCCCAAAAGCTCCTGAAACTGATAAGCAACTTCAGCAAAGTCTCAGGATACAAAATCAATGTGCAAAAATCACAAGCATTCCTATACACCAATAACAGACTTAAAGAGAGCCAAATCAAGAACGAACTGCCATTCACAATTGCTACAGAGAGAATAAAATACCTAGGAATACAACTAACAAGGAATGTAAAGGACCTCTTCAAGGAGAACTACAAATCACTGCTCAACGAAATAAGAGAGGACACAAACAGATGGAGAAACATTCCATGTTCATGGTTAGGAAGAATTAATATCGTGAAAATGGCCATACTGCCCAAAGTAATATACAGATTCAATGCTATCCCCATCAAGCTACCAATGACCTTCTTCACAGAACTGGAAAAAACCACCTTAAACTTCATATGGAACCAAAAGAGAGCCCGCATAGCCAAGTCAATTCTAAGCAAAAAGAACAAAGCGGGAGGCATCACACTACCAGACATCAAACTCTACTACAAGGCTACAGTAATCAAAACAGCATGGTACTGGTACCAAAACAGAGATATAGACCAATGGAACAGAACAGAGGCATCGGAGGCGACACAACATATCTACAACCACCCGATCTTTGACAAACCTGATAAAAACAAGCAATGGGGAAAGGATTCCCTGTTCAATAAGTGGTGTTGGGAAAACTGGCTAGCCATATGCAGAAAGCAGAAACTGGACCCCTTCCTGACACCTTACACTAAAATTGACTCCAGATGGATTAAAGACTTAAACATAAGACCTAACACCATAAAATCACTAGAAGGAAACCTAGGCAAAACCATTCAGGACATAGGCGTAGGCAAGGACTTCATGACCAAAACACCAAAAGCATTGGCAACAAAAGCCAAAATAGACAAATGGGACCTAATCAAACTCCACAGCTTCTTCACGGCAAAAGAAACAGTCATTAGAGTGAATCGGCAACCAACAGAATGGGAAAAAATTTTTGCAGCCTACCCATCTGACAAAGGGCTGATATCCAGAATTTACAACGAGCTAAAAAAGATTTACAAGAAAAAAACAAACAAGCCCATTCAAAAGTGGGCGAAGGATATGAACAGATACTTTACAAAAGAAGACATACATGAGGCCAACAAGCATATGAAAAAATGCTCATCATCACTGGCCATTAGAGAAATGCAAATCAAAACTACATTGAGATACCATCTCACACCAGTTAGAATGGCGATCATTAAAAAATCTGGAGACAACAGATGCTGGAGAGGATGTGGAGAAATAGGAACACTTTTACACTGTTGGTGGGAGTGTAAATTAGTTTAACCATTGTGGAAAACAGTGTGGCGATTCCTCAAGGACCTAGAAATAGAAATTCCATTTGACCCAGCAATCCCATTACTGGGCATATATCCAAATGATTATAAATCGTTCTACTATAAGGACACATGCACACGAATGTTCATAGCAGCACAGTTTACAATAGCAAAGACCTGGAACCAACCCAAATGCCCATCGATGATAGACTGGACAGGAAAAATGTGGCACATATACACCATGGAATATTATGCAGCCATTAAAAACGAGGAGTTCGCGTCCTTTGTAGGGACATGGATGAACCTGGAAACCATCATTCTCAGCAAACTGACACAAGAACACAAAATCAAACACCACATGTTCTCACTCATAGGCGGGTGTTGAACAAGGAGAACACATGGACACAGGGAGGGGAGCACTATACATGGGGGTCTGTTGTGGGGGAGTGGGGGGGACAGCGGGGGGGTGGGGAATTGGGGAGGGATAGCATGGGGAGAAATGCCAGATATGGGTGAAGGGGAGGAAGGCAGCAAATCACACTGCCACGTATGCACCTATGCAACAACCTTGCATGTTTTTCACATGTACCCCAAAACCTAAAATGCAATTAAAAAAAAAATAAAAATAAAAATAAAAAAATAAAAAAATAAAAATAAAAAAAAAAAAAAGAAAGTACATCATACAACTGAGGATCCTTTTTCTCTCACCGCATTGACTAAAGCAAACTCATTCTATACACCAAAAGTGAAGCATTTCTTCCTGCATCATTGTTGAGCACTACGCACTGAAGCTCTGGGCCCCTGCCCTGTCCCACGTGGCCTGTGTAGTGCCAACCATAAATACAGACACAAAGTGACTTATGGACCTTGCTTCAAATTCCAAGTGAAGAAAACAAGAGAGAAATGATGAAATCAGTAATAAAAATTATCAGTCTCTCTTCCTTCAATGTAGTATACTATATAGGTAATTACTGAGAGTGTCAACTGAAGAGGAAGACTTACCTAACACTTCTAGGACATCTCTGCTCCTATTTTAAGAGACTAATAATTTGGACACTTTTCATAGTCTTTGTAAACGGTTTTGTTTTTGTAACTGAAGTTCATGACATCGTATGACATACAAAACAACAGAGCTAATAATTCTTTGGCCTGCTTTCTCACCCACATACTCCTTATAATTTATTTGGTTTTCAATGATTCAAGCAATAGGATCCTACCACTTCCTATTGGCAGCAGTTTTATGGTTTGGTGGTCCTAAAGGTTAGTTCTTCATGCCTAATATGCAGTTGGAGTAGTTTTGTTTTTTTTGTTTTTTTTTTTACCCTTTAAGTTCTGGGGTACACGTGCAGAACATGCAGGTTTGCACATGGGTATGCACATGCCATAGTGGTTTGCTGCACCCATCAACCTATCATCCACATTAGGTATTTCTCCTAATGCTAGCCCTCCCCTAGTCCCCCACCATCCAACAGGTCCCAGTGTGTCCTGTGACCATGTATTCTCATTGTTCAACTCCCACTTATGAGTGAGAGAACACATGGTGTTTGGCTTCCTGTTCTTGTGTTCGTTTGCTGAGAATGATGGTTTCCAGCTTCATCCATGTCCCTGAAAAGGACATGAACTTATCCTTTTTTATGCTGCATAGTATTCCATGGCGTATGGTGTATATGTGCCACATTTTCTTTACCGAATCTGTTACTGATGGGCATTTGGGGTGGTTCCAAGTCTTCACTATTGTGAACAGTACCACAATAACCATACACGTGCATGTGTCTTTATAGTAGAATGATTTATAATCCTTTGGGTATATACCCAACAATGGGATTCCTGGGTCCAATGATATTTCCAGTTCTAGATCCTTGAGGAAACACCACACTGTCTTCCACAAAGGTTGAACTAATTTACACTCCCACCAACAGTGTAAAAGCATTCTTATTTCTCCACATCCTCTCCAGGATCTGTTGTTTCATGACTTTTTAATGATCGCCATGCTAACTGGCATGAGGTGGTATCTCATTATGGTTTTGATTTGCATTTCTCTAATGACCAGTGATGATGAGCTTCTTTTCATATGTTAGTTGGCTGCATAAATGTTTTCTTTTGAGAATTGTCCATTCATATCATTCACCCACATTTTGATGGGCTTGTCTTTTTCTTGTAAACTTGTTTAAGTTCTCTGTAGATTCTGGATATTAGCCCTTTGTCAGATGGATAGATTGCAAAAATGTTCTCCCATTCTGTAGGCTGCCTGTTCACTCTGATGATGTTTCTTTTGCTGTGCAGAAGTTTAGTTTAATTAGATTCCATTTGCCAATTTTGGCTTTTGTTGCCATTGCTTTCAGTGTTTTAGTCATGAAGCCTTTGCCCATGCCTATGTCCTGACTAAAATCTATGTAATATTGATGAGATTATAAAACCGAAGTTTTAACACTAACAAAAAGAAACCCAGGTCATCTTGCTAAGTCTTGTTTCTATTTTGTTCCTGACAGTCAGTAGAAAGGCAGTTGTATTTGGTTATGTTAGTCCTATCTATTTTTGTTAATTTTATTATTTGCAAAAATGTTTTGTGTGTATTCTATTTATAGAAAAATAATGATATAACATTTTTGTTAAATATGCATATTATTTATGATAAAATGAAATGTTTTTGTTTCTTTGTTCCCAATTAATGTACATCAATTTTAAAATACATTAAAGCAATAGCAAAGAAAATAAAGAAATGCCATAGAAGTCTCTTTTCATGTTTACATGTAGAGATACGCTGCTTCCTAAGGATCGATAAGGAAAGATGTGGATTTTAATTCTAAAATCATAGTTTTCAGATGTACCTAAAATTTAAGCAGCAAAAATTTTATTAATCATTAAAGTCAAGCAAATTCCAATCACAGAAGCAGAATGAATTAAAGCATGTTTTAATTGAATATGCTTCCTAGGTTTCTCCTGGCAAACCTGTTATTGTTTCATGACCCACTTGAAGAAATGAAGATACATGGGAAAATAGTCATTGCCCAAGAGAGCCTTCCATTTTATAAATGCTCGATTTATGCTGAAACAATCTGAATAGAAACAGTGCTTTTTTATGTGTCTGGTTGGAGGACAGAAACTCCCAAAACTTCCCTATACACCTGTTGGACCCACAACTTGCTGTTGAGCTCCAAATCCACATCAGGAAGCTCAGGCACAAACCGAGAGTTGGCTTCTCCCTAGTAATCTAAACAGATGCTTAGTGAGCCTCAGATGCATTTTCACACCACCTTCTGCTGATTGCTGCTTTGGCAAAATAAAGGTTAGCCACCAGTCTACCAAACGCCTGGTATGTCAGCATTCTCCATCATACTCTGAGACATGAGTATGTGGGAGACATGACTCTGTAAGTAGGAGCTTAAAGTGTTTCAGGGAGACCACATAAATCTAGTGAGAAGTGAATTAGCAATATATGAGAGCATGTCATTTCATGTCAAAGCAGGCGCTATGAACTTTGTTACATTAGTATGTAAGTTAAGGCAGCTGGGAGAGGCAGACTGGAAAATATAGCTGTTAAGCTAAGTCCTGAGAGAAGAGCAACTGCACCTTCTACCTTCTGCGTGCAGGGCTCTCCTCAGCACATCTTCCCCATGCTTTCCCATTGCTCTTTTTCCTCCAGTGGAAAGGAGGGAAAGGGCAAAGTCCACATGCTGAAGCAGAGGGGCTGGTGGACTTAGAAAGGTGGATAAATAGGTGGGCCCAGGATAATATTGGTGAGAATGCTGCTTTTTGTTCCTTCAGTTACAGAGCTCTTGAGCTCGTGGCTATAAGCATAGACTTGGGAGCGAGCCTGATTGGGAATTTAAGTCCCCACTTCACCTTTTATGAGCTCTGGGATCCTGGACACTCCACCTCTTACTATTCAGTTTTCTCATCTGGGAAAAGTAGATACCAGGACTTAAATCTTAGGATTCAGAAGCGTTAAAGGATTAACTCACGTTAAGGTAAGTGAAACGAGGGAGAGGCAACTGTTCAGACAAGGAATAAAAGGAAATTGACAGGACTGGAATTTCTATTTGAATCATTCAGGGTGTCTGCTACAACTTTAGATTCCTACGCCTTGGCCCGAGGAATGGAGATTCATTAGTTCTGGGACCCAAGATGCTGTTTTATAAAAAGAAACTTACAAAAAGTCACAAAAATTATGCAGCATTTCTGTATGCCCTTACCATTTCCCCACTAATGTGAACATCTTGTATCGACATCGTACATTTGTAAAAACTAAAAAGTCAGTGTTGGCACATTACTCCTAACTCCAGACTTCATCAGATTTTCCACTCACACTCTTTATCTGTCCCAGGATCAAATCCAGGATACCACACTGCATTTAGAGAAGCTGCATTTTTCACAAGCTCTTCTAGCTGCTGAGAGGGAGGTGGATGGGGATCTCATCTTCAAAAACACTGGGACATTTAGAGGCCCGAACCAAAATTGCTGCATTCCCAAGTTGGGGAGGTGAAATGCAATTTTGAAGAGCAGAATTGGTGGAGGAGATGAATATAGCAGACTGATTTTAGAATTAAAGGTGGAATCCTCTCCACTACATGAGAGGGAGTTACCTTCAGAACAAGGCACTAATGCCGGGGAAAAGAGGTTTTGGAAGGAAGGGGTACAACCTCATCCTCAGGCTAGATTGAGAGTACATAAGTAAGGCTGTGAGTAGGTCAGAATCAGCAAGTGCAGCAAATTGGGAACAGGTGTTTCAGAGAACACACACAGAGGACTCACATAAAGGGAATTACAAGGGGTCAATTAGCCTGCAAGATACATGCAACCTGCGTGTTCTGGAACCTGGTGCTAATGCTTCGGCAGTGGGTCACAATGGAAAACATCAACCACTGCCACAGTGCAAAGTAGCAGAACGGGTAAGGGCGAGGCTGGGAAGATTTTGTTTAAGGAGAGTTCTAAGGGTCTTGGGTGAAGCAGGGGCTGGAAGGGGAGGCGGATAAAACACTTGAAGCTCTGACTGTGATCAGTTGTCACACTGAGGAGACACAGGAGGCCCTAGCTCAGGTGACAGGTAAAGGTTCGTAGAGTTGAGAAGGTGAGGATAAAGCAATATATATTTTTAAGAAGCCAGCAGCCTCTTTGTGGAATCCATGGAGGTTTTTTGAAGGAGATACCACCCATATTTTACTAAAGACCTTAGGTTCTAGGCCTATCACTGAGTTTTCCTAATCACAGTCCAATTGCTCAACTTCCTTACAGCAGTTGTAAGAGTCACCTAACCTGTTCCTTCTCAAAGAACATTAACCATTTTTCACTGGACTCAAGATTCTTATAATGTCTATACCACTTTTCTTTCCCACTAAGTTGCTCTTTACCCTAGAAATCCTAAACCACAAGCTGATATTCTTTAAATTTCACATTAAGTACATGTTCTGTCACTTGTCAAATGCATTTGAAAAAGTTCAACAGGAATTGCTGGAGAGGATGTGGAGAAATAGGAATGCTGTTACACTGTTGGTGGGAGTGTAAATTAGTTCAACCATTGTGGAAGGCAGTGTGGCAATTTCTCAAGGATCTAGAAATAGAAATTCCAGGGAGAGATCCAAGATGGCTGATGATTAGCAGCTCGGGCACGTACCTCCCAGTGAAAGCGCAAAGAACGAGAGGACGCCACACTTTCAGACGAATATTTGTTGCTCACGGACCAGGAGATTCCCAGTGGAGGAGCCCCACGGGTCTCCAGGGCGACTCTTGTGGCCGGCGTGGTGGTTTTGCTGGTGCCTTAGCACGCCAGTTCTTGGTGCAGAGTCCGGATATTCCCAGGCAGAAAAGCACCATCAATCTTAACACCACTGTTTTGGCCGGCTCAGTGGATTGCTCGGATCTCGGCGCAGGGAATCAACAAGTTGGACGTCAGAGACCCAGTTAGAAAGCCGGTAATTATAAAGACGACAGACGGACAAATATATAATGAAGGGAAGAAACCAGCGTAAAAAGGTAGAGAATACTCAAAATCAGAATGCCTCTCCCTCTACAGGGGATTGCAATTCCTCATCAGTAACGGAACAAGGCTTAATAGATTACACGTGTGTTCCAATAACAGAAGCAGGTTTCAAAACGTGGGTGATAAGAAACTTCTGTGAATTAAAAGAACTTGTTCTAACCCAATACAAAGAAACTAAGAACCTTGAAAAAAGGTTTGACGAACTGTTAACGAGAATGGACAATTTAGAGAAGAATATAAGTGAATTGATGGAGCTGAAAAACACAACACGAGAACTTCGCGAAGCATGCACAAGTTTAAACAGTCGAATTGATCAAGCAGAAGGAAGGATATCAGAAGTCGAGGACCAGCTCAGTGAAATGAAACGAGAAAACAAGAATGCAGAAAAAAGGATGAAAAGGAATGAGCAAAGTCTCCAGGAAATATGGGACTATGTGAAAAGACCTAATTTACGTTTGATAGGTGTACCTGAATGTGATGAAGAGAATGAATCCAAGTTGGAAAATACTCTTCAGGATATCATTCAGGAAAATTTTCCCAACCTGGCAAGGCAGGGTAATATTCAACTCCAGGTAATACAGAGAACACCACAAAGATATTCTTCAAGAAGACCAACCCCAAGGCACATAATCGCCAGATTTATTAGGGTTGAAATGAAGGAGAAAATACTAAGGGCAGCCAGAGAGAAAGGTCAGGTTACCCATAAAGGGAAACCTATCAGACTTACAGCAGATCTCTCAGCAGAAACCCTACAAGCCAGAAAAGAGTGGGGACCAATATTTAACATCCTTAAAGAAAAGAACTTTCAACCCAGAATTTCCTATCCAGCCAAACTAAACTTTATGAGCGAAGGAAAAATTAAATCTTTTGCGAACAAACAAGTACTTAGAGAGTTCACCACCACCAGGCCTGCTTTACAAGAGCTTCTGAAAGAAGCACTATACATATAAAGGAACAACCAATATCAGCCTTTCCAAAAATACATCAAAAAGCAAAGAACTTTAACACAATAAAAAATTTACATCAACTAATGGGCAAAACAGCCAGCTAGCATCAAACGCCGGTATTAAACCTATATATATTTTAATTGGATAAAAAGCCAAAACCCATCGGTATGCTGCATCCGGGCCCATCTTACATGCAACAATACACAAAGACTCAGAGAGAAGGAGGAAGATTTACCAATCAAACAGAGAGTAAAAATAAACTAATAAACAAAAAACAGGAGATGCAATTCTCGCCTCTGATAAAGTAGACTTTAAAGCAACAAAGATCAAAAGAGGCGAGGAATGACATTACATAATGGCAAAAGGATCAATGCAACAAGAAGAGCTAACGATTCTATAGATCAACGAGATAGAAAATTAACAAGGATATTCAGAACTTGAACTCAGACCCGGAACAAGTAAACTTAATAAACATTTATAGAACTCTCCACTTCAAATACACAAAACATACATTACCACCTCACACCTATTCCAAAGGTGACTATATAATTGGAAGTAAATCACTCCTCAGTAATCACATAGCATTTCATAGGTTTAAATTAAATATTGGTTGGCTGTTTGTTTGTTATCTTCTTCCCTTATTCCTTCCTGACTACATCATTAAGTATAATTATCAGTATAAAAGAGCTTTTCAATACCCATTACTAAATTGCATTCTAACCTGGGCAAGAAAGCAATACTCCCATTCTCTCTCCCTCTTTCTTTTCCTTCTCCCTCCTCCCCATTCTCTCTCTCTTTCTCTTCCTTTTTCCTCTTTCCTATTCTCTCTCAAAAAAAAAAAAAAAAGAAATAGAAATTCCATTTGATCCATCAATCCCATTACTGGGTATATACCCAAAGGATTATAAATCATTCTGTTATAAACACACATGCACATGTATGTTCATTGTGGCACTGTTTACAATAGCAAAGACTTGGAACCAACCCAAATGCCCATCAGTGATGGACTGGATAAAGAAAATATGGCACATATACACTATGGAATACTATGGAGCCATAAAAAAAGGGGAGTTGTGTCCTTTGCAGCGACATGGATGAAGCTGGAAAACATCATTCTCAGCAAACTGACACAAGAACAGAAAACCAAACACCACATATTCCCACTCGTAAATGGGTATTGAACAATGAGACCACATGGACACAGGGAGGGGAACATCACACACTGGGGTCTGTTGTGGGGTCGGGAATTAGAGGAAGAATAGCAGGGGGTGGGGAGTTTGGGGAGGGATAACATTAGGAGAAATACCTAATGTAGTGACGGGGGTGATGGATTCAGCAAACCACCGTGGCATGTGTATACCTATGTAACAATCCTGCAAGTTCTGCACATGTACCCCAGAACTTAAAGTACAATAAAAAAAAAATAGAGAGGAAAGAAAGAAAAAAGAAAGCAAGAAAGAAAGAAGAAAGAAAAAGAAAGGAAAGAAAAAGGAAAACAAAAGAAAGAAAAAGAAAGAAAGAAAAAAAAGAAAGAAAGAAGGAAATTGCCTTAGCAACCCGTGTCCTAGGAGGCAGGCTTTACTCAAGGCCTCCTAGATCTTTTGCATTGCTCGCTGGCACAACGTTGGGCCCAACCAGGTAAATAAGTGTCTGGCCATTAAACTTAAGGTCATTTAATCCTTAACTTGATACATTCTGGGTGTTTTCTACAAATCTGCATAGAAACTAGCACTTACCTGGGAGATTTCTCTGCCAGCTGTCAAAGGATTTTCCAAGTAGTTCCATACTCAAGGACGCTGTGCGATGGAAAAATGAAGCCACAGAAATCTTAAATGTGTTAGGAAAAGGGCTGGGTGATGAAAGATTCTAGTGAATCTGCACACCGCAGCAAAGTGTTTCCAGAAACACTGCATAACCTAAATACAGAATCAAGAACAATTTGGCTTTTGGTTAAGATTGGCTTTGGCATGTTTTTTTAAAACCAAGGAATAGTGTATTTAGAAATGTAGGAAAACTATATCAAAAAAATGAACTTTGAGTTGCAATAAAATCAGACACTGTTGGTGGATTTCAGTAATGTATGGGCATCTAGGTTACAAAAAGAGAACATATGAATAAAACACCAGGACAAATTTTCTCTAGAAACGTTGAACTTTAACATTACATAGTTCACCTCAGAATAAACTATATAGAACCGCCAATAGGCAACCGCTTTTATGCTACAAAAATGGCCATTTCACTTGCTTCAAATCCTATTTCAGATCTTTGTCTTTTCTTCGTAATGAAGATGTAAACGTTTTAGTTCACACTATACCAGAGTTAAAATTTCACTGGTGTCTGTATTACAAATGTTAAAATAATCCTAAAAATGAAAGTAAATTTGAGTTTTGGTAGTCAATCTTTTTCATAGTCTTATGTCAGAGAACTAATCTTTCCCAGGCATCAAACTCTATGAAATCTGCCATAGTTACCACCTACTACCAAATTAGTTTCTATGCCCCATAACAGTTGTCAGAGAACCTACCCACTTTCAGTGACATTTATATTCTTATTCTAACTTGACCTCATTTTTCATTTATCAAAATGACTATATTGCCTTCTGGAATTCAAGCCAAAGGAAAGAACGATATTACTGGTCCCTATTCTATTGATTTACTCTATTTTTGTCACCTAGGCTGAAGTGCAGGCATGATCACGGCTCACTGCAACCTCTGCTTCCCAGGCTGGAGTGATTCTCGTGCCTCAGTCTCCCAAGGAGCTAGGACCATAGGCAACTGCCACCATGCTCAGCTAATTTTTGTGTTTTTAGTAGAGAAGAGGTTTTGCCATGTTGGCCAGGCTGGTCTTGAACCGCTGGGTTCAAGTGATCTGTCCGCTTCAGTCTCACAAAGTGCTGGGATTACAGGCATGAGCCACTGCACCCAGCCCTCTGAAGTCTTACTCTGACTCTTGAAGTCAAGGATTTATGTCCAATGTCCCTTTGCCAAACTGGTTTTTAAATATTTGACCACTCATATATGTCACAACTTCTAGTTAATGTCATATTAATAAGGTGCAAACCACCTTATAAATAAGGATTCATCATTGACTTTTTCTTCTAAGTTACATCAGATCATTGATTCTAGTCTGCAGTTTATCAAGATAAGATGTTAAGTTGAAGATTTTACCTTAAGTTCTAAGGAAATTTTTAAAACTGAAAAATTAAAATGGATAAAAGTATACCAATATTACCAGGATTTAGTGAGAATCACTGAAAATGAGTGGCTAGATTAGTTCTAAAAAAAGCCAGTGATTTATTTTTAACTAAAATGTAAGCTTAAGTCACCCTCTGTATAGAAACTTTAATTCTACTTTCTGTACTTACTTTTTTTTTCTGTGTAACTGTTTCAAAACCTCCAACACCCTCATTCTAATTCTACGGTATTCCTGGAAATCTGTCTCTTTGGCATAATTTTATGTTCTAATGTGTTTTCCCTCTCAGACACAATAATCAACTATTCAAAGATGCCATCTAATGCACTATGTTACTAAGTACTGTGGCCAGAGAGTGATTTTAAGTGTAATAAATTATCTTAAAATTGAAAAGAGCTTAAGCAAAAACAAAAACAAGTATTATATCTTAAACACTGGCATGAATTAAACCAACTTGTGAATGGTTAAGGCAACTTACAAAAATGCTTTAAGACACATTAAGTGAGAGTAGGAAGGAAGAGCCCTTCAATCCCTGACAATGCTGCATTTGCTCCTACTGGCTTTGGGAGTTGTTAGAGTCCCATGTTGTTTTTTTTCAGAGAAAGTCTCCCTCTGTCCAGGCTGGAATGAAGTGGCATGATCTTGAATCACTGCAACCTCTGCCTTCCTGATTTAAGCGATTCTCCTGCCTCAGCCTCCTGAGTAGCTAGGACTACAGGCACCTGCCACCACACCCAGCTAATTTTTGTATTTTTAGTAGAGACAGGGTTTTACCATGCTGGCCAGCATAGTCTTCATCTCTTGACCTCGTGATCTACCCATCTCAGCCTCCCAAAGTGCTGGGATTACAGGCTTGAGCCACAATGCCCAGTTGAGTCCCATGTTTTAATAGGAATACTGCATTGATTCCAAATGCATGTGCAGCAATATTGGGAGAAAAAAATATGAAAGAAACAGAAAAGTTATCTTTAACATTTAAAAAGCTTTTATTGTTTTAAAAGCCTTACATAATTCACAGCTATCAGCCCACACACTAAGGAAGTCTCTGTGCATAGGCAGAAGGAGCCATCACTTTGGAGTGGCACCTGTAACTGTGTTTACATTAAAACAGACAGAAGAGTGTAAGAGTGTGTTGTTGCCCTGACAAGGTCTTAGTTGTCCTTGAGTTAACTTGAATTGAGGTGTTTCTTCTTTTGAAAATATGAAGTTTTCTAGTTCTGTAGCAGGAGAGGTGGTATTTTCCTGTCTTTTTTGATGAGGGGTTCAGATGTTACATTACCCCTCATTTCTTCCTTTAGGAGAGGATGGCTTTAGCGCACTCAAGATTAGTTAAATCATCAGGACTCAAAGACCTGTCCTTGGCAGCACTATCTACGTCTCCGTCTTTTCCCATCCTTGAAAAAGCCTAAGAATGTCAAACAGAAAAGAGGTACAATTTTAAAAAGGGTTCCAACTTTTTAACAGTCACCACTGATAATAAGGCACACATGCAGACTTCTTTAGGTAGTTCAGTTACAGCTACTTAGGCTGAGGTTTACACTGCCAATTTCTGTCAACTCACTAAGGTAATCTCAGGGCTAGAATTAGATTGCTGGAGAAAAGGGGTCTTGTTTTATTAAGTTACTTAAAAATTAGGTTCCCAAAGATGTCACAGTATTGTGACAGGCTTCTAACAGCAGTATCATCTGTTACCTGTGCACTTACTCCTTAAATGTAATGAACACACACTTCTGCAAAAAGTTAGTTTATTAATCTATTCAAATTCTACTCAATTTGTAGTAATTATATACTCAAAGCAAATTTTAATGAGGAAGGCATGTGCTGGATTGTATTGGAATGTCAATGAAGTCTAAAGACTAAAGCATCAAAAGGCACTACTTCACTTGCACATTAATTATGGTAAAAAAGTATTATTTTAAAATAGTTCCAGGGTACTACAGAGCATGCCTATTTTAAATGTTCAACCTTGTCAGCTGTAATTTTACTGTGTAATTACCAAAAGACACAAACCATAAATATTACTTAGTCCCATGAAAGTTATAGAAGTTATCATTTCCAGTAAAATCCCAAGTACTTCCTGCATCCAATACTTGAGACACGCACACCTCATACAGTCTAAGTGCAGGTCTCTCGGCTGAGGCACTAATGGTTTGTCTAACACACCCATGGGACTGACTGCACTGTAGTATACACAGTAGAAAATGACATAAATTTCCAAACTGAGTAATAAAAAATAGTCAAGAGTGGTAAGTGCATTATATAATGATGTCTATTCCTGGACATCATTAGGAATACAATGGCAAGAAATTATTTCTGTATACTTCTCTGAAAGGGCAAAGGTTCAAAAGCAAACCATTGAGAATGAATTAAACTTGATTAAAACATATATATTTTTATCAGACGGAGTCTCACTCTGTTGCTCAAGCTGGAGTTCAGAAGCGTGATCTTGGTTTACTGCAAACTCCGCCTCCCAGATTCAAGCGATTGCCCTGCCTTAGCCTCCCAAGTAGCTGGGACTGCAGGCGTGCACCACGACACCCAGCTAATTTTTGTATTTTTGGTAGAGACGGGGTTATACCACATTGACCAGGCTGGTCTCGAACTTGTGTATGCTGTATGCGTGTCACTGTGTGGCATGCCTGAGAAGCTAATTACGAAATTCTATAAAAAAACCAAAACCACAAAAACTAGAGCTGTATCAATGATTACGGTCAGCCGAGAAATACCCTTTACGTGACAAAAAAACCTTTACAAAATACCCTTTACAAAACAAAAAAACACTTCTGAGTCAATGTTAAACTTACCAGTAAAAGAGCCTAATTATAATTACTAAGCTATGGGACATGCACGCAAAAAGCTAAACATAATCTGTGGCTCAAATGAGCCAATCAGATACCTTCCTTAACCTCAACGCAAAAACATGTTGAGTCCCGGTACCTCAAAAATGTCTTGTGTTGTTGATACGACATCCTGCTGACTGTTGTTGGGTCGTGACTCATTCTTCCCGACTCTCTGATCTGTAAAGAGATCCTCCTCCTCTTCCAGGAGAGGGAAGGGACTTGTTTCCTTTGCCGGTTTTGGTTTAGCAGACTGAAAGAGATGGCCGTCACTGCTGGCCTCCCTCAGAGCAGGAAACGTGGGGCTCTTTTCTTTACCTCCCCCTGGAGGGCTGGCAGGATTCTCCGCTATCTTTGCCTCGGGTGTTGTTCTCTCCACGGACTGAGATCCAGTGCCCGTGGAAAAGATGTCCCTAGAGGCGCGAAGCTCAGCCTCCCCTCTGGAATGACCCGGAGACTTCGCAAAGGGGCTTCCGTCCACTCCAGGCACAGGACCGCCTTCCCAGGGTGCAGTTGCAGCTTCCAGGGCCTCCTCAGTGCTGTCTTCTCCACTGGCTGCTCTGAGCTGTGGCCGATGGCCATCTGGGGAAATGGTACCATCAGCCCACTGCGCAGTGGGTCCCCCGGGGAGGCCCGTGGCCTCAGCCTCGCTTGACTCCTGGGCAGCCAGCCGCCTAGCCGCACGAGTCCGTCGTCTACGCCTCCTCCTCGCCTTGACACGGCCCTGCAATGGCAAAAAAACACACGCTGATCCGGTGATACGGTGTTCAAACCTACCATGGCAAAGAATCAGTGACTCAAAATAGCGTAAGGTTATCTGGCCTACTTCAGTCAAGATGCTATCTAAGCATACACAAGAGGTTATTTCCTAATGATTCCCAAGGAGTGAGTTTAACAGCCCCTAGCACTCTAAGACTAAGTCATTCTTAATCCTTTAGCGTTCGCCTCCCAGATTCAAGCGATTGCCCTGCCTTAGCCTCCCAAGTAGCTGGGACTGCAGGCGTGCACCACGACACCCAGCTAATTTTTGTATTTTTGGTAGAGACGGGGTTATACCACATTGACCAGGCTGGTCTCGAACTTGTGTATGCTGTATGCGTGTCACTGTGTGGCATGCCTGAGAAGCTAATTACGAAATTCTATAAAAAAACCAAAACCACAAAAACTAGAGCTGTATCAATGATTACGGTCAGCCGAGAAATACCCTTTACGTGACAAAAAAACCTTTACAAAATACCCTTTACAAAACAAAAAAACACTTCTGAGTCAATGTTAAACTTACCAGTAAAAGAGCCTAATTATAATTACTAAGCTATGGGACATGCACGCAAAAAGCTAAACATAATCTGTGGCTCAAATGAGCCAATCAGATACCTTCCTTAACCTCAACGCAAAAACATGTTGAGTCCCGGTACCTCAAAAATGTCTTGTGTTGTTGATACGACATCCTGCTGACTGTTGTTGGGTCGTGACTCATTCTTCCCGACTCTCTGATCTGTAAAGAGATCCTCCTCCTCTTCCAGGAGAGGGAAGGGACTTGTTTCCTTTGCCGGTTTTGGTTTAGCAGACTGAAAGAGATGGCCGTCACTGCTGGCCTCCCTCAGAGCAGGAAACGTGGGGCTCTTTTCTTTACCTCCCCCTGGAGGGCTGGCAGGATTCTCCGCTATCTTTGCCTCGGGTGTTGTTCTCTCCACGGACTGAGATCCAGTGCCCGTGGAAAAGATGTCCCTAGAGGCGCGAAGCTCAGCCTCCCCTCTGGAATGACCCGGAGACTTCGCAAAGGGGCTTCCGTCCACTCCAGGCACAGGACCGCCTTCCCAGGGTGCAGTTGCAGCTTCCAGGGCCTCCTCAGTGCTGTCTTCTCCACTGGCTGCTCTGAGCTGTGGCCGATGGCCATCTGGGGAAATGGTACCATCAGCCCACTGCGCAGTGGGTCCCCCGGGGAGGCCCGTGGCCTCAGCCTCGCTTGACTCCTGGGCAGCCAGCCGCCTAGCCGCACGAGTCCGTCGTCTACGCCTCCTCCTCGCCTTGACACGGCCCTGCAATGGCAAAAAAACACACGCTGATCCGGTGATACGGTGTTCAAACCTACCATGGCAAAGAATCAGTGACTCAAAATAGCGTAAGGTTATCTGGCCTACTTCAGTCAAGATGCTATCTAAGCATACACAAGAGGTTATTTCCTAATGATTCCCAAGGAGTGAGTTTAACAGCCCCTAGCACTCTAAGACTAAGTCATTCTTAATCCTTTAGCGTTCGCCTCCCAGATTCAAGCGATTGCCCTGCCTTAGCCTCCCAAGTAGCTGGGACTGCAGGCGTGCACCACGACACCCAGCTAATTTTTGTATTTTTGGTAGAGACGGGGTTATACCACATTGACCAGGCTGGTCTCGAACTTGTGTATGCTGTATGCGTGTCACTGTGTGGCATGCCTGAGAAGCTAATTACGAAATTCTATAAAAAAACCAAAACCACAAAAACTAGAGCTGTATCAATGATTACGGTCAGCCGAGAAATACCCTTTACGTGACAAAAAAACCTTTACAAAATACCCTTTACAAAACAAAAAAACACTTCTGAGTCAATGTTAAACTTACCAGTAAAAGAGCCTAATTATAATTACTAAGCTATGGGACATGCACGCAAAAAGCTAAACATAATCTGTGGCTCAAATGAGCCAATCAGATACCTTCCTTAACCTCAACGCAAAAACATGTTGAGTCCCGGTACCTCAAAAATGTCTTGTGTTGTTGATACGACATCCTGCTGACTGTTGTTGGGTCGTGACTCATTCTTCCCGACTCTCTGATCTGTAAAGAGATCCTCCTCCTCTTCCAGGAGAGGGAAGGGACTTGTTTCCTTTGCCGGTTTTGGTTTAGCAGACTGAAAGAGATGGCCGTCACTGCTGGCCTCCCTCAGAGCAGGAAACGTGGGGCTCTTTTCTTTACCTCCCCCTGGAGGGCTGGCAGGATTCTCCGCTATCTTTGCCTCGGGTGTTGTTCTCTCCACGGACTGAGATCCAGTGCCCGTGGAAAAGATGTCCCTAGAGGCGCGAAGCTCAGCCTCCCCTCTGGAATGACCCGGAGACTTCGCAAAGGGGCTTCCGTCCACTCCAGGCACAGGACCGCCTTCCCAGGGTGCAGTTGCAGCTTCCAGGGCCTCCTCAGTGCTGTCTTCTCCACTGGCTGCTCTGAGCTGTGGCCGATGGCCATCTGGGGAAATGGTACCATCAGCCCACTGCGCAGTGGGTCCCCCGGGGAGGCCCGTGGCCTCAGCCTCGCTTGACTCCTGGGCAGCCAGCCGCCTAGCCGCACGAGTCCGTCGTCTACGCCTCCTCCTCGCCTTGACACGGCCCTGCAATGGCAAAAAAACACACGCTGATCCGGTGATACGGTGTTCAAACCTACCATGGCAAAGAATCAGTGACTCAAAATAGCGTAAGGTTATCTGGCCTACTTCAGTCAAGATGCTATCTAAGCATACACAAGAGGTTATTTCCTAATGATTCCCAAGGAGTGAGTTTAACAGCCCCTAGCACTCTAAGACTAAGTCATTCTTAATCCTTTAGCGTTCGCCTCCCAGATTCAAGCGATTGCCCTGCCTTAGCCTCCCAAGTAGCTGGGACTGCAGGCGTGCACCACGACACCCAGCTAATTTTTGTATTTTTGGTAGAGACGGGGTTATACCACATTGACCAGGCTGGTCTCGAACTTGTGTATGCTGTATGCGTGTCACTGTGTGGCATGCCTGAGAAGCTAATTACGAAATTCTATAAAAAAACCAAAACCACAAAAACTAGAGCTGTATCAATGATTACGGTCAGCCGAGAAATACCCTTTACGTGACAAAAAAACCTTTACAAAATACCCTTTACAAAACAAAAAAACACTTCTGAGTCAATGTTAAACTTACCAGTAAAAGAGCCTAATTATAATTACTAAGCTATGGGACATGCACGCAAAAAGCTAAACATAATCTGTGGCTCAAATGAGCCAATCAGATACCTTCCTTAACCTCAACGCAAAAACATGTTGAGTCCCGGTACCTCAAAAATGTCTTGTGTTGTTGATACGACATCCTGCTGACTGTTGTTGGGTCGTGACTCATTCTTCCCGACTCTCTGATCTGTAAAGAGATCCTCCTCCTCTTCCAGGAGAGGGAAGGGACTTGTTTCCTTTGCCGGTTTTGGTTTAGCAGACTGAAAGAGATGGCCGTCACTGCTGGCCTCCCTCAGAGCAGGAAACGTGGGGCTCTTTTCTTTACCTCCCCCTGGAGGGCTGGCAGGATTCTCCGCTATCTTTGCCTCGGGTGTTGTTCTCTCCACGGACTGAGATCCAGTGCCCGTGGAAAAGATGTCCCTAGAGGCGCGAAGCTCAGCCTCCCCTCTGGAATGACCCGGAGACTTCGCAAAGGGGCTTCCGTCCACTCCAGGCACAGGACCGCCTTCCCAGGGTGCAGTTGCAGCTTCCAGGGCCTCCTCAGTGCTGTCTTCTCCACTGGCTGCTCTGAGCTGTGGCCGATGGCCATCTGGGGAAATGGTACCATCAGCCCACTGCGCAGTGGGTCCCCCGGGGAGGCCCGTGGCCTCAGCCTCGCTTGACTCCTGGGCAGCCAGCCGCCTAGCCGCACGAGTCCGTCGTCTACGCCTCCTCCTCGCCTTGACACGGCCCTGCAATGGCAAAAAAACACACGCTGATCCGGTGATACGGTGTTCAAACCTACCATGGCAAAGAATCAGTGACTCAAAATAGCGTAAGGTTATCTGGCCTACTTCAGTCAAGATGCTATCTAAGCATACACAAGAGGTTATTTCCTAATGATTCCCAAGGAGTGAGTTTAACAGCCCCTAGCACTCTAAGACTAAGTCATTCTTAATCCTTTAGCGTTCGCCTCCCAGATTCAAGCGATTGCCCTGCCTTAGCCTCCCAAGTAGCTGGGACTGCAGGCGTGCACCACGACACCCAGCTAATTTTTGTATTTTTGGTAGAGACGGGGTTATACCACATTGACCAGGCTGGTCTCGAACTTGTGTATGCTGTATGCGTGTCACTGTGTGGCATGCCTGAGAAGCTAATTACGAAATTCTATAAAAAAACCAAAACCACAAAAACTAGAGCTGTATCAATGATTACGGTCAGCCGAGAAATACCCTTTACGTGACAAAAAAACCTTTACAAAATACCCTTTACAAAACAAAAAAACACTTCTGAGTCAATGTTAAACTTACCAGTAAAAGAGCCTAATTATAATTACTAAGCTATGGGACATGCACGCAAAAAGCTAAACATAATCTGTGGCTCAAATGAGCCAATCAGATACCTTCCTTAACCTCAACGCAAAAACATGTTGAGTCCCGGTACCTCAAAAATGTCTTGTGTTGTTGATACGACATCCTGCTGACTGTTGTTGGGTCGTGACTCATTCTTCCCGACTCTCTGATCTGTAAAGAGATCCTCCTCCTCTTCCAGGAGAGGGAAGGGACTTGTTTCCTTTGCCGGTTTTGGTTTAGCAGACTGAAAGAGATGGCCGTCACTGCTGGCCTCCCTCAGAGCAGGAAACGTGGGGCTCTTTTCTTTACCTCCCCCTGGAGGGCTGGCAGGATTCTCCGCTATCTTTGCCTCGGGTGTTGTTCTCTCCACGGACTGAGATCCAGTGCCCGTGGAAAAGATGTCCCTAGAGGCGCGAAGCTCAGCCTCCCCTCTGGAATGACCCGGAGACTTCGCAAAGGGGCTTCCGTCCACTCCAGGCACAGGACCGCCTTCCCAGGGTGCAGTTGCAGCTTCCAGGGCCTCCTCAGTGCTGTCTTCTCCACTGGCTGCTCTGAGCTGTGGCCGATGGCCATCTGGGGAAATGGTACCATCAGCCCACTGCGCAGTGGGTCCCCCGGGGAGGCCCGTGGCCTCAGCCTCGCTTGACTCCTGGGCAGCCAGCCGCCTAGCCGCACGAGTCCGTCGTCTACGCCTCCTCCTCGCCTTGACACGGCCCTGCAATGGCAAAAAAACACACGCTGATCTGGTGATACGGTGTTCAAACCTACCATGGCAAAGAATCAGTGACTCAAAATAGCGTAAGGTTATCTGGCCTACTTCAGTCAAGATGCTATCTAAGCATACACAAGAGGTTATTTCCTAATGATTCCCAAGGAGTGAGTTTAACAGCCCCTAGCACTCTAAGACTAAGTCATTCTTAATCCTTTAGCGTTCGCCTCCCAGATTCAAGCGATTGCCCTGCCTTAGCCTCCCAAGTAGCTGGGACTGCAGGCGTGCACCACGACACCCAGCTAATTTTTGTATTTTTGGTAGAGACGGGGTTATACCACATTGACCAGGCTGGTCTCGAACTTGTGTATGCTGTATGCGTGTCACTGTGTGGCATGCCTGAGAAGCTAATTACGAAATTCTATAAAAAAACCAAAACCACAAAAACTAGAGCTGTATCAATGATTACGGTCAGCCGAGAAATACCCTTTACGTGACAAAAAAACCTTTACAAAATACCCTTTACAAAACAAAAAAACACTTCTGAGTCAATGTTAAACTTACCAGTAAAAGAGCCTAATTATAATTACTAAGCTATGGGACATGCACGCAAAAAGCTAAACATAATCTGTGGCTCAAATGAGCCAATCAGATACCTTCCTTAACCTCAACGCAAAAACATGTTGAGTCCCGGTACCTCAAAAATGTCTTGTGTTGTTGATACGACATCCTGCTGACTGTTGTTGGGTCGTGACTCATTCTTCCCGACTCTCTGATCTGTAAAGAGATCCTCCTCCTCTTCCAGGAGAGGGAAGGGACTTGTTTCCTTTGCCGGTTTTGGTTTAGCAGACTGAAAGAGATGGCCGTCACTGCTGGCCTCCCTCAGAGCAGGAAACGTGGGGCTCTTTTCTTTACCTCCCCCTGGAGGGCTGGCAGGATTCTCCGCTATCTTTGCCTCGGGTGTTGTTCTCTCCACGGACTGAGATCC